>NC_048543.1:1209906-1886967 GCF_902806685.2 Maniola hyperantus | reverse complement strand
GTATCTAGTAAAAGGCCGTCCTTGACCATGACATATCCATCTCTCAGGGGCCACAAGCAAAATTCAATCTGTAGCCAGCACTCCCAAATCACCTGAACACTTTCCGAAGCAGGCATTAGGTTTGGGGGCAAATCTCATTTGGATACATTTACAATCGTTTCAAGCGGTGCGTTTCATTTTGTTCCCAATATATTACGATTTCGAAGGGGTTTTAATATTTTAGATGGTTAACTTTGAATTGACTTACATGTAAAATGTTGTACCAATTGGTTATTTATTATTATCTATAAGTACATCAGTACCCTTATATAAATGCGAAAGTGTGTTTGTTTGTTGGTTTGTCCTTCAATCACGTCGCAACGGTGAGGTGCAACGAATTGACTTGTTTTTTTGCATGGGTATGGATAAAGACCTGGAGAGTGACATAGGCTACTTTTTATCCTGGAAAATCAAAGAGTTCCCACGGGATTTTTAAAAACCTAAATCCACGCGTACGAAGTCGCGGGCTTCAGCTAGACTGATCTATCAACGCACAGCTCTAACTACTGGACGGATCGGGCTGAAATTTGGCTGAAATACAGATTGCTATTATAACGTAAACATCCGCTAAGAAAGGATTTTTGAAAATTCAATCCCTGTAAAATATATAATTTGTGAACACACGCTGACGAAATCGCGGCAATAAGCTAGTTCTATTATAAAGTTTAGAGCTAAGGAAAAGGTATTGTCGACCGGCAAGAGAGTTCGATTGAGCTGAACTTTGTACAGTCGTGTCGGTACTTGCGGCATTTCTAGCATGTATCAACTATTGGTAGGAGTAATAACTATAAACGAATTTCGAAGAACGTACTAAGTAGTTGCCGTAAAGATTCCTTTCACAGAACTCTCTCTATGCATGGCTTATGCTCAAAGCCGATACCTACTTTGAAGTTCAACGTTGCTGAATTCCAGCTAGCAGCTAATAGCAGTATTGCTCATACAGACATAATATATCTTGCTTTGTCCTGCTCGATGTGAAGACGGCGCAACGACACTGGCATACTGATGTGTTCTTTTAAAATTTATCGCCCGGCCTCTGGCTAGGGATGACGCGAGAACGGGCCAAGTTTATCGATATATCTTACGAAACGCATTAAATACAATAAGGCCACGTCGTCGGTTCGCCGATAAGTGACGTTTGTAAATTTATTTAAATTGCTCTTCGTAGTTGAAATTAACTTTTATTGCCCTCTCTGTTCATTTGTTATGGTTAGAGGGAATAAATAAGTTGTAATAGAGGGAATAAAAATAAATAAGTTGTAAGACGAATAACTGTGCTGGCTATTCTATATACCTTCATAATTCTACTATACATACAGACTAATTTATTTATTAACTAGATGATGCCCGTAACTTTGTCCGCGTCGATTTCAGTTTTTTAAAAATCCCGCGGGAACTCTTTGATTTTCCGCGATGAAAAGTAGCCTATCTCCTATGTATGAGCCGGCGATGGGTTGATCATGATGATGATACATTAAAATGTCGACAACGTACAAGCAAAAAAAGATGGCGAACATCACTACATCGCCGTCGGTGAATAAGAAGTAATGAGTTTTCTTTTTCAACGTGCCACCTGACTCCTGGTCTCGCCGACGACGCCTCGACGACTTTACTAAACAAGATTAAAATCATTTTTTTTCTTACACCAACTATTCCCTTTTTTGGGTTCCGTACCTCAAAGGAAAGAGGAACCTTTAAAGGCCTTAAAGGAAAGGCATTCCGAACCAGTGGTAGATGCATCCGACTATTCGTAAGTACTTGTAAAAGTTTATTCGAATAAAAACGATTTTTATTTATTTATTTAAAGTATCACTTCGTTGTATATCTATCTGTCTATCGAGACTAGGAGAATCAAAACCTCCCATTCCCATTGACTTCATCATCATCATCATGATCATCATCAACCGATAGACATCCACTGCTGGACATAGGTATCTTGTAGGGACTTCCACACGCCACAGTCTTGCGCCGCCTGAATCCAGCGGCTCCCATTGACTTAGAAACATGAAATTTGGTAGGTAGCAATAGCACAAGTAAAGGAAAAAAGCCACAAACCATGAATTTGAGGTTACATCATTAATTAAAAAAATTCAATTAATTAAAAAGTGTTTACACAATAAATGTTTACTAAATTACATCATAGATAGCACTATCCGTCATTAATTTGTCATAGTGCTGTATTCGTCCTTGAGTTCACAATAAACCTGCCTACCTGTAGAAGCACTGTAATAGGTTCGGGAGCGGTGTATGTATGTGTGTGACCGTAACAATAGAAAGATCTCCCACCGAGTGCTGGGTTTGCTCGGTAGCGCCAGCAACGGTTGTGTCTTGAAACCACTATATACTGCAGATACCTAAACACTCCGTTGGTGCGATTCAGATTTGCGTGTTCCACTTTCACTTCCGAGGATGGTACCCGTGCTGCCATCTAGTGAGAGTGACGTGAGTAGACAATGCTTGGATTCGTATCCAATGATTGTCGATAGATTTATTCGCACAAGTGAGGAGCGCCATCTGCTTGCAAATGTCGCGACCGCCACAAGCACAAGCCGGAGTTGATGTATGCCGTGGTCTCTGAACAAAAAGTGTTAGTTCTTGATGTACTGTACGGAACCTTCACGTGCGAGTCTGCCTCGCACTTGGCCGATTTTTCCCTAGTCACCCCGAAGAAATTCCGTCTGAGCTTTTGATGTTTGTCGTTCGAGTGTTTAACCCGTTGCCGTTGCGAAGGTTCTTTTATCTAGATTAAGACGTTTCGTTTTTGTTTACTCAGAGAAATCGCTGGGAAACGTAAACAGGGGTACCAACTGAAGAGTATCATCAAAGAAATTTCAAATTGCCTCATAATTCGTTTTTATATACTTTTTAGGGTTCCGTACCTTAAAAGGAAAAACGGAACCCTTATAGGATCACTTCGTTGTCTGTCTGTCTGTCGGTCTGCCAAGAAACCTACAAGGTATTTCCCGTTGACCTAGAATCATGAAATTAAGCAAGTAGGTAGGTCTTATAGCTGACATTCGGGGAAAAATCTGAAAACCGTGAATGTGTGGTTACATCACACATACCAAAAAAATTAAATTGTGGTCATGAACTAATAATTAGTATTTTCAATTTTCGAAGTAAGTTAACTATATCAAGTGGGGTATCATATGAAAGGTCTTCATCTGTGCATTCTAAAACAGATTTTTTATTTATTTTTATGCATCATATTTTTTGAATTATCGTGCAAAATGTCGCAAAAATAACGCCTATAGTACGGAACCCTTGCACGAGCCTGACTCGCACTTGGCCGGTTTTATATACTTTTTGTTGCTTTGAATCTGTTACAACCTTTCAAGTTTCATTTCATACGAAACGCTTGTTGATTTTGCAAAAGGATTTTTTTGTTGAAATGCTAAAGGATCGTGAGTACCTTTTATCAAAGTTTACTTCTACTGTTCTTAAGGTAAAATCATACCAAATTCCTAAATCAACACAACCTACTCTTACTCTAAACTACCTTGGAAGTAGAGATACGTATTCTTTTTATTTTTCTTTTTTTAAAAAGAATTTTAGCCAAGTTAACTGCAGACTAATATTTCCCTTTCCCCTCCAATTAAGCGAGATATCACCTTCACGATGCTGCGCCATTTTTGCCTGTTGCAGAAGCGTAAGTCGACCGCTTCTCGTATCTGGTCGAACCAACGTCTCGGGCTTCTTCCGCGGGGTCTCTTTTCTCTGATCTTGAAAGTAATCAACAGTTTCTCTATGCTACTCGCATTTTTCCTAGCAATGTAAAGCTTAAACATCTATTTAAAAAAACAACATTAGCCAAGTTAATTGGTGACTAATATTCCCCTTTCCCCTCCAATTAAGCGTAAAGCTTGTGCTAGGAGTAGGTACGACAATTAGCAACGGGTGGGATTTGAACCGGCGATCTTTCGGTTTTCAGTCCGCTCCTTTAACCGTTGAGCTATCGAGGCTCGGAATATTCGGTATTCTGAGAGAAGACTCAGCAGTGGGCCGGCCAGTGGAGTGATGAGGTCTAGGTATTCTGGATTTGAGTAAGTACTCCATATTAACAGACTAAGCCCATTCTAATAATTCAGTTGGAATCGCGGCAATCAGTGTTGGTTCTGATTTATCGGGGCGAGGATTAAAATCGTAATGACGTTCATTCAGTGCCGTAATTCCCCCCCATTCACGGGCTTCCTAATGAATTATTGTTGTTTTGGAAGAAGTGTCGTCAAACTGGATTAATCCTGTAGCTGGTTTAATATTGAAATATTATTTTCGATTGGAGTTTGGGTCATTATACGAGCATAATATTGTATGATATACCTACTAGCTGCTTCGCCTAGCGAAAATATAAATCCTCTTTCATCCCTATCCTGAATTCGGATAGGGATGAAAGAGAAAAAATTCGGTGTTATTACTCTTTTTACATTATAAAGGAAAGGTCTGTGTGAAATAACACATTCCTAGGTGAAGTTGTATGGGCTGGGCGTTGATCAGTCCTTTGTAAAGTCAGAACTTTTTTTATAGCTGAAGTCCGGCATGATAGTTCGTTGATAGGAACCTTCCAACAAGTCTCAACAACAACTGTACAAAGTTTCAATTTAATAGGATGAATGATGCGTGAACCCAACACAAGGCTCAAAAAACTTGCTTTTACTTTGTAGGTAAGTACTTTTCTTTTACTTTACACAGACATTTATATGTAGAGTCTTAACATAATATCATAAGCTCCTATAAGCTTCACCCTACGTAGGATTGCGATGGAGGCTCTCGGAAATGATGCTACCATGTTACTCATAAATATTACTTTAATCATTCTCTTAGTTTTACTATAATAACTGCTAACAACACTATTCTCACAGCTTGCACTTATGAACAACACAGAATCTCTCTCGAGAGTGTCCGCTAAAACCAACGAACCCTCTCGTCAAGCTTTCAACCGTCCGGGTGGGAGAACCCAACCTCATTGGTCCCACCGCTCTGCGCCAACCAGCGTCAACCAATGACAGAATAGTATTTGAAAATTAGAGTTGCCGACGTGACAATTAAGAATCTGTTTGGTTCCCGCCGTTTTACGCCAACCAGCGTCAAAAACTCCAGAATGACAACTGATAGTCTATTTAAAAATAAAGTTGTCAATGTAAAAATAAAAATATAATGCAATTTTGAAGCTAATTAAATTAAGATCCTAACACTCCTTTAAAGATGTCCCACATGAAAAAATAATTGATTTAACACTGATTTTAATAACATCACCAGTTGCTTAACAGTCCTAACTATGCACATTGTTGAAGTTAGCATTTTAACAATTTAAGCTTATTTTAGTGAATCGTGACTTCAGCCCGAAAGCGTCGCGAGTCGACGCCCGTTCCCCATTTTGTGAACTATTTGTATGCGGGCGGGTGTTCCAAGTACACTTTTCTTACTTGCAGTGACGAGCGACCGGCGTCGCGTCGCTTCCATCTCATAACGTCTTCCAGCAGAGCTCTACTTTGTAAAGAGCGTTGAACACATTCTTCAATATCAACTCATAACCGGTTCACTACTGAGAACTGGTCTCCTCTCAGATTAAGAAGGGTTTATGCCATAATCTGCTACACTTAAATTTATTTAATTCTGGTTTTAACAACGTCACAATCTACCTACTTCATTTTTACAATTTAAACTTATTTTAGTGAATCGTGACTTCACCCCGAAAGCGTCGCGAGTCGACGCCCGTTCCCCATTTTGTGAACTATTTGTATGCGGGCGGGTGTTCCAAGTACACTTTTCTTACTTGCAGTGACGAGCGACCGGCGTCGCGTCGCTTCCATCTCATAACGTCTTCCAGCAGAGCTCTACTTTGTAAAGAGCGTTGAACACATTCTTCAATATCAACTCATAACCGGTTCACTACTGAGAACTGGTCTCCTCTCAGAATAAGAAGGGTTTATGCCATAATCTGCTACACTTAAATTTATTTAATTCTGGTTTTAACAACGTCACAATCTACCTACTTCATTTTTACAATTTAAACTTATTTTAGTGAATCGTGACTTCACCCCGAAAGCATCGCGAGTCGACGCCCTTTCCCAATTTTGTGAACTATTTGTATGCTGGCGGGTGTTCCAAGTCCACTTTTCTTACTTGAAGTGACGAGCGACCGGCGTTACGTCGCTTCCATCCCATAACGTCTTCCAGCGGAGCTCTACTTTGTAAAGAGCGTTGAACACATTCTTCAATATCAACTCATAACCGGTTCACTACTGAAAACTGGTCTCCTCTCAGAATAAAAAGGGTTTATGCCATAATCTGCTACACTTAAATTTATTTATTTCTGGTTTTAACAACGTCACAATCTACCTACTTCATTTTTACAATTTAAACTTATTTTAGTGAATCGTGACTTAACCACGACAGCATCGCGGGTCGACGCCCTTTCCCAATTTTGTGAACTATTTGTATGCTGGCGGGTGTTCCAAGTCCACTTTTCTTACTTGCAATGACGAGCGACCGGCGTTACGTCGCTTCCATCCCATAACGTCATCCAGCGGAGTTCTACATTGTAACACGTCTATAGAAACTATAGTGATAGGTTTTCAATTTACAGCACAGTGTTTAAATCTGTGTCTCAACAAGAGATGCATTTACATTCCACACTCAATGTTTATTTCTAAAATCATAGCGGCATTGACAGGTCCTCAATTATAATGCGGTGAGTTCACAGATGGGGTAACCCAAGGAAAACTCCTACTATTATTTTCATTAATAGAAAGGAGTCACGATCTTCAGCTACGAGAAATACCACACAGAGCGAGAGAAAAAGGGGGGGGGGGGGGAAGAGAGAGATAATGTAGGTACAACTCACAAGTCAACTTTCACGCAACTTCAGTGAACTTGTCGACGAATGCTCCTCAGATATGAGAAATACAACACAGAGTCAGAGAGAGAGAGAGAGGGAGAGATATTATGTACAACCTTAGCCACGATATATAAAGCCAATTGCAACACGCAACTTTGTGAGTGAACTTGTCGACGAATGCAGCATTTGAGAGTTAAATAGAACTAGATAGCTACAAGGTAAGCTGTCTGCTAGCTTTTCACGGTCTAACAGTTTAACCGAATTTTATGAAATTTGCTACGAAGTTAGCTTACATCCCGGGGACGGACATAGGCTACCTTTAATCCCGGAAAATTAAAGAGTTCCCACGGGATTCTTAAAAGTCCATCCTTTCAACCGATTTTAACGAAATTTGGTACAGAGATAGCTTGCATCCCGGGGAAGGACATAAGCTACGTTTTATCCCGGAAAATCAAAGAGTTTTCACAGGATTTGAAAAACTTAAATCTACGTGGACGAAGTCGCGGGCATCATCTAGTTCTTATAAATTGCAGTCGTCTTTTTCTACATACTTGGCTAAGTGGCTAGCTCCAAAAAAATTAATTTATTCTATTTTATTCTATTCTATTCTATTCTATAGCTTGTGATGGCCTAGTGGTTAGGACGTCCGCCTTCCAATCAGAGGTCGGGGGTTCGATTCCCGGGCACGCACCTCTAATTACTTTACGGAGTTATGTGCGTTTTAAGCAATTAAATATCACTTGCTTTAACGGTGAAGGAAAACATCGTGAGGAAACCTGCATGCCTGAGAGTTCTCCATAATGTTCTCAAAGGTGTGTGAAGTCTACCAATCCGCACATAGCCGGCGTGGTAGACTATGGCCAAACTCTTCTCACTCTGAGAGGAGACCCGTGCTCTGTAGTGAGCCGGCGATGGGTTGATCATGATGATGACGATGATGATTCTGTTCTATAGTGCTAAATAGGTGCGTGCGTGCCTACCTAGTAAAAAATTAATTTACTTGAAATAAAGTTAATAATTTCTTTGACGGCAATTTTTTTTCCCTAACACCGTCCAAACGAAATTAAAATTGGGCATTATCACAAATTGGACTCAAATTTGAATTTAATTTCACCGAAAATTAAATCTTTCAAACGATTTAGAAACGTACTTTTATTACACTTTGAATTGTGACTTTACACGGCTTTATGAATTTCATGGAAAAAAACCAGCCAAGTGCGAGTCAGACTCTCGCACTGAGAGTTCCGTACTACAATCGTATTTTATAGACATTTTGCACGATAAGTCAAAAACTATTATGTCTAAAAATTAATAAAAATCTGTTTTAGAATGTACAGGTAATTCCCTTTAATTTATGATACCCCACTTGGTATAGCTATCTTACTTTGAAAGTGTAAAATAGCAATATTTGTTCATAAACACATTTTAATTTTTTTCTTGTGATGTAACCACAAATTCATGGTTTTCTGATTTTTCCCCTATTGCCAGCTATAAGACCCACCTACCTGCCAAATTTCATGCTTCTAGGTCAACGGGAAGTACCCTGTAGGTTTCTTGACAGACCGACAGACAGACAACAAAGTGATCCTATAAGGGTTCCGTTTTTCCTGTCTGTCTGTCAAGAAACCTACAGGGTACTTCCCGTTGACCTAGAAACATGAAATTTGGCAGGTAGGTAGATCTTATGTCTGACATTTGGGGAAAAATCTGAAAACCGTGAATTTAGGGTCAGATCACACAAAAAAAAATTAAATTGTGGCCATTAACTAATAATTAGTATTTTCAACTTTCGAAGTGAGTGACTATATCAAGTGGGGTATCACATGAAAGGTCTTCACCTGTACATTCTAAAACAGATTTTTATTTATTTTTATGCATCATAGTTTTTGATTTATCGTGCAAATTGTCGAAAAAATACGACTGTAGTAGGGAACCCTCATTGCGCGAGCCTGACTCGCACTTGGCCGGTTTTTTTTCATAGTTTGGTCGTCCATATATTTAGTATGGAAAAATAAATTCCGCCATTTTGAATTTTTTTTCTATTCATCGAGTAGACCTTCGGATCCTAATTATCTTTTGCTAAGAAACCACTCTTACATCTTTTATACTCTCCGAGATGGACACCGACGAAATCTGTATGGCGGCCATATTTTTTTCGCCATATTGAATTTTTTCAGCTTCCCCCCCCCCCCTATCTTCAATACCCTCGCCGTGCTCTTCACCCGTCTCCGAAACCCTCAATCATCAGCTCTCTCCGTATTTTTCCTCCGAATGAATTTTTGTGCTCTATACGAAACCATCAGTGAAAAAAAAATTCTTCATACAAAAATAGTAGACATGAAGGCGGCATATTTAGTTGCTAAAAGAAAGAAGTAATGCCATGGTAGTTTTCGATGTTTTCTTAATGTATACCTATACACATAAATAACAATGTTCGGCAAAGGAAGTGATGTAGCGTTTATGAGCAACTTAAGTGCACTATTGTACTTCCGTCTCAACCGTTTCGTTTATGACTCGAGCTATAAAAATGCATCGAACGCAATGATACGATACTGGTTTATATTCAAGTTGCTTAGTATGCTGTGCTGCAAGACATTTTTGTGGTATTACTGGAGACTTTCCGCCTCTCATTCTCTCTTAAGGAAGCTGTTGAAGAGTGACGAGGAAAGAGTGACCTTATTTTGTAACGACAGTCTAAGAGTTTATTCTAACAAGAAACTTGTATTCGTATATTCCGTCAGTAAAGGAATTTTGAAAAGTTAATTAGTTTTCAAATGTAAAGTCAAAGTCGAACATTGAGTTATATATTACTTCGTATGGACAGGGTTATTGAACAAACAAAATGGCACCGACTCATTGGTGTTATAGCACCAATGCAACCTCAGTGACGTCTGGATTTCAAACGGGTTATTCATTAGTATCTAAGAGATGGCGCTGATTTCTTTGGTTTCAAAACCTTGAAATTTTTTGTTCGCTTGACCATATTTTGCCATTTATCTCGATGAAGTCAAATCATTAATGCAAAATTGGTAACATTGTTTACATTGTCACTTGTTGAAATTTTCTCGAGCGTTGCCTGGAAACCTCCTCATTGAGAGATGACAATGTTTTAACTATTATTTTTGCGTGAACGAAGAGACTTTGTATAGGTACAATTTTACAATGTCTGAAATATTAAAAACTGTATGCCCCGTATCAATTTCGATTCATTATTTGCTTCCGCATCATGAATTAATATCGAAAGGTGCGTTTGCTTTATATAAATTAAAACAATATTAATTGAATTCGAGCGTAATGCAACCCGAGCGTCAGTCAACAGTGGAATTCTGTGTTCATGGTACGAATGATAAATTCAGTTGCACGTTAATAATGCGGCTGCTACTTGCAGTATCGAGCCATGGCAAATTGCTATTGCGCTGGAACCATGTCTCATTGGATTGTGTTTATGTAGTATGACAATAACACTAAGTTTTTGCTAGCGTTCTGGTTACACCCTGTATAAAAGAAAATGTCGGATCTATAGAAACTTCATATACAAGCATGTGATTGTAAAGATCTCCACTAATAAAGGGTATAAGTCCCGCAAATTGCTATTGCGCTGGAACCATGTCTCATAACATCGAAATGACGTCATTTTGACGTCAGCCGAAATAAAAATATACCATCAGCTCGAAACTTCAGTCTAGTGCTGACGTCACTAAAATGGCGACCATGCGTATTAGCAATTTGCGGGACATATACTATCTCTATTTTACGTGTTATTAATATCGCTCTTTATTTACCGTTTTAAGTAGAAAGGTATTAATAGAACGGATAGGTACAAGCTGCCGTTAATCGTCAATTAAATGTCGAGGAGCTATTATTTTGGCTGCGTGTACTGCAAAGCGGTATTTGTGCTCCTGTCGATAATTTTGAATGGAGCTCTCAGACTGTAATGGCGTGTCGGTTCTAAATACACCGAGAGCTGGTAAATTACTGACCAAATTGTTTGTTCTAGTCAAATATAACAAACAAATTTTCCTATGATATATAATTCTCTAGTCAAACCTCATATTGAATATCTTATCGAAGTTTGGGGAACTACCGCAAAACACATATCCAAAAATTACAAATTCTTCAGAACAAATTAATTAAAGCACTATATAAATATGATTATTTAACATCTACTAATAAACTATATAAAGATACGAAAGTTTTAAATATAAGTCAACTATACGCGCTTAAAACCTGTATTCTTATTAGAAAAATAATTACAGCGGACATACACTCGCAAATAAGTTTTAAAAAAAGAACAATCACACACTATTTACGAAAACGCAACAAACTACATCTACCTAAAATTAGAACCAATTATGGAAAAAAGAATATTCTCTTTGAAGGAGCGCTGTTATACAACAATTTACCTGAAATAATTACAAAAAGCAAAAGTTTTGCTATATTTAAAAAACTACTGATCGAACATTTACAAAAAACCTAAATGAATATGTTAATGTGACCTCTTCCCTATATACCAGTATTGTAACCGTATGAATGTTCTGTCCCGCTAATTCTTTTACTACCTACCTACATAATTATTTTTTGTAACATTAATGTTAGATATTAAGTACTAGATAGTGACACTTAGATACCATGTACATACCATTAATTTAAGTAATTAACTTAATGTAATTCTCGATACATAAGTGAACTATTGTGTTCTTTATTGAGATATTGTCTTTAAACCGAAATAATAATTAAGGTAAATAAAATGCCCGCGACTTCATACGGGTGGATTTAGGTTTTTAAAATCCCGTGGGAACTTTTTGATTTCCCAGGCTAAAAAGTAGCTTTAGTTGAACCTTACTCTCATACTTTTGGAAGTCTGAAATAGGAGGCCAATGTCTAATACCACTTTGTCATACAAAAACACGTCGAATGCCCGGTTTCTTAGGTACTTTTGACGACGGTTTATCTATTCAATAGAGCTTTTGGTCCGATAACTCGAGGCAGTGCGTTTCTGAACAACGCAATGCAAGATAAAATCCGTTTAAACTTAACTGGCCAATGTGAGCCGTTTATCAATTCCATAAAGCTATTTGACGTTTCATCTGTCAGTAGGTAGTTCATGGTTTGCGTATTTTTAGATTAAAAAGTATTTTAATAGTGAGTTGTTCGTTACTTTGCAAAAACAGTGTTTAGACACTTATTTAACATATAAAAAATTACTATAATGAACAAAACTAGTGTTGATGGCGAAATAAAATAATAATATGCATTTCAAACTCGTTTTCTGTAACAGACGCATCTAGTGACAGAATAATGAACTGGTTATTGGTTTCATAGTTTTTGTTGAATTCAGAAACGCATGGACAGTTAAACGACGTTTATCATATACATAACTTTATTGAATTAACAGCTAATGAGAACATAACTGACGAGTTCAGAAACCGGGCATTAGACAAATCGTTTACTAGCTCTCAGACCAAAAGTACAACAACAATGAATTGTACATGATGTTTTTAATTGAACCCAATACTCGCCGGCAACGATTGTGAAATATATATTTTAATAAACGGATAAACTGCAATTCTGATAGTGTGTCTGATATTTTACTTTATTTTTAAATTTTCCCCATTTATTTGTACGTAAATTCATTTTGAGTGCCTTCGCGTTTTATTTCAGTGTTATTATTTTTGCTATTGTGAAGCTTCGGTTTAAAAATGTTAAACTTCACTTAATAATTATAGATATTAAAAATAAAATACTTAGCATCTAAAAAAATAAGACCACCTTACCTACATAACTAAGTGGGTGAATACGAAATGTTGATTTAGGGTATTTTTTTTTTTAAAAAAGGACCTATGGAAAGGTACATCAGACTTTTCAGTATCGTTTTCCAAGCTTTTATTTGTACAATAATAAGTCTAGCTAAAAAATGAGAAAAAAACACAATTTTTTTAATTAATTTTAAAGTTCAATTTACTTAAAACCTCGTATGGAGCTTCGTATTCGTGCCTTTTGGTGTGGAGACCTTGGGGCCGTGGGGCCCGAGGGCTCGAGCTCTTTTTGAGGAAATTGCGAAAAGAGTTATCGAGTCAACCGGGGACCCGAGAGCTGGCAGCTACCTTGATCAAAGAATTAGTTTGGCCATCCAAAGGGGTAATGCTGCCAGCATCTTGGGTACAATGCCTCGCTGCGGTGGTCTCAATGAGGTTTTAGATTTAATTTAATTTATTTTAGTTTTAATTTTAAGTTGTTTTTTTTAAATTTAAGTTTGTTAATAGTTTATTTGTTAACCATAATAAAATCATCACAGTTGATTAAAAAAAAAATACTTAAATATTAAAATATAGAATTAATAATATTTGAGTAACGTTCCTTTTTTCTAAGCATAAGTAGAAGAAAAACCCAGTATCTTCTTTAGTAGGTATTTAGTTATTTTGTATGAGTAGTGGTATTTTTATCATTTAAATGCTTTACGATTTTTCGTAGAGATTCCGTACGAGATTCGTAGAGCTAATTATTAAAATCAGATAAGTATAATATAATATCAGAGGTACACATAGTAGTGCACCCAGTGTTCCCTGGGACCGCGAGAGAAGTGCACTTGCACTAACTTGTGCAAATGTTTGCTTTGCACTAGTATCACCATGATTTACAGTATCGTCGGACTAAGGATAGTTAAGACGAAGACCTATTTGTGTTGTTTCGGATTGACTATGCTGTGTAGGCTACAGCGTCACTGGGGAAGGTGGCGAGCGCAAAGCTCCGCCTGGGGGTGAGCCCTAGTGCTCGAAGAAATAACTTGAGAGGTCGGGGGGCAACGTCTTACTAAGGGCGCCTCCTGTGAGGCTCGGGCCACGTCTTAGGATGACGTTGGGATGGGTGGATTTGTTGGACTATTGGTTCGTACGACGAATGATGATCTGGAGCCACATCCCTCTAACCTTACTGATTTGACTAGTTGTCAAATACCGTATTACGCTCAATAGATATCTGTCAGACAGCTCCTAGTTTCCAGGTTGTACACTGCTAAATTGTGATATTTTATCAACAAGATACACAAAAATTTCAAACATAATCACGATTGCGTAGTCCAAAGTTGAAACTCCATTTTATCAATTTTGCTTTGACATTAGGATTGTAAGCAGTTCTAGATTGGCTTGAAAACTCGTGGATGTGGCTATCAATGAAATAGGTACATACTACATATGCAAAATTAATTCATTGCTTTTCACAATTATTGACAACTAGTCAAATCAGTAACTTTTTATCAAACGGCACAACACGCGCTTAGTATGCGAGATTCTATGAAATACTGAAATGTGATGTCACATCATAATGACGTACTTTTTAGTTTAATCGATAATTTAAAATGGTCATTACACTTAAAACTAACAAAGTACGTGGATTTTTCTGATTTTGGAAGAATCACTGAGAAATAATTTACTTTTTATTTTGTCAAATACGCAATTACAAAAAAGTGGTATGGAAACTAAACGGGTATAAAGCTGTCTAATACAAAGTTATAATTTTACTACTTTGACCCCAATGTGCAAAAGAGCACAGTTTTATAGCTCGTATTTGGCTCGCGTCTAGAAATAATTTATTTTATGCTGCGATGCGAAAAAGGTAACTAAATGAAGATCTTTGATGGTCGTCGTGTCGTGACTAAACAAAGTAAGAAAGAAAAATAGGAGCAAGTTTTTTGTATTGCGTACTAAAATCCAAAAAAAAAATTGAAAAATAAATTTAAGGTAAATGCAGGTATTACCGACCAATGTAAGAGAATTTTTAATATATCATATTTATAATATTAGTACATATAGGATTTATCCATTAATTTGCTGTAACCATGGGGTCCATACAGCATCAAATGCTCAGAAAGTTCAACGGAGCGAGCGGTGGTCTTACGGTAATCAAACTGAGAGACCGGCACTACGCCTCTTCTATCTCCAGATACCTAGGTACAGTCTGTATACTAGGGTATGTACCTAGAACTCTGACCAACACTATTTACATACTGCAAGTAAAAGTTCTTTGTGTTCAGACGGATTTAATTAGAACGGGTTAAGTTACGTTTTACAGCGAAGAAAAACATTGTGATAATATCTCCAAGTTTTGATAGACATTTGTATAATATAAGTCCCGCAAATTGCTATTACGCTGGAACCATGTCTCATTAACATCAAAATGACGTCATTTGAAGTATATTTAAGTAAAAATATACCTACTATCAGCTCGAAACTTCAGTCTAGTGCTGACGTCACTAAAATGGCGGCCACGCCCATTAGCAATTTGCGGGACTTATATCTACGTGACCTACGGTATTTGCCTATGTCAAAAATAAATTATTTCTCAAAGATTATTCAGGGTAAATGCGTAAAATCCACGCCCTTTGTCAGTTTTAAGTGTAATAACCATTTTAAATTACAGATTAAACTAAAAAACACGCGTCAAATCATTGTGGCGTCACATGCCAGTACCTGTGTATATCATAGAAGCTCGTATATATTCAGTTTCCTTATGTTACCTTCACCGTTAAAGCAAGTGATATTTGATTACTTAAAACGCAGATAGCTACGAAAAGTCAGAGGTGCGTGCCCGGGATCGAACCTCCGACCTGCGATTAGGGGGCGGATGCCCTTACCACTAGGCTATCACAGCTTACACACAGCTCAGAAATTAATATAGGTGCTATATTAAGCTCTACCCTAACCGTCATTAACTTTAGATTTTCACACCAACGACCTATAGGTAGACTAAACTGATGAGGGCTTCATTTGCAATGAGAGAATGAATGAATGAGTCATTTTTGATGTAATTACTCACGAAATTACTATTACACTGGGTGATAATTTTATTTCTCACTAAATACCGTTTTTTAGGGTTCCGTACCTCGTACGGAAAAACGAAACCCTCATAGGATCACTTTGTTGTCTGTCTGTCAAGAAACCTACAGGGTACTTCCCGTTGACCTAGAATCATGAAATTTGGCAGGTAGGTAGGTCTTATATAGCAGACATAAGGGGAAAAACTGAAAACCGTGAATTTGTGGTCACAACAAATTTTGGTCATGAACTAATAATTAGTATTTTCAATTTTCGAAGTAAGAAAACTATATCAAGTGGGGTATCATATGAAAGGGCTTCACTTGTGCATTCTAAAACAGTTTTATTTTTTATTTTTATACATCACAGTTTTTGAATTATCGTGCAAAATGTCGAAAAAATACGACTGTAATACGGAACCCTCGGTGCACGAGTCTGACTCGCACTTGGCCGGTTTTTGTAAAATGAGACGCGATTTACATAATGGCCGCCGCCGACTGTTAATTTAATCGGGACCGAATTTTCTCAAGAATTTCTGAGTCAAAATTTCAGAAGATTTTGTGGAATTTATGATAACAATTTTTGCTTTGAGAGTTTTTATTTTTATTTTCAACTAATTTGTGTATTTGGAATTCATAATGATACTACATATATACAAGATAAAGTTGAAAACTAAAACCCGACGACGTAATTTAATAGTAATATTTATATTTATGAACTCAGTATTTTTTCTTCTTTCATATGACATCCTACTCAATATCAAAAGATACTCAATAGCAAAAGAAGTTAAAGACATTTCCAATTGTTTTTAGGATAAAAACTACCCTATATGTTAACCCGGAGTATCAGCTACCACTGTACTAAATTTCATTTAAATCCGTTCAGTAGTTTTCGCGTGATGCGCGCACAGACAGACAGACAGATATGTACAGACAAAAATTCCAAGAAAAATTGTTTTAGGGTCTATATATTAAGAATAATAAATAATTCAAAATTTCCTCCGATTAAAATTTTAAAAATGTATTAAATGTACAGAAATAATTGTCCAGTTAAAGTTTTATTATAATTATAGATTTTGAATACCTAAAACATTATTGACTTTGACATTGAAGTATTTAAACTAAGTTATCATCATCATTATCATCTCAACCCATCGCCAGCCCACTACTTAGTACGAGTATTTAGGCCATAGTCTACCACGCTGGCCAAGTAACACACCTTTGTTAATACATAAAATGTATAAGATACAGCTAGTAGGTAGAGATAATAATATTATTTAATGCTCCCAAACAATAACCACTTCCAGTGAGGGTAGACTCGCGGGGTGTTTGAATGATATCGGCGCGCGACACTCGCCGCAGCCCAATCATCAAATATTTGCATTCCACTGAAAAAGTAATACGATTATTAATTTACTCCCGATTCATTCCCGGTTCGATTCCCGCTCAATAAACGTGGCCGCGGTGATTTACGATATTCTCTGTATGCAAAACCGGTGAATTTAGTTTGCGATTCGTAGTGGAAATAGTAAAATGTGGCATCCTCAAATATCTATAGTCCGATTTTCAATTCGTTGGAATTCTGACAGTTGTCATTTGTACATTGGGTAGGTTATGTTATTTGTATGAAAAACAGGGTAACCAATTGAAGTTCGATTTTTACCCCAAATTACCCTCAATTTTTGTCAGCATCGAAAACCCTAAGGGCGGCTACGCACTCATCCGATGCGAGTTTGTGAAAATACGTTCCAAAGTAGTCATAGAACTATGTGTATGGTATCTTATGACTCTGATTATCAAACTACTGGACGGATCGGACTGTAATTTGGCATGCAGATAGCTATTAGGACGTAGGCATTCGTTAAGAAAGGATTTTTGAAAATTCAACCCCTGAAATGGGGGGTTGAAAGATATATAGATAATATAATCAACCAATCAAGTTTGAATTCATATTTGTTATCTTTTTTGTGGGAACTGTTTAGTCTCTCTTAAAATTAAGAAATGTCAGAATTCCACGGAATCAAAAATCAGACTATACGAGTAGTTGAGTTTATGAATTAGTAATATTCACGTGCGGTCTATGTCAAAGGTGATGATTTTGATATTTGAATATTGTATACTCAACAGTTGAATTTAGTCATCAGATTTCTAAATTAATAGAAGCTCCAAAATTTTCGCGTGGACTACATAGATTTCAAACCTCCTGTTTGATCCCCTTAGGGTTGAAATTCTTTCTTAGCGGATGTCTACGTCATAATAGCTATCTGCATACCAAATTTCAGCCCGATCCGTCCACCTTTTTATATATTTAGATAGGTAAGTGCTTATTTAGGTACATAATTTACTTTTATTATATTTACATTGTATTTGGGGTACAAAATACCTTAATCTTTCAGCACCTCCCGTCAAGCGCGACATTCCCACCATTACATCATGCTAATATCATCAAGATTTATCTGTAAAATTTCTCACGGGGCGGTAATTCGATTAAAAATAGCCTATGTCCTTCCCCAGGATGCAAGCTATCTCTGTATCAAATTTCACCAAAATCGGTTAAACCGTGAAAAACTAACAGATAGACAGATAGACACACTTTCGCATTTATAATATAAGTATGGAAAGTATGGATATAGATTTAAACTGTATAGGTAATTGCTTATTTACATTATTTACTTTTATAATATTTACATTGTATTTGGGCCATTTGGGGCACAAAATACCTTAATCTTTCAGCACCTCCCGTCAAGCGCGACGATCCCACCATTACATCATGCTAATATCGTTAAGATTTATCTGTAAAATTACTCACGGGGCGGTAATGCGATTAAAAATTAGCCTATGTCCTTCCCCAGGATGCAAGCTATCTCTGTACCAAATTTAATCAAAATCGGTTAAACCGTGAAAAACTAACAGATAGACAGATAGACACACTTTCGCATTTATAATATAAGTATGGAAAGTATGGATATAGATTTAAACTGTATAGGTAATTGCTTATTTACATTATTTACTTTTATAATATTTACATTGTATTTGGGCCATTTGGGGCACAAAATACCTTAATCTTTCAGCACCTCCCGTCAAGCGCGACGATCCCACCATTACATCATGCTAATATCGTTAGGATTTATCTGTAAAATTTCTCACGGGGCGGTAATTCGATTAAAAATTAACCTATGTCCTTTCCCGAGATGCAAGCAATCTCTGTATCAAATTTCAGCCAAATCAGTTAAACCGTGAAAAACTAGCAGATAGACAGACAGACACACTTGCATTTATAATAATATAACTATGGAAAGTATGGATATGGATGAACTAGCTTATGCTCGCGACTTCGTCCGCGTGGACTACAGAGATGAACCCCTATTTCATCCCCTTAGGGATAGAATTTTCAAAAATCCTTTCTTAGCGGATGCACACGTCATAATAGCGCTGCATGCCAAATTTCAGCCCGATTCGTCCAGTAGTTTGAGCTGTGCGTTAATAGATCAGTCAGTTAGTCAGTCAGTCAGTCAGTCAGTCAGTCAGTCAGTTAGTTAGTCAGTCACCTTTGCCTTTTATATATTTAGATTTAGATAGGTAATTGCTTACTTGCATTATTTACTTTTAGGGTACAAAATACCTTAATCTTTCAGCACCTCCCGTCAAGCGCGACGATCCCACCATTACATCATGCTAATATCGTTAAGATTTATCTGTAAAATTTCTCACGGGGCGGTAATTCGATTAAAAATTAGCCTATGTCCTTCCCCAGGATGCAAGCTATCTCTGTACCAAATTTAATCAAAATCGGTTAAACCGTGAAAAACTAACAGATAGACAGATAGACACACTTTCGCATTTATAATATAAGTATGGAAAGTATGGATATAGATTTAAACTGTATAGGTAATTGCTTATTTACATTATTTACTTTTATAATATTTACATTGTATTTGGGCCATTTGGGGCACAAAATTCCTTAATCTTTCAGCACCTCCCGTCAAGCGCGACGATCCCACCATTACATCATGCTAATATCGTTAAGATTTATCTGTAAAATTTCTCACGGGGCGGTAATTCGATTAAAAATTCATTCCGGCGTCCGCGGAGGCCCGCAGGGAATAATTTATACGCGATTCACACACCAACACCTCGCCTCCCTTTTTTACATGTGAACATTTTGTGTGGGTAAATATGGATTACGTGGTAAACTTAGAAAATTAATTTTGTTCAACATGGAAAGTCTTTTCATAATTTTATTTAAGTAGCTTTAGATATAGCTAGACAAAATTCTAGATAGCTAAAAATATTATAAAATATTATGTTGTCAAGGTCTACTAAGGCAACCCTCTCTTGGAACTTAAAACTAAAGCACAGCTTTAGTTAAAAATTATTACCACTACATCTTACTAATCCAACAACTGCTAATCAAAAAGTATAATTTATTACCTATTTTGACTAATAATATTATAAATGTGAAAGTGTGGATGTTTGGATGTTCGCATGCTTGTTACTCAATCACGCAAAAACGGCAGAACGGATTTGGATGAAATTTGGAATTGAGGTAGATTATACCCTGGATTAACACGTAGGCTACTTTTTATGCCAGAAAATCAGAGAGTTCCCGCGGGATTTGGAAAAATGTAAATCCACGCGGATGAAGTCGTGGGCATAAGCTAGTTGTGAATAAAATATTTGATATGATTTGATTTGATTAATCTATATATTTATTAATAACTAGCTGACCCAGCGAACTTCGTTCCGCCTAACAGTCGATTCAATTTTTTTTTTTAAATATCAATTCACTATCAGAAATTCTAAAATCCCCACGATTTAGGACTTCAGTACTTTGCAGCATCAGGATTGAGGAGTTGAATACAGAATTTTTTATGTGACCACCACGAAAACTTTTTTTGTTGATTTTTTTTGACCGATTTGAAAAAAAAATTTTGCAAATCGGTCCAGAAATCTCGAAAAAATCGATGTAGAAAAAAGAACCACCTCCTTTTTGACAGTCGGTTAAAAGCCGATGACCTTGAAATATTTACGGAACAATTTTTAAAATATCCCCTTTCTAACAAAAAAAGAATGAATGAAATCGGACTACGCGTTAATGAATTACAACTCAGTATACATTTTAACTTTCATCCTCTCTCCTACGGGAACCATGCTGAATTTCGGGATAAAAAGTATCCTATATTCTTCCTCATAGTATGAGCTCAAATCGTACCAAGTTTCATTGGAATTCATTCAGTAGTTTCAGCGTGATGCGCGGCCGTGATACAGACAGACAGACAGACAGACAGACAGACAGACAAAAATGAAAAAAATTACAGTTTTGGGTTCAGTATCGATTATAGAGTGCCCTCGAAAAAAATTTCAAAATATCTTCAATGTACAGAATTTGACCTGTTACAGTTTTATTATAAGTATTGAAGGTAAAGCTGACTGACTGACTGACGACACATCTATCAACGCACAGCTCAGACCACTGGACGGCTCGGGCTGAAAGGGACGCTATTATGCAGCTATTATGACGTCGACATCTGCTAAGAAAGGATTTTTGAAAATTCAACACCTAAGGGGTTAAGATAAGGATTTGAAATCTGTGTTATTTATACAAGCCTAAGAGCTCCTCCCGCCTAATACCCCAATTGCCATCTCAACCTGTTGCGTATGTACTATAACCTAGTCAAGGGTGTTACAACAATCAAGTGAGAACCACGATCCTACCGCCAAGTAGGATATTGCACTAAAATCTTTTACCATGGCCCATCCAGACACAGGCTCAGACTATACACTGTCTGGCATAGATCCACCCTTAAACTAACACTAACTTACACCGCCGCGAATGAATGAAACATAATATTCTTTGTACGGAACACTCTCATTATACGCCTAGTGTTGTTAAAACATTTCAATCTGACAACGTTTGTTTTAGCTGCTCGTTGGACGAGGCCCCTAAAACTGCGGGGGCGATAGTTAAAGTTAAGTTAAATTAACCTTAAAGAAATAAGCACAATTCAGTAAGAAGATTCAGAGAATCCCGTCAGCCAATTTGCAGTGAAAATTAGAATACTAACAAGCTACAATAATTAAAAATATTAAAAACGCGACTTCCCTGCATATATATATTTTTTTAATAAAATTAATAATATAATAATTAATAATATAATAGTAACACTGTCTAGTGTTACTCGGCGTGATGTAAGGATTCTGACGATACCCCAGACATCCAATTAATATTTTCAGGCATTTAGAAATTATGGTGGATAAACAAGCTCACATACATACATGAAGCCTGCAAATATTATACTCCTTTTTGTGTAGTTGAGTAAAAAAATTGTATTTAATCGCTGATTTTGGGGCTCTAAACAGTCCAACTTTTCAGTTGGCAGCCGCCTTTATTTGCTTAATATTTTCGTAAAAGGGCGCTCAGCGGCTCCTCATGCATATTAGATTATAAATAATGCGAGGCTCGCGTGCGCCGCCCACATTCATGTTACGAGTGTGTTTGCACCTTGCAGTTTATCTTCGATCATGGCTAGAGCAACGTTGGATTTGTCTTTGGTTATTCTGGCTGAATATTTTATCCACTCGTAGATGTTTAAATAAATAATATATTAGGAGTTTTTTTTGTTAAATAGTCATTATAGGTATGCTACCTATAAGTACATATTAATTAATTATTAATCATCATCATAGTTAGTTAGTGGTGCGTGACCAGGATCGAACCCTCAACCCTTCGAATAACAGGCCGACGTCTTAATCACTGCTTGTTACTAGGCTACCACCACCTGTACAGTCGTGATAAATACTTAAATAATATAATATTTTATAAAATTTAATTTAATAAAAAAATTAAATAACGACTTTGTAAAGTCATAAGTAGGTTATATCTAAGTATGATCACAGCGATTATATCGTAGGCACAATAAAAAAGCGATCGGACCCTATTTTTCAATATTTTAGGGTAGGCATCGTACCGTAGGAAAGTTTCGAACAATTAATTATTAAATTGAAATTCTTTCTCGAGTTTTGTGAGTAATGCACTCAGTTTAGTGAGGTCGGGCCCTAACCCCCGTGAGGGTTGGAGGCTCGTTTGTTTTATAACTTCCAAAGTAAAATACCTTGTAGCCTATTAAGGCTTCGAAGGCTACGTTCTTGAATCTTATTTTTTTAAGGCGCAGTCTATTGATACAAGGTTTATTTTGTTACCATACTGATTTAATACATTATGGTGGATTTATTTTACGACGGGTATAATATCACTGCAAAGAATTTTTTTTTATTTTTTTTTATCAAGTATGCCAGATATATACCTACATTTTTTGTCTCTCGCCAAACTGGTGAGCCAGTTTGTTGGCGAGCTGGCGCTCCTTCTAATCCATCAGCCTGTTTGCGTCCACTGCTGGACATAGGCCTTTCCAAGAGCACGCCACCAAACACGGTCCTCAGCCTTCCTCATCCACCCGCTTCCCACCACCTTAATCGGGAATAGCAGGGCTGCCGTGAACTGGAGGCCTTTGTCTTTTGGCGCTGCTCATTAGAAGTAATGCCCATACTGACCACGCTGGGCAGGCGGGGTGGTCAGCGCATAGCTGTAGGCCATTTCGCACCAGTGACGCTGCTGCCCGTCTCTGGTCTGTGTTATTTAACGCTGTTGGCGCTCCTTACAAATAAATGATTGCTAAACTTATATTCTAAGTTAAATACCTACCAACTTAAATTCAAAACACTAAACAATATTCAGATTAACTTACCATACTTGGCTGAACAGTGTTCAGGAAGCTTCGAGTCGTCTTCTCGTTCAAAATTCCTTTTTTAGGGTTCCGTAGCCGAATGGCAAAAAACGGAACCCTTATAGGATCACTTTGTTGTCTGTCTGTCTGTCTGTCTGTCTGTCAAGAAACCTACAGGGTACTTCCCGTTGACGTAGAATCTGAAATTTGGTAGGTAGGTATAGGTCTTAAAGCAGACATTCGGGGAAAAATCTGAAAATCGTGAATTTGTAGTTACATCACACGAAAAATCTAACCTAACCTAACCTAACCTGGAAGGGGTATGTTAGTTTTTATCCCGAAAAATCAAAGAGTTCCTATGGGATTCTTAAAGGCTCATCTGTTTAATTGATTTATATGAAATTTGGTATAAAGGTTGGCAAACCCAAAATCGACATGTACTTTTTATCGCAGAAAATCAAAAAGTTCCCACGGGATTTTGAAAAACCTAAATCCACGCGGGCAAAGTCGCAGGCATCATCTATTACTTAATAACTCTCTCTTTAAGTCAAGACCCTACCACAGTGCAAAAAGCAAAGTCTACCTAAGACCTGGCAAATAACAGTTTAAACAAAATTGTTAACCAAGTCACAGGCAAAAAAAACAAATTTTGCACATTCATTTAATTTTCATCCGCGTATTTTCAAAACAAAACACCAAAAAGCGAAATCACGCTCGTGAATAAACTATACGGTTGTGATTTGAAAGGCTAGCCTAGCAATTTCATATCGCTAGCCGATACTTTAGTCTCTCTATAATAATTCCGATGCGGTTTATTCTTTTGATCCTATCCCATATCGAGGTCGGATTGTAAGATTTTCTCGCGGAAGTTTTCCGCGCACACGCTGCAGTGTCTGTACCAATTTTAAAATATTGTTACTTGTATTACTTTGTTTTTGAAATTTTCTTCCTATTTATTTTGTACCAAACCAAAAGCCTCAGAGACAACCAGAGCCTTCAGAGCCTCAATAGCTCAACTGGTAAAGGAGTGGACTGAAAACCGATAGGTCGACGGTTCAAACCCCGGCCGTTGCACTATTGTCGTACCTACTCCTAGCACAAGCTTCACGCTTAGTTGGAGAGGCAAAGGGTCATATTAGTTATTTAACATGGCTAATATTCTTTTTAAACGAAAAAAAAAACATGAACTTTGGAAAATTTTACAACCAAATTAATATTTAAGACCTCATTTCTTGAGCTCTCGTTGAATTTTGAAAAACCATTTTTAGTGGGTATCTAGTTTTTAAAACAGAGTGTCAGAAACCTTCACACAAGTGCCAACAATAACTGTAAAAACTCAATCGGATGAACCATGCGCGAACGTTTAGGTAAATAAAATAAAATAAAAATAAAAAATAAAAAAGCCTTTTTATTCCTTACATTTTTACAATAGTTTAAATTATCTATGTTTTGTTAGTTGGTTAGTTGAACTTATAATTTAGTTGTTAGTATTGTTAGGATCATTATTACTATTCATGTAAGGACCCCAGGTTGTGTAAAGGCCTCCTCCAAAGATGTCCATTTATCTCGGTCCTGCGCTATACGATCCCATTTCGGGCCAGCTCTTAAGATCTCATCTTCCCATCTTGTCAGTGGTCTCCCCCTGCTCCTTTTGCCACGAGGGCCTCTCCACAGAGTTACTTTTGTTGTCCACCTCTGGTCTTTAAGTCTAGCCACGTGGCCTGCGTTGTTTTTTCTGCCTAAGCTAATTGTCTTCCCCAAATATATGTAGTTTTCTGTGTATTCCAGTGGATTTCCATTTACTCTGATTGGTATTTTACTCCTATTTGTCATTGTCATAGTCTTAGATAGATTAATTTCCAGTCCTACTTTTGTACTAGCTTGCTGTAAGGATTCGATCATGATCTGCAGCTGTGAACTTGTCTCTGATAGTATGACTATATCATCCGCGAATCTTAAATGGCTTAAGAAGGCGCCTTGTATATATAGACCCATTTTTTCCCAGTCTAGTTTGCTGATAATGGCTTCAAGAATGGCTATGAATATTTTTGGTGATAGAGGATCGCCTTGCCTTACCCCTCTCTGTATTTGTTACCTAAACCCTCTGAACGTTTAGGTAACAAACAGAAAAATATTACCTATAATACTTATGTTGATTTTATTTATAACATTTTATATAACTATGGGTAGATGGTAATTTTTTTTTTCGAGGTAAAGATAAATATAAGTACCTACATAGAAGTATTATTTCAAATGTAACATATAAACATAGAAAATACATCTGCCGTGTATCATACGTAACAAGTACAAATATCTATATCTACCAGCCGATCCTCTCGCCTGCAGCCGATATTAAATGTTTGCTTTCGAACGTTTCGTAGGTAAATGTAAACAATGTGCTGTATACAGTACACAACTACACACTCCCCCAAGAAACACCGCACGCATTTGTAACCCCTAATTCAATATCAGTAAAATCTATATTTCCATACGCCTATTTTGTCCCTTTGCACTGTGTAGGGAGGCATGGATTTGTGCCCAATATTTCCTAATCCCTACGCTATATGTGTTTGTATCATGTATCATGACGTCGATGCCATAAAATATATTTCTACCAGTTGTTTGTCATAGCAAATAATGTGTTGGCGAAGGAAGGGTGCAAGTTTGTTCAGGAAAATAATTTTTATGTTTATAGGGTTCCGTACCTTATGGGGAAAAAGTAAACTAATTGAAAAATCCTATTACAATGTAAAGGATCATTTAAATGATAAGCAAGCTTGGGAATGAGTTGCTTAACTGCTTGTGATAGTTCTAATAAGTTTCAATAATTTTGTAAAGTGGTGATAATAAAAAGAATACCCGGCTGAGTTTGTTGTGGGCTCTTCTCAGACCTGAGCGCGTTTGGAACCCTCGTAGCTTTAGTTTTAAGCTTGCGTAATAATTATCACCACTATATCTTAGAAATCCAACATCTGACCATCAAAAAGAGTAATTTATTACCTATTTTGAATAAATCATTTGACTTTTGACTTTTAAAGAAACCCTTATAGGATTACATACCTCTGTCTGTCTGTCCGTCTTCGAGTCTGTCAACAACAAATAATTTAAATATAATATTTTCAATTTTCAAAGTAAGATAACTATACCAAGTACGGTATCATATAAAAGGGCTTTACCTGTACATTATCTTCTTTATATATGCACCTATTTTACTGCCTCTACAACCTCTCGCACTGTCAAGGGTCACTGGTAGAGATCTCTCATAGAGGTAAGTGCTTCCCTGTCCAATTTTACTCTTTTTCTCTTTATTGAAAACTAGAGAATGCCCGCGACTTCGTCCGCGTGGATTTAGTTATTAAAAATCCCGTAGGAACTCTTTGTTTTTGCGGGATAAAAAGTAGCCTATGTCCTTCCCCGGGATGCAAGCTATCTCTGTACCAAATTTCGTCAAAATCGGTTGAACGGTTGAGCCGTGAAAAGCTAGCAGACAGACAGACACACTTTCGCATTTATAATATTAGTATGGATATGTTTTGGGTACTAATTAAGTAAATGAAAACCAAAAACTATTACGTCGCTATGGAGCATTTCGGACGTGAGACCTGGAGAGTGACATAAACAAATTTTTATCCCGGAAAATCAAAGAGTTCTCACGGGATTGTTAAAAACCGAAATCAACGCGGATGAAATCGCGGGTATCCGCTAGTAATCGATAAACCTGCAGAGATGTTAATCTTAAGCAGACAATTTTAAGCATCACTAGGCATCGATAATTGACGGGCCCTCAATAAACATTGACTATGCAAGAGTATACACTATACAGTGCCCAGAATTACAAAATGTCCGATAACATTAATGTTAACGTTAAAGTTTGTATAATTTACCACCCTGTTCAATTAAACCCGAAGCGGCATGTATATTGTATAAGAGTTGAAACATACTTAAAACATGCGACGCGACCGGGCAAAACTTGACGTCATCATGATCAACCCATGACTGGTTCACTACTGAGCACGGGTCTCCTCTCAGAATGAGAATAGTTTTGGCCATGGTCTACCACGCTGGCCAAGTATTTGCAGACTTCACACATCTGTGCGAACATTATGGTGAACTCTCAGGCATGCAGGTTTCCTCACGATGTTTTCCTTCACCGTTAAAGCATCTAAATGTATAAAAGGAAAAGGTGACTGACTGACTGACTGACTGATCTATCAACGCACAGCTCAAACTACTGGACCGATTGGGCTGAAATTTGGCATGCAGATAGCTATTATGACGTAGGCATCCGCTAAGAAAAGTTTTTTTTTGAAAATTCAACCCCTTAGGGGGTGAAATAGGGGTTTAAAGTTTGTGTAGTCCACGCGGACGAAGTCGCGAGCATAAGCTAGTTTAATTATATTTTGAGTCAAATCAAATCATGACATTTTTTACTAGCATATTTTGCTCGCGGCATCAATCACACCTCGTTTTTAAGAATCCCACGGATTTTTTTTGTTTTTCCGAGATAAGAAATTAATACACTCTATCCGTGTTTATTGTATAAGCTTCTGTGCCAAACGTTAAGATCAAAGAAGATAATAATAATTACTTCCCTTCAAATGCCGTCAACATCGGTAAAGTCGATGGGCTGTGGAAAGACAGACACTTTTGCATTTATACTATTAGTATGATTTTTATGCTCATAGAACAAAATAATGTTAGTTTCAATCGCGTCGCGTTTCAAGAGATCGCGACGCGTGTTATGAGTATCTCTCCAGCTCAAGCGTGTGTACTTTGTGTGAATAACTTGCAGAGTAAATTGTGTGTGATTTAGACCGCTAACAGTCTTCACAGGGCCTGTGCTAACCACATCTTTAAGTCTGCCAAAATGTTTACACGTGGAATTGCTTACCATACATTACTTAGATTTAATATAAACACTAATATGGTTGCTTGTCAGAGGCTGTTTCTCTGTATTAGTGTTCATGTAGTGTAGTAATAGTATACCAGTGCTATAATATATAGTCTAGTGGTTAAGACTTCGGCCTCATATTCATTTCTAACTTTCCGGGGTTTTAATGGTGAAGGAAAACATTGTGACGAAAGCCGACGAACATTATGAAGAACATGCCTGAAAGTTCTTCATAATGTTCTCATAGGTGTGAAAGTCTTGACCAGTGTGGACGACTCAACCATTCTCATTCTGAGAGGAGACCCGTTTTTTTATATTTGCGGTGAAATCTATGGCACTCCTTTCATGTTAGATTTTTTTATTTGCGGTGAAATCGCGTGCACTATTTTTGGACGCTTCAAAAAGGATGTTTGTCAACTTTAAGCCAAAAACGAACTAATTTTATTTTTATTTTTATAAAAGAATATTAGCCATGTTAAATGACTAATATTCCCCTTTCCTCTCCAACTAAGCGTCAGGCTTGTGCTAGGAGTAGGTACGACAATAGTGCAACGGGCGGGGTTTGAACCGTCGACCTTTCAGTTTTCAGTCCACTCCTTTACCCGTTGAGGCTCTATTTTTTAATAAATAGAGCCTAAATTAATTTTTCCTCATTTGAAAATGGCGTCATATAACGACATACAACCGCCATATAGGTTTTTTATACAGTCAGCTAGTATTATGTTGAAGTCCTGTAAACGTTTACCCTGTAGCGAGCGACTCAAATCCTTCCACCTCATGCGGGGTCACGCGCTACGCATTTCTAAAGTGGTTACTGAATGACACATACCCGTATTTTATGGCACTCCTTCCTGGTTAGATTTTTTAGGGTTCCGTACCTCAAAAGGAAAAACGGAACCCTTATAGGATCACTTTTTGTCTGTCTGTCTGTCTGTCTGTCAGTATGTCTGTCAAGAAACCTAAAGGGTACTTCCCGTTGACCTAGAATCATGAAATTTGGCAGGTAGGTAGATCTTATAGCTGAAATTTGGGGAAAAATCTGAAAACCGTGAATTTAGGGTCAGATCACACAAAAAAAAAATTAAATTGTGGTCATGAACTAATAATTAGTATTTTCAAATTTCGAAGTGAGTGACTATATCAAGTGGGGTATCATATGAAAGGTCTTCACCTGTACATTCTAAAACAGATTTTTATTTATTTTTATGCATCATAGTTTTTGAATTATCGTGCAAAATGTCGAAAAAATACGACTGTAGCACGGAACTCTCATTGCGCGAGCCTGACTCGCACTTGGCCGGTTTTTTATATTTGCGACGAAATTCCTTGCAAAAATATTGCACACTTCAAAAGGTGTTTGTCAGTTCAGTTCTAATAAAAATGTTTTAGGATTCCGTATCTCCAAAAAAAAAGGTGACGGAAAAGATCGTGAGAGAACCTGCATGTCTGAAAGTTTTCCATTATATTATCAAAGGTTGACGACCTCCCTGGCCTAGTGGTAAGCACTGTGGTCTTATTAGTGGAAGTTCCCAGGTTCGATCCTGGCAGGGGTTTGGAATTTTATAGTTTCTAAATTTCTGGTCTGGTCTGGTGGGAGGCTTTGGCCGTGGCTAGTTACCACCCTATCGGCAAAGCCGTGCCGCCAAGGTATTTAGCGTTCCGGTACGATGCCGTGTAGAAACGAAAGGGTTTAATAAAAACTGTATGGCATGACTCTCGATAACTAAGATTACGATGCGATGAGAAATTGCTGGATTTTTTTATCGCAAAACAAAATTCTAGAGTATTTGTTTCGCCGCAATGGAAACTCATTAGTAACCTACGACGGGTCCAAATCTCTGTATCCCGGGGCGGGAAGCGTTCACAAATATCAATATGGCGTATTCTTTTGAAGTTCGGCAAACGTTTGCACTGGAGCAAGCGATTCAAATCTAAGCATCTCACGTATTTCCTCACCTATCTAAATATATAAAAGCAAAAGGTGACTGACTGACTGACTGACTGATCTATCAACGCACAGCTCAAACTACTGGATGGATCGGGCTGAAATTTGGCATGCAGATAGCTATTATGACATAGGCATCCGCTAAGAAAGGATTTTTGAAAATTCAGCCCGTAAGGGGGTGAAATAGGGGTTTGAAATTTATATAGTCCACGCGGACGAAGTCGCAAGCATAAGCTAGTATTATATAAGTCACATACAAACAAAACCGTGATAGTCTAGTGGTAGCACGCTGATCATTATCATTTTCAGTGTCGTGTGAGTCTTGCTCATCATGTCATCAACAACCGATTGACGTCCACTGCTGGACATAGGTCTCTTGTTGGGACTTCCACACGTCACGGTCTTGCGCCGCCTGAATCCAGCAGGTTCCTGCGACTCGCCTGATGTCATCCGTCCACCTAGTGGGAGGTCTTTGAAATATCTACTATCAGCTTAGCTCATCGCCAGCCCAAATTGAGAACAGGGATCCTTTCAGAATGACAAAGGTTAAGGCCATACTGGTCAAGTGTGGATTCCAAGACTTCGCAAAGCTTTCTTTTATTCTCATACAAGTTAGCCCTTGTCTGAAATCTCACCTGGTAGTAAGTGATGATGCAGTTTAAGATGGAAACGGGATAACCTGAAAAGGGTATGGTTATCGAGTGGGAACACCGCCGAAGTGAGTTGATGCCACAGTTTGCATGTGCGTGGAAAAAAGGACCTGGTATATCGGGTGGTCGAAGAGAAGGCACCCAGGTGGTGAGGTAAAGTAATGTTAAATCCCATTTCATTTTTTTTTTACTAGGTAGGTATAGTAGGAATTAGAGATGGGCGTTATTGGCTATTTCTGGCATCGGTTATCCAACAGTTATTTAGTTTCAATACCGATATTGATAACCGTTGCCGAATATCGGTATCAGAGTTGTGCAATGGTTTCCGTTGTAGTAACTAAGCTAGCTGCCGTATCAATACCGTCTGTATAGCTAGCGCGCGCAATATTTCACTAAAATAAAACCAATTTTACTTTCATGAATATCGTGAAGTAATCACAACCTTAAGTTCATAGCAGCAATGTTTAAATTATAATGATCATTGGACATAGGTCAAACTATAGTGGACGTCTGCACGGATAGTTTGCCACAGTCCAGTTAATCAAAAACATTTCACGACGATTGAAAAACCAAAGAGGACCTATCTCTATTACTCTAAGGCTAACTGTAATAAAATTGATAGATCAAAGTGTAATGGACAAGTACTTGTACAGTTAAGCCTTAGAGTAATAGAGATAAGGTCCTCTTTGGTTTATCAAGTTCTTAGTTACTAAGCCGGTAGCCAATAACCGCTCCTTCTCAGCTTTCAGTGAAAGAAAGAAAGAGAAGGCATAATTATTGCGTTTTTTAGTTACCAAAAAACCAAACAATGCATTGTCAGTTGCCAGTTGGCAGCGTTGCGTTGTCAGGTGGTTCGTCATAGTGATAACCGTTGCTAGCTACGACAATAACGCTACGGTACGCTATAGGCACGGCAGCGGTTTTCAGTTAAGTTAAGCTATAGCGGACACACGTCTAGTAGGAATAGCTCACAGACTCCAATAACGCGTGAGAGCAAACACGTACAACACCAGGTTGTTTTCCCCCGGCCTAGACTGATGATCTTTGCTCACGTTATTTCGCCGAGCCAACAGTTTAGTTGCTACAACACACAAATTGAGATTAACTGCTAATCGATACTGTGCCCCTAATAGATACGAAAACGTTATTTGCCCAGCTTACTTATTTTTTAGTGTTCTGTACCCGAAGGAGGCCAACGGGACTCTATTACTAAGCCTCCGCTGTCTGTCTGTCTGTCTGTTACCAAGCTATATCTCATGAACCGTGCCTAATAGATAAAGAATTGAAATTTTCACATGGTGTGTATTTTTATTTAAAAAACTAGCTTATGCTCGCGGACTTCATCCGCGTGGACTACACAAATTTCAAACCCCTATTTCACCCCCTTAGGGATTGAATTTTCAAAAATCCTTTCTTAGCGGATGCCTACGTCATAATAGCTATCTGCATGCCAAATTTCAGCCCGATCCGTCCAGTAGTTTTAGCTGTGCGTTGATAGATCAGTCAGGTCATTCAGTCAGCAGTCGTCACCTTTCCTTTTATATCTTTAGATAGGACCACCACGTTTCAGATGCATAATTAATAATAACATGGTACTATACGAAGTCTACCGTAAGGTGTTTTGATTTTTTTTTTGTTTGAAAGATATTGTCATATTAAATGACTATATTCCTCTTTCATCTCAACTAAGCGTAAGATTGTGCTAGGAATAGTACGACAATAGTGCAACGGGCGGGGTTTGAAACCGTCAACCTTTCATAGTTTTCTTCACTCGGTTAACCGTTGAGCTATGAGGCTCTCAACATCTCAATTCAGATACACATTTGACTAAATAGTTTTTTCTACAATTTTTATAACCTTTTATATATTTTTTATATAATCCTATCACTATAATTAATTATTAGCGATAAGATTATAAAAATTGTAGAAAAAACAAATCTAAGATTTTGACAAAAGACATGGCCTTGAATTTCATCCCTATTTCTTATTACTAATGGCATTCACAGATGGATGGACAGATTTTAAAAACAATACAACCTTCTTGTTTTGACTACATAGAATCAAAACAAGAGTAAACTAATTAAATCCAATTATTTATGCTTACAAACATTAAGGTGTTTATCAAGATGAAATTTCATTAAACTCGAATTCTGGACCCGATTCAAGGCCAGAAGCATTCTAAAACAAAATTAAAACTTAGCTGACGTCAGAGATTCCAAGTTAGATGCTTGCGAAGACAAAAACCTATAAAAGCACTATCCGGCGAGTATTTCTGTCGCAAATCTGCAGTCGTTGGCCCCATTGCTTCCATGCCACGCTAAAGATGAACAAAGTGCACTATCGTATATGTGGTTCACGTCACAAGCTTAGGCGATTTAATCTAAATATATAAAAGAAAAAGGTGACTGACTGACTGACTGACTGACTGACTGATCTATCAACGCACAGCTCAAACTACTGGACGGATCGGGCTGAAATTTGGCATGCAGATAGCTATTATGGCGTAGGCATCCGCTAAGAAAGGATTTTTGAAAATTCCACCCCTAAGGGATGAAATAGGGGTTTGATTCGTCCAGTAGTTTGAGCTGTGCGTTGATAGATCAGTCAGTCAGCCAGTCAGTCAGTTTTCGTCTTATGTATTTAGATAATTACTGTATTAATATAATATTTAAATGAACTTTCCGCGCAAAGTTTATAAATAAGTAAGTTTTTAACGATATAAGCTGGAACGCTGTAACACTGCATCGCCGCTAGGATGAAAGGTCAAGAAATTCTCTCCCCGGGCTAATATGCTTGCGAGTAATTGGATTGCTGTGAGATTGAGTGGCTGTCTAAATTCCACCGAATTTTCTGTAAATATCCTAAACGGTTTCGGTGTAACCGTGTTTCTATATAATCCGATCGAGTTCGAGATTTAATAGTAGGTACATGTTCACAGCTGTGATAGCCTAGTGGTTAGGACGTCCACCTTCTAATCGGAGGTTAGGGGTTCGATCCCGGGCACGCACCTCTAGGCTTATGCTTAGTTGGAGAGGAAAGGGGAATATTAGTCATTTAACATGGCTAATATTCTTTAACAGACAATGATCACACGCGTAGAGGTTCATCGAGAGGTTTACTCTTCATACTAACCTAATTACAACATTAACCTGATAAAATTACTATTATAACCAATCAATTGAAATGGCGACCTAAACGCAAAAGCATTTAGTAGTCGAATGAGTCTGCGTCTGAACGCAGACTGGCTTTAAAATCATCAACCACCCGTATTTATACAATCGACACAAGATGTTGACGCGACGGATCACGTGACTTCTGTCAGAGATAATAAATTATAAGTGCGATAACACTTGTAAAAGTTTATTTTAATGAACATAATATATTCTTTATTCTAATAATATAACTTGTTCATCCACCATAAAATCATAACAATATGTTAGGCCAATGTGTACAGTACCCGTAGTACAAGATTTTACGTCTTACCAAACCAAACCAAATTCGAGAGTCGAAATACTTCCGCGTTACAGTAAACTGGATCTTAAATGCCTTGATTTAAAGCTCAAGTTTGTTTACACTTCTACAGCCAGCGCTCCAAGCGGAAACATTGCGAAATTAAAATCAGTGGCATTCAATATTTGACTTCAATTCAAGGCCGTTTAGGTCCATTTTACTGTAACGCGGAAGTATTTCGACTCTCGAATTTGGTTTCGTTTGGTGAGACGTAAAATCTTGTACTACGGGTACTGGGCCTTTAAAAAAGTTGCGTACAGCTCGACTGAGATCTGTCCGTGCTCGCTAGCATTTCGCCTATTTCCAATTTACGTCTATCAATCAAGCGCCATCCGCTGAGTGGATTAGGCGTGAATGAAATTTGCATAGCCTGTCGCGCCGTAACATTTGTTCTGGACTTTTCACATTTATTCTATTTTGTTGACCGAGATAACCTCTATCAGCGGGGTCGTTCGCTAAATCTATATATATAAAAGGAAAAGGTGACTGACTGACTGACTGACTGACTGATCTATCAACGCCCAGCTCAAACTACTGGACGGATCGGGCTGAAATTCGGCATGCAGATAGCTATTATGACGTAGGCATCCGCTAAGAAAGGATTTTTGAAAATTCAACTCCTGAGGGGGTGAAATAGGGGTTTGAAATTTTGTAGTCCACGCGGACGAAGTCGCGAGCATAAGCTAGTAAATAAATAAAAATCTTTTTTATTCGAATAAACTTTTACAAGTACTTACGAAGTAACTAACTCAGTGTTCAAAGATAAATTACATTTATTTGATTCATTGAAAGTTTTCTACGAAAAATAATTTGGTTAGGACGCAGTGAAGCAGCAATGTAGAATCAACCAATGTCTAATTGTTGTGTTACCTCAGCCCACAGATCAGATTTTTGACGACCTCCCCGGCTCAGTGGTGAGCGCTGTAGTTTTATAAGCGGGAGGTCCCAAACTTAATTCCCGGCAGGGACAATTTGGATCCTGTATATATAAAATTCAAAGTCCTGACTGACTGACTTATATATCAACGCACAGCCTAAACCGCTGGTTGTAGACATGAAATTTGGAGGGTGTGTTCTTTGTATGGTGTAGGTATCCACTAAGAAAGGATTTTTCGAAATTCCACTTTGTGACTTCGTCCGCGCGGACTACACAATTTTCAAACCCCTATTTTACCCCCTTAGAGATGGAATTTTCATAAATCCTATTTTAACGGATGTCTAATACATAATAGGTATCTGCATGCCAAATTTCAGCCCGATCCGTACTATAGTTTGAACCGTGTGTTGGCAGTCAGTCACCTTTTCCTTTTATATATTTAGATACACATACATATAATATATAAACATTATGTGCTCAATCATTCCGTATAAACATAATAATATTATGCACGGCTTTCCTGAAACCAAACATATCGGATTCTCTAACCCACTGTGTGTAGGTACGCCTTTATTAGATAAGTTTCTCAGTTTGCATTGGAGTTAAGTAAACTAGTAATACAACCTGTTTAAATACGCTTCGGTATCTGTTTTTGCTTACTGTAAGAGAAGTTAGATTTGCCTAGTTTAAATATCATCATTAATACGCCGCTTTATCCACTCCTACTCGTGTGTTGAAACGTGATCCAAATCTTAGCGTACGTTTACACCTAACGACAAGGCGTTTACACCTAACGACAAGGCGTTTACCACCGCAGATAGCTGTTATGGATTTTTGAAAATTCAATCCCTAAAGGCATAAAACAGGATCTTGAAACTTGTTCAGTCTATGCGGACATAAGCTAGTATTATAATGTACAGTACCTACGTGGCAGGAAATAATATACATCGACTTTTAGAAGGAGATATTGGATTTGTAGAGCATTGTCTCTGTCGTTGAGACCGACAAAACGTTAAATAGGTATGAATGACAGAGACAACGCTCTACAAAGCCGAAATGACATTCTAAAGGCAGATGTATACCTACATTTTTTGGGAAAACTGACTGGCTGACATTAGACATATCAACATATAGCTTAAACCACTGGGTCTATAAAATTGAGAATAGCTTATAGCAGATAGAAAATGGATGTGTAGAAATCAGTACCCTTATTACAAATGCGATAGAGTGTTTTTTTTGTTGGTTTGTCCTTCAATCACGTCGCAACGGTGCAAGGGTATGAGATGATTTTTTGCATGGGTATAAATAATGACCTGGAGAGTGACATAGGCTACTATTTATCCCGGAAAATCAAAGAGTTCCCACGGGATTTTTAAAAACCTAATTCCACGCGGACGAAGCCGCGGGTATCAGCTAGTCACAAATAAGAAATCAAAAATGATCGTCGAACACAGCTTGGTTTATTCTCCTACGGTAACGTGAAATGCGTAGCCTGTTTCAATTTACGTCTATCCATCACATGCAATCCCGCTGAGTAGATTATGCGTAAATGAAATTTGCATAGCCTGTGCTGCTCTTTTATTACATTGTCGGATACTTATTTACGCTCATTTTTTATGAATAAAAGAATAAAATAATATTTTCTAGACTCCATGTTTTACCTAGTATCACTCCATACAAGCGAATCGATTTAATTACTTATTACAGTTCTTGCAATTCACGAAGGCTAGTGAACTTTACTTGTGGTAACGTCGTTTACATGGGCATTGCGTAAGTGTGCGTGCATGTCGGACCAATCAGTCGCGAGCAAGCGCTGTCAAACGCACACATTTAGTGTACCTTACGTATACCGATACGACTTAAACACAAGCATGAGTCAGTGGCCTTCGTGAAATGAAAGAACTATACTACCACGGTAAAAACGGGGGCCTGTCCGCACATGATTTGTATAAGTGACTGTAGGGCTGAGGTCTGAGCGAAACCAATCGAGCGGGACAAGGATTTACGGCAACATCAGTGGTTCTCGCTCACGTGACAAGGCGAGAAACAAATGGCGCCATATGCCAATAGCCGTACCATTACGTTGCGGGCGACTAAGTATTTTTGCTGCGGGGAGTGAGTGTCGCTTATTTTGGTTAGTGTTAGTATAAATAGAATATAATGGAATGGGATGGAATGGAATGGAATGGAGTGGAGTGGAATGGAATAGAATATAATATTATATTATAATAGAATATAATATATTTTTATTCAAGTAAACTTTTACAAGTGCTGCAGGGTTAGCATGGGCGGGGATATAATTTTCTCCCCGGGGAAAGGGTAAAATCTTTATCCCCTCCGACAGCTTTATCCACTCTCCGAGCATGGGCTCACGGGTGGATATAATTATCCACAGTGAATAAAACGGGGGACTTTTCGGTTTTTGGATCTTTTCCTTTACCTTTATTGGGTTAATGGTAATTGGTATTTGGGACCTATGTTGGGTTAACCTAACCCAACCATATTCCAAACATAGCCCAAACACAACCCAAACATAACACAAACATAACCCAAACATAACACAAACACAACCCAAACATAACCCAAACACAACCCAAACATAACCTAAACCCAACAGGTACCGCGAGACATGTTTTGATTTTTTAAGTTCTATGAGAATAAACTTAAACCCACGTCTAATGTCGAGGATAAAATTGTCCCCGAATTATGGATAAACTTCTCCTCTCCCCTGTTGCCGTGCTTTGAGAGGTGGACAAGTAAATTTTATCCCTCGTCAGTGGATATAATTGGGGGATAAAATTTTTGTCTCCTGCCCATGCTAGGGGGCTGATGAATCGTCAACTAGTTTAATTTATATTATGTCTATGGTAGTACCTACTACGCACTTTAAGATTCCGAACAAAAATTGCTGCGGGCTGTAATACTTAGGAGTATTTTTGCAAAGAACGACGGAAGATGACGTTACGAAGAACAAAATTACTCGACAGTGCAGTATGCTTTCGAAAGTAATGTACATCGGTCTTTAGAATGATATTTCGGCTTTGTAGAGCGTTGTCTCTGTCACTCATTCCTAAATGACGTTTTGTCGGTCTCAATGACAAGGAAAACGCTCTACAAATCTGCTATCTCCTTCTAAATGTCGATGTCCACTACTGTACTACGTGTACTGTAGATCATCAACGTACGAAATAATGTCTTAGTTTTGAGTTGCCAAGCTATTGAAATTACCTAAGATTACAAAACACGAAGGAAGGGCTAACTTGTATCTGAATAAAATAAAAAAAAAAGAATCGTCAAAATCAAAACAATGTTTAACGACATCAAATGCCTACGATCGCAAGCAATTAAGACGAACATAATTACCTTTTACAAATTTAATGTACCGCGGGGCAGCGTGGTAGCGTATGCAAATTTCATTTGCGCGTAATTCACTCAGCGAGATTGCGCTCGCCTGATAGACGTAAATTGGAACTACCCTACGCATTGCAAGTGATGCTGTCAGTGATACAACGGATTGTCTGCATGTCACTACGCTATAATATGTAACAAAACTGATGACATCTCGAACGTGAACTGGCAAACTTGAGCAAATTCATCGATATAAATGACAAGATAATGGTCAAGCGAACAAAATTTTTCACTGTTTAGGAACCAAATAAATCGGCGCCACCTCTTAGATACTAATGAACGACCCGTTTGAAATCCAGTCGTCACTGAGGTTGCATAATTAACATTTACGCACCAATGAGTAGGTGCCATTTTGTTTGTTCAATAACCACGTCTATTGTCTATACAAAGTAATATATAAGTCAATAGGCAAATTCCATGGATTCTCGATTCGCTCTCCTGCAAATCTTAATACTTCCAAGCTAGATTCACTTGGTCACTAAACTTGAAAAATATACCTACGGCACTCTCTCCGTCACGGCACTTTTCTCTTACTAAGTAGATGATGCTTCGAAAAGCATGCAAAGGAAGTAGACTTGGTCCATTTTCTGTCTTCACTCTGGGCTGGTTACAACACTTAAACGTTTCCGTCTGTTATGCTTGCATTGCCCCTCCCCGCCGAAGTCTTCACTCCAGCCATCCAAGCTCGCTCCAGAAGCCGAGTAGACCACCCAGGTTACCATTGGGCTTCAAGGAGTGAGGTTGGGAAACCCAAATGGCGGTCGCGTTGTTCTGCCACGCACGTGAACTGTAGGAGTACGTTGGTGTTTCATCGACCTCCATGCAGGCCATGCACAGAGACTTCGTCCACAGCCATTTTTCTTTCAAACCCCCGTGGGAACTCTCTGATTTTCCAGGATAAAAAGTAGCCATCTCCAGTTTGCAAGCCATCTTTGTGCCAAATAGATGAAGCTTGCAGCTTTGTCCATGTGTATTTAGGTTTTTAAATAATCCCGTGGATTGGCTAATTTATGATACCCCACTTGGTATAGCTATCTTATTTGCTTTTCCTGAGCAAAAGTAGCCTATATCTCTGTAAGTACCAAATTAAGTCAAAAACGGTAAACAGGATAGGCTGCTTTTGGCCCCGGAAAATCAAAGAGTACCCACAGAAAACCTAAATCTTCATGGAAGAGTTGTGGGCTTCATTTACTTGGTACTGTGATTGCACACTGCATTCTAGAGACTGATATTATAGACAACTTTTTGTCTTAAAAAATTAAAAAGTTCCCACGTGATTTTCAAAAACCTTAATTCAGGTGGACGAATTCGCGGGCATCATCTTCTTGAGAAATATGTACTTCAAAAGACATGCAATTTAAACGCCTATAAAGTATAGACATTTACTGCCTGGGTAGTTTTAATTTAGGGAAAGCGAGTCTCATTTTATTACACAACGATCCGCTTCGCCCGCCTCCCCCGTGCTCCGAAATACTCAATTATGATTTTAATTGACCCACGCCGTGGATTTGACACGAATATCCGACGAGGACGTTTCACCCAATAATCGCCTTTTGCAAACGTGCAAAAAGCAATGTCTGCGCCATCGACTGGATCTAATTTGGGTAATTTAGAAATCGCGTCGAATACAGAAAGTTTTTATATTTTTATTTCTTTTCTTTTTATTTATTTTCACCTATAACTGCTAGCTTTATATTGGCTATGCATTCAAGATTATTTTTCAAATAACTTTTAGAATTAAACTTTTAGATTAGTTAAAGGGAATGAATAAATTAGATCTAACCAATCACAGCGCAACAATGTTTATAGAAATGCATGGTTTGATAGGATTTTATTTGAATGCAATTTTTTGAATGGTTAACAAAACTATACAACAAAAAACTTTTTATTGAGAAAAGCTAAATTGCTACCTTTATATTGGCCATGCATTTATAAAAACGATTATTTTTCAAACAACTTATAATTAGTAAACTTTTAGATTAGATAAGAAATACAATTGGTCGGAATGGTCAACAAAACTATACTAACAGAAAACTTTTTACTGAGAAAACTACAATAAAGATAGCATTTTACAATGTGTGCGTGTCTAAACAAACTTCGTAGATTCAGTTCGTCTGCAAAATGTTTCAGCAGTTACAAGACCATTGGCTCTCATTTCAATAAAACCTTAAACGTTTAATTCCATAAAAGAAAACAATTCTCGTTCCAAAACTCGTAAACATTTTCAGAGAAGATAACCCTAAAACGCAATCAAATAAATAAGGCAAACTTAAAAACTAATGCCCCAAAGTTATCGAAAGTCAGTCCAATCGTCTAAAAAAGGTCAACGCAATAAAAGTAAAGTGAGTTTATACGACTATTGTTCTGAGTATTGGCATGTTGCGAGCCGTTTGAGCCCGTTCTGTTCGAGGTCGCCGGACACCTGTCTCTGTCGAAATCGGCGCGGAGAAGATGTATCGACAGATCGTATTACTCCGATACTACTTGCTTAGTGGAATGAAGCGAAATTGTTTTAGGTTTCGACCTCGCGTGGAAATATTTCTGGTGAATTAAGTTAGAGATTTCTGTTTCTTATTGGTTAGGAAAGAGCTTCACGTCTGTCTGAAAATTTCAATCGTCAAAAAACTTTTGTTCGAGAGACTCTTGTGTCTGACGAAATCGGCGCGGAGGATTTCTGTTTCTTATTGAATTGGTTTTTGGGAAACGGCTTTACGTGTGTCTAAAAATCTAAGTATCTAAGGGCTGATTTTTCAATCGCCAAAAAAATTCTGTTCGAGGTCGCCGGACACTTGTCTCTGTCGAAATCGGCGCGGAGAAGATGTGTTAACAGATCATGTTACTCCGATACTACTCGCTTAGTGGTAATGAAACGGAATTGTTTAAGGTTTGGGCTTCGCTGTGGAAACATTTCTGGTCGATTAAGATAAAATTTCTGTTTCTTATTGATTTAGTTTCTAGAAAAAGGGGTAATTTTCAATCTTAAGATTAGGGAGTATTACTACATAATATTCTTTGTACTAATGTTATAAATGTGAAAGTGTGTCTGTCTCTGTCTGCTAGCTTTTCACGGCCCATCCGTTAAACTAAGTTTGACGAAATTTAGTACAGAGATAGCTTGCATCCCGGGGAAGGACATAGGCTACTTTTTATCCCGGAATGGGTGTACAGCTCAGCATAATGTCTTGCATCATATGCGTTAACACACATAACAAGCAGGACGCTGATTTTCAGCTGTGACCCGGGTGACGCCACAGTTACAAACTTAAATTATAAATAGAACAGAAAAGACACAACAAAATACAATTACAAACACAAACACATAAAAAAATAATCTTTAAATAAATAATAATGTACGTTTTCCTTCCCAAATGAAATAAAAAGTTACTGATATTACGTGTTAGAAGATTTTATTACAAAAAAATCACTAATAATCTGTGTTTATAGTAAGTGTATTTCAAAATTGATTCAAAGGTTTGGACCCAACGCACAACATTTTCAGAAATTTCTAATCATCGTTTTGCTTGAGTTTCTGTAGTAAAGCCTGCGTTATTAAGAACGCCATTAACATTTTTAATTACACTTCAAACCGAAATCACATTCAAATTTAAATTTATAGAAAGACGTTAGAAATCCCAATTACCCTCTTTGATTTCGAGGCGTTTGAAAGAAGAGGCAAAAACGAAATTTCTGTTAACTTTATTAAGGCAGTGGTTCCACCGCCGACGATGAACGAGAAACGAGTAGAACTAGAAACTTAAACGAGTTGGCGATCGGCGGGAAGCGAGTGTATAGTTTCGATAGTTTTGTCGCCAGGCTATAAGCGAGTGTGCAAGTGCGACGAGCGATTACTCGCACCATTCGCCCGCGGTCGCTCAGTCCTGTGCAAACCTGCGCGCGCGGTTCATGTGTTCAAGCGAGCGAGCATTGCTGAATGAATATCGCTGAGCGAGTTTATTTTTGAGAGCTCGTCGTTCAGCGACAAAACTAATAAAGCGAGTCATCGCCGGCAGTGTGAACAGTCAGAGAGCAACTTTTGATACATGCATCTCTTTCGTTTACACGGAATCTACATATATTGTGCGTTCCTTGAGAGACAAAATCGCCGATAGCTAGTCGTTTTCTCGCCGGCGGTCGGACCACTGCCTAAGAGTAGGTACGTTGCTCCCCTGTGGTTCACAAACATTCCGAAGCAATTTCCTACGGATCTCATTTCATTTAACACTTCAGTAGACATCAGAACTTATAATTAGTAAGTAATTAGGTGTTAGATCACTGTTAGATAGACAGTTTGTGCTCATATTAATACTTTGGATATGGAAAGGCAATTTGGATTCTAGTTATATTATGCTTATGCTCGCGACTTCAGCCGCGTGGACTACATAAATTTCAAACCCCCATTTAAACCACTTGGGGATGTTATTTCAAAAAATACTTTCTTAGTGGATACCTACTCTTTACAAAAAACACACCCTCTAAATTTCATGTCTGTAGGAACAGCGGCTTAGGTTGTACGTAAGTCAGTCTGTTAGTCAAGACTTTTAATTTTATACATACAGATTAAAGTTAGCAAACTAATTATTATAAGCTTATTTCTTGGTTTAAACTTATATATCTTTCAACAGTTTCAACTTATAAATGTAACCTACAATCAGCACATAAATAATTTGTATTTGTATTTGTATTTGTATTTAACGACATATTATTTTAATGTAAATATCGGGTACATACCACGATTAATTTTAAACTACGACCAGTGAAATTGGGTTGGAATATCGACAAATAGAAACAAAAATTAATCGTGGTATGTACTCAATATCTACATTAAAATATAAAGTTAGCAATATTTTGAGCGTTTAAAAGAGTAAAGCGTCGTACTTGCACACGAAGGGTTCCGTACCATCGTAAAAGATGAACACTAATGTACTTTTTAATTTTTTAAGGCATGACGGCCATTTTGAAACTAGCTATAGAAGACAGAAGACGCTATAACGGTAAAAACTTTAGTGTGTCATAACCCCTAATTTTACTTGCATAAAGAAAGACTTATTTTTGAGGAAAATAATCATCAAAGCTCAGAAAAAAGTATTGAAAGTTATAAGAGCTTTGTAAAGAAAATATAATATTATTGGTAAAATTTACAATAATATTATGCTTGTAATGTATTTTCATTTCCTTGTATTTTCAAGTAATCATCATAAATTTATGCATATTTTGAAACTGTATTTCTCTCCAGACATATCCCGGGAAAGGGAAAAGAGTTAAATTTCAAAAGACTTCACCATAACGAGGTCCTGGGAAATATGAGAGTGTGAAATTTTCATGTTTCTATTTACACAGCAAAAATATGAAGTTCATGTTTTTAGGGATCCGTACCTTGAAAGGAAAAACGGAACACTTATAGGATCAGTTTGTTGTCTGTCTGTCTGTCGGTCTGTCAAGAAACCTACAGGGTACTTCCCGTTGACCTAGAATCATGAAATTTGGCAGGTAGGTGGGTCTTATAACTGGCATTAGGGGAAAAATCTGAAAACCGTGAATTTAGGGTTAGATCACACAAAAAAAATTAAATTGTGGTCATGAACTAATAATTAGTATTTTCAACTTTCGAAGTGAGTGACTATATCAAGTGGGCTATCATATGAAAGGTATTCACCTGTACATTCTAAAAAAAATTTTTATTTATTTTTATGCATCATAGTTTTTGTATTATCGTGCAAAATGTCGAAAAAATACGACCGTAGTACGGAACCCTCATTGCGCGAGCCTGACTCGCACTTGGCCGGTTTTTTACTATCCTGGAAAACCAAAAAGTTCCCGGATTGTTAAAAACCTAAAACCACGCGGACAAAGTCACGGGCGTTAGCTAGTGTAGAATAATGATGATTACAGTGATTATTTGGTACTTACTTAATCTTCTAAAGCAGGGCACAAAACTGCTTATAATATGGTCGAACTTACCTGTAACAAAACAAGGGTGTTAAAAATATTCATAATAAAACAACATTCTAGATAGTAGACTAATTCATTAAAAACCGGCCAAGTGCGAGTCAGGCTCGCGCAATGAGGGTTCCGTACTACAGTCGTATTTCTTCGACATTTTGCACGATAATTCAAAAACTATGATGCATAAAAATAAATAAAAATTTGTTTTAGAATGTACAGGTGAAGACCTTTCATATGATACCCCACTTGACATAGTCACTCACTTCGAAAGTTGAAAATACTAATTATTAGTTCATGACCACAATTTAATTTTTTTTGTGTGATCTAACCCTAAATTCACGATTTTCAGATTTTTCCCCAAATGTCAGCTATAAGATCTACCTACCTGCCAAATATCATGATTCTAGGTCAACGGGAAGTACCCTGTAGGTTTCTTGACAGACAGACGGACAGACAGACAACAAAGTGATCCTATAAGGGTTCCGTTTTTCTTTTTGAGGTACGGAACCCTAAAAATGCACTAACTTAGAATATACTAAAATTTCATCTCAATCGTTTAATCGAATGAACAATTTTAAACAGTAGATGTTGTTATCATCATCATCATGATCAACTCATGGCCGGCTCACTACAGAGCACGGGTCTCCTCTCAGAGTGAGAAGGGTTTGGCCTTATGTTGTTATAGTTTGTATGTAAAAAATCGTCAAAGATTACTCATGGATCAAAAATTTAGCCGTGGTCATGAATTTCTCATAAAACTGCAGTCACTTAATATTGAACTCTACTACAATATAACAGAATTTATTTTTAATGTAGAGATACATCCCGAAGTTATAGATTATGTAAAGCAAAATGCGCATAAAATGTTCGGGTCAGTATACTTAGGCTCCACCCTCACGGACGATTTCGCTCGACATCTTAAAAGGAATTTATCCAGGAACGTAAGCTCGTAGGAAATTCAAATACTCGAACGATAAAAGCATTTTTGATCTCGATTTCTGTTGAGACCTATAAAATTCTATATTTTCTGATTCCTCAAGCCTCGTAGACATCAAATCACTGGCATTGTTCAAAAAAATTAAATTCATATTTTTGAAACTAGACCTGCATTGGCACCGATTCCGTTGTCTTTCTCTAAACTAAATTTAGAGTATCTGCATCCTTTTCTTTTTAACAATGCTAAAAAGGAACAGAATATGAACTTTACATTTAAAGACTCTAAATTTTAGTGCACGCTACAAATTTAAACAGTAGGCTCGCGACTGTGCGCTAAAATCACGGGTTTTACCATCTAAAAATTAAATTTAAAACTGTCAAACTGCGTATGTAAAACACTTTTCATATTACATTAGTAAGAAGAGGATGCGAATACTCTAAACTTAGGTTGTGCTTAGAATCAGTACCACTGTATATTACCATAGTAGCAGCCCAAATTAAACAGAGTTCATGAAAGAGATTTAATATAGCCGTTCAAAGTTAACTATATACTCGTACTTACCCCAAATAGTTTTTTTTACAAAAACAATATTCCAGATAATGAAATTCATGTTTGTGATACAAAAAACAATTTAAGTAAGGTTGTAGTCTAGAAATATTAAACAATCTATTTTGTCGGTTAGTAAGCTTTCTTTACAGACTTTTTGTGAAATATAAAGTCTACATGAGCTCTATAAAAGCATAAATAATAATACTTAATATCCTGTGAATATAGACTGAGAATGGAAGTTTAGATTACAGAGAAAGAATCATCAAGAAACTCGGCCATAACTATTTTCAATAGTTCATAGAAAGAGAAAGAAGAAACTTTAAAATGCAAAGAGTATTATTTTTTCAAAATATATTTTAAATGAATACGAAAATGGCGCTCTGTACAAAGCTGCTATACTAAATGTTTCTGGACAAAACGTAAAATTAATAAATTGGATTGGATTGGATGGGTTGGATTGGATGATGTTGGATGTTGAATTAATGAATTGGTATCAACCAATTCATTAATTCAATTGGTTGATGTTGGGTGATGTTGAGCTCGCATTTACTTATACTGATAATAAATTGCTTGCGCTTGTGTACAATTTCTTAGGACAATAATATACGTAGCAGAAAAGTTTTTTCAAAATGAGCTCCTAAATTACTGCCCAATTGTGATCCAGCACAAAGTGCGCCCTTTCACGGAACTCTTATCGTCCAAGCTCAAAAATAAAAAGGGGAAAGCATGCACCGTTCCATTCTTTCCGTCGCAAGCATTTAACACTGACTCAGACGGTAATATCGTTGCGATAACACCGACTTTCAAAACTTTATTTTCAGAATGGACAGCACTTAAGTTGCGCTTGAGTAAGTATAACAGCGTCGTGTCCCGCTTCATTTATAATCGTTATGCAGTATTAAGCTCCTAGAAAAGGTAAAAGGATTTTTGTTTCGTCGTCTTGATCTACTTTACTTTTTTATCTATATCTTTTGGTAGAATAGGTACCTACCCAAATATTTTTGTTATATCGTTGCGATAACATCGACTTTCAGGACTTTATTTTCAGAATGGACAACACTTAAGTTGCGCTTGAGTAAGTATAACAGCGTCGTGTCCCGCTTCATTTATAATCGTTATGCAGTATTAAGCTCCTTCAAAAGGTAAAAGGATTTTTGTTTCGACCAAGAATCTACTTTACTTTTCTGTATTTTTATAGATTAGCGCTTGACTGCAATCAGACCTGCTGGCAAGTGCTAATGCAGCCTAAGATGGAGCACGCTTGCCTAGAATCTTCTACAGGCAAGCGCGCTCCATCTTATTATGTGTTAAACTCTGCCTATTCACACTTTGCTTGAAGGACCCATATTGAAAGTGGAGCGAAAAACTGATAGAGTAGGTAACTTTAGTAGAGAGTGTTTTGGTAGAGTACCTTGATATTTTTTTTTTAATTTGAAGTTTAGGATGGTATTTCTCCTTGTAGTTGTTCGTTATTTTTATCGCGTGGTAAGTGATGATGCAGTCTAAGATGGAAGCGGCCCATCTTGGAATTTACTTCTTATGAGTAGGTATTTATCGCAAAAAATCTGCTTAATTTTACGAAAATTTTATTTTTTTCATAATTTCAAGCAAGGTTTCTAATAAGGGACAGGTGAAGCCAGTTAGCTTCATTAAGAGAAGAAATATTAAAATTTTGCTTTATTACTCTCAGAGATAATTTTATGCAAAAATTTTAGGTACGAGTAGGTACAGAATTTCAGAATAAATTAATTTAATATTCAAATAATATTGTCTAATGCAATATTCATCATCCATCATCGTGCAATGGAATATCAATTACGTAGGTACTATTCTCATTATCAAATTTTAAATGAATTTCATCAAATGATATTTAACTGTAATCGAGAATTTTTATGGATAAAGTTTGATATGGACGTTGTATAGACTTTAAACCTAAATTTTTCACAAAATCACACTTAAAATTTATTTGCATAATCTCTATGTACGATATTGTGGATGTGGTTAAACCTGCATTTACCTTAAGTAATTTGTACCTTAACATATTAATTTAGATACCTTATGTAGTATAGTGAATTTAGTCTAGTAAACCGAGCGTCAATTTCCAGTTACATTGTTTGTTGCTAATGCTAATCAGGTACCCACGACGCAGGACTATCTGGTGTGGGCACCATCAGAAAATGTTTAAATTTGACTAAACTGTTTTGTTAAATAAATATTTTTTCATTATTCAAAAGAACATTTAAAAATCCTTTATAAATTCGTATCTATACGATTTCCCAAGATAGCTAAATGAAATCTAATTCAAATGAGATATTATGTTGAACGTTTCAAAAGAACTTGTGAAACTAATTTGAATTAAAAGAAAACAAAATCCGAAAGAGTTCCTTGCCTGAAACGCTAGCATTCGCAAAGCATCGTCATAAAGGCCGTCACAAACATGAAAAGCTATTTAAAATAAAGTGAGTATAGTTGGTGCAAAAGCCACTTTTAATAAAGCCAGCGAGTAATGAATGTGATGTCATCCCTCACATCAAAGAGCGCCGCGTCGGGGCTCAGATGTCAATTAACTCCAATCTGCCCCGCGTCATCGCACCTTGATCATTAGAACTTATGCGACTTAATTGAACGGATACTAGAGTTAGATTGCTAAAAATGAAAAATGTTTTTATGAATATGAAACTCAAAATCAATTTTGTTAACATACTTCCAGTTAATATCTTGATCATCATGATTGTGGCAGGTAAGTAATGAATTCCTCAATTATCGGTTCCTTGTCATGCCAAAAAAAAAACTAACTTTAAGAGCAACACTTTGCTACAAGACGTAGTAATAATGAAGGAGTATTTTTTTATTGTGACAGAATTGTGCTTGCACTACCCAATATATTATTGCGACCTATATTATAGCAAAAGTGTGTTTGTTGGTTGATTTGTTGTTCAACCACGTCGCAATGGAACAACAGATCAACGTGATTTTTTGCATGGGTATAGTTAAAGATCTGGAGAGTGACAAAATATGTAAGCTACTTTTTATCCCGGTAAATCAAAAAATTCCCACGGAGTTTTTGAAAACTTAAATCCACGCAAACGATAATAGACAAATATAGAGATAATCGATTGTTAGCTTATTGAAGTTAGTTTAATGAATTGGACAATATTTGACTCATCCGATGTCACGCGATCTGTGGCGGGGAGCCATCTTGAATCGATTTGTATAAATACCAGTGTTTGAAGATTTTTAAGCAGTCTCGTTCCGACTCGAGACTCAACGACTATTAAATACTTTTGTGTTTAGGTCGATATTTTGATTAAATGGTTACAATAGCAATTGTGCCATAATCAAGTTAATATTGCAGTTAGGTTATTATAAAGATTAAATCTCTCAATAAGCCTCTACGCGTTGCGATCTATATCCACGTGCAAGCTTTATATGAGGGAACATTTTAATAACTTATAAAATTAGTTAAATTTAACCTGCTTTTCTGACTTATGCTTAAACGATGATAATACAAATCATGTCTCAATTCAATTTGAATAACTTTGAATTAATAATATTAGGTATTGTTAGTAAACCATAGCATAACAAAACAGTAACAAATACAGGCATAGTAGACCACAAAGCATAATGTTCTATTGTTATAAAAAAGGAGTATTTAATAAGCGGTGGCCGCATCGATGTATGAAGCCGAATTGATATTATTTGATTCCGTCCATTATGCAAATTAAACGACCATGTCCAAACCGACTATCAACCTATCAACTCTAATGAATACAGACGCGGTTTAGTTTTGTGAAGTTGCGGTCGCAAGTTGCGGGTGATTTTTCATTTTGAACGCAATGTTTTCGCTTAAATTATTATTACAGTGTAGAATTTTGTCGCTTTGCCAAATTGTTATCATTTGCGAGGCTTTAGATTTACATTTCTGCGTGTTTTATTTAGATTTTAACTAACTCAGACATTTTAACTCATTCATCACTTTGTTTTATTTTCTCTTTCCAAACAAACAATAAAGTGCTTAGTATCGACTTCGTTATAATAAACACAACATTATAATATTATTAGCTGATGCCTACGACTTGGTCCGCGTGGACTTAGTTTTTGAAAAATCCCGTGGGAGCTCTTTGATTTTCCGGAATAAAAAGTAGCATATGTCACTCTCCAGGTCTTTATCTATACCCATGCAAAAAATCACGTCAATCCGTTGTACCATTGCGACGTGACTGAAGGACAAACCAACAAACCAACAAACAAACACACTTTCGCATTTACAATAAGGGTACTGATTTCGTTAGTGATTTGATTTTTTTTTATAGAATATCTTTGAGTTCCTTTTGCAGACTATAAATTCATCCGCACCAAAGAAAAGAGCCTCCCAACGGGCAGCAACAGTATCAAAAATTATTTTGAATCCATTATTTGAATTAAACGTGGAAGTGTTGAAAAATTGAATTCCAGCGAATCCTGTCAGGCCGCGCGGTGTAATTGGCTTATCCTTTGCCGTGATGGAGGCTCCTGAAACCCGATGTCACAGTCAATCAAAGATTCAAAGTAGTGCCCTAATGCGATTTCAATGGCCAGAGGGATTCCCAATGGCCGAATCGAATCCTATAATACGCATATTATGTTGACTATTCGGCACTTGATTAAAAAGCTATTTGGAATACGTTAGAACGACATTTTAATGATATTCCGAAATGTCATCGTACTGCGAAATTGGAGCTGATTTGTTATAAATTCGGAATCGAAATGTTTCGACATTTTGTGGAGGTCATTATGACCTCTGCAAAATATTGAAATATTTCGATTATAAATTTTAACAAAGAGTTGTGAGCAGGTATTTAATTGACAAGAAAAAGATATCAAAAGCTAGTGAATATTGTGAAAGTAAAAATTAAATCTCAAATAAAAAATTGTTCACCATCATTATCAAGCGATAGATGTTCACAGCTGGATATAGGTCTCTGGTAGGGACTTCCACACGCCACGCTCTTGCGCCGCCTAAATCCAGCGGCTCCCTGTGACTCGTTTGATGTCATCTGCCCACCTAGCCTGGGTCTTCTAACGCTGCGCTTTCTGATATATAATTAATTAAAACGCACATAACTCCGAAAAGTTAGAGGTGCGTGCCCGGGATCGAACCCCCGATCTCCGATTAGAAGGCGGACGTCCTAACCACTAGGTTATCACAGCTTCGTAATAGTTAAGTAACCAATGGTAATCTCACCTGCCCACGGTTAAGAATTATTACTAGGTACTAATTTCCTTTGACCAATTTGTAACAACTACAAGGTAAAACTAATAAAACCTCAAACTGAGATAAAAATAAATTAAATTGGGAAACCAGCTCGAAGTAATTAGAAAAGCGAACGTGATTTGAACAGAAATGTAACGAACACTAGGTATCTGTACAGGGCAAATATTATATCCACAAAAAAATTCGTTGTACACGTATAAAATTCTTAATGATATTTTGGCAAATCCTTATAAGGAAAATGAAAGAAAATAAATAATAATAAATCTAAATCTAATCTAAATCAGCCTGTGCTGTCCCACGTCTGGGCAAAGGCCTCCCTCCGATCCTTCCACCATTTCCTATTTCGTGCCTCTTCAGGCCACGTAACTGAAAAGTTAATCTAATTCATCACGCCAACGTCGCCTCGGCCGACCACACTGGCGTTGATGATTCTGGGGCGTCCAAAAAGAAGCAGATTTTGCCCATAATAATTCATCTGGCATAATAATAAATAATATATATAGTTAATATCATTAAGACGCCAGCTTCCGATTTAGATTTATTATGAGACACTCATGGTTTTCTGTGTATTTAGTTACTGGCGTTTAGACGGGAGAGACAGGAAAACTACAAAATATACTTAAATAAAAAACGAAATTATTTGACTACGATCGATACAACTCGGGCCCGCTCCATTGACCTGTGCGAGATAATATAAAAGTTGAATGATACTATGCCCGTCCTATCGGAAAATACAAGTGGATCTTTAGTTCTTCGAATGCCCAGTAACAATGTCGCGTACTGTTACCGCCAGAAGTGTTACTTTTCTTTTGTGTCCGTTTCGTTTCCAGGGTTCCGTACTTCAAATGGAAAAAAGAAACCCTTATAGGATCACTTCGTTGTCTGTTTGTAGTGTCTGTCAAGAAACATATAGGGTAGGTTCTTCCCGTTGACCTAGAATCATGAAATTTCGGCAGGTAGGTCAGCACACGTAAGGGAGGGTATATTTTCTTCTATGTTTATATTTAAAATTGTTGTCTTTTAAGTAAACTTTTGTTCTTTTTGAGAAAAAACAAAAGTCTTAAAACCTAAGGGGAATAATCCGAAAACCGTGAATTTGTATTTGTAACCATACATCACAAAAAAAATGTGTTCACAAATTAGTATTACAACTTTCAAAATAAGATTATGTACTTTAGTGGGGTATCATGTGAAAGAGCTTTACATATACATTCCAAAATAATATATTTTTACTTAATCGTATTTGATTTATCGTGCAAAATGTCGAAAAATAAAACTGTAGTACGGGACCCTCGGAGCGCGAGTTTGACTCGTACTTGGCTGATTTTTCTACTTATGTTTAGTTTGAGAATTATAGTTCAGTATTCTATTCTTGGGGGTTTTATGTTGGTGAACTTTGTGGAGGAATAAGTTCTTCTTACAAAATACTTTTCAATTCTTGAATATGTTTGTTTATTTAAGCTTTCTTCTTTGAGTTTAAAAACAGTTTTCATTTTATTCGAAATAGCGTCAGATGTTAAAGCTACAAATAATTGGTAAAATAATTTAAATTTCTTTGTATGATGCTGTTGGTGGTATAATAAAAAAATACATGTTGATGGTTTAGTAAGCTTTATTAGTGTGTAATTATTGTACATTCCAAATTGGATTTTTCAGTTCTTTTATTTTAGCAATTAATTTAATTAGGCATTAGCTAGTTTATAATATTTAAATAGCTATAGTTCCTATTTTTACCAAGAATATATTTTGTAAGAGAGACAAAAATAAATACGGATTTTCTATAGACTTTTGTCGATGTTTGTATCGTTAAGGGCCCACAGAACTTGAACGAAGTAAATCGTAACTCGTCCGAATTCCCACAAGTATTCAATCGTCGAAACGGGCGGAGTTTTGTGTTGTACCTAAACGCGTCACGATTATATAGTTTCTACCTATGTGATGTGATAGCCTAGTGGTTAGGACTCCACAGCATAATCGGAGGTCGGGGGTTTGAACCCGGGCACCTCTAACTTTTCAGATCTATGTAGATTTTAAGTAAGTAATTAAATATTATCACTTGTAGACTTTTGAGGATGTTTGTATCGTTAAGGGTCCACAAAACTTGAACGAAGTAAATCGTAACTCGGCTGAATTCCCACAAGTATTCAATCGTCGAAACGGGCGGAGTTTTGTGTTGTACCTAAACGCGTCACGATTATATAGTTTCGACCTATGTGATGTGATAGCCTAGTGGTTAGGACGTCCATATCCTAATCGGAGGTCGGGAGTTTGATCCTGGGCACGCACCTTTAACTTTTCGGAGTTATGTACGTTTTAAATAGGTAATTTTAAAAATCCCGTGGGAACTCTTCGATTTTCCGGGATAAAAGCCTATATCACTCTCCAGGTCTTTGACTATTCCCATACAAAAAATCACGTCGTTCCGTGGCGACATGATTGAAGGACAAACCAAGAAACAAACACACTTTCGCATTTATAATAAGGTAGTGATATGAGTAGTGATTAAACAGTTAAAGATTAATAGCTGTAATTGCTGTGAGCCCTCCGAAAAATCATTCACACTCAATATACATAGCTGCTAGTCTCAATTAGTTCCTACTGGAGTGAGTGAATGAGTTTTCAGCAATAGATATAGTCAGTCTCTCAGAGAAATTTAAACTTACACAGCCATTCTGTAATTGGACAACAGCTTCATATGTTTTAACCAAAATATGTACCTACAGGTTTCTTTTAAATAAAACCAACAAACAAACACAATTTCGCATTTATAATATGGGTAGTGATTAAACAGTTAAACAGTATAATAGGTGCTTTTTTACAAACAAAAAAATCATTCACACTCAATATACATAGCCGCTAGTCTCAATAAGTACTAGAGTGACTTTATATAAGTTTTCAGCAATAGATATAGTCAGTCTCTCAGAGAAATTAAACTTACACAGCCATTCTGTAATTTGGATAACAGCTTCATATGTTTTAACCAAAATATACAGGTTTCTTTTAAATAAAACAGCTCTTGTGTGGTAAATAAATCTTCATTGCGCAGCTCAGTCGCCGCCGTAATGCGGCGCGGATTATGTGTTTTATTTGGAATCTCTTACCGATGTCCTCGCGTAATTGTGGATTACGGCCCTTGTTCTCATTTGTCTTGTACTGCGGGGAATTTTTACAGCTTGCTTTTTTTCTTGTAATCCATACTTACTAATATTGCCTACAAATGCGAATGTTTGTCTGTCTGCATATTTGTTACTTTTGTTGGTTTTATGATCGGGAAATTAAACAGTTAAACATTAATAGGTGCTTTATTAGAAAAAAAAATTGCTGTGAGTCCTCCGGAAAATCATTCTCGCTCAATGTAGCTGTTAGTCTCAATAAGTACTGAAGTGACTTAATATAAGTTTTCAGACTATATTTAGTCAGTATCTCTGAGAAATTTAACCTTACACAGCCATTCTGTAATTGGACAACAGCTTCATGTGTTTTAACCAAAATATAAAGGTTTCTTTTAAATAAAACAGCTCTTGTGGTAAATAAATCTTCATTGCGTAGCTCAGTCGCCGCCGTAATGCGGCGCGGATTATGTGTTTTATTTGGAATCTCTTACCGATGTCCTCGCGTAATTGTGGATTACGGCCCTTGTTCTCATTTGTCTTGTACTGCGGGGAATTTTTACAGCTTGTTTTTTTTTCTTGTAATTTTCTTGTTTTTATCTTATTGTTAGCATCATCAACCAATAGACTTCCACTATTCACACTTTCCACAAAAAGAACTCTGACACAAATCGGAGGATTTTCGATGATTTTAATTAAAAAAAAAAATAGACTTCCACTGCTGGATATAGGTCCCCTGTAGGGACTTCCACACCCCACGGTCTTGCGACGCCTGAATCCAGCGGCTCCCTGCGACTCGTCTGATGTCGTCCGTCCACCTAGTGGGGGGTCTTCCAACGCTGCATCTTCCGGTGCGAGGTCGCCATTCCAGCACCTTGGGACCCCAACGTTTATCGGTTGTACGAACTATGTGCCCTGCCTATTGCCACTTCAGCTTCACTAATTCTTATTGTTATACCATAGTAAATATTATTTTTGTAAATTTAATTGAATAATCACATCGCATTATCATCATTATCATCATGATCTCTTTAAAGCGTAGTTAAATATCACTTGCGGTGAAGGAAAATATCGTGAGGAAGCCTGTATGCCTGAGGGTTCTCCATAATGTTCTCAAAGGCGTGTGAAGTCTGCCAGACGCTGCGGAGACCCGTGCTCTGTAGTGAGCCGGCGATGGGTTGATCAACTTTACACATCGTAAACCCCTCGCATTATATTACAGATATTTGTAATTCAAGCCTATATCTCTGTAAGAGCTTAAAGTTAATGTCACCTTACAATTTATAATTTAGCACTTCAAATTTAACTCCGACCAGATGTTTTATGGTACAGACGCGTTAGTTAATAATTCCCTTTATAGTCTGTTAACTTGGTTACTGGCTTAGCGACCTCTTCAGCCAAGTTTCTGTACGCCGTGACTTATTCTGAACTCTATTCCTTCAGCTTTAAAGTTGAAAATGTGACTCGTGGAAACGAGTACATTTAAGCTCTCTAAATATTTGTACATACGTCCGTATCCAATGGAGTTACCAAACATTCCGCTACGTGAATCGCTGGTAATATTGCTTTGCTTTATTGAATTACATTTCAATTTTGTTTAGTATTTATTATTTACTAGTATTATTTATTTACGTTTATGTTCGTGAAAATTTCGTATTGAAAATGATCCCACTTATTAAATGATTGTTGATTTTTATCTTCGTTGTGTAAGCATTAAGCAAACAAACAATTAAATCAATAATAATTTTAGAAATGCACGTAGGCAATCCTTATGATAGTCTACCGATCGCACTTGGCCAACGTGGTGGACTAGGGCCAAACCCTTCTCATCGTGAGAGGAGACCCGTACTCGATAATGGCTGGTGAGTCAGCGATGGACTTTGAGTCAACGATGGGCTGATGATAAAGATGATGAACGTTATCAAGAGTCAAGATACAACCACCGATTCAGAAAATAAATTTTTTCTTTGTTTAGTTATACATCTTCTAATCAATCGACGAGTTTCTTGGCGTAGTGGTAAGTGCTGTGGTCTTATTAGTGGGAGGTCCCGGGTTCGATTCCTGGCATGGGTTTAAAATTAAATTTCTGGTCTGATCTGGTGGGAGGCTTCGGCCGTTGTTACCACCCTACCGGCAAAGCCATGCCGCCAAGCGAGTTAGCGTTCCAGTACGACGCCGTGTAGTAACCAAAGGATTTATTAAAAACTGCCATACCCCTTCCAGGTTAACCTGCTTCCATCTTAGAATGCATCATCACTTACCACCAGGTGAGATTTCAGTAAAGAGCTAACTTGTATCTTAAAAAAAACTTCTTGTGGTCTTCATCAAAACAAATTAAATGTATTCGGGGAACACATTTAATTTTAACACATTTGTCTAATTTTAAATTTTCTTCACATTGTTTGGCAGACTTGAAAATAGTTTAAAATAAATTACCTACTTACGTGTTATTCTATAATTATATTTATATAGTCTTAATTATTGCTAATGCTTATAATAATAATATTAGGTCTTTTTATTATTTGACAAGATAATTAGCAAATGCTGTGTACACATTTTATTGATACATTTATCAGCCTGTGTTTGTCTATAAGTGTCGTAGTTTGTGTTAAATTAATGTATTGTGTGTGTTCCAAATAAAATAAAAATAAACACATTCAGTATGAAAGCAATACCTTCTGTGCCAAAAACTTCGTATGTTCCGATTATATTGGAGAAATTGATTAACTCTGGGCTGGGTCTTCCACATTCTACGCGACATCGGTCAAAGTCTGTAGCTAAAGCTGAATGCACACAGGGCTCAAACTCAAAGCATTTATTCAAAACTAGAAGATGTCTGCGACTTCGTCCGCGTGGATTTAGGTTCTTGAAAATCCTGTGGGAACTTTTAAATTTTCCGGGATAAAAAGTAGTCTATGTCCCTCCAAGGGTTGCAAGCTACCTCTGCATATATAATATATTATTGGAATAATATGTTACATATGTTAATAAATATAAGTCTGAATAGAATAAGTTAATAAACGTAAGGCTAAGCTTAAAAATCATGATCACAGTACAAAAAAAAAGAACCTGTTTCATGACAATCTAAAAAGAAAAAGGTAAAATAAAGATGCCGTGTTAAGCTATAGGTACAAAGTCTCCGATAACCATGTCGGAGGATTGCCAGCGAAACATACATTAAAAAAAAAGCTACCTCCAAGTACCAAATTTCGTCAAAATCCTATTTATTCATGTTAAACCGAAAGACCAAATACCAATTTAATGGGAAAAAACTTAAAAATGGTGGACTCTCATGCTCGAATACATCAAGAAAGATAAAGTAGATTTTAGCCATCCTTAACACGTCATGTTGGGATTCACACATGATTGAATTTGGCGGTGTTGGTCCTAATTTGACAACTGAAGCGACAACCGTATTGTCCGTCCCAAAATTGATACAATGCCACGCTTCATGTGCCACCGACCTAATACGGAAACTTTTTGATACCCCAACCCGTAAATGCAGTGAGACAGATTATTCTGCCTTTCATACAAAGTACGTGTGACTGGTCAAAGAGACCCCTTTGATGCCCCGCGCTTTGTCGTTCGCATTTAATACTGGACTACACTTATGTTATTTCAATCATTAATTTAATTATTATCTTGTTCAACTTTCTGTAAATAAAATATCGTCTCGTTTTGTCAAAGGCTTATGAAAATATAAATGTTTTTCCATTTTATTTGCTCAACAGCCCGTCTCATAATGCCCGTTTGAATATCATTTTCGTGTTGGAAATGAGCAGAACAATTAATTAAAAACGTTTTCAATTTTTTTTTTTGCTTTTGTACTGATGATAATTTTATTGGACCGCGTTATTCATAAATTAGCCACCATTTGAAGGTAATTTTGAGTAATGGTGCATATTATTTACTGAGTAAGTCATCACACCCCTCCCGCACCTCTTTACTAACGCAGAAACCTTTATGGGCTATGACTGTGGTCACAATTTTTTTATAGGTAATTGTGGGTCCTATATCCAGCTCTTTAGAAAATAATATAATTATTATACAAAATGAAAATCTGACTCACTGACTGATCTATCAACGCACAGCTCAAACTACTGGACGGATCGAAATCTGGCATGCTGTATTATGACGTAGGCATTTGCTAATAAAGGATTTTTGAAAATTCAAGCCCTAGGGGGGTGAAATAGGGGTTTAAAAGCTAGTCTATTATATTATTACCTTCATATTCAGTACCTGACCTGAGTGTTTTAAACACAATAACATAAAGTATAAAGTCAAAAAATCGACAATGTTAATAAAGTAGTTATCAGCGAAAGATACTTGAAACAAATATTAAATAAGTAATTAAGTAGTATATTTATTTGATACAGGATAGATATTTCATGTGTGGTGCATTTAAAAGGAACGTTCACACATATAATAGCACGAGCGTTCAAAGAGTTATTAAAAAGTTCCTCGCAAAGTATTTTCCGGAAATGAATCGCGGTATTGTTGATCCGGACGGTGATGAGTTCACCTTTCACTTGCAGGAATTATTATTTGTCGGGTTTCAAGGCACTTTCACAGAACCCCCTCTATAGGTTAGGTTAGTAAAAGTGTAAAGAGACCATAACCAATCAAAAATGTGAGAAGGATAGATTTATTCACTGTAGTGTACAGAAAAAGAGATGGTAATATAAAAAAAATTTACCGTCACGGGATCAAGTTCAAAAATGCCAAAGTGACTTTTTTATTGGTTTGTCCTTCAATCATGCCGCAACGGAGCATGGATCAACGTGATTATTTGCATGAGCCAACACCAGCGTTCAAAGAGTTATTAAAAAGTTCCTCGCAAAGTATTTTTCGGAAATTAATCGCGGTATTGTAGATCCGGATGGAGATGAGTTCACCTTTCACTTGTAGGAATTTTTACTTGCCGGTTTTTAAGGCAGCTCTACAGTGACACGCTTGGCAGAGTGGTCGTGGTCATCACGAAGTGACGTTTTGGGGGCAGATGTTATATGCTTCTCGAGTATTCGCCACTTCTCCCTGCTGGCCTGTGCTGCTGGCCGATAATCTGGTACATTCATGCACGGGACTGCCAACAGCGGACTTAATTTAGTCGGTCTTTCGCGTAGGTGACCTTCCTTGCACTCTGGTACACCTTGCCCTGCACTACAAGACGCTCAATGGAGTCACTCTCACGCCGGGAGACATGACCGAAGAATTTTAGTATTCGACTCTGTACTAACGTCGAAAGGCGTTGTTTAATGCCCAGTTCTTGGAGTATAGAGACGTTGGTGCGAAATTCATTATTTACAGTATTAGTAGTTATTATAGTTTATTATTAGTGAATAGGTTCGGGAAATGAACGGGCAACATGCTCGAGTACGCCTATCACTGGCAGGGTTGTTTACCGTTTTTCAGGTTACCCTCAAAGGACAGGTTTCTTTGTGGTTTGTGCAAATAAAGGCGAATGTAGTCGACAGAGGGCTGAACCTTTGGAAAACTATTTAAGGTCCTTGATAATAGATTTCGTGCCTCCATCTTATTTGACGTGGCTTACTTGTATTTTGGATTGTGTGAGCTTACCAAGCCTGCTTATTTGATGTAGCTTTATTACGGTTTAATAGAATTTTGTAGGTTTACTTTTACTTTTTACTAGCGACCCGACCCGGCTTCGCACGGGTAGCTTATAACAACTGCCGGTCCCGCAGTTTTGGATATGATCTACTTCAAATTATTTAGAAATTTTGAAGAAATGTGAAGTGGAGGCAAAACACAAGAATCGGAGACTGTCGCAGTGATTCAGGTATATCAAGGACCTGCATAGCCTCAAAGAAGAAGAAGAAGAAGAAAGGGACTCAAAATGAGATCAGAAATGAAACATCTTAGTACAGAAGACAGTAGCTACGTTGAAATAAACTTAATAGCAGTATTAAATCGCGATTCCGGGGGCACGTCCACTTTTATCGTCTGGTAATTGAATTTGCTCGCCCGCAAACAGGAAGCGACGGTTTACGCTGCATATTGCATCCTCTGATGGAGTTATTATTTGAGCCTCAATAGCTCAACCGGTAAAGGAGTGGACTGAAAACCTTCACGACCTGAAGGTCGACGGTTCAAACCCCGCCCGTTGCACTATTGTCGTACCTACTCCTAGCACAAGCCTGACGCTTAGTTGGAGAGGAAAGGGGAATATTAGTCATTTAACATGGCTAATATTCTTTAAAAAAAAATACTAGTTTCGACTCGTGACTGATCTCGTAGAAATTCAAAGTACAGCTGAATAAAATGATTTCAAAAGTAATATCAAAAGTTCCATAACTGATAATTTTATTGATTGACTAGCTCTTGTTTGCGACTTCGTCCGCGTGGACTACACAAATTTCTAACCCCTATTTCACCCCCTTAGGGGTTGAATTTTTAAAAATCCTTTCTTAGCGGATGCCTAGGTACGTCATAACAGCTATCTGCATGCCAAATTTCAGCCCCATCCCTCCAGTAGCTTGAGCTGTGCGTTGATAGATCAGTCAGTCAGTCACCTTTTCCTTATATATATTTAGATTATAACATATTATTAGAAGAGAGAAATAAATATGATATGTTTATATCGACGTTTGACTATAAATAAGTTGATGCCGCATTCCTTTATTCGCACCGTAAAGCTAAAGCGACGTATTGCTTCGTATGAGACTTTTCATATCAGCTTTATGCCAATCTATATTGGATATAGATGATGAGTTTTCCTTTCTCGTATTTTTCCAAATACGAGATGATGATTTTTACTTTATATGAATCTAGTTCATGACGGTTTCTAGTTAGTCGATTGTGTGTATTGCACTTTTGTTCATAAGTTAGTAATAATAACAGTTAGCTAAGCTGATTCCTAGTTCCATGTTATAAACATCATCACATAATATTGGTGTAGAAATCCTTGTAAGTTTGAGTATAAGTATGCTCATCTATATAGCAATGGATAAAACAACATATTTTACAATTCATAAATTCCAACGGTATAGATAACCAAAAGCAGCCTAAACTGGAGCGCGCTTGTCTAGATGATGCCTATTTACTCTTTTTAGGGTTCCGTACCTCAAAAGGAAAAACGGAACCCTTATAGGATCACTTTGTTGTCTGTCTGTCTGTCTGTCTGTCAAGAAACCTACAGGGTACTTCCCGTTGACCTAGAATCATGAAATTTGGCAGGTAGGTAGATCTTATAGCTGACATTTGGGAAAAAATCTGAAAACCGTGAATTTAGGGTTAGATCACACAAAAAAAAAATTGTGGTCATGAACTAATAATTAGTATTTTCAATTTTCTAAATCAAAGTCAAAGTTAAAGTCAAATGATTTATTCAACATAGGTAATTAATAACTCTTTTTGAAAGTCAGATGTTGGATTTCTAAGATATAGTGGTGATAATTATTACGCAAACTTAAAACTAAAGCTTCCAAACGTTCCAAGGGTTCCAAACGCGCCCAGGTCTGAGGCCCACAACAAACTCAGCCGGGTATTCTTTTTATTATCACCACTTCACAAAATTATTGAAACTTATTAGAACTATCACAATCCGTTAAGCAACTCATTCCCAAGCTTGCTTATCATTTAAATAAGATAACTATATCAAGTGGGGTATCATATGAAAGGTCTTCACCTCTGCATTCTAAAACAGATTTTTATTGATTTATTTTTATATATCATAGTTTTTGAATATTCCTGCAAAATGTCGAAAAAATACGACTGTAGTCGGAACCCTCATTGCGCGAGCCTGACTCGCACTTGGCCGGATTTTGAAAGTACCAATAATACTTATAGCTGGCGGGAAAAGAGCTGGAAGGGCATTCCAAGCGCATTGACACGGATCAGGGAGTCTTAGGGTGAGATCTATAGAGCGTACTCTGACTTAGCTTAGACTTAAGACAGAGTTAAAACGGGACAGAGCTATATCGCTCACATAAATCTGTCTCCTTTTAACTCAATCTTAAGTCTTAGCAAAGTCAAAGTGCGCTCTATAGATCTCAGCCTCAGTACGCGACACCAATATCGCCATATCCGTGGGCGTGTGATAAAAACCGGTGTGTATTGTCTATATGGTTGGCATTTACATAACTGTGCCTGCCGAGACGTGCCGATTGTTTAACCCGCAGATATCGGGTGGAGATGTAATGTTAAGTTTATAATATCCATGATATAAAGTGACTAGATATCGCCTGTTTGCGACTGTAACGTGTTATGTCAAAAAAATCGAATTTTTGTGAAAATGCATAAATGAAGATTTGTTATGGTTGTGAATTAGTTTCACATGATGGAGTAGTTGTATTGTTACATATTGTAACTTTTTAGGGTTCCGTACCTCAAAAGGAAAAACGGAACCATTATAGGATCACTTTGTTGTCTGTCTGTCTGTCTGTCTGTCCGTCTGTCTGTCAAGAAACCTACAGGGTACTTCCCGTTGACCTAGAATCATGAAATTTGGCAGGTAGGTAGATCTTATAGCTGATATTTGGGGAAAAATCTGAAAACCGTGAATTTAGGGTTAGATCACACAAAAAAAATTAAATTGTGGTCATGAACTAATAATTAGTATTTTCAACTTTCAAAGTGAGTGACTATATCAAGTGGGGTATCATATGAAAGGTCTTCACCTGTACATTCTAAAACAGATTTTTATTTATTTTTATCCATCATAGTTTTTGAATTATCGTGCAAAATGTCGAAAAAATACGACTGTAGTACGGAACCCTCATTGCTGACTCAAGACTCGCACTTGGCCGGTTTTGTTATTAGCTGCCGAGGTTCTTGTTGGCTCTTTTCATTAGAATCTGCATTCTAACCGATGGTAGAGCCATAGACTTGACATAAATAAATTTCAATTTTCATGATGAATAATATTGGATTGAAAGTGAATCTTCTAGTTCTTCCGCAGTTATAGCAGCATTTTTACTATGATTCATCATCATCAGCCTGTGGACGTCCACTGTTGGGTATAGGCCTTCCCTAAAGAGCGCCACCACACCCGGTCCTCAGCCTTCCTCATCCAGCCACTTCCCGCCAGCCTCTTTATATCGTCGGTCCATCGTGCTGGAGGGCGTCCCACACTACGCTTGCTTAAACGCGGTCTCCACTCAAGGACTTTCCGGCTCCAACGGCCATCACCTCTACGACAGGCATGACCTGCCCACTGCCACTTCAGCTTGCTAATAGTTTGGGCTATGTCAGTGACCTTGGTTCTCCTGCGGATCTCCTCATTTAGGATCTTGTCCCTCAAGGTCTACTATGATTAGCTTACAGTAATAGGTATGCTGTATATTACTGATTCCCTGCAATCTCGCTAAATCATTGGGAATCTACTGATATTAATGAATCTACTGATATTAATGAATCTACTGATATTAATGAATTTCGTTCGGTGCATTCAGTAAGCTGAGGCTTCAAGTTTATGCTACCTAATGCATCATAGAGCATTAATATTGAAATTGATATTAAATTCAGACAATTTCAATTGTTAATGAAGATCTGAAGATCACAAATTCTAATCTATAGTATATCTACTACGAAAAACTATTTGAAAGTTTTTTTTAACATCACTTGCCTTTTAATTTTTGGTATTTTGCTCAAAGTTTTTGACTCTAATAAGTACTTTTATCATTGATTCGACGATATCACTGACTGTGTCAATAATATGGATTTTTATCATCTTGTATTTGACAACTAGTCAAATCAACAAATTGTATCAAACGGCAAAACACGCGCTTAGTATATGAGATTCTATGAAATACCGGTATGTGACGTCACAATCATTTAGCGTCCTTTTTTTATTTTAATCGATAATTTTAAATAGTTATCACATAAAACTAACAAAGGACCACGATCTTACGTATTTTGGAAGTCCCTCTATTTAATAATCACTGAGAAATAATTTATTTTTTACTAAGTCAAATACCGTATTAGTATGGATAACATATTGTGTTTAAAATATAATAATATCTTCGAACGAAGCCCTTCGAGTAATTATGATTGAACTTCACAAATTCAAAGTCAAAGTCAAATGATTTATTCAAAATAGGTAATAAATTACTCTTATTGATGGTCTGGTATGGTGTTAGATTTGTAAGATATAGTGGTGATAATTATTACGCAAACTTAAAACTAAAGCTACGAGGGTTCCAAACGCGCCCAGGTCTGAGAAGTCAACAAACTCAGGTACGTACAGGTAAGTTCGTTTCGGAGAGGAAGACACCCTGAGACACGCGATTTTTGAGTGTCCCGCGTGCGCGGATCTTAGAGGAGCAGCCAGTGGCGTGCACAGGGCTTGAAGCCAGGGTAGGCATTAGTTAGGGGAACCTGTTTACTGGCAGGTCATAATGTAAAATTTGCTTTGAGCTATTACAACTGGGGTAAGCAGTGCATTTATGCCTCTATGACCTGCACGCCACTGGGAGCAGCACAGGGAACAAGTGACAGTGTCGACACCCAAAATCTGGTAGCCCCTATGGTGTCAAGCGAGGATGAGTGGCACAGATACGGTCAGATGCTGAGGGCCATAATGATGAAAAGGGAAGACAGAGAAAAGCAAGAAAAAAAGGGGAGAGAGCAACCAGAGGGTGAGCGCGAAGTATGGGGGAGGGGGAGGTCTTTTAGTCCGTGCGAGTCGGACACACCCTGTCGATAGACAGAAGTCCGTTAAGGATTGTTCCTCCTCCTAGAAAAAAAAGGTAAGTTCGTTTAGTCATTAATTGGCACTGATTCTGAGCACAACCTAATTTTAGAGTATTCGCACCCTCTTCTTACTATTGTAATATGAAAAGGACAGAAGCAGTTTGACATTTCTAAATTTAATTTTTAGATGGTAAAACCCGTGATTTAAGCACGCACTGTGGCTAATTCCTTTGTACACAATCTCTAAACTAAACTAAAATATCACGTCTAAATCTATTGCTATCCCTTTCATAATGTTGCTTGCGGAAAAGGAAAGCACTAGATTTAGACCTGTTAATTTAGTTTAGTTTAGAGATTGTGTACTAGAGAATCGGCCCCATTCGCGGACTAAAATTTGGAGTCTTTAAATGTGAAAGTCATATTCCGTTCCTTTTTAGCATTAGTAAAAAGAAAAGGATGCAGATAGTCTAAATTTAGTTTAGAGAGAGACTAGAGAATCGGGGCCAATTGTTTGGTAGTATAAAATCTGAACTTTGGAGTTCACGTATGAAACAAGAACGCTTTAGTCTCATCCAGTAAACAGCAAATCCCCTATTTCGCGTTACCTCGCACTCCGTTGGGCTCCTAAGGTTTCAGTGGTTTGGAAAGTGGACCGTTTTCGTAGCAATAATCATTTATCGGCCCACGTTACGTTGGCACGTGACAAGGTTTGCTACGGCTTGAGTGGGAAGCGAGTTTTTTTGGACCTTTCTCGAACCTTTACTATCCCATTGTGCTTTGGATTATTTTATTCAGTACACTGGTCCTTACTTTTTACACAAAATTTTAATCCATACTTATATATTATGTTACTAGCTCATGCCCGAGACTTCATCCGCGTGGAATTAGGCTTTTAAAAATCCCGTGGGAACTCTTTGATTTTCCGGGATAAAAAGTAGCCTATGTCACTCTGCAGGTCTTTATCTATACCCATGCAAAAAATCACGTCAATACCTTGCACCGTTGCGACGTGATTGAAAGACAAACCAACAAACCAACAAACAAACACACTTTCGCATTTATAATAAGGGTACTGATGTCTGTCTATCTTTCTGCTAGCTTTTCACGGCTCATCCCTTGAACCGATTTTGACGAAATTTATTAAGGAGATGAGATAACTTACATCCCAGGGAAGGTCATAGGCTACTTTTTACCCCAGAAAATATTTTCAAAGTAAGATAACGATACCAAGTTGGTATCATATGAAAGGGTTGTATTTGTGTATTCTAAAACAGATTTTTTACCGGAACAGACCCGGCGAACTTCGTACCGCCGAACAGTCGATTCAAATTTTTTAAATTTTTCTCTCTGTAAGAACCATCCTCGTACTTCAAGCAGCGCAGCGCAGCGCAGACGCAGCGTTGAAAGACCCCCCCCCCCCCCCCCCAAGGTGGACGGACGACATCAGACGAGTCGCAGGGAGCCGCTGGATCTAGGCGGCGCAAGACCGTGGCGTGTGGAAGTCCCTACAAGAGACCTATGTCTAGCAGTGGACGTCTATTGGTTGATGATGATGATGATGATGAACACAGAGAGCGCTATACCTACTTACTTCTTTCCATGGATAGAGTATTTATAAGACCCTCGAATTCCCTTAAAATAATGCCTCCCCATGTAAACACAGTTACCAACAACAAATACCATGACATTTCGCAAACACAAGTCAAGCGTCAAACGCGTCGGAGTAAACACACGTAGCAAGTAACGCGATTATCCCTCCTACATCCCCCCTACCCCCCTTTAGGCCAAGCATGAAACCGCGCTAATAACGAACTCGCCAGTTCTAATTTCCTACACATGTCTATTTGAGTATTTGCCGACACTGTTTGCCTGAATTTACGCATGCACAGATGCAATATTATTGGGTGTACCTAGATAATATACAAACATTTATAACAAACTAGCGACCCACCCCAGCTTCGCATGGGTGCAATGTAGATACTAATGTGGTATCAGTGAGGAGATTATAGGCGCCGTGGCACAGCCGCCTACGTCTCGTTTTGTTGCGCGTTAGTTTTAATTTTACGATATTTCATAATATTATTTTAATTTTGTGATATCTCGGTTGATATTGTTCTAAATTAAATGATGTATTTGGCAATTTTGGTCTAAATTGAATATTACAAATGATCAACTATTTTATTTTGATAACAATCAATGTAGTATGTCAGTAATGTAGTATGACACCCTCGAAAGTAAGGCTTTGTTTCAGATCACATTTGAAAACCATAAAATCGATTATTGTGAGCCAATCTTAAAAGATACATGTATGCTATACTGGACTTTTTTGTAGAACTTTTTAAGAGAAATCATTTCATTGTATGTTGTTTTTGTATAACTTTGACCATTTATGCAGCGCACGCCTCAGAAACTCTCAAATGAGAGGATTTTTTCCGACCTAATTCACATTATTTCAATTTCCCTAAGGATCCCTAATTTTTAAGAACAAAACTATACCTATAAACCTTCCTCTTGAAGCACTCTATCTATTGGTGAAAACCGCATTAAAATCCGTTGCGTAGTTTAAAAGATCTACGCGTTCATACATACATACATACATACAGCGGGAGGGGACTTTATTTTATACTATGTAGAGATTAGCTGATGCTCGTAAGATCGTCCGCGTGGATTTACATTTTTCGAAATCCCGCGGGAACTCTTTGATTTTCCGGGATAAAAAGTAGCCAATGTGTTAATCCAGGGTATAATCTATCTCCATTCCAAAGCTACTACACAAATCGTGGTTGAATTTTCAAACATCCTTTCGTAATAGCTATTTGCATGCTAAATTTCAGCCCGATCCGTCCAGTAGTTTGAGCGAAGCGTTGATAGATCAGTCAGTCAGTCACCTTTTCCTTTTATAGGTATATCTAGATAGGGCTAAAATAACACAATCAAATGAAATAAATCCGGTATATGAATAGTTCTACAGTTTAACACACGAAAACTACTCGTACTAAAAATAACATCAAGCCAAATTAATTCACTTATTAGAGTAACAATCGTGAACTAGTTCAGTTATATCAGCTGTGAATTTTCACTCATACATATTCGATTGGTCTACCACGCTCCGGGCGGTTTTGTAATATTGGGATTCATAATTTTGTCTCCTTCCCAACTTTACGCTGTGTTCTGAAGAACTGCGAAACTAAACTTTTTATTTTTTTTATTCAGATACAAGTTAGCCCTTGACTGCAATCTCACCTGGTGGTAAGTGATGATGCAGTCTAAGATGATAGCGGGCTAACCTGGAAGGGGTATCGCAGTTTTTATTAAACCCATACCCCTTTGGTTTCTACACGGCATCGTACCGGAACGCTAAATCGCTCGGCGGCACGGCTTTGCCGGTAGGGTGGTAACTAGCCACGGCCGAAGCCTCCCACCAGACCAGACCAGAAATTTAGAAATTATAAAATTCCAAACCCCTGCCAGGAATCGAACCCGGGACCTCCCACTATTAAGACCACAGCGCTCACCACTGCGCCAGCGAGGTCGTCGAAAACTAGCTATAATCATCGATGTATATAATTACTGTTTTTTTGATCTAGCTTCTATTTTTATAGGGTTTATCGTACATACTAGCTTATCTTATTAATTTTTAGTTCATTACCACATTTTTTTTTGTGTGATGTAACCACAAATTCACGGTTTTCAGATTTCTTCCCTAATGCTATAAGACCTACCTACCTGCCAAATTTCATGATTCTAGGTCAACGGGAAGTATCCTGTAGGTTTCTTGACAGACCGACATATAGACAGACAGACATCAAAGTGATCCTATAAGGGTTCCGTTTTTCCTTTTGAGGTACAAAACCCAAAAAAGTACTTAGCAATTTCATTCCATGAGAAATTTGAGCCAAATGGATCGCAGCCTTACGTTACACAAAGCTGGATGAAAATAAAAAAGCCCGCGTCTATTGCCTGCCACAACTCGCGTCATTTCCTCTTGCCTCAATAAAACTTGCCGTGAAATTGTACAGGAATGTCGTTGCATGTCGAGATGTCGAGTTTTGAGACGGTTTAGCTGTCAAACTTTATTTGGCGCAAGTAACAAGCTGACGGCGGATCGAGCTTTGAGTTTGTAACCATAAGTTTACGGAAAAATTCTTAAGGTGATGGTAATAATAAAATCTAATTTAAATTAAAACAACGACATTAGTGGTCATTAGGGTCTTACATCATCATCATCGCGTGCCTTCTTTGAAATGAAGTTCGGCGATCATAATCCGAAAAGCTGCTCTTTCTAAAACCGCCTCTTTTAGCTTCGAGTAGCTAAGCCCTGTCCACCCCGTTATATCGTCCAACTATTTGCGTCTTTGGCATATATATTTTATATAATATATTTTACTAGCAGATGCCCGCGACTTCGTCCGCGTGGAATTAGGTTCTTTAAAAATCCCGTGGGAACTCTTTGATTTTCCGGGATAAAAGTAGCCTATGTCACTCTCCAGGTCTTTATCTATACCCATGCAAAATCACGACCATCCGTTGCACCGTTGCGACGTGATTGAAGTACAAACTAAAAAACCAACACACTTTCGCATTTATAATAAGAGTACTGATTTTTCTTGTATTGTTTTGTGAGCTGAATAAACTTTTATTTATTTAATCCAGCTCGGTGAATTAAGTAACACACTGATTACTAGATTGGAATACCCTTAGTATTTGAGAATAATTAACCATAGCTCTTTTGCATTTCGTATCGCAAATTATTGTTATCGAGCACGCTATCGCTTGTCCCTTGCGTCTCATATTTTAAAGCAAGCGTTGACGCCACCTCGGTTCCTTTGACTCGTTCGCGAAACTATTCGCTAAGTACCTTTGCAGAATTGTTCGTCTGTCGCCTATTACTGTTTGAGAGACAATTTTGAGAAGCCACTTATCTCGGCATACGTAAAACAGGTACAAAACTACAATCCGGTTTTGTTGCGTAGGTACCTACTTGTTAGTTTCCAAATTGCATTGCAACTAGGTAAATTTTCCCTGAAGTTATAGTTTCATGATAATATATTAGTTTATGCCCGCGATTTAGTCCGCGTGGACTACACAAATTTCAAATCCCTATTTCACCCCTTTAGTGGTTGAATTTTCAAAAATCCTTTCTTAGCGGACGCCTACGTCATAAATCTGCATGCCAAATTTCAGCCCGATCCGTCAAGTAGTTTGAGTTGTGCGTTGATAGATCAGTCAGTCAGTCACCTTTTCCTTTTATATATATAGACTAGCTTATGCCAGCGACTTCGTCCACGTGGAGTTAGCTACACAACCTTGAAGCCGCTATTTAAGCCCCTTAGAGGTCAACCTCTGTGAGTTTTGGTACAAATTTAACCTTCATTATGGAGCCATGGATACTGACCTGCATCCCACTTTGCTTTATGTTGGCGTTTAAAATTTAGCAGTAACTGCGTACTATAACTTTAACCGTCTGTCATGCAACCGACCCTAATAATATTTTTTTTCTATGAAATTCCATTTTCTTGTATTTAATCAAATCTAAATATATAAAAGGAAAAGGTAACTGACTGACTGACTGACTGATCTATCAACGCACAGCTTAAACTACTGGACGGATCGGGCCGAAATTTGGCATGCAGATAGCTATTATGACGTAGGCATCCGCTAGGAAATAATTTTTGAAAATTCAACCACTAAAGGGGTGAAATAGGGGTTTGAAATTTGTGTAGTCCACGCGGACTAAGTCGCGAGCAGAAGCCAGTGTTTAAATAAATAAATAAATAAAAAGTGCAAATTAGTGAACTTTTGCAAATTTTTAGAGGTGAAACGTGTAAAATATCAGCGCCATTTCAGTACATTTTCACTCCGCACCGTATAAACAAATGTAGCACTCTCAACACTCAACCAAATGGAGTTTGACACTTCACGTTTTCTGTTTTTAGGGTTCTGTACCTCAAAAGGAAAAACGGAACTCTTATAGGATCACTTTGTTGTCTGTCTGTCTGTCGGTCTGTGAAGAAACCTACAGGGTACTTCCCGTTGACCTAGAATCATGAAAGTTGGCAGGTAGGTAGATCTAATAGCTGACATTTGGGGAAAAATCTGAAAACCGTGAATTTGAGGTTACATCACACAAAAAAAAACTAAATTGTGGTCATGAACTAATAATTAGGTAGTATTTTTTATTTTCGAATTAAGATAATTAGATATATCAAATGGGGTATCATATGAAAGGTCTTCACCTGTGCATTCTAAAACAGATTTTCATTTATTTTTATGCATCATAGTTTTTGAATTATCATGCAAAATGACGAAAAAATACGACTGTAATACGGAACTCTCGTTGCGCGAGCCTGACTCGCACTTGGCGGGTTTTTTTATTTAAGCATTTGCGAGGCACGTATGGTCGATAAATTTCGTGGTGCTTAGGTGGCCGTCATTCCCACTACCTCGGCTTTCAAGTGGCTCTCAGCGAAATTGGCCGGACGCGCGCGGAGGCCCGCGCCGAAACATCTGCTATTTTGTGACCGATTCAATTTTGCGATACACCTTCTGATTTTTTTTGGATTTTGTAACAACCCAGCTGCTGACTTCTTAGTTCTTGTAGACATATATCTCTACTAGCTGATGCTCGCGACAAACAAGCTGACTTCTTAGTTCTTGTAGACATATATCTCTACTAGCTGATGCTCGCGACAAACAAGCTGACTTCTTAGTTCTTGTATACATATATCTCTACTAGCTGATGCTCGCGACAAACAAGCTGACTTCTTAGTTCTTGTAGACATATATCTCTACTAGCTGATGCTCGCGACTTCGTACGCGTGGATTTAGGTTTTACAAATCCCGTGGGAACTCTTTGATTTTCCGGGATGAAAAGTAGCCTATGTCACTTTTCAGGTCTTAAACTATACCCATGCAAAAATCACGTCGATCCTACATATGGTTCAATGTTGTTAGTTTAAAATGATTGTAATTAGCTTTTAATTAGATTAATGTGTAACATGTAGAGACCTATTGTTGACGTAACTACGTCATTAGGTATCTACACTCGAAGCTTGAGTTTATGATTATACCTGAATTTGTTGTAACCTGTAAATATTTTGCTTGAATAAATATATTTTTATTATTATTATCGGATTCGGAACCCTTTGAGCTATTTCAGTCACTGTAGTTCTCCTACGGAGTAGCATTTACAAATATATTATAAGTACCTAAGTAGGTATCATTTACAGCAGTTTTTAGCTTTGCAAATAAAGCCACAATCAATCCAGCGTTTCTTGCATAATTTACTCTAAGACAAACTGTTGCAAAAATAGTAGTACAAAATAGAGAAGTTTTTGTATTTTAATGAATCTTAGAGAGGCAGACATCAACAACTCAGATATCCAATATCAAACAGGCAAAGAAAACAAGGTATTCCACTATAATTCAAGAGAAAACTCAGTTTAAACGCCTCAGACTGGCTCTTAAAAGGCTGTAAAGTCGACGCTCAACAAAAGAATGAAGCAATTCTTTCTAAATTTCAGGTTCTGCCGTCGCGAACGTATAATAGCCTGAGAACAGGTGGAAAAATTTTAGGTGCATTATTTGAGGTGAGATGAGGTGATTCTCTTGTACACCATCTCTAAACTAAACTAAATTAACAGATCTAAATCTAGTGGTATCCTTTTCCGCAATTAACATTATGAAAGGGATAGCATTAGATTTAGACGTGCCATTTTAGTTTAGTTTAAAGGTTGTGTACAACGGAATTAGCCACAGTATACATTTCTACCTTTACTGTTATAAGATGTAGACATAGTAATGTTTGTATTGGTAGTAGATTCGCGACTTGTGTGAGCCGAGACCTAAAAATAATGTATCAAACCTATTTAAAGTTTCGCTCGTTATCCTGGCATACTTTTTACATTTATGTTTTACAAACTCCAAGTATAACTTCGGTATTATCGAGCTCCTAGAACTCACTCTCTGGCAGAGCTCCCGCGCTTGCACATCCTTGCATTGACGCTATAGAGGGTAACAAGACCTAAAACAGCATTTCGAAAAAAAATAACGTCATTGTCAACTGAAACGTCCACTGCTGACAAAACTTAAATGTCTTGTAGAAACTTCCATATGCCTCATTCATTTGCCTCAGTGGCTCCTTGCGACTCGTTTGATATTGTTTGTAGGTAAGCCCGTCAAGTAGGAGGTCTGTCAATACAGTGCTCATTCCAGTACCTTGGGTGCCTAACGTTTATTGAAGTGTGCACCAACCATTGCCACTTGAGCTTCGCATGGGTATGTATGTATGTATATACCTACTTTATTGCACCACAAAAACACAAATGACAGGTTACAAAAAGAAATCTTAAAAAATAGGTACAAAAAGGCGGTCTTATCGCCAAATAGCGATCTCTTCTGGGTATACCTTTTACAAATAACTTTAACCTACTGAAATATTTCTACTAGCTCTCGGACTATAACGGGCGGGAGTTATTTATCTTTGCCGGCGTTTAATAGAATTTAATTAAGTAACGCGCGACATGCTTTGCGCGCTCGGAATGTTGTAAGTTCCACGAACTCGATACATGGATATCTTATGGTGTCTTTATCTACATAATATATGTACCCATAATATCGTTATCCTAATATAATATATTAAAGTCCACGATAGGTTGAGATGGCAATCGGGGTTTGAGGGGGGGGACGCCCCGCTCACCCACACGTCACCCGCGCTCGCCCGCGTCGGGTTAGCGCGGGTTAGTTAGCAGTCGATGTCCCTACAAACAGAACTATACCAACTCTACATAATGATAGAGCTCATAATAAGTAGTAAGCCGCCTATTACACCGAAGTGTACGCACGCTAGAGTGAACACATAATTACATTGCGCTCGAGACTCCTTTCACAGAAATCAACTCGACGTGCAATATTCTCGGCGTTATAAAAGGATGTGTTACACTATAACGTAACTTGGCTACTATTTTTGTTCTGTACCATTCCTAACCTTTATTGAGTATCATATTTTTAAATGCTTAATACGTACTAATATTATAAATGAAAAAGTGTATTAATTATATGTCACCTTTTCATGGCCCATCTTTTCAATTCATTTTGACACAATTTGATACAAATGTAGGTTGCATCTCAGAGTAGATAGGTAATTTTTTTACGCAGAAAACCAAAGAATTTCTTCAAAATTAAAAAAAAATTAAGTCTAATTTGATAACATCGTCCATTTGATACAAAGGTAGCTTTCGTGTGAGTAGGTATTTTTTTATTCCAAGCTAACTAACTAAAACTAAAAGAATAACTGTCGTGAACTGTGACACTGTTCTCAGAAACTGTTGATTTTGAAGATCTCTCTGGCGCAATGGTGAGGGCTGTGGTCTTATAAGTGGAAGGTCTCGGGCTCAATTCCCGGGCAGGGAATTAATAACTTCTGAATTGTCTCTGGTCTGGTCTGGTGGAAGGCTTCAGCTGTGGCTAGTTACCAATTAACCACTCTACCGGCATAACCGTGTCGCCAAGTGATTGAGCGTTACGGTACAATGCTGCGTAGAAACCTATCAGGGCTATGATGGGTTTGTAGTGAAATTGCCATACCCATTCAAAGATAGTCCGATTCCATTTAAGACTGAATCATAATTTACCAACAGGTGAGATCGCAGTCAATGGCTAACATGTTTATGTAAAAAACCGTAGCTTTAGGCCACACGTGCAAAGCCGGGGCAAGGCAAGAACTACACTTTTAACATTGTATTAGCGGAGAACTACGGTGTAAAGTCGGCGCCGCCATCCATTAGTCGAAGACACAATTTGCAGAGGACGGCCGGCGCACTCGGCTCGCCTCAGGTGCCACCAATAGTATAATTAAAGGAGAAAGAACTCCAATTCTCTTTAAGTGAATTAAAATTGGTTTTCATTGCGTCCCCCTGTAACTAGGATTTACGTTTTTGCTCCTACAACGCTTTAATTGTTTTCTTTGGATCCGTTTTATGTTTATTTTACCGTGTTTGAGGTAATTTGTTCGAGGTACGACTTCTAATTTGATTTTAAATCCCCTTATTATTTCTGTTTGGCAGGGATTTGGAATTTTTAGTTTGGCTCCTCTCCTCTAAATATTACGAAACAAAGTCACGATTCGCATTCATTTGTGTATCCATTCAGAACTTCTATACAGTTTTCATCTTTGTGTTCAACATTTTTCATGGGGAAGTTTTATGTAGGCATATATAAGACATTCACATGTTTTAGTCTACAGATTAAGCAAGTCTATTTGTGCGAAGCCGGGCGAAACAGATAGGTTTGTGAAGTTAGCTATCGTATTTATGTATTTAAGGTTTTGAACTGAATTAATGAAATCTAATTCAAAACGGACGAAAGTAAGAAAGCTAAATATATAAAGTATCTCTTAAGGTAGAGTCATACCAATTTTGATATTATGTAGTGAAGATAAAATTCGTAACATTTTAGAAAAGACTCATCGCTTTTCTTTTATTTGTAAATTGTCACAATGTTATTTCAACCGTAATATTGTAATAGGTGTCTTTAAAAATAGATAAAATAAGCTTCAGGTGTAAAAGATGGTCTTCTTCTACATTTTCGCAATGTGATTTAAGCCTATAAGTCTTCTTTAAAATGTGGGAAAAAGTTAATGCTGTAAATGTATAAAAAGATGTCATTGACCGTCGTCAAGTGAAACCGGTTGGACGCTATTACAAAAGCCTTCCCCATTGTGAAGTGTACTGATCACTTCCGATAACCTTTAGTTATTCCAAATATTGCTCGCTCGAATAAATTCGGCGAAGGTAAATACTAACCTCATATTTATGCTAAAAACCACCGAGCCGTGGTTGTTTTCACAACATTTTAGCCTTAAAATGTTCATCGTAATAATTATGTCTGTGAAAACAGTCGAGAATTATGGAATCCTGAATTAATGCACTGTTTTCGGCCCTCGAGGTTTTCTTTATTCAGAAATTTTGGGGAATTTATTATCCAGGTATACAAGTTTGGTGCAAATTTATTTTTGAAGGGAATTTTTATTTGTTTGTCTTGTCTAAACAATTTGGGTAAACCTTCGTATTATTCAGTCTTAGGGTGACCAGCGGGGTAATTCGCTAACTCAGTGTCTATCACTAAAATATGATAGCCACCGACTGCCACCAAGCTCATATTTTGACATTGGTTTGATTTACATTGCTGCTACAATGAGTGATATTACAATAATTTTTCGGAGAAAACCTTTAGTGGATTAAAAATTTGACGACTTCCCTGGCGCAGTGGTAAGCACTGTGGTCTTATTAGTGGGAGGTCCCGAGTTTGATTCCTGCCATGGGATTGGAATTTTATACTTTCTTAACTTTTGGTCTGGTCTGGTGGGAGGCATCGACCGTGGCTATAGTTACCATCTAACCGTCAAGGCGTGCCGCCAAGCGATTTCTTAATCCCTTTCTTCACGGCATCGTACTGGAACTCTTATACCATGCTGTGAAGAAAGGGGGCATGGGTTTAATAAAAAAACTGCCATATCCCTTCCAGATTAGCCTGCTTCAATCTTAGACTGCAGACACTTACCACCAGGTGAGATAACAGTCGATGGGTAACTTGTAATGGAATAAAAAAAAACAAGTCTCAATTTAGTCTAAGAAAATCATCATCATCATGATCAATCCATCGCCGGCTCACTACAGAGCACATATTGTCTCCTCTCAGAGTGAGAAGGGTTTTGGCCATAATCTACCACGCTGGCCATGTGCGGATTGGTAGACTTCACACGCCTTTAAGAACATTATGGAGAACTCTCAGGCATGCCGGTTTCCTCACGATGTTTTCCTTCACCGTTAAAGCAAGTGATATTTCATTAATTAAAACGCACATAACTCCGAAAAGTCAGAGGTGTGTGCTCGGGATTGAACCCCCGACCTCGGATTAGAAGACGGACGTCCTAACCACTAGGCTATCACAGCTTAGCAAGGAAAATATTTACACTCTAATTAAGTCTTCAAGTAGTTCAAGATATAAAACACACACACTGTTATATATCTCGAGAGTTCTCCCCAGATTTTCTCAACCCAAACAGCTTAGCAAGAACAATATTATGAAATAGTTCTGCTTAATATTCTGGAGGAGTCAGGGTATTAACTTCACGTGGATTTTGTTTACTTTGTTAATCCTTTTGCAGTTCCTTGGAGCCTTGGAAGGTCCAGCCCGCCCTTAGGCTAGATAACGTATAGTCCAAGTTATAGAAGGTTATTTTTAGGGTTCCGTACCTCAAAAGGAAAAACGGAACCCTTATAGGATCACTTTGTTGTTTGTCTGTCTGTCTGTCTGTCTGTCTGTCTGTCCGTCTGTCTGTCAAGAAACCTACAGGGTACTTCCCGTTGACCTAGAATCAATAAAATTTGGCAGGTAGGTAGGTATTAGTATTAGGGAAAAATCTGAAACCCGTGAATTTGTGGTTACATTACACAAAAAAAAATTAAATTGTGGTCATAAACTATTAATTAGTATTTTAATTTTCGAAGTAAGATAACTATATCAAGTGGAGTATCATATGAAAGGTCTTCACTTGTACATTCTAAAACAGATTTTTATTTATTTTTATGCATCATAGTTTTTGAATTATCGTGCAAAATGTGGAAAAAATACGACTGTTGTGCGGAACCCTCGTCTTTTTTCGAAGAAAACCTTCAATGGATTACAAATAAAGGTCAAATAAGCTCGGTGGCTATCGTTCAGTGTTAGATACTGAGTTAGCGATTTAACAGGTAGACGCAGTAAAGAGCCTAACGCTGGTTTCCTTACACTTGTACCACAAAATAAAGAATCGTTCTTAGCAGCGGTTCGCTCTCTAATTAGAGAACCCATATCGCTTCGGGAGATTTCCTAACGGATTTTTAATATGATCGCCCTTTTGGTTCTTCCTTTTTCTTCTTAAAAAAGATTGTTTCAAAAGAGAAAATTTTGTTTTTTGTAACAAAAAAACAATAATGTTTTTCTGTTTTAATAAATTACTAGCTGATGCCCGCGACTTCGTCCGCGTGGATTTACGTTTTTCAAAATCCCGCGAGAACTCTTTGATTTTCCGGGATAAAAAGTAGCCTATGTGTTAATCCAAGGTATAATCTATCTTCATTCCAAATTTCAGCCAAATCCATCCAGTAGTTTTTGCGTGAAGGAGTAACAAACACACACATACAAACTTTCGCCTTTATAATATTAGTCGGGATTTCTATGTTGTTCATTGTTAAAACTTCAAATTAGGATAATTATTAGCCGTTAGTTTCTGTCAATTAAATAATTTTCAGTATGTATACTAAGTCGAATGTTATTTTAAACATTTTCTTAGAAATAAACTTGGAAACCATAATAATATTTTCTCTTTATAAATCACACACTAGGTACCTACGCATGAAAAAAAATCCACATTAAATCTGTAAATACCGATCTTTATACGAAAGTGTGTTTGTTTGTTGGTTTTTCCTTCAATCACGCCGCAACGGAGATACAGATCTACGTGATTTTTTACATATGTATAGTTGAAGACCTACAGAGTGCTACTTTATATACATAAAATACAATATACAGGATAACAAACAGTTCCCGCAGGATATAATGCTATTTTTCACTCATTTGTCGTTCAATAACGCCGCAACCAAGCTACGGATTGACGTCATTTGTTGCATAGACATAGTTGAAGACCTGGCAAGTGATATCATCATCACCATCATGATCAACCATCACCGGCTCACTACAGAGCACGGGTCTCCTCTCAGAGTGCGAACAGTTTCCGCCATAGTCTACCACGCTGGCCGTGTGCGGAGTGGTAGACTTCACACACCTTTGAGAACACCACGGAGAATTCTCAGGCATGCAGGTTTCCTCACGATATTTTTTCTTCACGGATAAAGCAAGTGATATTAATTAATTAATAAAAATGCACATAACTCCGAGAAATTAGAAGTGCGTGCCCGGAATCGAACTCCCGACCTCCGATTAGAAGGCGGACGTCCTAACCACTAGGCTATCACAGCTTATCACATATAGGCAAGTGATATAGGCTTCTATCTATCCCTAGAAAACAAACAGTTCAGCAGAACAATTTTTCATCATGAGGAAACTTGCATGCCTGAGAGGTTTAGTTGCTCAAAATGCACATAACTCCAAAAAGTTAGAAGTACATGCCGAAAATCGAAGCCCCGACCTTCAAAGTAGAAGGCTGACATCTTAACCACTATCACAGCTTTTTGATAAAATGATACTCCATATTAAATGCGAACAATTTTTTCATTACACTTTTAATAAAGCCAGCGAGTAATGAATGTGACGTCATCCCTCACATCAAAGAGCGCCGCAATTAACTCCAATCTGCCCCGCGTCATCGCACCTTGATCATTAGAACTTATGCCCCTGTTTTTATGACAAAAGTCAAACAGTAACGAATAACGAGTAAGAGAATTATCGAAATTCTAAATTATCACTCCCGTTATATTGTAAAAAAATATTTCTTCAACATAATTTTCATGTGAAAATATAAAAAAATCAAGCACTTATCTAAAACTTGGATAAAATTGGCATTATTGGATAAAACATCAATAAACTAAGTACTACTAATTATAATAATATAAAAGAGAAAGGTGACTGACTGACTGACTGATCTATTAACACACAGCTCAAACTAGTGGACCGATCGGGCTGAAATTCTACATTCGGTAATTATTATAAAAAATTAGTTTCGTCACTTCATTCACATTATTATTTTTAATTAATATATTTTGACTTTGTAGAGTTATTGTTGCTAGATCTCATATTTTTAAATTTTTGCTACCGGAAAATCAAATAAGTATTTCCTACGGAGCCTTACAAAATCAAAACCCATCTTACAGCCGATTAAAAAATCTAGTAAAGAATTGTAAGGAACTGCTGACGCTAGCATTTGCCACACGGGGATTATTTTGTAGAACTAGCTTGAGTCAGTTGCTCCCTGCCAGCCGTCTATACTGCTCCTACCCATCTTAGTTGTTGTATTTATACCTTATATGTATGTTTATAACTTTTGGAAAGAATTCAATTAAACAGTAATTTATTGGCGAACTTTTGTGTCATTAAGCCCGATAGACTGAGCAGAACACGGCGCTATTTATTGGTAAGATACTTTCCTATAAATCACCCATAAACAGGTGACGATACCGGTAAAAGAGTAAAACCACAGACTGCCCGAAGGCAGAGGAAGTACAGACGGACATACTGGCATTACGGATAATTTCATTTAAGCGCGCTCCACACGACTGCTTCCGTAACTCACTTAACACTATTTAAAAGCATAAATACTCCTACGTGGAAGCGTCCATATGGAACCGGATTTCACAGGAAATTTTGCTTTACTCATATTTTATCTCTCAACTGAGGATTTTGTAATTTTTGCGTGGTTATGAAATTGTTGAAATTAGTATCTGGGGTTATTTTAAATTCAGATACAAGTTAGCCCTTAACTGCAATCTCACCTGGTGGTAAGTGATGATGCAGTCTAAGATGGGAGCGGGCCAACCTGGAAAGGGTATGGTAGTTTCTTTTTAGGGTTCCGTACCTCAAAAGGAAAAACGGAACCCTTATAGGATCACTTTGTTGTCTGTCTGTCTGTCGGTCTGTCAAGAAACCTACAGGGTACTTCCCGAGGAAGGTAGGTCTTATAGCTGACATTAGGGGAAAAATCTGAAAACCGTAAATTTGTGGTTACATCACACAAAAAAAATTAAATTGTGGTCATACTACTAATAATTAGTACATTCAATTTTTGAAGTAAGATAACTATATTAAAAGGGGTATCATATGAAAGGTCTTCACCTATGCATTCCAAAACAGATTTTTATTTATTTTTATGTATCATAATTTTTTAATTATCCTGCAAAATGTCGAAAAAATACGACCGTAGCACGGAACCCTCATTGAGCGAGCCTGACTCGCACTTGGCCGGTTTTTGTCTCCGGAACCAAAAAAAAACACTATAAATATCAATTTTATAATTCCTGCTATTTGCAATCAAATTTTTTTGATCACAAAAATTCTACGTAAATAAGAGAACATCATGCTTCATGAAATTCAATTTTAAACCATTTTTTCGACATCCTGAGTTCGGTGCCTATAATGTAAACATAGCCCCAACTTTGGCGCTCCGCTGAAAAGTTGGAAAGAGGAAATTTGATCAGACCATGATCAAAGTACAGGATATTCCGCTGAAAACATTTTTAGTTTCATGCCTGGAGATAATTTAGTTAGCGAGAAATAACTTTATTAATGCGGTGTATCCTTTTAGCGATGTGCCACAATTTACGTAGAATATTAAAAAAGCTTTAATATTGTTACGGCGAAAATGCTTTTTACGATAAGATAAAAAAAAATTGGGGCATGTTTTTGACATCTTATGCTTAGACCTGTACGTAAATATATAAAACTAGCTTATTACAATTATTTTCGTAGGAATATCTAATTTTTTGAAAATATAGCCTATGTTACTCAGAAATAATGTGGCTTTCTACTGGTGAAAGAATTTATAAAATCGATTCAGTAGTTCCTACAAACAAACTTACAAAATTAACCTTATAATGTCTATTAGTAGGTATAGAATGGTATTTTTTAATTCATTATTATTGCATAGTAAATAGGTATTGACGAAAATGATATCGTATCGAAAAAATAATAATTCAAAACTACATATAGATTCTGACAATAATTGAAATGCCGCCATTACCAACATCATAGTGATCAACCCATCGCCAGCCCACTACTACTACCAGTGTTCACTTAGTATAAGATGGGCTTAGGCCATAGTCTGCCAAGCTGGCCCATTGCAGATTGGTAGACTACACCTTTGAAAACAATATGGAGAACCCTCAAGCATGCATCGCACCCTTAGAATTATAGAAACCTATCTCAAAAATTCAAGTTCTTGAGAAGTCGCGATTAAAGAGTGGGATGTTTACAAATTTTGCCTTTTATTTTTATTTTACATAATATTTTTATTTTGTATCATAATCAAACTATTTATCTACATGCTCCAAATAAAATAAATAAATATCATTAATAGTAGGTCTCTAATTTCTAAGGGTGCGACATGTTTCCTCACAATGTTTTCCTTCACCGTAGCAAGTGATATTAATTGTTTAAAACGCACATAACGAAAAGTCAGGGGTGCCGGCGACTGAACTCCCGACCTCTCAAAAATTCCTTGGTAATATATTAAGGAAATCTACAAATATTATATGAAAATGTGAATTGTATTAACAGCTCGGTACACAATGTTAGTCGGGATGTACCTATAACAGCAACGCGTGTCGTTGCGGGGTGTCATACACACGTGTTGCCGGTTTCCGCTGTAATGACGCTAGTTTGACAACCGTATTTTTACTTCAACTGTATTTTGTCAATATCACGTTCAAGATACTACTCGTACCTATATTCATATTAAGTTACTATAGTATAAAGTTTTACCGCTGCACTGATTAATATTCTCCACTTAATGACTGAAGAACGTTTCGGTTTTGCGAAATACAGAGAAACGTATATAAATACTTTGATTTTGCTTAGTAGCAGTGGTGTAAATAATGAGGGAATCTGCAGATATTACAAAAAATGTAAGTTGTACTAACAACTTGATACACAATATTAGTCGGTCATTGCGGAGTTTCATACACACGTGTTGCCGGTTTTTGCCATAATGACGCTAGTTCGACAACCGTATTTTTACTCCGATGGTGCAGTTATTAATATTCTCCACTTTAACGACCGACTAACTTTTCGATTATGTGAAATAATAATGGCTTATTACAGAGAGACGTGTAAAATTAGTCTCCTTTTGCTAAGTAGAAGTGATGTAAATAATAAGGGAGTTTGCAGATAACTCTAATATTGTAAAGGCGAAAATTTGTATGTGTATGTGTGTGTGTTTGTGTGTGGCGCGTGTGTGTGCGTGTGTGTTTTTACTCTTTCACGCAAAAATTGCTGCACTAATTTGGCTGAAATTCAGAATAGAGATACCCTGGATTAACACATAGGATACTTTTAATCCTGGAAAAAAAAGTCTCCACGGGGTTTTGTAAAATCTAACTCCACGCGTACGAAGTCGCGGGCATCAGCTAGTATTACATAAATGTAAGTTGTACTAACAGCTCGATGCACAATATTAGTTGGGATGTGTGTCGTTGCGGGGTGTCATGCACACGTGTTGCCGGTTTCCGCCGTAATGACGCTAGTTCCACTACTATATTTTTTTCCGACTATAAAATTATTTCGTTGGCACAGCAATTTACTCGTAGTACGTATTTACGGTGTAGTTTTGACAATTGCTATATAGGAAGTAGTTTTTAGGAATTGACATTGTTTATAATTATTTATCGAATATTGTACTATCTTTGAAGTAAATAAACTAGTAGAACTACACTGCTATACCTATTAATATTAGACCAAAACGTTCAGTCTTTTGCCTTTTTTAGTGTTATCATTAAAAAATTTGCTTCTTAAAGCATTAATTACTCCTTCTCCTTGGCTCCTGTCGCTGTAACACTTAAATAATGTCACCTGTAAAAAGTAGTAGGTATGGAATGAATTAAGGATTGAAGGAATATGATTAATAGTGGATATAAATTAAGCTTTTAACAGCTGTTCTTTAGTTCTAAGTATTTTAATATTGTTTTTTTGTTGTATTTCTATCTTCATTTGTTAACTTTGTTATTCTTCATAATGTTCTCAAAAAGTCTGCCAATCCGCACCACGCGCGGCCAATGTTAAATTATGGCTTAAACCTTTTTCATACTATGAGAACAAGTGGCTCAATATTAGGCTGGCAATGTTTTGAAATGATTTTCATAAAAAAATACAAAATCATCACTTATTTCCGAAAAGCGAACATAATTCTTTTATTTTTTAAACAGCATGTTACGTCGCAGTGTCAAACTTTTAATATGAGGCGGCTACCTACAGACTGTGGCACATTGTTCTGCATTCGGCGAAAAGTCTAGAACGCTGTATAGCTCTGTGTTCACTCAGGCGTGCGCGCTACGGTGTAATTGGTTGCTAATTTCGAGCCCGGAATGTATACTACGCGACAGGTCGAGATGACAATCGGGGTCCGAGGCGGGGGGACGCCCCGTACGCTCGCACGTTACCTGCGCTCACCCGTACCGGGTAATCGCGGGGGCTGTGCGAATGTGCGGGGCATCCCCACCTTGATTGTCATCTCGTAGGTACCTTCCTAACTTTTATTGTTCATACTACTTATGAAAACTGCAGGTAGTTTTTAAGCTAGTCACTATAGTCTTTATATTATATAATACTAGCTTATGCTCGCGACTTCGTCCGCGTGGACTACAAAATTTCAAATCCCTATTTCACCCCCTTAGGAGTTGAATTTTCAAAAATCCTTTCTTAGCGGATGCCTACGTCATAATAGCTATCTGCATGCCAAATTTCAGCCCGATCCGTCCAGTAGTTTGCGCTGTGCGTTGATAGATCAGTCAGTCAGTCAGTCAGTCAGTCAGTCAGTCAGTCAGTCAGTCAGTCAGTCAGTCAGTCACCTTTTCCTTTTATATATATAGAAGATTATACTACTTCATTTTTCTGTATTGCGTGTAAGTACTATCCTACACACCTAGTTTCTCCTTTCACCAAAGGTTGCCTGGTAGAGATTGCTGTGAGCAATAAGGCCGCCTTTGCATACAATTTTTTTTTTTTTAGTTTTAGTTTTTTGTAATAGTTATGTAATATTTTTTGTGTGCAATAAAGTATTTCTATCTATCTATATCTATCTATAGTCGTCATTATTACTTCAGCCTGTGCAAATCCACTGCTGGACATACGTTTTGGCCAACTAGCTATCAGTTTTCCTTGATCAGCCACTTCTCACCACCCTTTTTCTATTAATTATTATTGATCTATCATTCTGGAGGGAATCCCACACTATACTTGTACGCGATCCCCACTACCTAATACCTATAGAACTTTTCTTCTCTAACGCCTATCATTCTTAGAACAATATGGGACACCTGGGTGATATTTCCAGCAACTCAGTTACCAGCCACGTATAAATAGAGTATTCATCAAGGCAAGAGTGAATAGATATATTTTAATTAAGCCCCTACACATTATCACTGTTATCCATGAAACATTAATATCTCTTGTAAGCCTATCTTGCATACAAAACAAAAATGTGATTATCTTTATTTTATTAATACTTTAATACCCAGAAACTATAAACACAGCAACTAAGTATAATAAACCTAAAGCAACGGAATTACTAGTACTGGAATATCATACAGTTCACTCCAATAGGTATATTAGCGCTACACTTAGAAGCACGAAATTGCCAATAAGCCGCCAATTACACAGAAGAGCGCACGCTACAATGAGCACTGAGTTACGTAGCGAGCGCTCGAGACACCTTTCATCGAATGCATCCCGTGAAACGACGCGCAATATTATCCCGCTCGCCTGTTAATCGATGGCTCATAGCTTACACAGAATCGTAAATTCGATCTTGTATTCAAATAGTAAATTATCTGCTTTGAATCGAATACAAATTTACTCTTGTGACTGTGATCTCATAATAACTAGCATTTTAAAATCTACACACCCGGTCTCGCTATTTCAAAGCCTGACTCTAAAAAAATCTGAACAATTCCAGCACTAAACAATGTCTGTCGAAAATTGACCAGGCTTATACATATTAGCCACTACAAGGGCAAAAGCGAATTTCAGAGCAAATATCTGGCTTACAATATATACCAAAATCACCGCACAGTTTGCTCCAATAGGTATATTAGCGCTACACTTAGAAGCACGAAATTGCCAATAAGCCGCCAATTACACAGAAGAGCGCACGCTACAATGAGCACTGAGTTACGTAGCGAGCGCTCGAGATAACTTTCATCGAATGCATCCCGTGAAACGACGCGCAATATTATCCCGCTCGCCTGTTAATCGATGGCTTGTAGTTTACACAGTATCGTAACTTCAATCTTGTATTTAAATACTACATTTATCTATCTTGTATTGAATATACATTTGCTCTTTTAACTTTAGTCTCATACCCGGTCTGTCTGATTCAAAGTGCTGCTCTAAAAATTGCTAAACAATTCCGCTATTAAACATAGTGTCGAAAAATATCCACACCTATACAATACATATTAGCCACTACAAGGTCAGACGCGAGTTAATAATTTAGAACCATTAATTTAAAAACGGGTGTATTTATATTACACTTAAAATTAAAATAACTATTCTAAAGTTTTTATTATGTGCAAAATACTGTATTGCATCTTACACTGCATTTGTGTTTAAGGTAAGCAAGTGAATAAATTGCCATCACCCGCTCCGTATCCGTCCGTCACTCACACCGACGCGCGCGAGCAAATGCTTATTTATGTTCGAGCTACAATGAACTTGCGCGGTCCTCAATTCGTTGTGTGGCATTATTCTATTCCAGCTTTTATCTGCAGTTCGTCTCAGAATTAAGCCTGAAACATTCACAATGCTGCGCGAATGAAAGTATCCAATACACTACTAGTACTACTACCGACCATGTACGCATAATACGTACATACGTACGCAAGTGTGCGTGAGACAAAAATCTCAGTGGGCACTAAACATTTTGATTCACCAACCAATCACAAACATGTTTTGAAAAAACATTCGGAATTCAATTTGAAAATGTTTTCAAAAACATTCAAAATTCAATTTAAAACTGTTTTCAAAAACATTCGAAATTCAATAAGAAAGCTTAGTTTCGTTTGTGATTGATTGGTGATTCAAAATGATTAGCACCCTCTGAGATTTTTGTCTCTATCATCTGTATGGGATTGCGTAACAGAGAGAGTGCTATACTAACTTATTTCTGCGGATACTTAGTATTCCGAAAATAATATTGAACATATTGATTTCGTATTATGTTCTTGTCTTGTTCTCCAGTGGCATTAGTCTGGTCGCGGCATTGTCTCGACACAATGGCGGTTGGCTCTTCAGATTTAAATAGTCCGTCGATAACTAATGCGATCAGAATTGGAATTAAGCCTCCTCCAATAATGTTATTATGTATTACATTGTTAGGTAAATTAGCCTTTGTTATATAGTACTAGCTTATGCTCGCGACTTCGTCCGCGTAAATTACACAAATTTCAAATCCCTATTTCACCCCCTTAGGGGTTGAATTTTCAAAAATCCTTTCTTAGCGGATGCCTACGTCATAATAGCTATCTGCATGCCAAATTTCAGCCCGATCCGTCCAGTAGTTTGAGCTGTGCGTTGATAGATCAGTCAGTCAGTCAGTCAGTCACCTTTTCCTTTTATATATTTAGATTATTCACTTCACTACTAACGTCTATTATTATTAACTAACTAGCTGATGAACTCTTTGATTTTCCGGGATAGAAAGTAGCCTATGTGTTAATCCAGGGTATAATCTATCTCCATTCCAAATGTCATCCAAATCCGTTTAGCTGTTTTTGCGTGATTGAGTAACAAACATCCAAACATCCAAAGATCCACACTTTCACATTTATAATATTATATTAGGATTATTCACTTCACTACTAACGTCTTATTATTACTTTTTTTGAAATTTTCGTGGGATCTTTTTGATTTCTGGGATAAAAATTAGCCCTTGTCTGTACAGTCCGAGACGTAAGCTAACTTTGCGTCGAATTTTGTTTTACTGTAACATTTTTCAATATATAATAGACCTAAACTTGCCAAAACAATTGTTTGACTAACGCGATCGTTTAGGATGCAAACCATTTTTGTATAATATTTAAACAACATAAGATAACTTAGCTCGTAGCTTTAGTTTTAAGTTCGCGTAGTAATTATCACCACTATATCTTACAAATCCAACAACCGACCATCAAAAAGTGTAATTTACCTATTACCTATTTTGAATAAATTATTTGACTTTGACTTACCTGTATTTAGGTACAGTGTTTTTCTCATGATCTCCCTCAATAATCTTGTTTAATTTCACTCATTCTCTCAATATAAAGTAGCGAAGATACTTACCTGAAACAAAATATTAAAATATTTAACTTAAATAATAAATATGATGTTATAACAGTAGTAACCGACATAGCTCAACGGGTTGCGAAGCTGAAGTGGCAATGGGCAGGGCACATAGTTCGTACAACCCAAAGGGTCCCAAGGTGCTGGAATGGCGACCTCGTACTTGAAGACGCACAGTGTTGGACCATTAGGTGGGCTGACGACATCAGACGCGTCGCAGGGCGACGGGAGGAGAGGCGAAAAAAAAAAACCGGCCAAGTGCGAGTCAGGCTCGCGCAATGAGGGTTCCGTACTACAGTCGTATTTTTTCGACATTTTGCACGATAATTCAAAAACTATGATGCATAAAAATAAATAAAAATCTATTTTAGAATGTACAGGTGAAGACCTTTCATATGATACCCCACTTGATATAGTAACTCACTTCGAAAGTTGAAATACTAATTATTAGTTCATGACCATAATTTAACTTTTTTTGTGTGATCTAACCCTAAATTCACGGTTTTCAGATTTTTCCCCAAATGTCAGCTATAAGATCTACCTACCTGCCAAATTTCATGATTCTAGGTCAACGGGAAGTACCCTGTAGGTTTCTTGACAGGCAGACGGACAGACAGACAGACAGACAGACAGACAGACAACAAAGTGATCCTATAAGGGTTCCGTTTTCCGTTTTTGAGGTACGGAACCCTAAAAATGTGAAAGTTTCAACTCTGTACCTATTATGGTTCATGACATACCGGTCGCTTACAGACAGACAGACGGACGGACATCGGAGGCTGAATTACTCAGCTTCTCGTTACCGCCCTTAAATACGGATCCCTAAAAAGCAATAAATAAAAGCTAGCTTAGCTTTGAAAACTATGCAATTCATACTCCGCACAATTTTTTTTTTTTGACTATATTTTATTTATTGATCAAAACATAGGTACACTTAAACATACTTACTTACGAGAACTAATACATAAAATACATAATAACAAAACCAATTTGTTAAGTAGGTAGGTATACAGAAAAATCGACTGTCCCTAAGCTAGATATACACCTGTGTTTTAGGCGACAGCAATTCGAAATCCATAACCAAACCTAGACGTGTTATTCTATTATCTCTCTTCATAAAATTCATAAAACACTTTGAATTTAAAAGCTTGCGTATAAATAAAACTCGGTTGAACATTCAACATGTGCCAAAAAGGGGCAAGCTCGCGTAAAAATCCAATACACTTAGAGGTTCAGTCCATTTTAATATGTGTCAATGTACGAGGGCGCGGTGCCCGTACACGATTGTTATTCAATAGCACTTCATGAAATATGTATTTATTGTTGCGGACCCGGGCTGGGAAATTCATACGTAATGATGTACGGACTAAACAAAATTTTGTAAAGAGAAAACACGCAAAAATACTTGGTTACATCATCAGGGCTCCGACTTTCAACCAAGCAAGCGTCACTTTGCAGTATTCCATGATATACAAGGAAGTACAAGCTCAATCTGTAGGGATATAAATAACGGAAAAGCTGACTAACTGACTGAATGACCGACTGACTCATCTATCAACGCACATCTCAAGCTATCGAATGGATCGGGCTGAAATTTAGCATGCGGATAGCTATTATGACGAAGACATCCTCAAAGAAAGGGTTTTTGAAAATTCAACCCCTGAGTGGGTGAAATAGGGGTTTGAAATTATTTCTGTAGGCCACACAGATGAAGTCGCAAGCATAAGCTAGTTTTCTTTAATCCGCGACTTTATGTGGTACTTACAAGGTACAACCAATAACGTGCCACCACGAACATGTCCAGAAGTGAATGTCTATCGGAACTTTGAGCGTTTTAAGCATTAATTTAAAATATCACTTGTTTTAACTATGCAGAAAAACTTCGTGAAGAAACCTGCTGCAGGCCTGAGAGTTCTACATAATATTTTTAAAGGTATGTGAAGTCTATCAATCCGCACTTAGCCATCGTAGTTGACTTTTTATTTATAGAGAAGACCCGTTACTTAGTAGTGAACCGGCGAAGGATGTTCGAGATAACTAATGGTGATGATATTTGATTTATATTAATACCTTTTTATTTGTTAATACCAACGAATTGTCACTATAAATTTTCAACTTAGCCGAGACACGAAATGTTTCAACTAACCATGTACACGGTAATTTATTGCAGTTTTAGACTGTCGCGCATTAGCATTAGCCGCAAATGTGCTGCATTTAACTACTAACCTTCTAACTTCCATTAGAAGTGAGGCCTGATTTAAATTCATATCAACACCCGGTCGGAGTTGAAATTAAATGAGCCGTCCGATGCAGCGAATTGCAGTTTATACCTACGCATTGTTAATCCCATCAAAAATTTCACTAAAGCTTTGCGCTGCAAGATTAAGATTGTTTTTTTTTAATTAGACTAGTGCTTGGCTGAAATTAGAACTGGTAGCAAGATTCACTATTGACTTGAAGACATTACTGTGTGCTGCATTTAACAAGTTACCTTCTAACTTCCATTAGAAGTGAGGCCTGATTTAAATTCATATCAACACCCGGTCGCAGTTGAAATTAAATGAGCCGTCCGATGCAGCGAATTGCAGTTTATACCTACCCATTGTTACTTCCATCAAAAATTTCACTGAAACTTTTCTCTGCGAGGACCGAGGTACTATTTTTACCTTGGAATTTTTGAATGTACCTAGTTCATGTAAATTAGATTAGTTTTTGACACAAGCTGTCCAACTTTTATAGGTACTACTAGATGATGCTCAGGACTTCATCAGTGGATTTACGGTTTGAAAAAAAATACCCGCCGAATTGAGAACCTCCTCCGTTTTGGAATTCGGTTAAAAATTTCGTGGGAAATCTTTGTATATACGGGAACAAACGTAGCCTGTGTCCTTATTCCCGGGGTGCACGCTATTTTTGTACCAAATTTTATCAAAATCGGTTAAAAAGATGAACCGTGAAAAGCTAGACAGACAGACACTTTCGCATTTATTATACAGGGTGTAATCAGAAAGCTAGCAAAATCTTAGCTTTATTGTCACAATATCTAAACACAATCCAATACCAATAACCATTTGCCTCGTTTGTAGTTATAGTGGTTTAGTTTTTTTTAAACCCGCAATGTATAGCGTGCAAAACTCCGAATGGCCCACTTACGCAACGTTCGTTGACCACTAGCGTCAGTCAGATGTTTTATTTGCAATATATCGTGAACTTTAACAAAATATAGGATATTTTTTATATCTTTTTCGCGTTTCTTTGTGGTATGATATCAGTAATAATCAGTACTATAACCTTTTTTCGTTTTTACTAGCGTTCTGGTTTCGCCCTGTATTAGTGTGAAAGTGTGGATTTCATAATATTCTCATCTTTTAAAGACAATACATACCATAGTGGTTTAATATACTAAATTCATTGGAAAATAGCCTTAATTTTGAAAGCCGTACGAGATACTTCTTTTGTTTTCAGTCGGTAAGACGTTGTTTGTTTTGAATTAATTTCAACTTTGACACAAGATAAATCACGCGGGTCGCATCTAGATTAGTTGGGGGTTACGATTATAAATCGGAGCGGCGCCTGTTTTTCGTACCTTTGATTTATATTCAATTTCGTGTCACCTTGTTGCTTGTTTGAATAATATCAATTTGGCTACTGGTGCGTGGGAGTTTTAAAAACACATAAATTCACGCAGACGAAGTTGCGGGTATCATCTTAAAATCAAACTAGCTGATCCCGACGGCTTCGTCCGCGTGAATTTAGGTTTTTTTAAATCCCGCGGGAACCTTTGATTTTCCAGGACAAAAAGTAATCTATCCGTAGTACACGTGATGCAAGATATCTCAGTACCAAACGTAAAAACATTTAAACTTTAAGGCATTCTTTTAAAATCCCATGGTATTACCACGATTTAAGAATGCAATTCCTTACAGCATCAGGGCTGAGGAGCTGGGTCCTCGAGTTCAAAAAGTCTTTACTTGGTAGGTACATCCAATCCATCGTACTGCGACGTAATCGCGCTGCATGCACGGACTGCCGCGGCCGTTGCCATTATTTTAATTTCGTGATAACTCCTAAGATGTTATTCTAAATGAAAAGATACAAAGGACAAATTGGTCTAAATTAAACACTTGAGATTGTTTGACAAGGTGATTACTCTTCAATCTGTACTCTGAAGAAATCTTAACAGATTTACTAAGTTCTATCCAGCAAGGAATTACCATAAACGGAGTGCGCGTAAACAACATCAGATACGCCGACGATACAGTATTGATTGCTAATTCTGCCAATGGGCTGCAACAACTACTAACTGAGGTAGCGAAAGCGGGGGAAGCTAAAGGCTTATCCATCAACGTCGGTAAAACTAAAGCAATGGTAGTGTCAAAGAAACCTGAAAGTCCCTTCCATCTGAAACTGAAAGATCAGTGCATAGATGTGGTCCCGTAAATGAAGTGATCTGGGTAGGTATTTCACTTCGGATCTTGACCACCTACAAGAAATAAAATGCCGTATTAGCCAAGCTAAAATTATGTTTCACAAGATGTCCAAGACCCTCTGCAGCACCAAATTACAGCTCGAGCTGAGATGCCGCCTTGTCAAGTGCTATGTCTGGTCCACCCTCTTGTATGGTTGTGAAACTTGGGTTCTCAAAAAGGAAGCAAATAACCGCCTGCAAGCTTTTGAGATGTGGATCTACAGGAAAATGCTAAAGATAACCTGGAACAGCTTTACACCGAATACGAAGGTACTGGAAATGGTCCACAAAGACAGAGAACTCATGTCCACTATCATGCGAAGGAAGATCGCTTTCTTTGGGCATTTACAAAGAGGAGCCCAATTCTCATTTCCGAGATTAGTTTTGGAAGGAAGGATTGAGGGCAAAAGGGCTCCAGGTCGCCAAAGACGCAAATGGTTGGACGATATAAGGGGGTGGACAGGGCTTAGTTACCCAAAGTTGAAAGAGGCGGCTTTAAATAGAGAAGCTTTTCGCATGATGACCTCCAAACTTCGTTTTGAAGAAGGCACACGATGATGATGAAACACTTGAGATGACGAACAAAACGTTCTGAAAACAAATTTGCAGTGGTCTTGGTCTGAAGTTTCTGCTCTGGACTCGCTAACTACCGTAGGAATGAGACTCCACTAAAGTTTTTGTTGCAAGTAACAATGGCAGTAAACTATGCAGCTCCTCTGGACCGGACGGGTTAATTAATTGCGACTTTACCACAGTTGATATGAATTCCGATCAAACTCTCGCTTCTAAAGGTGCTGAAATGTTTAGGGTGAAATTCGTCTCATCTACGACTATTGCTAATTATGAGTTTCAAAATATTTGGAAACAATTGCAGTTTTACAGATATTTCAAACGTTTTTAAAATGTGTTTTTTTTTAATATTAGACCTATTATTAGATCCTCTAATAATAAATTGACACTACAACTAAACAAAGAGCACTTCAGGTTCAGTAAGGTTCAGTAAGGTAGATACAGTTTTATGACTTACTAGCTTATGCTCGCGACTTCGTCCGAGTGGACTACACAAATTTCAAACCCCCATTTCACCCTCTTACGGGTTGAATTTTCAAAAATCCTCTCCTCGAGTCTTCTATTAGAATGAGAAAGGTTTAGACCATAGTCCACCACGCCGCTGGCTTAGTGCGATTTTGAGAAAATGATAGATAATTCACAGACATGCCATGAGAGAGGCGTGCTCGGTATCGAACGAACGGTATCGAAATGAATGAAGCCGAAGTGTTAACTAGAGGCTGCCACGGCTTTTTTCAATAAAGTAATCCAAATAATTGAAAACGTGAAAACAAAATTACGTGCTTTTGAATAATTTACATCCTTAAGAAGAGCCTAGTCATCCTAAAATGTGAGACTTAAAGTTAAATTAGTAAGAAACTAAGTAAACTTGTTTATATCTCCCCACCTGCAGTGTTGAAGTAAGCTTGCGAATTTTGAGATATTTACATAAGACTTGCCGCATAAGAACTTATAATGGGGCCGATTCTTTTGTACACAATCTCTAAACTAAACTAAATTATTAACAAGTCTAAATCTAGTGTTATCCTTTTCCGTAAGCAACATTATGAAAGGGATAGCAATAGATTTAGACGTGTCATTTTAGTTTAGTTTAGAGATTGTGTATAACAGAATTAGCCACAATATCATCTTTAAGTATCCGTGTGTCTATCTGTCAGTCTGTCAGCGGCTGTATCTCATAAATACAGAGTAGAAATTTTTACAAAATATTATGTATTTCTATTGCCCATATTATACAAATAATAAAATTTTTAAAACGGCTGCCATTTAAATTAAAATAAATTGAAAATCATGAATTTCAAATTCTGTTGGTACGGAACCCTTCCAACTCACACCTAACCGATTTTTTTATTTCTTACTAGCGACCTGCCGCGGCTTCGCAAGGGAGATGAACTATTCTACTATACTGACATTGTTTTCGGGTAACTTTAAATAGCGCACGCCACGGTAGCTTATTTTCGCAAAATCTTCCTAAATTATACCGCCGTTAGAGATATAATATACTTAGCCGTTTTTTTACTAAAGCAAAAATTGTAGCCGTTTCAACCTGAAGAAAAAGTATCAAATCTTTTCCCCTAATTCAAATTAGGAAGACTCCTAAAATGCCGCCACCCCATTTCATGTCGCATTCAACGAGCGTCAATGCGTGCCGCGATGTTTAGATTGTACAGAATTACGTAATCAGCCGGGAAATTTTGTTTGCTACGCTTGAGCAATTTGACATTATAATTTGTTCTCCTATTGAAAGAAATACCTACGTAGACGTTTCTAAAAAAAAAATTATTGTTCAGTTGCCTACAGTCACTCAAGCTTCCGTGTAACATTTTAAAGTTAACGTTATAGTTAACGTTAACTTTAAAAAGGTTGCACGGAAAATTTGAAAAAAAAAAGTTTTCATAAACTTTTCAAAAGTGGTAAAAGCCTGGTGATTAAAACGTTAGCATCCTCTTTGGGTGGGGTTTTTTTTCCATTCCAGGGACGTAGGTACCTCTTACTTTCGGAGTTATGTGCGTTTTAGTAAGTAGTTTTAGTGTACTTAGCAGTACACTGAAAAAACTATTTTTTTTTCAAAAAACTTATAAAAAGTGGTGAAAGCCTGGTGATTAAAACTTTAGCCTCCTCTTTGAGTGGTCCTGGGTTGTTTCCATTACAGGTACGTAGCAGGTACCTCTAACTTTCGGAGTTATGTGCGTTTTTAGTAATTAAACCGAAGGAAAACATCGTGAGGAAGCCTGCATGCCTAAAAGTTCTCCATAATGTTCTCAAAGCTGTGAAGTGTGCCGATCCGCATATAAGCGTATCTACCACGCTGTCCTAGCGGCCAGCGTGGTGGGTACGCGGACTTAGTCGCAGGATAAAGCTAGTAATTTTATAATCCACAATTTACAAGTTGGCATTGTGGCTATGTAGAGTTTAGAGGTGTAATTAATAATTATTTAATATCAACATGACGCGAAAAGGGCCACTAAAATGTCGCGAGCACATTTCGTGTCGAGAAACTTAACGCTTGTCGAAATACATTGATTAAACTGTACCCTTAGTACTATTTGAACATCTCGATCACGTTGTTAGATTTCGAACAGGATCTATCAACGTCAAAGTAAAATTGATCTCAAATCCATTGTTTTCAAGTCATCCATGCCGATCTACTGGCAATGCACACAGGCAGAGCGGCCGGAGCCAGGGTGCAGCGTCTTTCTTGATGACAACTCAAACTTAACTTTATTTCCCTTGACCTAGCAACAAAAGCGCGTGGTACAACCATTCTAGGGCTACAATACGTGCTGGTACACAGGGACAAATCTCAGACTGAAGCGTTATTTTCTAGTGTCCCGGGTCAGTGAGTTGGTTGTCCTAGTTTTTGTAGTTAGGCTATAGACCCTGTACGAAATTCGGCACGCAGCACGTCCTCCATGTTTTGATTTGAGTATACGAATTTCAACTTTATCTCAAAGTACATAACTACCCAAATTTTTAGTTGATGAGTTTGAATTGATATAAAAAATCAGTCTGTATGCCACCCATAGGCGCTTTCTGTAGAAGTATATACGAACTCGAATCACTCGACCGTTTTGGTCCAATTTTCTTCGACGTGAAAGATGTTTCGATTTTCGAAATTGATCAACGTTGTCGAGACATAAACTTGTACTAGGGTACTGAAGTATATTATTAAAGCAGGGAATTTTATTCGTGTCGCGCTTGTAATTTAGCGTTTTAATTTATGCTTCCACTAAACAAGAGCTGTTTAGTGGGAACACGTCGTTTCAGTTAGTAATTTTGATTAGACGTCATACCTTTACCACGACTCGAGGGAAAAGCCTTGGTAAAACACATCGAATTCCAATCCATAGAACTCATATCACTACATATTCTAAATGCGAATATGTGTTTGCTTGTCTTTCATACAAGGCTACTTTTCTCTCGAAAGACCTAAGAATTCCATCGGAACTTTAAAAGCCTAAATTGACAAGGACGATGTCAGTCTGTTATCGGGCTGTACCTCATGAACCGTAATAGGTAGAGATTTAAACATTTTACAGAGTGTATATATCTCTATTGCCATATTAACAACAAAATAATTAAAAAATCATTTCATAAACATTCAAAGTCCTGACTGACTTATTATCAACGCAAAGTCTTAACCGCCGGTCCTACAGACATCAACGTATTATCCAATCTTTTACACGCATATCCTCTTTCTCGCAATCCATCCACCTTTTCTTTGATCGTCCTCTCCTCCTTTTTTTCGTTCGTCAAAAAGTAGTATTTTCAATGTTCGATTTCCAATTTTCAAAGTAAGATAACTATATCAAATATGAAATGATATCAGATTTTTATTTATTTTTATTCATCATAGTTTTTGAGTTATCGTGCAAAATGTTGAAAAAACACCATTGCAGTACGGAACCCTCGTTGCGCGATCCTGACTCGCACTTGGCCGGTTTTTTTTGAGAGACGCAACGTTCGTCACAATCTAGCTACAAAAATTTTGTATCCGTTTTCAGATTTGAGGCCGCGATGTAGCAGCCAAACAAAATTTATGCTCTCCGCACCACGGATTAAAATATTAAAACTGCTGAGGTGTTTTCGCAGTTTTTATTTATGGCTCGTACAATTGCACGCCTTTTAGGAGCATTTTTTGTGCTACGCTCGAATGATTTGTTGCTACGATTTACATTCCCTGAAGTAATTTGAAAACGGTTTAGGTGATGGTGAGAATAGGCACGTATATTTTTTTTGCACTTTTATTTATGTTTTACAAGCTGGAAATATTATTAACTAGGTAGCTGATGTTTTTTAAAAATTCCGGGGGAACTCTTTGATTTTCTGGGATAAAAAGTAGCCCTATGTCACTCTCCAGGTCTTAAACAAAACATGCTTGCAAAAAATCACGTCGATCCGTTGCTCCGTTGCGACGTGATTGAAGGACAAACCAACAAACCAACAAACAAACACACTTTCACATTTATCGTTTTTGCGTGATTGAGTAACAAACATCCACACTTTCACATTTATAATATTACTAGCTGATACCCGCGACTTCGTGCGCGTGGATTTAGGTTTTCAAAAATTCCGTGGGAACTCATCAATTTGAAATTGAAAGTAGCCTAGCTATGACCTTTCCCGGGATATAAGATAACTCTGTACCAAATTTCATCAAAATCGGTTAAACGGTTGGGCCGTGAAAAGCTAGCAGACAGGCAGACAGACAGACAGACACACTTTCGCATTTATAATAATATTAAGTATGGATTATACACTCGAAGTCAGACTTTGTATAAAATTCAACTCTCTACCTATTACGCATTATGAGACATAGCCCGCTGATAACTAGACAAACGGACAGTGGGTTTAATAGGGTCCCGTTGGCAAACACCGGGTACGGAACCCTAAATAAGATAAATGCTATAAACTTTTCAGTACTTTGACGAGTATAGTTTGCGTAGTAAACGCCAAGTTTAAACAGTCTCGTATATATATAGATGTGTTCAGCAGAAAAACTCCTCCGTATAACAGCATTGGTAATGCGACAGAGTAATGTGATAGCGAGTCGTGTTCCGGAGTCAAAGTAAGTTTGCTTGCGTAGTGGCAAACAGGGGTAAACATTTACCCGCGCATAGAAAACAGGTTATTTGCGTTCCGAGACATGCCAGTGCAAATAGACTTGGCATCATCCTATATGTCTGTTTAATTAATGTGGGTTTCAGTTGGTGAAAATTATTACAGGACTTCTTACGCTTGTTATCACATTACGGGTTAAATTCTTAAAAAGAATACCCAGCTGAGTTTGTTTTAGGCTCTTCTTAGACCAAGGTGCGCTTGGTACCGCCTTAGTATTAAATTAATGTTTTTTTTAAATAGAGATAGCGAGCAAACTAGCAAGCAGGTCACCTGATGTACATGTCATTGATATGCAGGATGAATAGTGTGGGTGACAGCACCGAGCCCTGTGGGACGCCAGCATTGATGGGTCTAAGTTCCGAGCAAAAACCGTCGACAGCGACTTTGATGCTGCGACCATCAAGGAAGCTGGCGACCCAATTACACAGCTTCACTGGCAGTCCGTAAGGAGGCAGTTTCGATAGAAGTACCCCATGCCAAACCCTATCAAAGGCTTTGTTATTGATTTGCAAATCCCGTGGGAACCATAAATTTTTTAAGGGATAAAATTTAGCTTATACGCGTTAATCCAAGGTGTAAATCTATGCCCATTCCTAATTTCAGCCAAATCGGTTCATAAGTTGTGTTTTGAAGGAGTAAAAACGTGAATCGCGGTTTTCCAAAATCCCCAGGAACCATGAATTTTTACGGGATAAAAAGCAGCCTATGTGGTAATTAAGGGTCTAATATATTATCTCCGTTCTAAACAGCCAAATCCGTCTAATGGTTTTGGGTGAAGGAGTAACAAACATACACTCAGACCCCCATACAAACTTTAGCCTTAAATATTAATATTAGTGAGATGTGATTTCAGGATTAATCTTCTCTATATATAAAAATGAATCGCTAAATGTGTTGCTGATCGCAAATCTCGAGAACAGCTGAACCGATTTCGCTAATTCTGTTTTCATAATATTCCTTGAAGTACGAGGATGGTTCTTACGGACAGAAAAATTTAAAATGATTCCTGAAAAAGAATCGACTGTTAGGCGGTACGGAGTTCGCCGGGGCAGCTAGTTGTAAATATTTATAAGTAGGTATTTCAGGATTTTCGAAATATGCACTCGAGCAGAGCCGGCGCAGGTCTGCTAGTCATTTAAAAAGTTAGCTGAGTTCCAATTTCATAAAAAAAATCTTCCCAAACTCTATATGAAAAATGTCATGTAGAGCCGTGAGGGGACGAAAATGATTTTGGGAGACTAAAATACAATAGATGCTCAGAAAATAGCGCGTTGCGTTCGTCACTCCCCATAACATATTCGACTCGAGGGAAAAGCGTCAAAAATCCAGCACTGAAGAGCCCTCCAAACTTGAGCCGCTCAATCGTATTTCAACCAGCCCAAAGGGGTGGAAGGGGTCACAAGGGGTCGTAATAAACTGGTGGGTCCAGAGAAATACATTCACGGCTGACATGAGCCGCTGAAACATTGTTCCTGACCTGCATTTTATATCCAGTCTGTAAAAGGGTGTGATTATTTTTTTGTATTAAAAAAGAGCGTTCGTCGTGTTAATAAACTGTGATAGAGGTATGAGTTTTATTTTGAGACTAGCTGATGCCGCGCGTTGGAAGACTCCCCACTAGGTGGACGGACGACATCAGACGAGTCGCAGGGAGCCGCTAGATCCAGGCGGCGCAAGACCTTGGCGTGTGGTAGTCCCTACAAGAGACCTATGTCCAGCAGCGGACGTCTATTGGTTGATGATAATGATGATGATGATGCCCGCGACTTCATTCGAGTGGAATTAGGCTTTTAAAAAATCCCGTGGGAACTCTTTGATTTTTCCGGATAAAAGTAGCCTATGTCTTTCCCTGGGATGAAAGTTATTTCTATACCAAATTTCATCGGTTGAACGGATGGGCGGAGAAAAGCTAGTAGACAGACAGACAGAGAGACAGACACACTTTCGCATTTATAATATTAGTATGGATTAGTATGGATAATCTTACGAGATGTGTATTGATTCTGCTGTAAGGCTAAAATATAATATTTTATCAGTGGAAATGGCCTCTATTTACATTATCCGGTCAAAGGGATTGGTTAGCAGGAGGCAAGCTTTGATACGGCATATTTTGTATAATATAGTATATAGTATACTATGTTTATGTAATAGAGACTGTGTATTTCCCGGATCTTTATTGATTTATTACGACTATTTTGATTTTGCTTTTGAAGCTGTGATAGCCTAGTGGTTAGCACGTCCGCCTTCTAATCGGAGATCAGGGGTTCGATCCCGGGCACGCACCTCTAACTTTTCGGAGTTATGTGCGTTTTAATTAATTAAATATACCTTGCTTTAACGGTGAAGGAAAACATCGTGAGGATACCTGCATGCCTGAGAGTTCTCCATAATGTTCGCAAGGGTGTGTGAAGTCTACCAATAAATGTGAGGATAGATATTGTTTAAAACCTAGTTTGTAGGTAGGTACATCAAATATGGAAGCAATATAATGAATGCGGACCTAAAAGAGGTTTTATTTTTGTTTGTTTCGGTTTCCTCGGAGTTGAATTTAGATAAGTTTATCTCTTCCCTGCAGAATATGGAAGAGATGGGTTTGAATGCGAGTTGATAAGGCGAGCTGGCTCTGGATACAGTGGTTGAATGCCGACTGTTGACATTATAAATGAAAAAGTCTTTAAGAAAAGAAAATTGTTGCCATCTTGAGTCTAATACTCACTAGAGCCAGGATTTCCTACGAAAGGGATACCATCACGACTAGGACTCTTTGATTTGATTTGAGTGCTGTCATAAGGGTGCCTTTCCACCAGAGATGTGATATGCAGCTATGCTGCGAAGATGTGAAATATACGCTACAAAAATATGTGACCGTTTCCACCAATACTAAGCTACTGACTGACTGATCTATCAACGCACAGCTCAAACTACAGGACGGATCTGGCTGAAATTTGGCATTCAAATAGCTGTTATGACGTAGGCATCCGCTAAGAAAGGATTTTTGAAAATTCAACCCCTAAGGGGTGAAATAGGGGTTTGAAATTTGGGCAGTCCACGCGGACGAAATTGCGGGCATAGGCTAGTGTGCCATAAAATGCCATCACAACTCTCGCATAATTCCCAAAACGATTTCCAAAAACAGTGCCTATTCAATAAATTTCATTCAAGTTTCAATCGTAAAGTAGCTCGCACTTTCATTGCGAATTGCGACTCGTGAAAGTATCATAATGATCGGACCGCCATTAAGCAGCATTATCTGGCACTGTAAAAGCATAATCTGGCTCCTTCAATGCATAAAGAACTATAAACGTCAGATATCATCTAATTGAAGTTGAAGTAACGACTGGGAGGCGAAGGGACATTAAAACGCCTAAGGTAACGATCGGAAAGGCCCTTTCGCGTGTAAAATATTTAAATTTTCGTTCGCAACAAATGGGGGGAAATGTTAAAAGGTAAAGGTTATAGCACATTAATACGTCCCGCACGTAACGCATTTAATACCTTATGACCTCCCGTGTTATATATTTTGAAAGAAGAAAGAAATAATTTGTCTTCGCCGTTCCTGATTTTCATCTGACTTAAGGCAGTGGTCCGACCGCCGACGATGAACGAGAAACTAGTAGAACTAGAAACTTAAAAGAGTTGGCGATCAGCGGGAAGCGAGTGTGTAGTTTCGCTAGTTTTGTCGCCGGGCTATAAGCGAGTGTGCGTAAACCTGCGCGCGCGTTACACGTGTTCAAACGAGCGAGCACCGCTGGGCGCTGAACGAATATCGCTGAAGACGAGGTCCCCGATTTCTAATGTCACTTGTGTTAGAAATCATGTTATAAATATTAATATTTGTAATGAGTTAAATACTATGGCCATAATTAATAGAGCGCATTAAATATAATATGAAGGAAACATTTGATTGAATGAAGAATATTGCAACCTAAACCTTATGTGATTCATTCAATCAAATGTTGTTGACAATACACATCCCTAAATTGCATATCTATTTAAAGTAACTTACTTACTAAGCTTGCTAATCGTTAAAATTACTAAAATTATTTATCAAAGTAGTATTACATATATTTGTTTGTTAACATAATAATGACTTTAATTAAGATACTTTGAAAACGAATCGTAAGGAATGAACGAAGGTAACTTCACGTCATTTCGATTAATAGCTGAATTCATTCATGATAAACAATATAAAAGCCGTGTGGCCTAATAGGCAGGGAGTTCTGTAATGAAAACCGACAAATAAACTTGTGAAATCGTCTTCGAGTTATTTTTCCTTCGTGGGCACCTTACACTTGGACGTGGACTCACGCCACGGCCTAGGGGGCGTACGGACTAACCAGTAGTTCAACAAATCCACCAATCCCAACATCATCCTAAGCTGTGGTCCGAGCCACACAGGAGGCGCCCTTGGGAGACGTGAGTGGGTCCCCGTTAGAGGACCCACCTCAGGACGGCGCGCAGGAGCACCGCTGGGTTTTAGCGGGTATTCCGGTCGCCTCTCTGCCAGCGAGTCCCACCTACCTTCCTTCCAGTTGGTTGGGCTTCCAGGGAGGGGGGATGCGAAAAAGCATTTCCCAGCGATAAAAAAAAGGTTTAGAGTTACGTGGGGGCAAATAAATAAAATATTTTGCTTTGCTGTATTCGGATGATAAATGCAGGCTAAAGATAAGAAATCAATTACCAACTCCTTTCGTATCCGTATTTTATTTTATACATTTTCCGTTATAGAGTTTATGAGCGATTGGGTAAACGACGGGGTAGTCCACGGTCTTTTTAGTGAATAAGTTATGACTTTACCTCAGTATCGTATGGCGACATTTTGTGAAATTGCAATGAAATAATATACTTCGTTTAAACAATTGAATTAAGTTTATCTTTTTGCATAATTAGACAATAGACTCTATTTCGTTGTACACAATCTCTAAACTAAACTAAAATGACACGTCTTTATCTATTGCTATCCCTTTCATAATGTTGCTTGTGTAAAAGGATAGCACTAGATTGTGTAGAAGAGAATCAGCCCCACTAAGTAATATTATATTGTGTGAAAAATATAAAGGTTATTGTTACTTCTCTTAATTGTTTTTTAGGGTTGTTCCGTACCTCAAAAGGAAAAACGGAACCCTTAAAGGATCACTTAGTTGTCTGTCTGTCTGTCTGTCTGTTAGTCCGTCTGTCTGTCAAGAAACCTACAGGGTACTTCCCGTTGACCTAGAATCATAAAATTTGGCAGGTAGGTAGATCTTGTAGCTGACATTTGGGGAAAAATCTGAAAACCGTGAATTTAGGGTTAGATCACACAAAAAAAAATTAAATTATGGCCATTGACTAATAATTAGTATTTTCAACTTCCGAAGTGAGTGACTATATCAAGTGGGGTATCATATGAAAGGTCTTCACCCGTACATTCTAAAACAGATTTTTATTTATTTTTATGCATCATACTTTTTGAATTATCGTGCAAAATGTCGAAAAAATACGACTGTAGTACGGAACCCTCATTGCGCGAGCCTGACTCGCACTTGGCCGGTTTTTTGATAAGTCGCTGCTTAATTGATATCTGAAGATGTTGATTCAGGCTATAGTGTTGCGCTAAGCTGATCATAATGTTATGGCAGTTCATACAACGCTACAATAGTCAATACTTACTTATTTACGCGTCATTTTTTTAAAAATAAAAATGGCGAACAAACGTACAGGCGGGTCACCTGATGTTAAGTGATTACCACCGCCCATGAACATTTACAGTACCAGAGGAACCACCAATGCGGCAATTTGCTCTCTCGCAACTTTGTCCGCGTGGACTATACAAATTTCAAACACCTATTTCACCCCCTTAGGGGTTGAATTATCAAAAATCCTTTCTTTGCGGATGTTTACGTCATAATAGCTATCTGCATGCCAAATTTCAGCCCGATCCGTCCAGTAGTTTGAGCTGTGCGTTGATAGATCAGTCAGTCAGTCAGGCAGTCACCTTTTCGTTTTATATATTTAAATTTGTGATTGCAATTTTCAAGAGTTACCTAAGTTATTACTTCACTATGATAGTATTTTTAGAGTGCAAAATAATGTGATGAAAATTAAAGCACGTATAACTTAATTATGTGTTTATCCAGTCGACCAGCACAAATTGGTTATTACAGTTTTGCAACGCAAATTTAACGAAACTTTGCGGTCCTTTTACTAAAAGCTTCAAACCAATGATGGATCACTAAATACATTATACATATTTATATATCTATAGTTAATATACTTATAAATATTAATAGTTAATCCATTATGAGCGCAAACTCGCCGATAAACTGATGTGCAGTTTGGCGAGATAGAAATTGTTCTATTACGTGTGCATTATAATAATTAAAGAATTTAAAAAAAACTCTACTGAAGTGTGATTTATGTTTCGATAACATTATCTTATTTTAATAATACTTAATTAGATATTTTTAATCATCATGATCAACCCATCACCGGCTCACTACAGAGCGCGGGTCTCCTCTCAGAGTGAGAAGCGGATTGGTAGACTTTACACACCTTTGAGAACATTATGGAGAACTCTCAGGCACGACGCAGGTTTCCTCACGATGTTTTCCTTCACCGTTAAAGCAAGTGATATTTATTTAATTAAAACGCACATAATTCCGAAAAGTTAGAGGTGCGTGCCCGGGATCGAACACCCTACCTCCGATTAGAAGGCGGACGTCATAACCACTGGGCTATCACTGCTATATAGATATTTTTAATATCGGATAATGATAATAATAAAGTCTTCGAACAGTGCGTGTGAGTCACTGGCAAGTGATGACATATGGATCCGAGACATGGTCGCTAACTATGGGCCTCATGAGAAAGCTCTGAGTCACTCAGCGGGCGATTGAGAGAGCTATGTGCGGAGTTTCTCTACGTGATCAAATCAGAAATGAGGAGATCCGTAGGAGAACTAGAGTAACCGACATAGCTCAACGGGTTGCGAATCTGAACTGGCAATGGGCAGGGCACATAGTTCGTAAAACCGATAGACATTGGGGTCTCAAGGTGCTTGAATGAACGAAATGATGACGCATTCTAGGATAGGCGTCTGTCCAGCAGTGAAATGCAAATAGCTCTATAAGTTCTTAAGTTTCCGTTGCGAAGGAAGAGATAACTATCCTGTATTCTCTCTCCTCTCTCTGTAATTTTGTTAATCACAAAGTTGTTTGAATAAAATAAATAAATCCGTGACAGAATTTTTACAGACAATAAAAAAAACCGGCCAAGTGCGAGTCAGACTCGCACACTGAGGGTTCCGTACTACAATCGTATTTTATCGTATTTTGTACGATAACTCAAAAACTATTATGCCTAAAAAAAAATGAAAATCTTATTTAGAATGTACAAGTAAAGCCCTTTCATATGATTCCCCACTTGATATAGTTATCTTACTTCGAAAATTGAAAATACTAATTAATAGTTTACGACCACAATTTAATTTATTTTGTGTGATATAACCACAAACTCACAGTTTTCAGATTTTTACCCAAATGTCTGCTATAAGACATACGTACTTGACAAATTTCATGATTCTAGGTCAACGGGAAGTACCCTGTAGGTTTCTTGACAGACCGACAGACAGACAACAAAGTGATCCAATAAGGGTTCCGTTTTTCCTTTTGAGGTACGGAATCCTAAAAACAATTAATATAACCTTGACAGTGCCAGCAAGCGTTGGGCCCATTCCAGAGCGTTTAGTGTTTTATATACCAAAGGGATTTATGTTATTACCGTCCATATTTCTGCGGACTGAAGCCGATGAGAGGTCACGAAATCTTGCTGAAATCTACCCTCTCTCTCTGTCGTATAGCTGTATCTCGGTCACGCCCGCGATCCGGTTTAAAGCGATGAATATTACTGGACGCATTATTCGGAGCACGTACTGAGGGAGCTCCGCGACCGCTCATGAACTCTGATCTCTAACTGGAGGATGTAATGTTAAGGAGCGTTTCACACTGGCAGCGATACGATACGCGGCTTTGGGGTACAGTCAGCAACAAAGCTAGGTATGCACATAGTCGCTTGTACTGACAGGTGCAAACTTAACTTTGTTGCTGACCCTACAAAGCTGGATATGAGTGATGAATGATAACCAAGGATACAATGTGAATGAATGAAATTATCAAAGTCAAAGTCAAATGATTTATTCAAAATAGGTAGTAAATTACTTTTTTTGATAGTCAGATGTTGGATTTGTAAGATATACCTAGTGGTGATAATTATTACGCAAACTTAAAACTAAAGCTACGAGGGTTCCAAACGCGCCCAGGTCTGATCCGGTTGTAGAGTAGATGTATCCGGTTAGTAGAGTAAGGTTTATTTCGTACATGTAATATTAAAAAACATTTTGTATTAGCGACTTTTGATTAATCAACGGCAAATTTGTCAACTGTCATAACCAACATGTTTAGTTAAAACAAAATATTTCTTACACAAACTTTTAACTTTCATCTATATATATATATAAAAGGAAAAGGTAACTGACTGACTGACTGACTGATCTATCAACGCACAGCTCAAACTACTGGACGGATCGGGCTGAAATTCAGCATGCAGATAGCTATTATGACGTAGGCATCCGCTAAGCAAGGATTTTTGAAAATTCAACTCCTAAGGGGGTGAAATAGGGGTTTGAAATTTTGTAGTCCACGCGGACGAAGTCGCGAGCATAAGCTAGTACAATCATAAGATAATATCAATTGGGTCAAAACCATCATGATCTACATAAATAATATGTCTAATGCTACTTATTATATAAATGGTAGTAGATACGCAAGGTAAACATGGTAAATTGACAGCCATTGCGTAAGAATCGAATTTATATTTTTGAGGTATGGTAGAATCATATTGTTCATCTCTTTTTATCGCATCGCCATTCGCCACGCATCGTCTCGCTATATATGCGCGCCAATCCTAACTGGATGTAATGATAACAATGAAAAAATTTCGCCCCGCCAAGGTGGAAGAGTTGTGACAACCCAGCGAAAACTTCCTAATCAGTTGTAACGAATTTATGTCGAGCGCGTGCGTGCCAACCTTCCTTTCGGATATATAATAATAGGTGACTCTCCACGCTGATACATGCTCGACAAGCAAATCTCTACATAGTCTATATATATAAAAGGAAAAGGTGACTGACTGACTGACTGACTGACTGACTGACTGATCTATCAACGCACAGCTCAAACTACTGGACGGATCGGGCTGAAATTTGGTATGCAGATAGCTATTATGACGTAGGCATCCGCTAAGAAAGGATTTTTGAAAATTCAACCCCTAAGGGGGTGAAATAGGGGTTTGAAATTTGTGTAGTCCACGCGGACAAAGTCGCGAGCATACGCTAGTATAAAATAAAGTCGCTTCCCGCTGTCTGTATGTACGTATGTATGAACGCGTAGATCTTTTAAACTACGCAACGGATTTTAATGCGGTTTTCACCAACAGGTAGAGTGATTCAAGAGGAAGGTTTATAGCTATAGTTTAATTCTCAAAAAATAAGAAATCCCTAGAGAAATTGAAATAATGTGAATTAGGTCGGGAAAAAAATCCTCTCATTTGAGAGTTTCCGAGGCAATGACACCTCAATGAAACCACATTAGTATCTACATTACACCCATGCGAAGCTGGGGCGGGTCGCTAGTCTAAATATATAAAAGGAAAAGGTGACTGACTGACTGACTGATCTTTCAACGCACAGCTCAAACTACTGGACAGATCCAAGGCTGAAATGGCATGTAGATGGCTTTTATGACGCAGGCATCCGCTAAGAACGGATTTTTTAAAATTCAACCCCTAAGGGGGTGAAATAGGGTTTTGAAATTTGTGTAGTCCACGCGGACAAAGCCGCGAGCGTAAGCTAGTCTAAATAAATAAAAGGAAAAGGTGACTGACTGACTGTCTGACTGATCTATTAACACACAGCTCAAACTACTAGACGGATCAGGCTGAAATTTAGCTGTTATGACGTAGGCAGACGACATCAGATGAGTCGCAGGGAGCTGCTGGATTCAGGCGGCGCAAGACCGTGGTGTGTGGAAGTCCCTACAAGAGACCTATGTCCAGCAGTGGACGTCTATGGGTTGATGATGATGATGATGATGATGACGACGGACATGTACGATCGTAGGGACCCAGCATAACGTCATGTTTTTGTATAACCTCTAATTCATCTCTAATTGATCTTTTGATACTTCTGACGCTAATTTGACGATTGTAAGTCCCGACCTCGAGATGAATTCCCGTTTCGAATTTAGAGAATTCTAATTAGAGTTAAAATTATTTGTGCCCTTTGCTGTATTTTCGCTTACTAATCTAACTTCGTATCTGATTCTAATTAAGGTTAATATTTTGGTTGTTATACAAAGTTTAGAAGATAATTGGATATTATTATTATTATTTTGAAAAAATAACAGTAGGTATTACCAATGTTTATTTATTTGAGACTAGCTTAAACCGCGACTTCATCCGCATGGACTACACAAATTTCAAACCCCTATTTTACGCTCTTAGAGGTTGAATTTTTAAAAATCCTCTCCCATCGAATGCCTAAGTAATAGCTGGTCATAATAACCACTGGTTTGAGCTATGCGTTGATAGATTAAGAAATTGATCACTGAAGTAAAATCACAGCTGTTATTTGTTTCTTTTTTTTATTCACGCATGCAACACACACACACACACACACACACACACTCGCTTTGAACAGATATTAGTATTGTATGGTTTTGCGGTCCTGCTTATAAAGGCGAAATTTAAATATAAATTCTTGTGTAACTCGTTGACTATATAAGAGAACATTATACAAGATACAGTTTTCGTTGCAGTTATAATATTTGAAACTCACAATAATTAAAACGTGTCACGTCCAGCGAAGCGTAATTAAAATGTGCTGTAGCAATAAAAGTATCAAAAAACTGTTTTTGCGCTAACGAGGTTTTTGTAGGAAATAATATTACGTGGTAAAGCCTCAAAGTGTACAATTTGTCTCTACTCTTTCTGATGCTATTCCCAAGAAAAACCATTCGTTCCGTTACATCAAATCGAATTCAAATAAAATTTATTTTTCAGTACTCCCAGATAGTAACGTCGCACATTTTAAGCATTCCCTTTTCCATCTACTCCCCGGAAAACTGCTCATAAAAATGCAAAATTAATTTTAAATTCTACAAAGTGCCGGCCATATGCAACATTCATATAATTGAAGAGAACTGCATACGGCAATATGTAAGACTTTATAGTTTTATTTCTGTTCGCTTTGCTGCGAACTTATTTGTGTGGAATGTCCACTCTCCGCGCAAACCCTCTGGACTGTCCGGACATTGCACTGAAGGAGAATTCCGAAGATATTCGATACTGTGTCGCTTCATTTAAAATCAAACATTTGCGGAGTGAATTCCATTTTTGTATTCACGTGTTTATTCAGTGTGGTATTTTAGTGAATGCAATTGCGATTGGATTTTAAATTTGCATAATTTAAAATACGAATCGTATCTGTTTGTTTATTCCGCATAGAATTTTGATTATGTTTATGAATTTGTTTGTCAATGATATCTACATAATTGACTATCGTAGCGTTGTATTTGTAGGCACTTTTTTGCAAGACTAAAAAAACCAAAAAAAAAGATAGGTACTATGCAGATAATGTTGTTAGATTGGCTCGATCAAATGGATTCGAATTAAATTCATCATCACCAATAGACTCCATTGCTGGACATAAAACACCGTTTTAGGGACTTCCACACGCCACGTTCTTGCATCTGGCTCCCTGCAACTCGTTTGGTATCGTTTGTCGACTAAGTAGGTAGATCTTCCAATGCTGCTTTTTCTGGTGCGAGGTTACCATTACAGCATCTTGGAACCCTGACGTATATCTGTTTTTCAAATCATGTGCCCCCACATGCTGTTGCACTTAGATGATATGCCGCTTGCTTTGTCTATCACAAAATGCAGGTAGCTGCGAAAATAAACCCCATAATTCCGGAGTGACTTGCTAATTATGCAGTGCGTTCGCCTCGATAATTTCCCATAGGGATAGCACTATGCACTGTTTTAATCATATACGCAAGAAGAGATTGCATCTGAACAAATAATCCTACCGGTTTGAACCGGATCGCTGTGTAATTTACTGGTAGGTTTGTATTTCACAGTTTGTTTTTCTCCTATGTATTTGAATCCAATATGGGACTTGCATTGTTTGTTTGATTGGATTTATGACTTAGTTTACATCGATGCTTAGTTTATTATTGATTCGAGATTGTTCTTTTGAATACTTATGCTGTTTCGTGAATTTTTATAATTAGCTCCCATGTGAAACTGGTGTGAGACTTACGTAAATTTTATTAGGCACTTGGACTATAATAATCCTCTTCTGGTCTTCTGTGTCATGGATTTGCTGTCTAAGTTACTGGTAGATTTGTTGTTTCTGTTTGTATTTCACAGTTTATTTTTTTCCATTTGCTCGTGTTTGAAACTGATTTGGGATTTGATTGGATTTATGACTTGATTCGAGATTGCTCTTTTGAATACTTATTTTGTTTCGTGAATTTTCATAATTTGCTTACATTTTAAACTGGTGTGAGACTTACGTAAATTTTACTATGCACTTGTACTATACAATTCTCTTCTGGTTTCTGTGTCCTGGATTTGCTGGGTAAGTTACTGGTAGGTTTGTTGCTATTATTTGTATTTCAGTTTGTTTTTCTCCATTTGCACCTGTTTGAAACTGATGTGGGATTTGATTGGATATATGACTTAGTTCATCTTGATTAGAGATTGTTCTTTTTAATACTTGTTCGGTTTCGTAATTATTTATAATTTGCTCCTATGGTGGGACTTAGGTAAATTTTATTATACACTTGTACTTGTAATCCTCTTCTGGTCTACTGTTTTGTGTCGTGGATTTGGTGCCTAAGTTACTGCTAGTTTTTTGTTCCTATTTGTATTTCTCGATTCGTTCTTATTTGAAACTGATGTGGGACTAGCATTGTTGGTTCAAATGGATTTAGTTTATCTGGATTCGTGATTACTTGTTTGATTACTCATTGTGTAATTTTTGTAATTTGCTCTCATTTGAAATTGGTGTGGGACTTTTATTACGTGATCTTTATAATCCTCTTCTGATCTTTTGTTTCTCTGTCGTGTATTTTGATAACTTCTTTCTAAGTTTATCTTTAAGGCTCACTTAATTATTGCTCATTTAATACGTTGCTCATTTAATAAATCTTCTACTAACAAATTAGCAAAATCTACAAAATAGTAGAAGTATTATTAGAAACACTGATCTCAGTACAGTATTTAACCCCAGCCAAGCGTATAAAGAATGATGATGCAAAGGGTTTCGAGAACGTAATTTTGTATGTAAGAACTTTTTCGTTGTTACATACAAAAATAAAAATCGCTGCAACTCGCTCTCACTCCAAATGTAATCCAATCTAAATCTGCAGGATCCTCCGCCCAGTATGTTGCAAGCCTCAGACACGACCCGTAATACTGCCATGAATATTAATGCACGTCACTTTATTTGCTTATTTATTAGCTTCAGGGCCCAATTATAGCTTGTCGCCCGTCCCTATAGTCTTTGATTTTTAAATAAAACAAGTATCACGATGATATATTTTGTCTAATTAGTACCTATTGTTAAAAAATACGCCATTTGTTATTTTTAGCCGACTTCCAAAAAGGAGGAGGTTCTCAATTCGGCCCGTTTTTTTTTTTGAATGTCTGGACATCGATTTTTTCGAGATTTCTGGACCGATTTACATTTTTTTTTTCTGTTTGAATGTTTTGAAGCTCTTAAGTGCGCTTTTCTTTGACTTTGAATTTCTTGATACTGATCTGGATCCCCACTAAAGCTCCGTGCATGACAGGTGGTTAAAGTTATGTTACTGTTACCGTTAAACATTGACACTCAATAAAAGCGAAATTGGTTGCGCAAGTCAGGGTTTGCTAAATTTAGACCAAAATTATACTTTATCTTATAGGTACCTATGAATAATGATTTGTGGAACTCATTTTGTATTAATAGAGGTCATAGGTTACCTGTAACCGTCTGTACTGTAACTTTAACCGCCTGTAAATTAATAGTTGGGACATTTCAGGGTTCATTCTGGGTGCAATCACAGATAGGATAGGCTATTGCCAAAAAACTAAACATTGGGTGGCTGTGGCTACGGGGCGCCTAGAGCTGCCACTATAGGCAATTTTATTTCTTTACTAGACGACTTCGTTCACGTGGGTTTCGATTTTTAAGAATCCCGTGGGAACTCTTAAATTTTCCGGGATGAAAAACCTATGTACCTACTTCCCCGGGATGCAAGCTATCTCTGTGCCAAATTTCGTCAAAATCGGTTGAATGGATGGGCCGTGAAAAGCTAGCAGACAGACAGACACAATTTCGCATTTATAATATTAGTACTAAAATTTTTTTTTTTAAAGAATATTAGCCATGTTAAATGACTAATATTCCCTTTTCCTCTCCAACTAAGCATCAAGCTTGTGCTAGGAGTAGGTACGACAATAGTGCAACGGGCGGGGTTTGAACCGTCGACCTTTCGGTTTTCAGTCCACTCCTTACCCGTTGAGCTATTGAGGCTCTTAAACATTACTCACATAACTATTAGGAAATACTAACGCACTATTTCTAGTAAATATAATGTTTGTAATATGGACTACTGTGGTCTGAAATAAAAGATCATTTATTTATTTAACCACCTGTCATGAAACTGGATGTAAAATTGTCTCTTAGCTGAAAAAATTCCAGATATTATTACAATATGGCAACCGACTGGGACACATTACGTGTACAACGTAAACAAATAAAATAATAAAACGGCACTCTGAATTTAGCAAACCCTTTTCAGACTTGAAACATCTAAAAATACTGGTCAAGAGTGAACTCAATCCGCACGTTATTGGTTCCGTAGATACATCATGCTGATGCACACACACACACACACACACACACACACACACACACACACACACACACACACACACACACACACACACACACACACACACACTGTTGTAATTTTATGATTGTATATACATTTATTCTAATTCTATTCTGTTAACATAGTTTTAATTATAATTTTAAGTAATCTCTTGTGGCCTTCTGTTAAAACTAGATTTAGATTTAAATAATACTTATTTGATTACGCTGTTGACTACTTTCTAATAAACAAAATAAAATAAAATAAACAAATCTAGCTGTCCTTATCTGGTTTAGCAAGAGTTCGGGACACAAGTGTACCGAACACTAATCTGTGCGGCGGCGTCAGCACTTTACGCAAGCCTCGTGCTGGCGTCTAGCAGTTAACGAGGACAGAGCAACACGAGCCGCGGCGAGAGCTGCACTCACACTCATATCAATATCATTATCATATCAATATCAATAACAATCAAACAGCTATCGAAGGAAATACAGACAGACACACTTTTGAATGTATAATATTAGTATACCTAATGGAATTCTCTCCCCTTGGATATCAAACAGTCTCAATCACTATCTATTTTTAAAACAAAATTGAAGCTATTTTATTTATCCTCCATTTGATGTGTTTATTTATTTTTACTTTTATTCCACTTATCTGTCGTCTATTCCTCTCTTATTTACTGTTGTATTTTCATTTATATATATATATATATATATATATATATATATATATATATATATATATATATACGTATATTATGTGTATTTACTTTATTTAATCAGTAGGTACACCCCTTCCGCTTTCTTTAATTTTTATAATATCCTCTACCCTAAGGTTGCCTGGAAGAGATCGCTATTTTAGCGATAAGGCCGCCTATTGTACATGCTGTATTTGTTATATGTCTATTGTTTTTGTTTTGGTGTACAATAAAGCATATTTTACTTTTACTTTTGCTTTACTTATACCTAGAAGTATGGATTATACTACGTACAGAACCCTAAAAATACCCCGACAGAAATAAACAAGAATATACGGGGTCGACATAATATTACGAGTAATACTACTTTGGAAAACGGTGATTCATCCGTCTTCGTTACCAAAACTCAGCGGGGCAAGGGTTAGAAAGCCTACATTAAGGCGAATTGTTACAGAGGATTCTTCGTGAAAATTTAATCTGTGTGCCTTTTTCCCCTGAAAAGGTTAGCTGTGTTACATGTTACAATATAATATCGACGCTAGAAAGCGATCTTGTCGTATCTCGAAATATGCAACTTTACACCGGAACCAAAAAGTTTTCAAAAATTCATAACTTGATGTTGTTTTTTTTTTAAATGTGCAGAAAAAAATAATGTCGTATTTTTAAAAAAAAGGTCGTAGTAATACATGAGGCAGACCATCCAACGCAGTATTTATTTCTGATTCCAAATATATTTATTAAAAAAGTCATTCTAAATAATATCTGTCCCGGCTGTACTCACGTGTGTAGTCGACGTTAGCCCGACTAGTTTCGAACCCATACGGGGTCCTTTTTCAAGGGAGTCACTCCCTTGAAAAAGGACCCCGTATGGGTTCGAAACTAGTCGGGCTAACGTCGACTACACACGTGAGTACAGCCGGGACAGATATTATTTAGAATGGAAATCACTCACGGTAGTTTAAATGCTAAAAAAGTCAATTCGCCATTTTTCGAGATACGATAAGATTGCTTTCCAGCGTCGATATGTTTATCAAATTCCTTTAACTATACGAAACTCCTACACCACTTGGGTGCCTGATGCACTTCTACCGCCCATTGTACCAGATCTTTTTTCCACGCACATGCAAACTGTGGAACCAACTCCCTCGGGCGTTGTTCCCACTAGATTTCAACATGAGGTTATTCAAGGGGCGGATCAACCAATTCCTGAAAGGCCAGCAACACATTGGTGGTTCCTCTGGTGGCACAAGTGTTTATGGGCGGCGGTAGTCACTTAACATCAGGTGACCCACCTGCACATTTGCCCGCTATTTTTTTTTAAAGATTTTTCTAAAATGTGCCAATAGCATAGCACGTTTCAGGAACCAAAATAGGTGGGTAAAACCGTGGCGTGGCGTGGCTCTAGAAGAGTCTCAATAATGTCCAGCTGTGGACGTCTATCGCTTGGTGATAACTGTTTACGGAATACTTAAAAAAAAAAAAAAAAAAAGAGCACTCCTAAAATTAATGTCACATGTCACTTATGTAACCTATAAAACGTTTTGTTAAATAGATTGGTTTTAAAAATTCACTAGTTTTATTTGTGTGATAACTATCAAATTAGCCGTATTCATCACCAATCATTTGGTCCAATCGAACCTTGGATGAAGAACTATACATTTCATTCGTACGACCTCGTGGATATACAAGATGGAGCATGAATTGCAAGTACAGTGCGATATCTACAAACAGATACAGAAATTGGGAAGTAACTTTAAGAAAACCCCCAAAGACCGGCTTACGGTGAGTTATATCGAGACTAGGCTTGAAATGCTACAAAGCTATTGGCAAGATTACAGTACTACGCATAAAAACTTGCTGACAATTCCCGCCGATCAAAGAAAGACATTGTCTTATTTTAATAATGAAGATTACGACGCGTGTCTAAGTACCTACCTGGAAATTAAGACCAAAATGCGCGAATTGTTAAAACCAAAAGAAACAAACTCGGATTTACCGATTGTCAAATCAAAATTGCCCCCCATACAAATCCCTAGTTTCAATGGCAATTATGGAGATTGGTTGTCATTCCGTGATTTATTTAAATCACTCGTTCATGATAATCCAAACATTACCCAAGTAAACAAATGTCAGTACTTAAAATCTAGTCTCACCGGGGATGCTGAAAGCTTGGTTAAACAAATACAAGTATCTGAGGATAATTATGATATTATATGGGATATGCTTAATAGAAGATATAATAACAAACGTAGCATAGTTAACACATTTTTCTCAAAATTGCTTAATCAAAAAAAATTAACAACAGAATCTGCAAAAGGTATTAGAGAATTATTGGACGTCACAACAGAATGCCTAGCTACATTAAAAGGATTGAATTTACCATCAGACAGCTGGGGTGACTTAATTGTTTACATCATCATACAAAAGCTAGATCCTGAATCTCACAAGTTATTCGAACAACGAATTGATTCTAATGATGTTTTACCTACATGGAAGGATTTGTCTGATTTTCTAGAATATCGATTCCGTACCTTAGAGACTATTAACACTAATATCAAATCTAAAGATACCTCCAGATCTACCAATCTTAAAACTTTTCAGTCTACTGTGACGCAGTCCCAATTCTGCTTATATTGCAACGGCACCCATTTTATTTATCACTGTAAGGAATTTTGCAAACTTGATTTAAGTAAACGGAAGGATTTTGTTTTAAAGAACAATATTTGCTTCAATTGCATGAAGAAAAATCATTCGTCAAAGCAGTGCTTACAGTCCACTACTTGTAGAAAGTGTTCAAGGAAACACCACACACTTCTTCATGGATATAGTCCTAATCCTTCTAGTGAAAATACATCAGCTCCAGATCAATCACCTTCACATTCAACGAATGATGAGAATCCACAAACATCAGTACATACAACACAAACAATTGCTCTTACCAATTGTGCAGAGAGTTCTGTTACAGAAGTTCCAGTTATACTAGCTACAGCATTGGTTGATGTGCCATGTCCAAATGGCAGCGTACACACTCTACGGGCCCTGGTTGATCAAGGGTCCCAGGCATGTCTTATCACGGAGTCAGCATGCCAAGCTCTGGGTATTAAACGAACAGGTATTCAAGCATCTATTACAGGGGTTGGGTCATCCACAGCACTTTCAACCTCCATGATACAGTTCAACATTGAGTCTAGAAACAACCCAGGGATATCAGTCAAAGTCACTGCATTCACACTTAGTTCTTTAACTTCATACATACCTCTACGGTCACATGCAATTGATTGGCCACTACTGAATAAGATTCCATTAGCTGACCCCACTTTTAACAGAGCAGGGAAGATAGATCTCATCCTTGGAGCAGATATCTATGCAGAGATTTTACAAGACGGAGTAATTACACACAAAACTGAGAGTTCTACTCTAGTCGCTCAGAGAACTACATTGGGATGGCTAATTTCGGGGAGACATACAGCCAACAATTTGTACAACCAAGTCACGGTACATCACGTCAAGATGGAATTGAACTCCATTCTTGAACGCTTTTGGGAAATAGAACAGTCAAATGACACTCGAATAATGACAAACGATGAGCTTAAATGTGAACGTTTTTATGAAGCCACACACCAAAGATTAGAGAATGGGCGATATCAAGTAAGAATGCCATTCACAACCCATCCTCCTGATCTTGGTGAATCACTTACACTAGCCACAAAAAGGTTAGCCTCCTTAGAGAAGAAATTTGACAAGGATTCAGTCCTACATGAGAAATACAACGAGTTTATGCTTGATTATTTACAGCAAGGTCATATGGAGCCTGTGCCTTTACCAGAGATACAAAAATCAAACCAATTATGTTATATACCACATCATCCTGTAATAAATGAACAACATCTGACCACAAAGCTCCGTGTCGTGTATGACAGTTCAGCCAAGACTAGCAATCATAAGTCACTTAATGACAATCTTATGGTCGGTCCAGCTTTACAAAATGACTTAAGAGATGTTACCTTGAGATGGAGACGACACCGCATAGCATTAGTTGGAGATATCCGTCAAATGTACAGGATGATAAGTAAAGATAAGAGAGATAGAAACTATCTACGAATACTATGGAGATTTAATGTGAATGATCCTATACAGCACTATCGCCTAACAACTGTCACCTATGGCACTTCTTGTGCACCCTATTTGGCAATAAAAACACTCAAACAGCTGGCAGAAGATGAAAGATCTAATTTCAATGATGAGGTGGCGGATAGAGTTCTTCAAGATTTCTATATTGATGACCTTCTGACAGGCGACAATACTCTAAATAAGGTCATAGACCTTAAAGAAGACATCACAAAGCTTTTGCAAAAGGGAGGTTTCACACTACACAAGTGGGCATCAAACAGTCCTGATATAGAAGAGGCTGAACAATCTACACGCAAAATACTAGGCATCATTTGGAATGGTCATACCGATAAATTTGAAGCAAAGATAGAGCTCCCTCCAATCAAGGAACCTGTCACAAAGAGAACCATTCTACGTGATATTGCTATGATTTACGATCCTTCCGGCTGGTTGGCACCTGTTGTTATAGTAGCAAAGACCATGTTACAGAAACTTTGGATGGAAAAAATAGATTGGGATGATTCCCTACCTCAGCCTCTGTTGCAAGAATGGACAAAGTTTAGACAGGAACTCACAGACATGCCACCCACTGAGATTGATAGATGGCTGGGTATCACTGAAGACATTCACAGTATACAACTGCATGGATTTTCGGATGCATCATCTATAGCATATTCTTCAGTAGTCTATTTGCGAGTAATCACAACCCATAGAGTGATAGTCACACTATTGGAGTCTAGAACAAGAGTTGCACCAGTTAAGCAAATATCACTACCCAGACTTGAGTTGTGCGGGTCTGTCATGTTGGCAAAGTTACTACATAGAGTTCAAAAGGCCTTAAGCATTTCCATACACTCTGTGTATGCATGGACAGATGCCACGATCGTCTTGGCTTGGTTACAGCGTCCATCAAGCAATTGGACTATATTTGTTGCAAATCGTGTCACTGAAATCACTAACATCATAGACAAGGAACGATGGCACCATGTTTCATCGCAAGATAATCCAGCAGATGTTGCCTCAAGAGGCATCTCACCTAAAGATCTACCAGGTCATGAGCTGTGGTGGCGAGGTCCTGCTTGGCTCACTGAGATGGGCGACCCACCATGTCACTGTCCTGATTCGTGTCTAACAACAGAACTAGAGAAAAAAGTGTCTGTGAAAGTGCAAAGTGGTGTTGTGAGTGATAAAGGCAATAATAGTGATGATACAAATCTTAAACAGTGCTTCGAACTTGACATTCTGGGTAAATATTCTAGTCTAAGCAAATTAATTCGTATTGTGTCTTATATGTTGAGATTTTATGCCTGTTGTAAGCATAAAACTAACACAAAACAAATCTTGACACAACCTAGCTATCTTACATCCAATGAATTACATTATGCATTAACAGTTTTAATAAAGTTGTCTCAAAATTACAATTTAAAGTCTGAACTTGATATTATAAAACAGAAAATGAATGGAAAAGATAAATTCAAAGCTTTAAAAAGATTAGAACATGGCATTAAGATAGCAAAGTTGGATCCATTTGTTGATGAAAATGGTTTGTTGCGTGTTGGTGGCAGAATTCATAATTCTGAGCTAAATACTAATATGAAACATCCTGTTATACTTACCAAAGATTGTAAACTCTCTCTTTTGATAGTTCAAGATGCTCATTACAAAACTTTACATGGGGGAGTTCAGTTGATGTTAAATGTAATCAGGTCTAAATATCATATCATTGGGGTTAGATATATTGTTAAAAAAGTCCATCGGGCATGCTCAAGCTGTTGCAGACAGGCACGAAGGTTAAATACTCAATTAATGGGAAATCTACCAAAAGATAGAGTTACTCCGCAGAGACCATTTTATATTAGTGGTGTAGATTTTGCTGGCCCAGTTGTTCTCAAACTTTTTAGTGGTCGTGGATCTAACAAAACTGTCAAGGCCTACATTGCTATATTTGTATGTACTGCAGTAAAGGCTATACATTTAGAATTAGTGACAAGCTTAACCGGCGAAGGGTTTCTGGCTGCATTCCGCCGTTTTACAAGTAGACGTGGCCATTGCCTTAAGCTCATAAGTGATTGTGGTTCGAACTTCATTCGAGCCTCTAAAGATCTCAAAGAAAGCTTTGCCGACTGCACCAGAGGTTTGCCTAAAGAAATTTCTGACTTGTTAGCCCGTGATGGAACTACATGGCATTTTAACCCTGCAGGGGCTGCCCACATGAACGGTTTAAGTGAATCTGCAGTGAAATCGACAAAGTTTCACTTGAATCGTGTGTTAAGCGATACAAAATTAACTTATGAGGAATATTCTACTCTTTTGTGTCAAATAGAGTCATGCTTGAACTCTCGTCCATTAGTGCCGTTAAATGAAGATAGTGAAGGGACATCTGCACTCACTCCTGGACATTTTTTAATCGGTGAAATTCCTATTGTTGTCCCAGACCGAGATTTAGAAACAGTCAAAGTACCTTATGTACAAAGATGGGTGTATTTACAGCAAAAATTACAATCTTTTTGGAGAAAATGGAGTCAAGAGTATTTAATAAATTTACAAAAACGTCACAAATGGACTAGTGTTCAAGATAATATTAAAATAGGAGATGTTGTCTTAATAAGGGATGAAAGATTGCCACCCTCGAAATGGCTCATGGGTTTAGTAATTTCTACCTATCCAGGAGCTGATGGTTTAGTCCGGGTGGTTAGTATCAAATGTAAGGATACTGTCATTAAAAGACCTATTCATAAACTTTGCTTATTGCCCACACAAGATAACTGATTAAAGTCATAAATAAGTTTCTTATAAACTAAGAAAGAAAACTCATAGTTTGTTGTTTAAACAATGTTTAATAATTAGTAATTCATGTTGTTTATATTTGATTATACCTACTTATATCTTTGTTAAATTACCACTTTATTAGTTATGTAACTTCAACTTGCCACTATTTTGATCTGTACATCAACAATACCTACATTGTTAAACAAAGGTTTTAGTCTTAAAGTACTATGTAACTTAAAGCTAACTAGTCTTAATAAATTCACTTTATTATGTATTCAGTACAAGAGCTAAGTTCACTTTCATAAGTTAAATTCCAGATGTTTTGCCACAAAATATTTGCTAATTTTACTATAGTAGTTCACATTTTGTTTGTTTACTTTCATAATGTAAGGTTAAGTACATCTTGACACAATAACAGTATGCATTTGATGTTGCCATATTATTGTTATTAAATACCTTACTGTCTTTGTGTCATGTAGGTACCATAGAGTAATTAGTGTTGGTGTTTTGTTTCGCCTATTCAGAATATTAGGATTTTTTTCTTTCACATAAAAGGACAGTCGTCCTTTGGGAGGCGAAATGTTTACGGAATACTTAAAAAAAAAAAAAAAAAAAAGAGCACTCCTAAAATTAATGTCACATGTCACTTATGTAACCTATAAAACGTTTTGTTAAATAGATTGGTTTTAAAAATTCACTAGTTTTATTTGTGTGATAACTATCAAATTAGCCGTATTCATCACCAATCACTCACCAATAACTTAAGTCATAAGAACTAGACCTACGTAATATAAATTATTTATAGAACTAAACCTACGTTTAAATTTAATATCTATCTATTGCTAAAGCAATTCCCCTTAAGTCGGTGTGAGAAAACAATTTGCCAGTGGATTTGTTCTGGCATCCCTGGTCTTATCGGCGTTAACCCGGGGTTGAAATAGCAACGATTGAAAAACGTTTATTGTGCCGCTTGATATAGAAATACGAAATAAAACTAGGAATTCTACGAAGAAGTGATGATAATATCAATCAATCAATCAGCCTGTTTGCGTCCACTGCTGGACATAGGCCTTCCCAAGAGCGCGCCACCACACAAGATACTCCGCCTTACACAATACGCTTAGAAAGGGTTTTTGAAAATTCAACCCCTACGGGGCTACAATAAAAGTGAATCTAAATATATAAAATAAATAAATAAGCCTACCTCTAATTTTTTTTTTGTTTTGTTTTTTGAAAAAGTACAGAGAAAGAGCTAGTACAAGATTAACGACTAATCCTATCAGACCTCTCAGATCCCGTCGCGGGGGAGTTTTAAAATCGGTTAACCGTGAACAAACTCATGCAAAACAAAGTTTCGTAGCACAGGTCTTTAGAATGCCATTCTGCTTAGTTTTCGCATTTCTTAATACAAGTTAATGCGTGGGCCTAAATAATAAGCAACAGCGGTTTCGGCACGTTGTACGATTTTTTTGGGTTGATAAGGTAAATTATTCTGTCTTAATTATAAATTTTACACCCAAACATACATATCCCTCTGGCTATCGCAGTCTAGGAGACTGGGGGCACACGATGCGTTGCGGTGCCGCACCGCAAAGATTTCACCGTATCAGCGGGCACACGAGCGCGCGGTGCGCGTGGCGCCGCAACGTTGTTATGTCGCAGCGGCGCCGTAGCAGCGTTGGACAGTCTGTTAATAAAAATTACTGTGCGGTGCCGCTCCGACGTCGCAACGCATTCACCCCTCCCCGCCTCGTATGCGGCGCCAGAGCGCATCGTGTGACATGCCAAAGATATTTCTATGTATTCTATGTGAGACGACGCAGCGACACCGCTCCGGCGCCGCACCGCCGCGCCGCCGCAACGCATCGTGTGCCTCCGCTCTAAGGATTAACCTCTTTTTTTATTAAATGTCAAAGTCAAAATTGACAGCGCCAGTCATGCAACTGGACCTTAATTCAATAGAATGCATGATCCAGAATGAATCAACCATTATATTAATTTAGCGGGAAAATTATCACATAGCACACCATTTATATAATGTGCGTTTTAAGTAATAAAATATCACTTGCTTTAACGGTAAAGGAAAATATTGCATCGCGAGGAAACCTACATGCTTAGTTGTTCATAAAGGTGTGTGAAGGTTCTCAAAGGTGTGTGAAGTCTGCCAGTTGGCCAGCGTGGCGGACTATGGCCTGAACCCTACCCATTCTAAGAGGAGACCTGTATTCAGTTCAGCCAGGGATGGACTGATCATGACGATGATGGCAGAATTTATTCAATCGATGAAAACAAAACAGCTGTCGCTCTTGAATCAGGCCGTGTATTAAAAGCTGAGCCGGATGAAAGAAACTGCACCTTAAGCGAATACGTGGAGTCAATTTGCGAATAAACTTTCAGTAGTTGGTTAGGCACTGAACTTGCTGACAGTTTACCGGCTTAAGTATACTTAGCGATGTTCCTTCAAATAAGGTGAAGTCTTTGTTTAGGTTTTTGTACACCCACGGCAATGTTTTGTTACGATTCAGTAGCGACACTTTCACGGTACTGCCACTGGTTGTATACCTTCGTCCACGTAACAATGATTTTGTTACGTGGACGTGGACTACACAAATTTCAAACCCCTACTTCACCCCCTTAGGGGTTGAATTTTCAAAAACCCTTTCTTAGCGGATGCCTACGTCACAATTGCTATCTGCATGTCAAACAGCCCGATCCGTCCAATAGTTTGAGCTGTACGTTGATAGATCAGTCAATCAGTCAGTCAGTCGTTCAGTCAGTCAGTCAGTCAGTCAGTCAGTCAGTCAGTCAGTCAGTCAGTCACGTTTTCCTTTTAAGTATATATTTAGATGATGATGATGATGAAACTACAATAGCAAAAAGGCATTTCAGAAAATGGGTTTTAAATCAAAATGTCCATTAGCGCAATATAAATTGGCGCGCGGGCATTAGCGGCCACACCTTTAATTTATCGCGTTTCCCACACACGGACACTCCAATGAAATTAACTATGATGAATGGAAAAATTGTCTCCATGTCTCATCAATCATGAAAGTTGGAACTATGGAACCGTTCTGGCTTCACGATACGGCAGCGATACGACGACGCTGCTACGCTATAATACTGAGGTCTAAAGAAAACCACTAAACATGAATAGAAGAGATCTATAGCCTCGACAGCTCAACGGTTATAGGAGCGGACTGAAAACCGAAAGGTCGCCGGTTCAAATCCCAGCCGTTGCACTATTGTCGTACCTACGCCTTTTTTTTTTCGAGGGGGAAATCTTCTGAAGATACCCAATCGGGTTATGTGGGATTTCTACCCACTAAAACCCCCTCGGTGGCCCTCCTCAGCGCGTTATTGAGAGGCTCCGGGAACTCTAAAAAACGTACGCCGGTGCCTCTCTCGCGCGACGCCCGTTGGACACATCCTGGAGAAAGTGCAGCCACTCGCGACTTCGAAGTCCTAGCGCCAGGGACTATTGGTTTAACGGATCAGGACGTTGATCAACGCCGCCCTGATATCTCCGCCTTCGAGCAGGATCAGCTCGCTCGCGAACCCGCTCGGCGGCCTCCTTCTTGAACATTACTGTTTCACAGAAGGAGACCACTGCCCGCCATGCTTAATTTTCTTCCAGCATTGCTGCTATGACAGCCGGTGGTGACAAGTCTCTCCCTATGCAGCCGACTAGGGTGCACCGCCGAGCTCCCAGGCAGGGCACTCTTCAAGCGTGTGCTGTGCAGAGTCCCTGTCCTCTTCACTGTGATGACATCGCGGGGTCATCTAGCACAAGCTTTACGCTTAATTGGAAGGGAAAGGGGAATATTAATGTTCTTTTAAAAAAAGCGTCTACTTTGACTTATGTTAAAAGTCTACTTTTTTAACGATTTATGTGACAGACGTTTTATACGAGCGCGGGTGCCGTGCGGACGTACAGGGCGTCCCTCTACCTCATACCCCGATTGCCATCTTTAACTGTAGCGGACTATAACTGTGTCTTAAGACTGAGCAACGTCAAAGTCATCATTTCCATCATCACCAACCCATCCTCGGCTCACTACACAGCGCTTACCACTGCGCCAGGGAGGTCGTCAAAAACCTGTTACATAATGATGTAATAAATCGCGATAGTTAACTACATAAACTTAAAACTACAGTTACGAGGGTTCTTAACGCGTTCAGGTCTGGGAAGAGCCCACAACTAGCTCAGCCAGGTTTTATTTTTTATTTTATTTGATAACCACAATTTATTTCGTTGACACGTAGTGAATTGGCCTCGTTTATTTATAGATCGGGGTGTGTTCTGTTATAAAGTTAATGGCATTCTTTTTGAGGCAATTACCCTAAATTATTTATGGTCACGACTGATTGATTAGTTGATAATATGGAATTGTCTATTCCATTTATTTTTCATGTTGGTTTTCTATTCATTAATCTTGGTCCAGTGTTTTATATTATGGCGTAAATATACAATAGTTATTTGTTATGCAAGGCTGCAAAATTATTATTTTATCGCGAGAGTTTTTATTGAGTTCCGAGCAAGCGAAGGATTTTAAGGTTCAAAAATAGAATGAGCGTAGCGAGGAATTCAAAGGCTCGAGCACAAATAAATTTGCAACCGTGCGAAACACACAACTTTTCACATCACTACAGCAAAGAAAACGCTAGATGCTTGATACAAGAGGCGCCAGTATTGTGGTGGTTTCCTCTCAGAGTGAGAAGGGCTTGGCCATAGTCTGCCCAGCGTGGTGGACCATGTGCAAATTGGCAGACTTCACACACCTTTGAGAACATTATGGACAACTCTCAGGCATGCAGGTTTCCTCACGATGTTTTCCTTCACCGTTAAAGCAAGTGATATTTAATTAATTAAAACGCAAATAAATCCGAAAAGTTAGAGGTGCGTGCCCGCGATCGAACCCCCGACCTCCGATTAGAAGGCGGACGTCCTAAATACTAGGCTATCACAGCTTATAACAAACATAAAAAAATAAAAAAGATTCCGACCAATTGAGAACCTTCTCCTTTTTTGAAGTTGGTTAAAAAGCCCAAAGTCCCTAAATAGTAGAGGAGCATTATTATTTACCCTGTGCCTCTATCGTTGAGAGTAATCGTCAACAATACGTCTAAGACAGCCGCGTCGAGATGAACACGGGCTCCAATGAAGAGAAGGGAGTCCGTAGCTTCCTTTTGTTCTCTAGCAAGCCTGAGTTTTAGAGCTCATTAAATTAAAGGGTAGGATTTACAGTCGTTAAGGGTGTACGGATTTGCTGGCAGCGTCCCCGCCATTTTGTGTTGCCTTTTGTGTTTAACTGACTTATTAATAATGTTTGTGTAACTGAGTACCTATTGCTGGAGTTTATAGTTCTTTTTCTTTCAGAAAGTAACCTAAAATTAAGTAAATTGTAGTATAATGAACAAGTAATTGTTCTTTTGATCCATACAAAAGCTAAGAGTCAGCTGCTTCTCTCTAACTGAAATTGCTAAAATCGTCATGAAAAATTATTTATTTAAAAAAATTACAATACACTTAGTTGCTCCTTTCACCAAAAGGTTGCCTGGTGGAGATTGCTTTAAGCAATAAGGCCGCCTTTGCATGCAATCGTTTGTAGTTTATAGTTTATATTTGTTTTGTTTTGATTACTTGCAAGTTTGTGTGCGATAAAGTTTTCTACCTATCATTATTATCTCAACCTAACGCTGGTCCACTGCATGAACATGAATGCTGACACTTTTAAGGGTTCCGAACCTCAAAAGGAATAACGGAACCCTTATAGGATCACTTTGTTGTCTGTCTGTCGGTCTGTTAAGAAATCTACAGGGTACTTCCCGTTGACCTAGAGTCATGAAATTTGGCAGGTAGTTAGATCTTATAGCTGACATTTGGGGAAAAAATTGAAACCGTGAATTTGTGGTTACATCACACACAAAAAAAAATTAAATTGTGGTCATGAACTAATAATTAGTATTTTCAATTTTCTAAGTAAGATAACTATATCAAGTGGAGTATCATATGAAAGGTCTTCACCTGTGCATTCTAAAACAGATTTTTATTTATTTTTATGTATCATAGTTTTTGAATTACGAAAAATACAACTGTAGTCGGAACCCTCATTGCGCGAGCCTGACTCGCACTTGGCCGGTTTTTTGGTAATAAGGGTTCAATAATTTGACCTATTTACCAATCTTGGTAATAGGACGCCATTTTTGAAAACATCTACTTATCCCGAAAAATCAAAGAGTTCTCACGGAATTTAAAAAACTAAATCCACGCGGACGAAGTCGCGGGCTTCAGCTAGTAAGCAAATATACCAGTGCTTTATAAGGGAAACAGTTTTATAAAACCTTTAATAATCCTCCAAATATATAAATAGGTACCCATGTTTCAACTCACCTTCGCATCCGTTATATAGAAATGCTTGAGATTTCTACAGATTTGTAACTCAAAAATAATCTCCAAAGCCCCCTGAGGACGCTTTCAAGGTGGGAGGTGAACGTGTTCCTATGTTATATATTATTTATGTGAGGTTAACCCTAATGCGCTTAGCGCTACTATCTAGGTGTCATAAGCTCTATACAAGTAACCGGCCCGTTTATAAAATATGTCACAACACAATAGAACGCTAGAGGTGATATCTTGTTTCTATTTCATACAAACTAGTAAATAGGTACCTAATCTTTTTATATAAACTTATAAAATCTTCTTAAATAATGTAAGTTTTTTAGGATTCCGTACCGCAAAAAGAATAAAGGAACCCGGGTCACAGCTGAAAATCAACGTCCTGCATCTTATGTGTGTTACCCGTCGATGGTGTAAACGCATATGATGCAAGACATTATGCTGAGCTGAAAATGTTACATTTGTACTTTGTTTTTATCTGTGACACCAACAACAAATAAATGCATTTTCTTTCTTTCTTATAGGATCACTTTGTGGTCTCTCTGTCTGTTTGTCAGTCTATAAACATAAATTCAATTTATTTCATAAACTGTAAATTAAATTTACTTTTTGTGATTTTGGTTTATCAGATTTAAAAGGATTTTTTCCAATTTTCTTTTTCTGTGACAAAACTGTGCCCAAAACTGGTCGGTCTCCACTTATTTAAGAATTTTGGTAAACCTTAGTAGACCTAGTAAAGTCTTCAAAACTATGCATATTGTGATATTGTAATATAATCACCGAAACCTAGTTAAGAAGTATGGATCTTGGATGGACAATTGTTTCGGGTGACGTCCTAAGCTCTCCGTCGTTATTCAATTTACATGCAAATGTGGCAGTGAGACCGTGCCAATAGTACACTGATGTATTACGCCAGAACGTGTCCTAAATGCAGGGCGTTAAGTTACCAGCGATCTGAGAACTTTCTTTAAATTAAAAGAGCAAAAAATTTAATGATTCTTCAAACACTATGGAAATTCAAATTACATGCAAATGTGGCAGTGAGACCGTGCCAATAGTACACTGATGTATTACGCCAGAACGTGTCCTAGATGCAGGGCGTTAAGTTACCAGCGATCTGAGAACTTTCTTTAAATTAAAAGAGCAAAAAAATTTAATGATTCTTCAAATACCATGGTTATTCAATTTACATGCAAAGGCAGTGAGATCGCGATCATGCCAATGGTGTATTGTTGCAGGATAATAATGTCATGGAGTGTTGAAGTCCCTACAAGATACTACGTCCAGCAATACCTAGATGTATATCGAACAACGACCTATAAAACAATCATCATCATCATTATCAACCTGTGTACACTGTTGGACATAGATCTACCCTAAAGAGCGCCTCCACACCCAGTCCTCCACATCCAGCCACTTCCCGCCAGCTTCTTTATACCGTCGGTCGGTCCATCGTGCTGGAGGGCGTCACACACTACGCTTGCTTCAACGCGGTCTCCACGGTATAAAACCATATAAGTCCCGTAAATTGCTAATGCGCTTGACCGCCATTTTAGTGACGTCAGCACTAGACTGGAGTTTCGAGCTGATGGTGTATTTTTATTTCATCATCATCATCATCATCAGCCTGTGGACGTCCACTGTTGGACATAGGCCTTCCCTAAAGAGCGCCACCACACCCGGTCCTCAGCCTTCCTCATCCAGCCACTTCCCGTCAGCCTCTTTATATCGTCGGTCCATCGATCGTGCTGGAGGGCGTCCCACACTACGCTTGCTTAAACGCGGTCTCCACTCAAGGACTTTCCGGCTCCAACGGCCATCACCGCCATTTTTATTTCAGCTGAAGTAAAAATGACGTCATTACGATGTTAATGATACATGGTTTCAGCGCAATAGCAATTTACGGGACTTACACCTACACTTATTTAGACATTACATTCGACAATAGGCCTCTAGCTCATAATATGGACTACGTATAGGCTATGCACAAACGGATATTACAAAACGACCACGGACCTAATTGACATACTATTACCGCTGGAGCAGTTGACGGTATACGTCCCAATTGATTGTGGTCACGCTGGATATGGCACGCGGTGGCGCAATCTACCCTTGCGAGTTGCAGTTACTGACAAGATAGCGTCGAGATGGATTTATGATTGATCATCTGCTATTTTTTTTTTTTTTTTTTTTTTTTTTTTAAAAAGAATATTAGCCATATTAAATGACTAATATTCCCCTTTCCTCTCCAATTAAGCGTCAGGCTTGTGCTAGGAGTAGGTACGACAATAGTGCAACGGGCGGGGTTTGAACCGTCGACCTTTCGGTTTTCAGTCCACTCCTATACCGGTTGAGCTATTGAGGCTCAATTGCCTCAGGCTATTGGATACAAGTAAATTTCTACGTGGTAAGACATAGTCAACCACGCTGGCCAAGTGCGGATTGGAAGACTTTACACCACTTTGAGAACATTATGAGAGCTCTCTGGCATGTAGGTTTCCTCTAGGTGTTTTCCTTCACCGTTAAAGCAAGTGTTTTTTTTAAATAGAGATAGCGAGCAAACGAGCAGGCGGGTCACCTGATGTTAAGTGATTACCGCCGCCTATGAACATTTGCAGCACCAGAGGAAATTCAATTAATCAATCAGCCTATTTGCGTCCACTGCTGGACATAGGCGTTCCCAAGAGGGCGCCAACACACACGATCCTCCACCTTCCTCATCCACCCACTTCCCTCTACCTTCTTTAAGTCATCAGTCCAGCGGGTTAGAGGTCGTCCCACACTGCGCTTGCTGATACGCGGTCTAGACTCCAGAGCAGTCTGCCACAGCGGCTATGGACGCCGCATTTTAATTACCTACGCTCAATGAGGTGCCCGACGCGACGCGACGTCTCAACACAAGCTGAGTGGCCTACCTGTTCGAGGTGTTGCACTGCTGTACAGGACGATATTGCCTACACCATGTACCATCTATATACCTCGAATAAACATTATTCTATTCTATTATATTCTATTAATTGGTAAAAAAATAATTTTATCACTGATGAAGGAGATTGATAAAATGTGTGTAATAATTTAATCAAACGGACGCCGAAAACGCTGTGAAGAAGTTTTAACAATGGGTATTGTTCCTCTAAAAGGTCTCATCATTACAACTATGGGTAACTCTATAGTCTATACTCTATAGCGAGGTGTTACGACGGATTAATCAGGTATTGACAAGAAAGCTTTATCAAAGGGTAATTTGATATTGTTTACCCGTTAACTAAGAGTAGATACACCTACCAATTAATTTCCATTGTATGGTTTGATGTAGGTAGGTATATTATGGGAGTTCATACCGTAGTTCATCAGTAGGTACCTACATAGTAAGTAAATGCATCACACAGTATTATTATATACTAACTGATGCCCGCGACGTCGTCCGCGTAGATTTAGGTTGTTAAAAATCCCGTGGGCATTTCGGAATAAACAAATGCGCCCGAACCAGTGGTAAATTAAAACTACCTGACTATTCATAAGCACTTTTAAAAAGTTTACATGAATAAAAAAACATTATATTCTATTCTATTCTATTCTATTCTTCACGCAACGATGAATTGCACCAGTACCTGGATATGCCAACTGTTTCCGAGGAAATAAACAAGTACTCCAAAAAACACAAAGTTCGCCTTGCCAAGCATCCAAACCCACTCGCCAACTCACTTCTAGCTGCCCCTAGAGTAAAAAGACTGAAACGAGCTGATGTGCTCGATATCTGATGGACGTGGGAGCAGTGGCCAATGGCCCCCTCGTTTCTCAATACCAAATTCAGCACAAAAAATCTGCTTATAGTCCCCCGACTGATTGCAGATAATGACAAGGAAAAAAAATTTCGGAATAAAAGTAGCTTATCACACTTTATCCATGCAAAAATCACTTCGATCTGTTGCACCCCTCGGGCCTCTCTACCCGCCATCTCTACTCTTGCAAGTTAGGTACATCGGTATCGGCATTATTTATTCTGTGTCAATTCCTATTTATAAAATTTACCACGACGAGCGACGGTCAAACAAATTCGGAATCGAGTTTTTTAATGCAACTTGTAAACTTTGTAATATATTTCAATGTAGTGGTATGAAATGAAATGGAATATAAAGAACTCTGAACTCAGAACTCTAGACTGCCATAAACTTAAATCAGGCCACCGTAAATGTCTGTTTGAAAGAGCTAATCTAAAACCACAATACGTATAGCACCTACGTTTACTCGCTAATGTTTTTCTTGCTGACAACAAAAGTCGAATAATGACTATGTTTGTTCAGTTGTGCCATCAAGCATCACGCTTAGGAGAAGCGTAGCTCTCTTTTGTTACATAAAATGTTCCATGTGGGGGTGAAATTGCATTCCAAGCACACTCTAAGGGATGTTTTATGCTAGACCGTGCCCGGCCCGAGTCGTGCAACGTCCGAGGCACGTCCGACGTGCAGACGATCCACGGATTGCAATTTTGCATAAAAAACGTTACACGGACGAGACTCGGGTGACTCGGACACGGCACGGTCTGATGTAACCTCATACAAGTTCTCAATCTGGTGCTTCAGGTTTGGCACGGCTCGGATCCGGCGCGGTCTAGCATAAATTATCCCTTAAGTTAGAAACATATCTATGAAGTAGATGGAACCATGGTGCAGTGCCTTTTATGATAGCAACACAATCTTAGCTTTATATAGGTACTTTGATATACGTCACCACTTTGCCAAAGTAAATAATAGTTCAAATGGTGACTAATCTAAAAAATCTTACACTTCTGCTTCTCTCTACTCAACAGCTATGCGTTGCGTCTAACAAAACAACAAAATAATTCTCGGTAGGACAATACGCAGAAAATTTTACACCCAGAAACTGCATAGAGTAACTGATATTTTGGTGTAAAACAGAGAACACCACACTGTAATTTAGCCTATACATGAATGATACCGGATTTATTTTAGCCCCGGGGGTCATATTTAAATAGAGTATAGCTAGTGCCTTCATCCAATACGTGATTTACAATTCAGATTAATTCGGTGATAGCTCCATTTGTTTTCTTGACCGAGTGGTCCGCTACTTTGGCATGGCAGAACGATGCCTATAGCATCTCCCCTCGAGGGGATTCTCTTTATTTGTTAGGTTAAACTCTCCTTTCTGTTTCAATTAGCACAGCAAAGGTCGGGAGCAAACGAACCGCCACGGTAATGGCACGGTCTGTTTAATGTGGCCTAAGTGCATTGCCGGTTCAACATAGCGTACCTGTTTTTAATGTGGTACCACACGCGAAATGTATGTAAAAACTCTTAGTATCATTATCAACAATAAATACTTAGTTGTCTATATTTTTGAAAGTGATAATTTCGAAAATGCTAGACAGATTTTATTTAAGTATGGCAGAGGATGTGCTTCTCGGACGATTCTAGACTTCATCCTGAAGCGAATTTTGGGGTGGTCAAGCTAAAAGTTAGTTCAACTTTATAAAAGACTAGCTTATGCTCGCAACTTCGTCCGCGTGGACTACACAAATTTCAAACCCCTATTTCACCCCCTTAGGGGTTGAATTTTAAAAAATCCTTTCTTAGCGGATGCCTACGTCATAATAGCTATCTACATGCCAAATTTCAGCCCGATCCGTCCAGTAGTTTGAGCTGTGCGTTGATAGATCAGTCAGTTAGTCAGTCAGTCAGTCAGTCAGTCCGTCAGTCAGTCACCTTTTCCTTTTATATATTTAGACTATGATGCCCGCTACTTTGTACAAGCAGATTCAATGCCGTGGGAACTCTTTTATTGTCCGGGATAATAAGTAGTCTATGCCGGTCTCCAGTAAGCAAGCTATCTCCGTACCAAATAGATGATGCCTGGCACATCATCCACATGGATAAAGGTTTTTTAAGAATCCCGTAGAGCCTCTTTGGTTGTCAGAGACAAAAAGGATGCATGCTATACACCAAATTTCGTCAAAAACGGTAGGCCGCGAAAAGCTGGCAGACAGACTGACATATTTTCGCTTTTATAATATTTTTAATATAAAAATAATGGACTAGAAGTTACGCGAAAGTCGAAACTTCATTCTGGTTGAATTTAAATGTCAAATTTTCATCATGAAAATAATTTTGTTCTAAACTACACTGAATTAGAAGTTATAGGTAAATACAAGAAATCGTGAATTCCTACTCTATTTTTAGGGCCAATATTTCAATCACCAAATCCCAACTAATATTATAAATGCGAAAGTGTTTGTTTGTCATTCAATCACGCTGCAACTAAATAACGGATCAACGCATCAACGTCATATTTTTTGCAGGGATATCGTTAAAACCTAGTGAGTGGTTTTTATCACAGAGAAGTAAAGAGTTTACACAGCATTTTTTTTTTTTTTATATTACAATAAAACTTAAAGCTAGCCTTATCTAATTACTATATAAATCAAGACCGTGTGGAATGGTGCCAAGAATACTGGCTGCATTTCCGCGCTGGACAGCCAGGCTGATCCGTTGCGCAAAAAATGAGCCAGCCCTTCTGTCACCAGATGAGGCTATTAATCGCGGTGAAATGTCTCGTAAAAAAATTTTAGCACTAAGACTCCATGGCCCCAGGGTCTCCACGGCAAACGGCACAGTATTTTTAAAATATTTAAATCCACGCAAACATAGCCACTGGCATCAGCATAATCCATGCATATATTATAAATTAAATCTGCTAGCTTTTTAATGCCCATCCGCTTAACCGATTTTAACTATATAGTTTGCATCCCGGGTAAGGTTACTTTTATCCCGGTAAACCAAAGAGTTCCCACGGGATCCATAAAAACCTTAATCCACGCGGACTAAGTCGTGGCCATAATCTAGTAATCTTTTGTCAGGTACATATTATTTTTAAATTGAAAACCGGCCAAGTGCCAGTCAGACTCGCGCAACGAGGGCTCCGTACTACAGTCGTATTTTTTCGACATTTTTCACGATAAATCAAAAAATGTTATGCATAAAAATAAACAAAAATCTGTTTTAGCATGTACAAGTAAATCCCTTTCATATGATACTCCACTTGGTACATTAATCTTGCTTTGAAAGTTGAAAGTACTAATTATTTGTTCATGAACACATTTAGTTAATTTTTTTGTGACGTAACCATAAATTCGCGGTTTTCGGATTTTTCCCCTTACGTGTGCTATCAGACCTACCTACCTATCTTTCATGATTCAAGGTCAACACGAAGTACCCTATAGGTTTCTCAACAGACACGACAGACAGACAGAGAACGAAGTGATCCTATACAGGTTCCGTTTTCCTTTTTACGTACACCCTAAAAATCAGGCTAGACACGATGCAATGCAACAGGATATTAAAATCTCTACGGCAAAGAAATTTCTTTGTGAAATATTTACAAAATAAAATTGCACATTGGAATAAATTATGTTCAATTAATAAATAAGAAGCGTTTCCAAAGCGCAAAGCGTTTCATAGTTGAGTACGCCTTAAAGTAAGGCTATGTCTCATCGGGTCGGAAAATACCTCTGCGCTATTAGCCTGGAGCGCCTTGTATAATTGCATTTCACAACAAATTACAAGTTAGAATGAGGTAGAAACATGGACGGAAACTTCTGCCCGTCTTGGGGTAAATTGCCGCAGAGTTGGCCTTTTTGGATATATGAAATCCATATTATATAATATTATGTGAAAGCCTATTTACTAAATACTGGGATAGCTTAGTAATTGAAGAGCGTGTATTTCACCCCCTTGGGGGTTGAATTTTCAAAAATCCTTTCTTAGCGGATGGCTACGTCATAATAGCTATCTGCATGCCAAATTTCAGCCCAATACGTCCTTAGTAGTTTGAGTCAGTCAGTCAGTCAGTTACTAAGTCAGTCACCTTTCCTTTTATATATTTAGATTTTTAAACAGAAGAAAGTGTAGATAAGGCAGAATATTCGAAATCAAACAATTATCTTACGTAAATTGCATTCCCTCTGCGCCAACAATTCTAAATTAAAGACAAAGATACACCGAGGGGGTGGAGAATGGGAGGGGCACGCAATTTCCGCGAACCTTCGGATCAATTAATTAGGAGCCCTTGAAATTGAACCGGTCATCTTTAAATAAATTCCGGATAAGTTTGGCTGCCGGATAAGGGTTCATAAAATCGTGAGGTAATTTTAGAGTTGGTCTATTGAATTTTTGAATTAAAACTTTTTAGGTGCGAGCTAAGAATAACTCGGATATTTTCCGGGAAAGTTCTATTTTTTTATTCTATATTTTATTTGGGGATTTTCTTTAAAAAAGAATGCCAGCCCCATCGTTCCCTAAGCTAACCGTACACAATCAACTTAATTTATAAAATACTAGATGACGCCCGCGACTTCGTCGGCGTGGATTTAGGTTTTTTGAAATCCCGTGGGAACTCTTTGGTATTCCGGGATAAAAAGTAGCCTATGTCCTTCCCCGGGATGCAAGCTATCCCTGTACCAAATTTCGCCAAAATCGGTTGGACGGTTGGGCCGTGAAAGGCTAGTAGTCGAGCGTCCGCCGCAGACAGATGTTGGACAGCCGCATCTTGATTTTCAATGTTTTTAAAAATGGAAAGCATTAGGAATTCCCAGGAAATTTAGCATCAGTCTCCAGCACCACATTTCAAAGGCGTTAACTCTAGACATGTAACAAGAAATCGCGAAGCACAACCCGAATGTTAAATATCAAAGTGCGGAACACCTGAGATGATAATAATATATGCAAATTACCTCTTAACTTGGCGGAGGAGTGCCGTATCAAAGTTGTTATTTGTGTGTTTTAAGTTGCGATGATTTACGCGCTCCGGATTCTGTGCTATACACACGGACCTTGTGTGGAGTCAACAGAGGAACATTCTTCCTCTACGTACGCTACAGGCTATACTCATCTTGGTAGTAGTTCACATTGACAATGAATAATGAGAGACTACTGGCATCTAAGAACAGTATTATAAAGATGGTTTGTGACGGAATGCCTAGCAATATTTTTACATATTGGCTATCTGTGCATCATTATAGTTTATTATTATAGTAATAAGAAATAGAAATAGATTTGTTTACATTGACGCCTATGAAGAGTTTTTTAACATTTACAGTTGCTTAGTTTATAACTTTGTATGTACAGTAGTTCATTTTACTTTGTTATTTTAATTTTTTAAATGGAATATTTTATGAATAATATGTATACTGGGTTCTTTTGCCTTTAATAAAAAACTTTATCATTATTATTATTACGTGCTCACTCCTTTCTAACCACTGCATTTCCTATGTATATATAAACGTGTATGTACAGTACGCGACCGAAAGTAATGTACATCGGCCTTTAGAATGACATTTCGGCTTTGTAGAGCGATGTCTTTGTCACTCGTACCTATATGACGCTTTGTCGGTCTCAACGACAGGGACAGCACTTTACAAATTTGCTTTACAAATGGGGGAGGAATGTAATATCAATCTTGTTATTTGTATTCAAATTTATTTAGTGGCTCATTTTGTTTTGTAATTATTAAGTTTTATTCTTTATTCTGAAGAGCTGTGTGCCACAGTCTAACGAAGCAGAGTTACTGTAATTGGTTCCAAATGTAGCAGGTGCCTCGTGATGAGTAACATCATTCCCTTCCACCACCTCCTCACTTTGTCTAATGGGGGAGGAATGTCATATCAATCTTGTTATTATATTCAAATTTGAAGAAATTTGAAGAAGTCGCGAGCTTAAGTTAGTTTAAATATATAAATGAAATAGTGACTGACTGAGTGACTGACTGACAAATCTATCAACGCACTGCTCAAACTACTGGACTAGGGGTTGAATTTTCAAAAAATCTTTCTTGGCGGATGCCTACGTCATAATAGCTATCTGCATGCCAAAGTTCAACACAATGCGTCCAGTAGTTTGAACTGTGCGCTGATAGATCAGTCAGTCAGTCAGTCACCTTGTTCTTTTATATATCTACTAGCTTATGCTCGCGACTTCGTCTGCGTGGAATACACAAATTTCTAATCCCTATTTTACCCCCTTAGGGGTTGAATTTTCAAAAACCCTTTCTTAGCGGATGCCTACGTCATAACAGCTATCTGCATGCTAAATTTCAGCCCGATCCGTCCAGTAATTTGAGCTGTGCATTGATAGATCAGTCAGTCAGTCAGTCAGTCAGTCAGTCACATTTTCCTTTTATATATTTAGATAGATATAGGATACCAATTATTGACGCAATACATTATAGTAGATTGTTACGTTATACTATACGTGTATGTTAGTTGATGTTTTGTTTATTAGGTTGGTTTAGGTTTTTAAAATCCCGTGGAGACTGAGTTTCTGAGGTAAAAATAAAAGTAACATAACTAATAGTTTTTATTTATTTTCATAAATCACTACCCTTATTATCAGCACCTCAGTACCCTTATTATAATCAGTAGGTACCCTTATTTCAGTACCCTTATTATAAATGCTAAAGTGTGTTTGTTTGTTGGCTTGTCGTTCAATCACGTCGCATTTTTGGCATGGTTATAGATAAAAACCTGGAGAGTGACATAGGCTACTTTTTATCCCGAAAAACAAAGAGTTCCCACGGGATTTTTTAAAAACCTATGATGGAATCAGTCCTAAATGAAATAAATAAATTAATTTGAGTTCATTTCAACGTTTTACAGGATTGTGTACTTCTTAAATAACTGGGAATCAGAATTTACATTCAAAAGACTAAGTGTTGCGTGAAGGTAAATAATGAAACTTCGAAGGCAACTTTGTAGATTATTATCAAATTCCTCCCATCCCCCCTCTGTTCCAGGAGTCTTCAGTTATTCTTTGGCAACTTGAGCTGAGCCAGGAAACTTATACGTCGTTGTTATTTTACACTAGCTGATGCCCGCGACTTCGTCCCCGTGCAATTAGGTTTTTGAAAAATCCCGTGGAAACTCTTTGATTTTCCGGGATAAAAAGTTGCCTATGTCATTATAAATAATATCTGTGCCGGCTGTACTCAAGTGTTTAGTCGACGTTAGCCCGACTAGTTTCGAACCCATCCGGGGTCCTTTTTTAAGGGAGTCAGTTCGCGCACGCGCCGCGGTTTTGACTGCGGGCCGCCTATGTCACTTTTCAGGTATATCAATTTCTATACCCATGCAAAAAACCGGCCAAGTGCGAGTCAGGCTCGCGCACCGATGGTTCCGTGGTACAGTCGCATTTTTTCAACATTTTGCACGATAAATCAAAAACTATGATTCATAAAAATAAATAAAATCTGCTTCAGAATCCACAGGTGAAGCCCTTTTAATGTGATTCTTTATATATACCCACTTGATATAGTTGTCTTACATTGATAATTGAAAATACTAATTATTAGTTCATGATCACAATTTTTTTTTTTTTGTGTAATGTAACTACAAATTCACGGTTTCAGATTTTACCCCGAATGTCAGCTATAAGGCCTACCTACCTGCCAAATTTCATGATTATATGTCAACAAGGACAAACCAACTAACAAACACACTTTCGCATTTATAATAAGGGTACTGTTTATACCTAACGTCGCTTCTGTGTTCTCGAAAAGCATTATCAGTAACAAGTTACTGTACCTATTCAAAGTGAAACATAATATTAATATTTAACGCAAATTATAAAGTTTCTTAATAAGAACAGGAATCTTCCCTTGAAACTTCAACTTAATGAGACATAACTAATATACCCCTTTCCCCACCAAAAGTGAAACTTGTCTTAGGAGAACTTATCTTGACATCCTAGCCAAAAACAAAATTTCGGGTACAACGGCGATGAAGGGACCACTATATTTTCGTCGTTATATCCGGAAGTCACAGATACGTACACATGTATAATTTATATTCATTTATTATTGAAAATATTTGCACACATAGTTATTTACTGGTACATTTAAAAAATTGTGAAATACTAGTTTGCTTCAATTTTTTTTGCGCTTCCTTACCTACTTACCTGATATCTATAAAAAAAAGGTTGTTATAAAGGAACAGGATTGCTGACCATCTGTGTAAATGTAAATAAAAGTTAAGAAATGTTCGTGAAAGAAAGGAATCGTTGTGTCATTGGCGGCCGACGCGCCGGCCGGTCGCAATATCTGCATGGGATGTCTAGAAATTTGTTACAAATGATTCATTAAAAACAGTCGCTACACTCAAACTCGGCGTTCTTTCTAAAGTCGCTATAGCCACATGAATTTTGTACTAAAGTATGCTTTAAATTCAAGGAACTAAGATTTAACGTTGCTAGAAGTAAATGATCACTACAACCATGGTCGTAATAAATGAAATCATCATTATAGTATTAGTATAAATTCTGTGTTTTTTAGTTCTCATCGGAAGATAATTAGGCGTTATTATTATGAAAACAAATCTAGGAATTGTACAGACTTAGATTATAAACAATCGCTGTATTTTAATAGGGATTTGTGTGGAAATTAAGCCCTTAATTAAATTCCAGGGAACCAAGGAGGCCAAGAATAATCTTGGACGAGCTTGAATTTAAATAAAATAGGTTTGTAAGGGGCGGTAGCAGTGAAACTCGAGGGGTTTGCTTAAAATCTGTATTCTCCACTTCATACAGTACATACATGTAACAAAAATATAAAAAAATTGGTGAACAGTAACCTAATCTGGAGGCGGAAGAACGGACTGCTGGCGCTATCGCGTTCGTGGCCTCGACTGGGTGTCGGAGTGGGCTGTAGGTAACTACCGCACTCCTTAACCCTACCAGTCTTAGAGGACTGCGTGGCTATCGCTCTAAGACCGGCCGCTAGGCTAAGAATGATCTTCGAACTGTCGGGCGCGCTCTTTTATACTCGCGGATCCCCGCTTCTTGCGTAGGCGGCTACTCGATGACGTGTTTGTAGAACAGTGCAGTTAGTAGTGTGCGAGTGGGAAAGCTTCGGCGGCCGCGCGGACGGATGGTTTGTTACAGTCTCCCCCTCTGGTGCTCGTTAACGTCCCGTAAGAGTACCAGGAACATCTTGAGTCTTCCTCGTCGTCGAATGGGTACAACTGGCGTAGGCGTTTCTTCATCTCGTCTGTCGTAACTAACTATTGCTGATGTGTGATATCTTCCAATAGGTTTTCCAGGGTCAGGCGTAATCGCAACTTCATACGGTTTGTCTTGTCAAAGTGCGAATTTGGCTGACGTAAGTAGTCGGCTTGCATATTTGGAAGGATGATCATTTGCACCCTCCCCCTGCATTAAAGCTGCTCCTACAGCATATTTGCATCTATATTCAAGTGACTTTCTTCTTTGTGGTGTTTTCGTTGGGCCCCACGTTGGCGCCAGTGACTTTCCCTCGATTGAGGTGGATGAGCGGACTGCGTGGCTATCGCGTTCATCACCTCAACGGGTTGTCAGAGTGGGCTGCAGGTGGCTACCGCACTCTTTAACCGGACTGGTCTTGGAGGACTGCTAAGCTATCGCTCCATTGCCAGCCGTTAGGCTGAAAGTCGGATTCTAACCTCAACTGGGTGTCGGAGTGGGCTGCAGGTAGCTACCGCACTCCTTAACCCTACCAGTCTTAGAGGACTGCGTGGCTATCGCTCTAAGACCGGCCGCTAGGCTAAGAATGATCTTCGAACTGTCGGGCGCGCTCTTTTATACTCGCGGATCCCCGCTTCTTACGTAGGCGGCTACTCGATGACGTGTTTGTAGAACAGTGCAGTTAGTAGTGTGCGAGTGGGAAAGCTTCGGCGGCCGCGCGGACGGACGGTTTGTTACAGGTTTAGATTATGTAGTGAGTAATGATTTTCTATACGTAGGTAATATTTTCTAAAGAGTATTTTTTAAAGAATGACAATAACTTATCATTGAAAATATATAGGTACCCATATACCCATGCAAAAAATCACATCAATCGGTTGCTCCGTTGTGACGTGATTGAAGGACAAACCAACAAACAAACAAACACACTTTCGCATTTATAATATTATGGGAACTGATTAGTCAGGACTTGACGCTTTAGCATGCATTTTTTGTTTCATAAAAGTGCTACCTAAACCTTTCCAAAAACGAAAAAAATAAATTAAAATAGCGTCTCCACTTCCTCAAAGACGCTGGTATAAGGTTATATAATAAATCAGCCCCTTTTGAGAAAAGAAAACCCGAGCACCTAACAAAAGGAGTTCTTTTGCAATTTTTCAACTGCGCCGTACGAAATTTCAGCTACGGCACTAACATTATTACTTCTAGCGACGAAACTGGGGTTTGTCGCTTTGAGAGAGGTACAACGCTCGCTCTATTACAGGTTACGACTTACCTGCCCTAAGTGGAGCTGCAATGCACTATATGCCGTCTGGAGTACCGTCTTGACCGGTCTAACTTAATAATAAAACCTCTTCGGTTCGCTGTTACGTCTCTTTTGGAGATCCACTATCATTTTTATGTTTTCAAATTGAAATATTTTGTTCATGTTCTTTTCCTTTAAATTCTTACATATATTTTTATGATCGTGTTTTTATTCACTATAATATATTTTGAAGAGTTTAAAGGAGAGTTAAGTAGGTAACTACTTAACACACTAATGTCCACGCTCGGTTGATATTTTTTGGCAATAAATCATGCCTTTCATTAATTTACAATATACTTATTACAATAATATTTTTGAAAAAATGTTCACAAAAAATTAAATACCTAAAACAACTAAAAATAAAAGTTAATTATCATCTAATTGAAATAACAAACTATTATAATATTATTGTCGATATTTTTGGAATTCAGCCGCTCTTATTCTCTTATTCTCGCGTATGTGTTTTTTGTTTTGTCATCATAATTTTGGATTGGTTTGTCCTTCAATCACATCGCAACGGATCAAAGGATTTTTTCCCCTGATTGTAGTTAAAGACCTGGACAGTGACACAGGCTACATTTTATCCCGAAAAATCTAAGAGTTCTCACGGGATTCTCAAAAACAAAATCCTCATGAATGAAGTCATCGGGCATCAGCTATTCCAGAATATAAACCAGAAAATACTCGTACATTCAAATAAAGACAGGGCACTCAGGCTGACATCTATAGAACGCACTTTGACTTTGCTCATACTTATGATTACGTTCAGACAGATTTATGTGAGAGATATACATCTGTCTCGTTTTAACTCTGTCTTAAGTCTCAGCAAAGTCAGAGCGTGCTCTATAGTTTCCACCCTTAGTTGGGAAAAAATATAATTATTTTATCAATTTTCTACGGAACCAATGCCTTTTAAACGTTCGTCTACATCCTGTTTTCTCCGCTTCGGTGCGAGTTCGCTCAGAACGGCAAGCACTTCCTTCCTTATTTGTCTAAAACCTGACGTGGACTCGAGAGTATTGCAGTAACATTATTTGGTTTAGTTTTTTATTTCGTTGTCGTTTAAATGAATTTTGACATTTATAATGTCGATTTATTATGACGTCATGTTGTCTATGACACGTGGGACGATAACACACCTACACCTTTATTGAAGTAAAACTTTTTCTTGATAATAATAAACTCTAGATGTTATTTTTGGTCGGAAGTAACGTTTGCGTTTATTTCGCTCTTATTTAAAATGGACACGAAACTGAACAGCTTTTATGAGACCGCCATCTTTTATTGAAACCTTTTTAGGTATCAAGTAGTAAGCGCCATAGATTAAAAGTTTTACTTACAGCAACATGTTTTAGAAATTACTAGATTCTAACAGTACCTATATATTTAAAGCATGACTAGCTTATGCTCGCTACTTCGTCTGTGTGGACTACATAAATTTCAACCCCCTATTTTACTCCCTTCAGGGTTGAACTTTCAAACATCCCTTTTTAGCGATGCCTACGTCATTATAGCTATCTGCATGCGAAATTTCAGCCCCATCCGTCTAGTAGTTTCAGCTATGCGTTGATAAATCAGTCGGTCAATAAGTCAGTCAGTCACCTTTTCCTTTTATATATTACTTTATCAATTTTCTACAGAACCAATGCTCTATAAACGTTCTACATCCTGTATGTTGAGTTTGTTCGGAACGGCAAGTGCTTCCTTCCTTATTTGTCTAAAACCTGACGTGGACTCGAGAGTAACTCTATTTGGTTTAGTTTTCTATTTCGTTGTGTGTCGTGTAAATGAGAAAGGGTCGCTGGTGTTCCCTTCGTTTGTCATTTCGAATAGGGATATTTTTGGTATTTTGTAAGCAAACAAATTTCTGTAGGCAAATCTATGACGAGTTTGTAATGATTTTTTTTACCTACCTTATTTAAACTTACCCATACTATTACTAATATTATAAATGCGAAGGTATGTCTGTCTGTCTTCTAGCTTTTCACGGTCCAACATTTTAACCGATTTTGATGAAATCTGGTACAGAGTTAAGTTCCATTCCGGGAACGGACATAGACTACTTTTTATTCTGGAAAATCAAAGCCTTGCCACGGGATTTAAACAATAATAAACTGTCTGTCTGTCGTGTCTGTCAAGAAAACCTATAGGGTAGTTCCCGTTGACCTAGAAACATGAAATTTGGTAGGTAGGTAGATCTTATAGCACAAGTAAAGGAATAAATCCAAAATCCCGTGAATATGTGGTTAGGTACATCACAGAAAAAAATATTTAAATTGTTGCTCATGAATAAATACCTATTAGTATTTTGAATTTTCATAGTAAGATAACTACATCAAATGGGTTATCATGTGAAAAGGCTTTACTTTTTTTTTTTTTTATCGGGATTTATTTATTTGTTTTTTTTTTTTTTTTTTAATACAATAAAACTTAAAGCTAGCCTTATCTAATTACTATATAAATCATGACCGCGTGGAATGGTGCCAAGAATACTGGCTGCATTTCCGCGCTGGACAGCCAGGCTGATCCGCTGCGCAAAAGGCTTTACTTGTACATTCTAAAACAGATTTTTATTCATTTTTATGCATAATATTTTTCGATTTATCGTGCAAAATGTCAATAAAATACGACTGTAATACGGAACCCTCAGTGCACGAGTCTGACTCGCACTTGGCCAGTTTTATTGTTTTATGCAATAAAAACCTACTTCCTTATTTTGCGGAGTGGGGAATATTTCTGTATCCGTTTGGTTTACTTTTCTATTTCGTGGTTGTCGTGTAAACGAGAAAGGGCCGACGCCGATGCATTTGTCATTTCCTGTGAGGATATTTTCGGGAAATTTTCTATCATGAAAATATAATATATCACTTCTTGGTATATAAAAAATAACTCGACCATTTTTAGGGCTCCGTACCTCAAAAGGAAAAACGGAACCCTTATAGGATCACTTTGTTGTCTATCTGTCTGTCAAGAAACCTACAGGGTACTTCCCGTTGACCTAGAATCATGAAATTGGGCAGGTAGGTACATCTTATAGCTGACATTTAGGGAAAAATCTGAAAACCGTGAATTTAGGGTTAGATCACACAAAAAAAATTAAATTGTGGTCATGAACTAATAATTAGTATTTTCAACTTTCGAAGTGAGTGACTATATCAAGTGGGATATCATATGAAAGGTCTGCACCTGCACATTCTAAAACAGATTTTTATTTATTTTTATGCATCATAGTTTTTGAATTATCGTGCAAAATGTCGAAAAAATACGACTGTAGTACGGAACCCTCATTGGGCGAGCCTGACTCGCACTTGGCTGGTTTTTTTTTAATATAATATAATTAAATACGAACGTAGGTGTGTCTCTTATCTTTTCACAGCCCATCCACTTAACCGTTTTTGACAAAATTTAATCTACTTACTTACATAATTAGTTAGTACAGGAGACGGATTTTTATCTCTGAAAATCAAAGAGTTCCCACGGGACTTGTGCCACGTGAGCTCACAACGTGCCTTGCGTGTCACAGCCCGCGTGGATTGCAGTCTCCTTGACGCCGCGTCGCGAGCAAAGGCCCATTCAAAAAGGACCTCGGTCGGATGAACGGTCGTCAAAACCTTCGAAACTAATCGGGTACACTTCAACTAACACGTGACTTCAGCCGTCAGATATTTATATTTGTAACAAGCGATTTGTTTGCGAGTTGAAACTCATGAACAAGTAACACTATACTTTTAACAAGCGATTTGTTTGCGAGTTGAAACTCATGAACAAGTAACACTATACTTTTAACAAGCGATTTTTTTGCGAGTTGAAACTCATGAACAAGTAACACTATACATTTAACAAGCGATTTGTTTGCGAGTTGAAACTCATGAACAAGTAACACTATACTTTTAACAAGCGATTTGTTTGCGAGTTGAAACTCATGAACAAGTAACACTATACTTTTAACAAGCGATTTGTTTGCGAGTTGAAACTCATGAACAAGTAACACTATACTTTTAACAAGCGATTTGTTTGCGAGTTGAAACTCATGAACAAGTAACACTATACTTTTAACAAGCGATTTGTTTGCGAGTTGAAACTCATGAACAAGTAACACTATACTTTTAACAAGCGATTTGTTTGCGAGTTGAAACTCATGAACAAGTAACACTATACTTTTAATTAGCGATATTGTTCGTTGTGTTTAATTATGTACAAATCTGTCTGTCTGGATCGCAATGGGGAGTGGCGGCTGACAGTTTTTCAGTTGCAGACTTCGACACGTTGTGGCTGATTGTAATGAATACAGCGGATTCATTATAATGATGGGTTCCGGTCGGTTTGTTTGGTGAATCAAATGTAATGTTAACTTGGATTTATAAACTGTTTCAATTTTTTGGGGTTCCGTACGTCAAAAGGAAAAACGGAACCCTTATAGGATCGCTTTGTTATCTGTCTGTCTGTCGATCTGTCAAAAAACCTACAGGGTACTTCCCGTTGACCTAGAACCATGAAATTTGGCAGGTAGGTAGCTCTTAGAGCAGACATTAGGGGAAAAATCTGATAACCGTGAATTTGTGGTCACATCACACAAAAAAGAATCAAATTATTCTCAATTTTCAATTATCAAAGTAAGATAACTATATCAAGTGGGGTATCATACAAAAGGGCTTCACCTGTGGATTCTAAAAAAAAGCCTCATCTGGTAACAGAAGAGCTGGCCCATTTTTGCGCAACGAATCAGCCTGGCTGTCCAGCGCGGAAATGCAGCCAGTATTCTTGACACCATTCCACGCGAGCATGATTGGTATAGTAATTAGATAAGGCTAGCTTTAAGTTGTATTAGATACTTAAAATATGTAGATAGGACATAGATTTAAAAAAGTTGTGATACACGGTATAATTATGTATGTACAAGTCTGTCAGATAATTTAGAATTTTCTAAATATTCAACGGTATCCCAGAGCGAGGAGGAATCCAGTTACGCTAATAAACTTAGGAAGTAAACCGGTAACTCAGTTATTTCGTTTAGTTGAAATAGGCCCGGTGTGTGCGATGAAATGCAGCCGTGATGGAATTAAAACTTCGCTACGGACAATCCACGCTAAACACAGTTATGAACTTGCAGGATGGGAGCTAGGTCTCATTGGATTAGAGTATAAGTGAAATTGGATTAGTCCACATAGTACCTACCCTCTCATTGTTATTTTTTGTTACTAAATAATATATACTTAGATATTTTAATTTATATCTACACTAATATCATAAAGAGGAAAGATTCGTATTTTTGTATGTTTGTGACGAATAAACTCAAAAACTACTGCATCTATTCCAAAAACTCTTTCACTGTTAGAAAGCTACATTATTCCTGAGTTGCAAAGGCTTTATTCAATTTTCAAAAAATTAGAAACCCCTGCGAAAATTGTAATAAGCTACCCGTGCGAAGCCAGAACGGGTCACTAGTTTTAAATAAAATGGCTATGTCCATACAAATGGACAGAGATGGCGAAACTATAAATAGTTTTCTTATGTATGGTACCTAACATAAAAATGTTACGTATACAAGTACCTATATCAGATAAATTAGAAATTTCTAAATATTCGACGGTATTTGAGAGCGAGGAGGAATCCAGTTACGCTAATAAACTTAGGAAGTAAACCGCTAACTCAGTTATTTCGTTTAGTTGAAATAGGCCCGGTGTGTGCGATGAAATGCAGCCGTGATGGAATTAAAACTTCGCTACGGACAATCCACGCTAAACACTGTTATGAACTTGCAGGATGGGAGCTAGGTCTTTAGGATTTAAGTATAAGTGAAATTGGATTACTACACATGGTATAATTTCTCATTGTTAATTATGTTATTTATCTATTTAAACATCTTTATTTTCATCTTTCGCCATTTTTATTGAGTGGTTGCAATAGTTAGTGCCCTAATCAAGTTAATATTGCAGTTAGGTTATTATAAAAGGTAAAATTCTCGATACGCCTCTGCACGTCGTGATTAACATTTAATTTCACTTCTGGTATGTTTATACTTGTGTCAATGTCAATAAATTATGTCTTCTTATTCTCTTTTCACTAAATATTACATAAAAAAACACTTTTTTAATTTACCTGTAAGTATCTTCTTAAACATTTTGCTTTGTGTTTCTTTTTTATTTTAGTTAACATTTCTGCAATGAGAGCAGACTTTATAGTACAACATATTAAAAAATTAACTTAATAAGTATTTTCCTCTATTTGTTTAAACAAGTTTAAACTATAGATCGCTTACCATGCACAGTGCACAATCGAAGTAATGAGAGGAGTTGTCTGCAAATTCCTATTAGGATCCCCATTGATCGCTCGGTACCCAAAACTTCCCCGGTTTAGGGGATTCGGGATCGCTCCGGGCACGGACCAGTTAATCCCGGCTAAAATCGGCGCTTATGACGTTGTGTGGATTATGAAAAGTTTGGTGATGATGACTTTGCTACGTCAGTTTATTTTCCTGAGTCTTAGTTTTTCTATCTGGTGCAAAGGAAAAAAACTTTATGGTTTGAACTAACTTACCTACTGTTTGAAACAAAAACTTGAATTATCATTAAAACTATTAAATTAACTATCACTAAGATTTTGAAAGTAGATTTTAAGTCTTCACTTCATTTTTTTATCATTGCTGATATTGACTGTATGTTATGATTACACATCTTTTTGATTTTCAAGCGTTAGATAACCCAGAGGAATTAAGGTAGATTTCTCATACTAAAACTGTTAAAAGTACTTTATTATTTCACGTTTGAAAAATTGGTTTGTTAGTTAATAAATATTCATTAGTATTCTATTTTCAACCTCATAAATTATATAAAAGTGACCTTCGAAAATAAACACCTTAAATAAATTAATAATGTTCAAAACTATTTCATTCTCAACTTTATCAACATTAGCAAAGTTACGTCCTTTACTAAATAAGCGCCAATAGACACAAAATCCGGCTTAATATAATTCTAGACCTAGACACAGACCAGATGTCTCTAGGCATTAGTGCTGGGCGAACTTTTAATCCTAATATCCTTTCGTAGGAAATGAAGTTTACGCTCGGAACGTCCGGAGCAGGACTGAATTGGACTTAAGTCCTGTAAGGAATCCTTTGGCAAGCGGGAAGTCCATCGGCAGTGCTCTTAGGAAACTTATGTTACGCCGAGGAAACAATGACAAAGAATTTATTGGCACTTTATTTAATTTTGAACAACCAATCCCTAAGAAAGTAGAATTAGTATTGAACGTGTTGGAAGAAAATATCGTTTTCGTAAAGGAAAGGAAATTATGTTTACAATTTGTTGGCGATGACAAATTAAAGCCTCTGTCACTTAATAAACGTGAGGATGAAAAAAATAAAATAGAAATTCCACATTAAATAAGCCATTATGATGGCAACGAGACGGTCCCCGTAAATAAAATGAAAAAGAAGTCAATTATCGGGAAAGAAAAAAATTTTAGAAAGAATTTGAACATTGCCGACTTCGCACAATACAGAAATCAAATCAACGAGACGGAATGAAATCAAAATCTCGGCCAGGTAACCGATTACGCGACAACAAAAGCCGAAATTAATTTCCTCAGTCGAGATAAATTCAAGTTTTATTTTAAAACAAAACTCACGAACAATTTTGGGAATTGACGCCGCGATTAAGATTCATAATACTTGTAAAGTTTTATCTCCTGCCGGAGCTGGCAAGTTCGCGAGAGCAATAAAGCATTTTGGCAGATTTTGAAGTGCTACGGATATTAAATGTACATTACGCGTCCTGCCACAGATGTAGCAAATTTTCGGTGCGCTGTCTGACTCCTTCATTATGTAACTTTCTGATTGTATCTCTTATTTTCCTTTGGGTAATATTTTGTTACTGCACTACCGAATTTTTCTTATTATGTTTCATACACAGATATAATATTATTACTATTTAGTTATAATATACGGGAGCACAGTGCTGTAGGCTCGACCCATAGAGAATTCAACCTCAAGAGTAGACTTAAAACTTGTATATACAAGTTTTTGCAGCTTGGCGATCGGGGGTGTCCGGTTATTAGGCGTCTATAGGTAGGTGGTGGTCTGTGGTTCGACAGTAACAATAGGAAGATCTTCCTCCAAGCGAGTGTCATGCATGGACCGTTGTATTTTGATACTTGAAAATACAGTGTGTTTTTTTAACAAAGACAGTATGGGAAAATCATATACCATAGGAGATACATGGAAACTAGGAATCTTCAGCTCTTTTTTTGTGAAATCAATTTTTACGTCGTTAATTTTTTGGTCAAGCGTGAATTGTCCATAAAATGAATGATATTACCTATGTATGTATAGATACACTGCGACTCCCATTCCAACAGTTGGTTTTTAAGTTGCCTGGACAAGATCACTGTAGTGATAAGGTCGCCCTTTGTTTTTAAGTGTATACTGTGTTCTTACTCTTTGTAAAAAAAAAAAAACTGTTAGCGGATGCCTTTTGCCTAGGTCATAATAACTATCTGCATGCCCAAATATTTCAGCCCAAGCCATACAGTAACTTGAGCTGTGCGTTGATAGATCATTCAGTCAGTCAGCTTTCCTTTAATATATAGACTAAAGACTAGCTTATGCTTGCAACTTCGTACGCGTACTCCGCGTGGACTACACAAATTTCATACCCCTATTTCACCCCCTTATGAGATGAATTTTCAAAAATCCTTTCGTAGCGTATGCATACGTCATAATAGCTATCTGCATGCCAAAATTAAATTTCAGCCCGATCCGACCAGTAGTTTGACCTGTGCGTTGATAGATCAGTCAGACAGTTTTCCTTTTTTAAACAGATAGAAATCTTACAGATAAATCATCGTTCGCCAACGTTCCAAATCTGCGGTACTACAACAATTTTTAAGCATTCCCAAACCACCCGTTCGCTTCACAAACGGTATAAAACAGAACTTCCCGCTCGCGAGTCAGCGCAATTATTATTGAGAGCGAGTATTACATTTAATCCAGCAACTTTAATACGAATGCGATCCGCATAAAGCGCGTCCTCAACGCGGAATGGCAAAAGTTAGCTTGTTTATTTCCACTCCCGAAGTGCGGAACGCGAATGGAGGTGTGAAATACATTCCGGCCGCCGCTTTTACAATACTATAGGACGTACTCCTGAATATAATTCCAAAATAACTTGTGCTTGTTATGACATCTGACAAATGAGTGGAACTGTTACCCATTACTAGATATTTTTGTAATTAGTGGAATACAAAAATTGCCTTTTTTATTGCATTTCGTTTTTGGTAGATTTATAATAATACGTACCTTTATATCAAGTGGTGTGAGTCTAATGGTTAATACCTTGGCCTGTTATTCGGGAGATCAAGTGTCTGATCCCGGGCACGCACTTTTTGGAGTTATTTGTATCCTAAGCAATTATCACTTTCTTTAACGGTGAAGGAAAACATCGCGAGAAAACCTGCATGTCTGAGAGTTCTCCATAATGTTCTCAAAGGTGTGTGAAGTCCGCCAATTCGCACTTAACCAGCGTGGTGGAATTTGGCCTAAGCACTTGTCATTCTGACAAGAGACCCGTGCTCAGTAGCAACATTTAATCCAGCAACTTTAATACGAATGCGATCCGCATAAAGCGCGTCCTCAACGCGGAATGGCAAAAGTTAGCTTGTTTATTTCCACTCCCGAAGTGCGGAACGCGAATGGAGGTGTGAAATACATTCCGGCCGCCGCTTTTACAATACTAGGACGTACTCCTGAATATAATTCCAAACAAACTTGTGCTCGTTATGACATAATATGACAAATGATTGGGTTTGTTACCCTGTAGATATTTTTGTATGTAGGCGAATATAAAAATTGTCTTTTTGACTTTGACTTTGAAACCCTTGAAAACATTACGGATAACTAACTCTCAAGCTACCTCACAAAGTTTTTACTTCACCGTTAAAGCAAATCATATTTTGATTGCTTAGTACGCACATAACTCTTAAAATTCCTTCGATAAACTTACTATTAGGCATTGACAATTATCCATACTTCCATACTAATATTATAAATGCGAAAGTCTGTCTGTCTGCTAGCCTTTCACGACCAAACCGTTCAACCGATTTTGACGAAATTTGGTACAGAGATAGCTTGCATACCGGGGAAGGACATAGGCTACTTTTTATCTCAGAAAATCAGAGTTGCCAAAGGATTTAAAAAAACTTAAACCCACGTGAACAAATTTGCGGGCATCAATTAGCATTGAAAATAAAACATTATTACTTGTATAATTATTATTAATTTATTTTCAATAGTGCTCAATTAAATATCTCTTTTGTATCTACAACCTATCCTATCTCCTTAAATCGTGTATTGAGTAAATACGAGTCCAATTGTTCTTTGACACAGTTCCTATTCAGGTTTTAATTAATTGTCAGGGTAAAGCTAAGCCCTGAGGCCCCTGAGGGATCTTGTTATATTATTGTTTGTATAGGTTTTATCGATTCAAGGTACGACATTGGATTCTCATCAGTCTTGAGTTTCGATTGTTTATTTAATGAAATATTGTTTACGTCTAATTCATCTAAATATATAAAAGGAAAAGGTGGACTGACTGACTGACTGATCTATCGACGCACAGGTCGCACAGCTCAAACTACTGGAGGGATCAGGCTGGAATTTGGCATGCGGATAGCTATTATGATGTAGGCATCCGCTAAGAAAGGAATTTTGAAAATTCAACCCCTAAGGGGGTGAAACAGGGGTTTGAAATTTGTGTAGTCCACGCGGACGAAGTCGCGAGCATAAGCTAGTTATTTTATATACTTCAATGTGTTAATCCATTCTAATGTCATAAATATGCAAGTGTGTCTTTCTGACCTCTAACTTTTTATGGTTTATCCATTTAACCAATTTTGATGTTTGGTACAGTGATTGCTTGTAACTCGGGGAAGGACAAAGTTTACTTTAAATCCCGGACAATCAAAAAATTCCCACGGTATTCAAAAAAAATCTTAATTCACGTGGACAAAATTGCGGGTATCATCTACTTGGTACAGAGATAGCTTGTATCTGGAGGTGAACACAGACTTCTTTTCATCCCGGGAAATCAAAGAGTTCCCACGGGATTTTTCAAAACCTACGCGGTTGAATTCGCGGGTAGGTATCGTCTAGTTCCTTATAATTTGTGTACAAATAGCTCATGTCAAAATGAAACAGTTGTACCTTTGTGTTTTTATCTGTGACACCAACAACAAATAAATGCATTTTCTTTCTTTCTTTCTTTCTTTCTTTCATATATATATTTTTTTTTTAAGAAAAATGTTTTTTTTTTAAGGCTGTACCACACATTACCAGCTAGACCTGGTTAGGTTTTACCGGCGCCTCTAATACTTGAGTAGTAAGGTCAAGCGACCTCAAGTAGAAGAAGCGCCGGAATAAAGTATGTGTGGCACAACCCGAAAAAAAATAGAAAAAAAATAAAAAAATTTAGGTAGGTACTCTTGTCACGTAGATAACAATTTTAATCTTGAATATAAACTTTTCTTCCATATTTTATAAAAATAATGTCAAAATTATGGTGCAGGTCGACCACTAGGTAATAATAATAATATTCGTAATAACATAATCATACAATACTAACATTATGTTCATAATAATTGCACATACCTACCTAGAATATTCGACTAAGTATTAACGACAGAGGAATGTGCTGTGCTCAGACAAGCCGCCAAGCGCTTACAAGCACGAAGAAACCAATATTGTAAGTGTTTTTTTGTGTTTCACTTTTTGTGTGGAAAAATAAATAAATAAATAAATAATTATTATGAAATAACATAAACAACACAAATATTACCATCTCAAACTCCATAATATTATAATGGAAAAACTTCAACAGAATTATATTATACACCTAACGCCATCTTACGACAGCGTTACAAGTTAGCCGTATCGTATTTAATGCATTTGTAACGTTCTTCGATGCCTCTGAAATATTATTTGTTGGTCATCTAGGTCACCTATGACCTACATATAGTAAATAGGTCAGTAGGTCGGGCCTTTCGAACAGCGTGCAGTAAAGGGTTTCTGGGACATTATTTTGTTTGAATACGATTGAGTAATATTTTGTTTGAAACCCAAGTGAGTTTTGCTATTGAAGGGAGTTCAAAGTATTGTGTAGTCTATGCTTATTGCTTATGAACCTTGTTCAGTAAAGTGCATTTTGTGTAGTTAGCAATTTCATATTGCGTGGTGAAATTGAGAGTTATTTCGTTATAGGTACTTACTTTTTAAATTTCGGAATAACGATAATATAAGTAGGTAAATAAGGGGTGCTTCATGCAAACACGTGGCGAGTGCGGGCCTTGCCATGTACAAGGGGTGGACGAGGCATGGATTTAAAATATCACGCCACCATAGGCCTGTTTTTACTCTAAATATATAAAAGGAAAAGCTGAATGACTGACTGACTGATCTATCAATGCACAGCTTTTTTGGACTTGGACTGAGGCGTGCAGATAGCTATTATAACATAGACATCCACTATGAAAGGATTTTTGAAAATTCAACCTTTGAGGGGGTAAAATAAGGTTTTGTTTGTGCAGTCCACGTGGACGAAGTCACGGATATAAGCTATTATTCAATATGCGTCCAATTATGGTGAGTTTTAGAGGTTTTCGTAATCAATTGTTGCTAGTGACGTTTATTTTCTTCATTATAGGCTTGCGATTGACTGCAATCAGAACAAACAAAAGAGTATGATGCATTAAGGTGGAGTGCGCCTGCCTAGTACCTACCTCTTCCTCTTCATTGGTAGATGCTGTTGACGATTCGAAAAACTTGTAAAAGTTTAATGAAGAGGTTTCCAGGCAACGTTCGAGATAATTTTCATAGATGGCGCTGAATACTTTCACCACTAAAGATGAAAAATAATACCTATATTAATATTATGATCTATGCTTTAATTTTTTAAATTTAAATCGGATGCGTAATTAATTACTTCTATTATAGTTCACAGATTTTGTGGGGAAAAAACGTAAGGAAAATTGCAGTGCACGCTAGGCTCTTACTCTTCATCTAAGTATGTCATTAATTGACATTGTGGCTAATTCCTTTGTACACAATCTCTAAACTAAACTAAAATATCACGTCTAAATCTATTGCTATCCCTTTCATAATGTTGCTTGCGGAAAAGGAAAGCACTAGATTTAGACCTGTTAATTAAGTTTAGTTTAGAGATTGTGTACTAGAGAATCGGCCCCAATGTGGCTAATTCCGTTGTACACAATCTCTAAACTAAACTAAAATGGCACGTCTAAATCTATTGCTATCCCGTTCATAATGTTGCTTGCGGAAAAGGATAGCACTTGATTTAGACCTGTTAATTTAGTTTAGTTTAGAGATTGTGTACAAGAGAATCGGCCCCACTACCTAAATAGCTATTATTTTTCATTTTTAGTGGTGAAAGTATTCAGTGCCATCTATGAAAATTATCTCGATCGTTGCCTGGAAACCTCCTCATTTATTTATATTTACTTATCATTTGAAGGTACCATTATTATAGCTATGATTTATATTACATCAAGTACCTGATTTCGCAGGCCTTCATTAACTTGCACGAGCGAGATGGCTATCCCGTCCAGGTGCTGAGGACCTAAATCACTATTCAGTCTATAAGTCTATCGGAACAACTAGCACATCAAAACCGGTTGAGCATTATCGATACAGGTGGGTTATCGATGTATCTGATTGTTGTTTGTTGGGCCCATGAGGTTCGAGAGATGACTGGCGTGCGGCGAGCTCGGTAGCAACAGGCTGCAGAAGGGGCGGAGCTTAGGGAGGGTGCGATTGCGCGGTGGAGTGCCGGTTGCCATGACGACGCCTCCTCTGAATGTTTGTGATTACTACATCCATAGGAAGAAAGTTTCGCTGTGATTGACGTTGGATTCGATAATTGTGTTTGGGTGCCGGCTGGGTTTTTTATGAGGAACGGTCTCAGCGGTTTCTGCGTTTTTATGACGGTTTTGTTAAAGGTAATCGCATATTATGAGACGACTTGCAAGACTTGTATGTATTTGGGTGCCGGCTGGGTTTTTTTATGAGGAACGGTTTCAGTGGTTTCTGCGTTTTTATGACGGTTTTGTTAAAGGTAATCGCATATTATGAGACAACTTGCAAGACTTGTATGTGTTTGGGTGCCGGCTGGGTTTTTTATTAGGAACGGTTTCATCGGTTTCTGCGTTTTTATGACGGTTTTGTTAAAGGTGATCGCATACTATGAGACGACTTGCAAGACTTGTATGTGTTTGGGTGCCGGCTGGGTTTTTTATGAGGAACGGTTTCGCGTTTTCATGACGGTTTTGTTAAAGGTGATCGCATACTATGAGACGACTTGCAAGTCTTGTAATGGATGCAAGCACCACCAGATGGCGTAGTTCCACATAAAAACTTGCGGCCTGTCTAAACCCGCTTAGATCTTAGAACAATAAGTAAACCCGGTAGACCTTAATTTAAAAATTCTAAAATGAAGAAGCAAATGTTGATGGTTTTAAAGTTTCTAGTGTGTATTTACTTAGTCAAAAACAAACACAAAATCTACATTTTTTTTTCATGTAAAACGTTTGACAAAATATATACTTAATAAATACACAGCTTAGAGAACCAGTAGGCAATAAGTAATTAGAAACAGTGGTTTTCTAGATTCAATAATAATTTTGGAATTAGCTTTTACCAATTAGGTATAATTGTTCACTTATCAGAAAACCAAAAAAAAAAATTTACATTTACATAATTCAATTAGGTACATTTTATTTATAGGTATTGATTTCATGACGTAAAAAAGTTATAACTATATTAATATGCTCGCGACTTCGTCCGCGTGCACAAATTTCAAACCTCTATTTCACCCCCTTAGGTGTTAAATTTTCAAAAATCCTTTCTTATCGAATGCCTACGTCATAATAGCTATCTGCGTGTCAAATTTCAGCCCGATCCGTCCAGTAGTTTGAGATGAGCGTTGATAGATCAGTCAGTCAGTCACCTTTTCATTTTATTCGTTTAGAATTTTATCGCTAAATATAACTTTATTCTGAGTCTGTAGGTACTTACTTATTAAATGTAGATATGCAAAGTGCTTCTTAGTTAAAGTTACATTTGTATGAGTAAATAATATATTGTATGTGTACAAGTATATTATGAAAGTGAAAGCGTAGATGAAAATAATTGCGCAGAGAATATGAAATCCCAAAAGTTTTCTAATATCAAGTTTAGCTATACTTTTACATTAACCTGCATGAATACTTGCTTATTTGAAACTAGCTGATGCCCGCGACTTTGTCCGCGTGGACTACATAAATTTCAAACCCCTATTTCACCCTCTTAGGGGTTGACTTTCAAAAATCCTTTCATAGCGGATGTCTACGTCATAATAGCTATCTGCATGCCAAATTTCAGCCCGATTTGTCCAGTAGTTTGAGCTGTGCATTGATAGATTAGTCAGTCAGTCAGTCAGTCAGTCAGTCAGTCAGTCAGTCACCTTTTCCTTTTATATATTTAGATGTCTTTCCATAATATATCTACCTACTGACTTTAACAAAACTATAGTGATGTAACGAATATTCGCATTCGCATTCGCGGATATTCGCATATTTTTGCATATTCGCATTCGCATTCCGCGAAAATATTACTGCGAATGTTTTGCGAATATAAAAAAAATTGATGCAATAGTTGGTTAATAAAACAAAATCAACTTCTTATGTTTTTAACCTCGTAATCACATTATCAGTCTTCTCTTTATTAATTGGTGACGGGACTGCCGGCAGGGTGACCAAGCCATAGACAATGGTGCCAAATTTAAACAAAAACTGAACAAACGCATTCGCATTCGCGAATTTCGGCAGCACATGTTCGCATTCGCATTGCACTCGCGAATGATTAAAATATGTCATTCGTTACAATCACCTCACTCACTCACTCACTGCAGAGCACGGGTGGTCTCCTCTCAGAGTGAAAAGGGTTTGGCCATAGTCTGCCGCGCTGGTCATGTGCGGATTGGTAGACTTCACACACCTTTGAGAACGTCATTATGGAGAACTCTCAGGTATGCAGGTTTCCTCACGATGTTTTCCTTCACCGTTAAAGCAAGTGATATCTAATTACTTAAAACGCACATAACTCCGAAATTTAGAGGTGCCTACCCGACTCGATCTCCCGATCTTCAATTAGAAGGCAGACGTCCTAACCACTAGGCTATCACTGCTACAAAGTGCTAAGAGCAATTACACAGATAACCGTAGAGAGTACAATCGGATAGGTAATAATAAAATAAAATAAATGTTTTAAACAATTTAGTCTTAATAAATAGAAGAAGAACGAAAAAAATAACAAATATTATAAGCAAAGCAATAGGAAGCAATAAAAAACAGCAAAGACTGCAAGCTTCCAGCAATAACCGCTCCACTTTATAAATTGTCGTCGCAACTAACAGATTAAAATTGTTTCAGCTAAATGAAAATTTTTCATTTATCATCCCTTTATCATATCAAGCAACAAGCCTAGAAGTAGACACAATACTCAGATATATAAAATTCAAAGTTGAAGCGTGCGGGGTAAGGGGTAAGTAATGCAATTAAAACACGTCCACTCGGTTTGACTTTTATTTCGTCTCTCCTTCAAACACATATATTACTTAAGGTCTATGCTACACTATATCTTAGGGCTATACCACACCACAAAGTCCTGACTGACAGACTGAGTGACTTATATATCAACGTACAGCCTAAACCGCTAGTTCTAGAGACATGAAATTTGGAGGGTGTGTTCTTTGTAAAGAGTAGGTATCAACTAAGAAAGGATTTTTCAAAATTTTAGCCTTAAGTGGGTTAAATGGGGGTTTGAAATTTATTTAGTCCGTGCAGACGAAGTCGCGGGAATAAGCTAGTACTTTATATTATATTTGGGTCTGTGGCTGTAATACTGTATGTACTCAACAAAACAGTTCGGGATACCTATAGAATATCAATTTTAATTTTGTAGTGTCTAGCAACGCATGACGTGATTTCTAATACTATTCCAAAGAAAATTTAAAAAATAGAGTTTATACTTTGACGTAAGATTTTTACACTTTTATTACCTGTTATCTCCCAAAACCACCAGGATCCAAACTTTATAGTCGCTGATCTTTCCTCCCTGTGTTGGGGATAGGGAAACTTTCAGCTTTTATAAAATAACAAAGGTCTGGCACGCCCTCTCTCTATAAATGACCCAGTGCTCCGATACTTTGTCAGAGAGGCGCGTAGCATTAACTACTCCCCTGGAGAAGGGCCTCGTTGCTTTTTGCTTTAGGGGATAAGCTCTGCATGGGTCCTTTTTGATTGCTATTGCAGGTAATTTGATTAATTGATCGTAATCTCACCAAGGGATTTTTTTGATATCACTTCTTCTAATTGATTGTCCAATTCGAATAGATACAAGAGGATTAACTAAATTGAAAATTCAGTTTGCATTTTTGATTATAATCGGTACACTTATTATAAATGCAAAAGTGTGTTTGTTTGTTGGTTTGTCCTTTAAACACGTCGCAACGATGCAACGGATTGACGTGATTTTTGTATGAGTATATTTAAAGACCTGGAGAGTGACATAGGCTACTTTTCATCCCGGAAAATCAAAGAGCTCCCACGGGATTTAAAACCTTATTCCACGCGGATGAAGTCACGGGCATCAGCTAGTCAGTACCCTGATTATAAATGCGAAAGTGTGTTTGTTTGTTAGTTTGTTGGTTTGTCCTTCAATCACGTCGCAACGGCAACGGTTCAACTGATTAACGTGGTTTTTTGCATGGGTATAGATAAGGACCTGAAGAGTGACATAGACTACTTTTTATCCCGGAAAATCAAAGAGTTCCCACGGAATTTTTGAAAAACCTAATTCCACGCGAACGAAGTAGCGGGCATCAGCTAATTTTAAAATATTTCCAAGCATAGGTATGCTTCTTATTTCTAACCAAGTGTTTTATAAAGAAGCTTAACAAATTAAAGTTTTCCAGTTTAAATCAAATTGTCTTAGCCATAGTAAAAATTCCATAGATTTCAATCAAAAAGTTTCTTACATCAAGCGTTTTACTGTTCATTAAGAGATTTAGATGAACGCTTCACATCGGTGCAGTTAAATGAGTTAAGCTCATGAACGACTTTACAGTTCAACTTGTGTTGAGTCGTGCAGAGCTCAAAGGAGTTAAAGTTAAAACTTTTTATAGTTCCGAGCTGTATCGTGCAACTCTGTCTCAGGTCGACCTCTGGCAATATTGATTATTGACATTAACAAGACAAAGAGATTCAGAATTGACAAGAGTAGTCAGCATAGGTTCAGAGAACTAATCCTAGAGCGCTCCTCAGCCAGAGAACCAGTAGGTCGATTTCGTAAAACCTGCATCAATCATTATTACAATCTCAATTGTTGTGATTGGCTCAATTTGTACGATTCTTGTTGCAACAATGCATTGTAGCCAATAGTGAGCGAGCGTCAACCAATCAGAGGTGATTGCGATCGTGACATTGTAGCTATCATTGTACCGCAATCGAGCAGCTGAGTGAGGAAACTGTCGGTTTTGATCTCACTGCTTGATTGTGGTAGAATCGACGGTAGTACAGAACCCTCAGTGCGCAAGTTTGACTCGCACTTGGCTGATTTTTTTTACCTACTCAAATGAAAATCGACCTAGGTTTGTATGGAATGCGCTGGAGAGCGTAATAAGGTTACTTCTCGGTCTATCTTCAAATATCTATAAATCTGATGTTTATTTTTTAAATATTAGCCATGTTAAATGACTAAAATTCCTCTTTCCTCTTCAACTAAGCGTCAGGCTTGTGCTAGGAGTAGGTACGACAATAGTGCAACGGACGGGGGTTTGAACCGTCGACCTTTCGGTTTTCAGTCCACTCCCATACCGGTTGAGCTATTGAGGCTCTATAATAGATAATTCTTTATGCCAACTTAAAATAGGTAGGTTATGTCTACGTGATTATCATCACAGTTAACAAAAAAGAATTAGTAGCTTTTTTACAAACCAAAACTATTTAAATTAATGAATATTTAAATTTTAAAATTGGCGGCTCTATAATAGATAATTCTTTATGCCAACCTAAAATAGGTAGGTTATGTCTACGTGATATCATCACAGTTAACAAAAAAGAATTAGTAGTATTTTTACAAAACAAAACTATTTAAATTAATGAATAATTAAATTTTAAAATTGACATAGTACATGTCGGCGCGAAGGCGTTAATAGTTAATCGTAGTTGACCAAAAGTTAAATGTTACCTTGTTAACCAAGTACTAAAATAACCTCAGAGTTTGTAAAGTTGATTAATCATAGTGAACAATTGAAAGTGATGACGAATTGTTATTTTAAGCGAGTGATTACGCAAGTTTTGGTATAAATACAGGTGGGTGACGTCTCAGGCTTCATTATTGCTTGAGACGTCGTGCTGCTCGAACCTCTCGAGATTTGCAATAAAAAGTGAAGTTCAAACGAGTATTGTGGTTTCATTCATAATGGATGAAGATACTGAACACAGTGACGTCAGCAATGCTGACGTCACTCTTTTTAAAAATAGCTCTGAAACTCTTCAGCCGTCATACATTATTATCTTTATTACTCATAGTTTAATACAATGTACCTACTTCACGTTGTAAAACGGTTGAGTTAAATTAGTTAAGCTTATGAAAGACTTTATAGCCTAAACTTGTGTTGAGGTCTCGAGCACAAAGGCGTTAAAACTTCTTAAAGTCGAAACTGCAGCGTAAAGCGTTTAGAACTTCACCTCGTGACGGTATTTCATAATATTGACAAGAACTAGGTATACCGAAGCTGTGATAGCCTAGTGGTTAGGACGTCCGCCTTCTAATCGGAGGTCGGGGGTTCGATCCCTGGCACGCACCTCTAGCTTTTCGGAGTTATATGCCTATGCGTTTTAATTAATTAAATATCACTTGCTTTAGCGGGGAAGGAAAACATCGTGAGGAAACCTGCATGCCTGAGAGTTCTCCATAATGTTCTCAAAGGTGTGTGAAGTCTATCAATCCGCAAATGGCCAGCGTGGTAGACTATGGCCAAAACCCTTCTCACTCTGAGAGGAGACCCGCGCTCTGTAGTGAGCCGGTGATGGGTTGATCATGATGATGATGATGAGGTATACCTAACTATTATTTAGTAAGTAAAGCACAAGGTACACCGGCTGACACGAGGCGTGACGTATTTCTTCATACAGCAAATTGAACCAAGCTTTGTTTGGGTTTTACCAAATGGCAACAGAACGAGCCCAGGCGCGGCCACAACATACCCATTTCAACTCCATGCTTAAGTCCATAAAGCTGATTTATGGTACAGTACGCAGCCGAAAGTGATGAACATCGGCCTTTAGAATGACATTTCAGCTTTGAAGAGCGTTGTCTCTGTCACTCATACCCATATATATATTGGAGGGTCGATATTGAAAGAGTTCTTACTGTCTGTAGACACCGTGAAAAGAAACGTATGAGCTTTACTCTACGGAAGGTAGCCATCTTTATTTTAGTTGTCAGAGTTGGACTTTGACACGCACGCATTTGTTGTGGTTCACAATTTTCTCTCGCATTAAATTAATTAACTATCAGATTATAGCTTAGCTAATTATTATTCTTTGAGATAGGTAGGTAGTTTCTTAATCGTGATATTTAATTCGGTGATTGTGATATAGTTAGAACAGTAATTGTTCGATGCTAATGTACATTGTGTTAAATCGTAACATCTAGTGCCATCCGGTGACTTTGTCTGCAAAGCACTATTAATAATGTTCGCGTAGTTGTTTGACGAATATGGAATACTAATTATTGGTGAATATTAGAGTAGTTCGTGAGTTAACGTTTGGCTCAGTGGATAGATTATTATAAGGACATCCGTTAAGGTTATTTCTGCAGACGCTAGTGATTTAGAGTGTAATTGGAGATATACCGGCAGTTGAGATAATGATTAGTTTGAAGTGATAGTTTAGTGCGATAGTAACTTGAAGTTAACTTTGATAGTAGGTACCCGCTTTAGAATCGTATAACCCGGTTGGTAAAGAATCATTGATGACTCTCGTGTAATGTTGAAATGGATTAGACAATGAGTTGCCCATGAGATCGAATAGCTTACATTCTACCTGGTTTCTGTTGTGATCGCTTATTTGGGTGGATAGAAGTCGTGGCGCGTGTGGCGCACGATGCTATGGTGTTCTGTATGCAGATGTGCACAGAGTGGAGAAGGTAGAGCTATTGCGATATTCTGAATTAGTAATGAGAAATCAATTATAAGATCTGGTTTAGATCGTAAGAGAGTCGATGCAATGATCCTTTTAAGAGCGTTCATGAAGTTGTGATTGATTATCTTGAGATGATTAGATAACGGAGTAGGTCGTGACTTGATTGAGAGGTTGCAATAGCAATTGCGCCCTAATCACACGATGTAGTGTTTAGCTTAGGTTAGCTAGTTTAGAGTGAGGTGAGGGGTCGCTGTGAGGGGTGGTTGGAGGCGACCATAGGTAGGGTTAGGTTAGGGTGATCTGGTTGTGTTACGTTGATGGTTTCCATGTGCGATACGTTACTGAGAACTATTTGTAAAGAACATGGATTAAAGTACCTACTTATTAATTACTACCTTCTGATGTCGGCTAAAGATAAATAATAATTATCAGCCATCCTCCTGTTCTCCGACATCAGAAGTGGGATACACGATTTATGCCCACATTTTCGAAAATCATTGCAACACTAGCTTTGTTTAAAAAAAAAAAAAAAAGTTACAAGATTTTTTTTTTTTTTTTTGTTTTTTTTTTTTTATTTATTTGTGCAAGACATGTTTTCAATTTTAATACCCACACGTGGTCTTTCTTGAAAAGCTTGATTTACTTTTGTGTGTTTTGAATAAAAAGAGAAAGAAAAAAGGATTATTTTGTGTAGAGATGCGCTAAGGAGTGGTGAAAGTGGCCGTGATTTAATGGAGTTAAACTCAAACTCGAATCATTTATTCAAAATAGTTAAGTTTAGTTAATTTACAATTTTGACTGTCAGTTGTAGGAGTTATGTGGTATGGTGGTGATGGTGAATTGCGTAAGCTTGGAGCTAAGGCTACGAGGGTTCCGAACTACTTGGTTTCCTTACTAAATGGTTATAGCATTGGGAGTGTGATGTCCCAGCACGGTTGTCATCTAATTTAATAGCTAGTGGTCTGATGTTTTCAGCTGCTGAGATTGACTATCTAGCACTCTCAGATCATGATGCTACTTGGGCATTGGCAGTAAGGGTTGAAAAAAAAGTGCGATATAGGTCTGCATGGTCTTAATGTGGGAGGGACTACAACGGGGATAATACGAAATAATTTTATTCATGAAATTTATCTTGTCCCTTACATTTTCGAATATTCGGAAAGCGTCGGCGAGGCATTTGATTCCTTTCATGATGTTGTATAACTTTTCTATGTGCTGTGTTTACCCTCTAAGAAGGTGAAAATGGATAATTGTAATAATAAAACGGTATGGTTGACTGAAGGGATTTTTGGTATAATAGAGTCACGGAGTGACACTGAAGCTGGGCTAAGATGAGATGAGGACTGGCTCTGTAGAGGAGAGCGCTATTCGCCTATGCAGTGTATTTGCAGACATAGTGAATCAGTCGTTTGAATAAGGGGTTTTCCCTAGCAACTTAAAAATTTCTATAGTTACCATTCCTGTAGCCCGTGTTCAAAAAAAGGCGATTGATGTGGCACCGTCCTATAACATTGGTGCCAATATTAGCGGGAATGATTGGAAAGGTAATGGTGAAACGTCTCAAAAAAATTCAATGCCAATGGTGTGCTCGTGGATGAACGATTTGGTTTTTGCAATGACAGCTCCACTGTCGAGGATTGTTTCTGTTTAAGTGGAATAGATAATGATAGCCTGAATGACAGGGTACCTATTGCTATTATTTTTCTGGATGTGACTAAGGCTTTTGACTTTGTGAATCATAAAATATTATTGGATAAATTAGATGGATATGGTGTTGCAAGAAGAGCTTATGAATGGATAGAGTCGTATTTGAATGGACTGAAAATGTGCGCTGGGATTGCTAGAATGAAAAATAATACCAAAGGGTGTACGAATCTCCACTGGAATGTGATAAGCGGGGGGGTACCTCAGAGTGTATGGTATGTGTGGTGTATTAGAATCCTTCCGTTTGAACTGACTTCAAAAACGGAGGAGGTTTTTAAATTCGCCGGAATATTTGTTTTCTTTTTGTAACTTGTATTGGTGACATTACGATAGCGACCATTGTTCGTTGTGTATTGTTTGCAGATGATAGATTAATGTTGAAGGAACGTAGGAATGGGAATTGAACGGCGCTTTGGAGGATAATTAATTGAATTAGTAATAATGACTTGGAAGTGCGCTTAAATAAAACTAAAATGATGCAGTTCATGATCATGCGACGATGGAGAGGGTTGATGAGTTAAAGTTTTTGGGAATAATTTGCGACAAGAACTCTAATTTGAGGGTGCACATTTGGTGTGTGTGCTGAATTAGACGAATTTGTGTATGCGTGGGGGTCCTTCCACTGTGATGTATGAGCATAGAGGATATGGGCGTATTTATTAGGAGATGTCAAAAATATTTCCAACGAGATTATGAGGTAAGGATGAGTGGGTCGGTTGGATGCACGCACGAGCTATGCATTTCAGAATGTCACAGTGGTACATGCATTAAAAGCGTTTGCGCTATGGCTGTAAAAAAAAAAATCAACAATAAGCTGCCGATTGACCTCAAAAGGATGAGTTTGGATGTGTATAAGGAAGAGCTTAGTGAATTGCTTTTGGAAAAGTGCTATTGCGACGTTAAAGAATATTTGATTTATAAAAATGGGTTGTCTAAACGGCGAGGTGGCCATTTAGATGATAAACGGCGAGGTGGCTGTTTTGAAAAAAAAAGGGGGTTGTCTAAAAGGCGAGGTGGCCATTTAGATGATAAACGGCGAGGTGGCTGTTTTGAAAAAAAAGGGGGTTATCTAAAAGGCGAGGTGGCCATTTAGATGATAAACGGCGAGGTGGCTGTTCCGATAATGGATGGACGGCGGCGTGGCCGTTTCAGCTGAGGGGAGTTAGCTTGGTGTATAGTGTGGTGGGTATTTGGAACAGGTGATAGGATCAGTAGCGGGGTACTGCTGGAGTTCGGGTTTTATGAGACATAATTATGAGCGGTGAGTCTATTATGGCAAATGGTGCAGTGTGTTTTAGAAGTTGCTACTATGGATAAAGTTGGGCTATGCTTTGGTTGTGTCATGCTTGTTTTATTTGTAATGGTTGTGATATGCATGCTTTAGAATATGTGGTTTGTGTGCTTGTGCTGATTGTCAGGATGAACGAGCGGATGTTCTGACGTTTATAAAATGTTTGTGCTTGATACATACTAGCGCCCGAGGACGGTCGCATGTCAGAATGGCCGTATTGGAGGGTCGATATTGAAAGAGTTCTTACTGTCTGTAGACACCGTGAAAAGAAACGTATGAGCTTTACTCTACGGAAGGTAGCCATCTTTATTTTAGTTGTCAGAGTTGGACTTTGACACGCACGCATTTGTTGTGGTTCACAATTTTCTCTCGCATTAAATTAATTAACTATCAGATTATAGCTTAGCTAATTATTATTCTTTGAGATAGGTAGGTAGTTTCTTAATCGTGATATTTAATTCGGTGATTGTGATATAGTTAGAACAGTAATTGTTCGATGCTAATGTACATTGTGTTAAATCGTAACATCTAGTGCCATCCGGTGACTTTGTCTGCAAAGCACTATTAATAATGTTCGCGTAGTTGTTTGACGAATATGGAATACTAATTATTGGTGAATATTAGAGTAGTTCGTGAGTTAACGTTTGGCTCAGTGGATAGATTATTATAAGGACATCCGTTAAGGTTATTTCTGCAGACGCTAGTGATTTAGAGTGTAATTGGAGATATACCGGCAGTTGAGATAATGATTAGTTTGAAGTGATAGTTTAGTGCGATAGTAACTTGAAGTTAACTTTGATAGTAGGTACCCGCTTTAGAATCGTATAACCCGGTTGGTAAAGAATCATTGATGACTCTCGTGTAATGTTGAAATGGATTAGACAATGAGTTGCCCATGAGATCGAATAGCTTACATTCTACCTGGTTTCTGTTGTGATCGCTTATTTGGGTGGATAGAAGTCGTGGCGCGTGTGGCGCACGATGCTATGGTGTTCTGTATGCAGATGTGCACAGAGTGGAGAAGGTAGAGCTATTGCGATATTCTGAATTAGTAATGAGAAATCAATTATAAGATCTGGTTTAGATCGTAAGAGAGTCGATGCAATGATCCTTTTAAGAGCGTTCATGAAGTTGTGATTGATTATCTTGAGATGATTAGATAACGGAGTAGGTCGTGACTTGATTGAGAGGTTGCAATAGCAATTGCGCCCTAATCACACGATGTAGTGTTTAGCTTAGGTTAGCTAGTTTAGAGTGAGGTGAGGGGTCGCTGTGAGGGGTGGTTGGAGGCGACCATAGGTAGGGTTAGGTTAGGGTGATCTGGTTGTGTTACGTTGATGGTTTCCATGTGCGATACGTTACTGAGAACTATTTGTAAAGAACATGGATTAAAGTACCTACTTATTAATTACTACCTTCTGATGTCGGCTAAAGATAAATAATAATTATCAGCCATCCTCCTGTTCTCCGACATATATATATAACGTTTTGTCGATCTCAACGACCGAGACAGTGCTCTACAAATCTGCTGTCTCCTTTTAAAGATCGATGTTCATCACTTTTGGCCCCGTACTGTATTTATTTTATTTATTTATTTTTATTATTCATGTACCAAAAATTGTAGTTACAAAGTAATAATAAATTAAGTTACATCGGAAATGCTTATCTCTAAACAGAGATTTCTTCCAGCTTCCCATTCAAGGTTGTGAGTAAGGCGTATCAAGACGTGGAATAGGTCTACGGTACTAGAATCTAATAAACTACATAAATATCTTATAATAAATACCCAAATCAACTTATATACAATAATAATACTTATCATAAATAATTATATACATAATATATGAAAAATATAAATACATATAATATATAAAATACTCTATATTAATGATAGGTAATACTGCTTCACTCTGTATTTGAATGAGTGTACTGAGTGGCTGTAGTTGCTAGCCCATGACTTCGTATGCGTGGATTTAGGTTTATAAAAATCCCGTCGAAACTCTTTGATTTTCCGGGATAAAAAATAGCCTAGGTATGTCACTCTCCAGGTTTTAAACTATACCTATGCAAAAAATCACGTCGATCCGTTGCTCCGTTGCGACTTGATTGAAGAACAAACAAACAAACCAATAAACCAACAAACAAACACACTTTCACATTTATATAATATGGGTATGGTATAGAGCCTAAGACGATTTCGTCAGGATTCGATTCCGGGTATTTATTGTATTGTATCCGGGTATCTGTTGAATTATACTCAACAACTATTATCAATCGTATGAAATCTTCCTAATCCATTATTATACAGAGAAAGAAGATAATTTATTTTAACGATGGAAACCCCTTAAAATTACCTAATACCATTCGTTTTTAGCAATTTGTTCCAACATAAAACATTCAGTGGTCGCCACCAGACGGTACTGGTTATTGACAGTGGCAATATAAAAGATTTCCAAGTACTTTCCTTTAGAAACGTCGAGAGCCTTAGAGAAAGAAGTTTTGTAAAAGTCCTCAGAGTTTCCACTTTTAGAGACTTTTATAAAGTTGATTTGAATCTGTCTCCTTGTGTACTACACTAGTTGACTTGTTCAGACTTTGCTCGGGAACTAGAATACTTTACATATTAATTTGTAGGTATATAGGAAGAGCTGATACCCTATATTTTATAGAAAACTTAAAAGACAACCAATCGTTAATAATCTTATACAAATACAAATACAAACTTCTTTATTGCGAATATGGGTAAACAGTGGAGATGTTACAAAACAAAAAGGTACAGCCAAATTCTGCCTATCAGCATGCAATATGTTATGATATACCTAACAACGTGTACATAGTCTTGATAAAATTAGTCACATTATATATTTAGTCACAAAAATAATTAAATAATAGTATTGAGTATTGTAGAAGAAAATTTTACAGTTTTTTAAAATTTATCATCAAAGTACTCGTTTATGGAATAATAGCATTTTTTACAAGAAATTCCTTAAGTTTGTATTTCAACATACTTATCCTAAGAGATCTATCTGCGAGTTCTTTTGGTAATTTATTATAGATTCTAGGAGCCATATTTATTATACTCTTTGCAAATTTCGCGGATGAGTGCTGAGTGAAACAAATTTTGTTGTTCCTTCTGGCATTTGTAACTAACCTGACGAGATCTTAAGAAACTCTACCCTATTTTCCTTCGGATCTTTCAAACGATTTCGTTTTAATTTAATTCATTTAAAATGGCACGTGTATCGTTTAGCGGTAAGGTCCTTTGGAATGTTGTGTCCATAATAAACCAAGAACTTTTAGAGCGTCAGAAATTATGAGTTCATCAGGCCCAACGACTTTGTGCGTTGACGGTTGTGGGGTTTGCATATTCGAGTATAAATACTTACCATAAATACTTACTTACCATGTTCAAACCGTTTCTATAAGTGAACAGCCACTTTGAATTGAGCAGGGACGAGTATTTGTCTTGTCCGACCAAATGCTTAATAAGTATTTATACTCGAATATGCAAACCCCACAACCGTCAACGCACAAAGTCGTTGGGCCTGATGAACTCATAATTTCTGACGCTCTAAAAGTTCTTGGTTTATTATGGACACAACATTCCAAAGGACCTTACCGCTAAACGATACACGTGCCATTTTAAATGAATTAAATTAAAACGAAATCGTTTGAAAGATCCGAAGGAAAATAGGGTAGAGTTTCTTAAGATCTCGTCAGGTTAGTTACACATTCTGAGAAAAGTTAAACAGATTTTCATTCGTTCTAATGAATACAACAACCTCATATATGTAAAGACATGGACAAGGAAGTACTTTCAATTTTTACTAACATTCTTTCTAACCATCTTTCTAATAAGACCCGTTTGTATATTTTAAGTTTTTAATAGTATATACCCTTTAGAATGTTTCTAGTTTTCTTTTTTCTTTTATGATCAAACTGGTCAACGAAAGAATCTCCAGGAAGTTATGTATTATCCATAGGTACCATTTGGTAATAAAAAAACTCTTATGGTTTCTCACTTACTATAAGTGAGTATAAGTGAGACCTTTTACAATGGAAAAATTTGGACAAAGTCGCGGGTTTCATCTAGTCAAATAAAGTAAAGATGTCCGACGATCTCGTCTCGTTTTCTTCATCATCATCATCATCATCAACCAATTACAGCTCATGAGAACATACGACAAAACTTTACTGTGTGTGGTCCAAGAGTTAAAAGGTTTGAGTTCATATCGTCTCGTTTTCTCAACGAAAGTATAAACGCTTTTCAACATACAATACAGATTATTGGTTCATCATCATCATCACTATCAACCCATTACTGCTCATGAGAACATACGACAAAACTTTACTGTGTGCGGTTTTACATGACGATAAGTAGAAAAACCAGTTTTATTCAATTTTTATTTACGCTCAACGTTTAATACACTAAGGGATTTTATGGTATCAGAGCACATAGAATTTTAAATATAAATATTAATAAAAAGTGTGCAACGAATTTGCGCTCGGGCGGCCCAGACTTTTTCATATATTTCGTCTTTGTGATCCCGTTTCGCCAAGGAAATTTTGTCATTTTGATAGCACTGTAAAATCGCTAACGCTTCTAACATAGAGATCTTATAACTCCAGTTGCATTAAGTGGATAATCCCGAAGTTCATACTTTCATCTTCTTAATGGATGCAGCGAAAACCATTTATTGGTATCGGTTGGTTTTTATGTGCACTCCGCTCGAGTGACTTTATTGAGTGGCCGTGACGGTTACAGACTTTTAGTATGCTCGAACGTACTTATCTAAATATACAGGGTGTAGTCAGAATGCTAGCAAAAACTTAGCGCTAATGTTATACTACCTAAACACAATCCAATACCAATAACCATTTGCCTCATTTTGTAGTTTTAGTGATTCAGTATTTTTCAAACCCGCAATGTAAGTATATCTAGAGCGATTAGGGTGTTTGTGCACTCATCCGCATTCGGTTCGTATCCGTGATTCATCGAAGTGGCCGTCATACAAATACGTACTCATTCGATTCGTATTTTTACGGAAGCCGTGATTTCACTGATTAGTGCACAAACGCTCTCACGCCCGTTAAAATACGGATATAAAAAATATCTACATCACATGTCATACATAAGCTACCATACAAATAGTTTTATGACTACTTCGGAAGGTATTTTCACGGACTCGGATCGGTGAGTGCGTAACCGCCCTAATACTGTCCGTAGAGCGATGATCAGAGGTTCGATTCCGGGTACGCATATTTTCGCACTCTAGTTTTCCCATTAACACGCAGTCGCGGGCTACTGCTAGTCTTCTCTATAATATAAAAATGAATCACTAAATGTGTTGCTCATCTTAAATCTTGAGAACCGCTGAACCGTGGCTCTACCGCGGTTGTTTGACAGCTACAATGTCACGATCGCAATCATCTCTGATTGGTTAATGCTCGCTCACTATTGGCCACAATGCATTGTTGCAACAAGAATATCACAAATTCAGCCAATCAGAACAATTTTAGATTGTAATAATGATTGATGCAGGTTTTAGACAATATTCCTTGAAGTACGAGGATGGTTCTTACGGAGAGAAAAATTTAATTCAACCTCCCCCTCAATTTTCTAAACTCCACTCGAGCGAAGCCGGGGCGTGTCAGCTAGTTTTATATATAAGTACAAATTATTTGAACTGAAACAATAAAAACAGAAGTAAATACGCATACAAGCAGAAATACCCAAGGATGCAACCAAGCGACAAGTTGATCCATGCATAAAGCAAGACGGATGACGCTCGGTTGCGACTCGAATTCGGACAATGTGCAGCCGACTGTACCGAGGCTATTGTCAGGTGAGGGCGTAACGAGCTTGCGATCTCAGTACATTACGTCTTGCGATCATGTATCTACTATGGATATCAACTGTACTACATATCAGTTTAAATGCTGTTCAGTGCTGGTACAGTCCGCGACAGGTCGAGATCGCAATTGGGGTATGAGAGGGGGACGCCCCGCATGCCCGCACGTCTCCCGCACTCGCCCGCACCGGGTTAGTATGAGTGTGCGGGGCTTTCCCTCCACGATTGCTAACTCGATCTGTCGCGTACTACTGTTCTTTTGAATTTAACTCGGATATCTTTTGAAGAAAACGAAGCGATACTTTTTCAAACGCGACTTTGAAACAGCTGAAAACGGCAAGCGGCGCAATTATGCCTCTCTTATAGAGAGTTACATTTTTGTGCCGTTTGCCGTGGAGACCCTGGGGCCATGGAGTCTCAGTGCTAAAAATTTTTTACGAGACATTTCACCGCGATTAATAGCCTCATCTGGTGACAGAAGGGCTGGCTCATTTTTTGCGCAACGGATCAGCCTGGCTGTCCAGCGCAGAAATGCAGCCAGTATTCTTGGCACCATTCCACGCGGTCATGATTTATATAGTAATTAGATAAGGCTAGCTTTAAGTTTTATTGTAATATTAAAAAAAAAAAAAAAAAGATAAAATGCAGGGACATTCAATCTACTCCTAATAATATACTCCCTTCATGTATTTTGTGCACAGTTCCAATACTTATTTGAGAATAATAATATGATGATGTAACTTATGTTCTAAAAATAATCTAAAAATAGAAAACGAAAAGGTCTGACTGATTGACTGTTTGTATCAATGCACATCTCAAACTATCGACTGGACGGATTTGGCTGAAATTTGGTATGCAGATAGCTATTATGACGTAGACATCCGCTAAGAAAGGGTTTTCGAAAACTCAACCCCTAAGGGGGTAAAATGAATGTTCGAAATTTGTACACTTTTAGGTGCGAGGTCCCCATTTTAGCAACTTGGGACCGCAACGTCTATCGGTTTTTCAAACTATGTGCTCCGCCCTTGCCTTTTCACCTTCACAATCCGTTTAGCTATGTTGGTTACTCTGCTTCTTAAGATTACACTCTTTTTCTTATTTGACCACTTTTTTAATTTATAGATGATGTCAAAAACCAAGCTTATGACAAATAGCACCAAGCGGAGGATAGAAGTGAGAGGGGACTGAATTGAATATGTCCAGGAATATATTTACCTTGGCCAAATAGTTTCTTTTCAGGCTCGCCAAGAATCACAAGGCGCATCGAAAATGCCTGGAGAAGCTTTTGGTCATTGAAAGAACTGTTTAAAGGCAACTTTCCATTACATCTTAAGCGAAAGCTCATGGACATGTGCATTCTGCCAACTCTCACGTATGGTGCTCAGACTTGGTCCCTGACAAACTCTCAAAAGTCCAAGCTCAAGGTTTGCCAAAGAGCCATGGAACGCAGCATACTAAGTATAAAACTAGCAGATCGCGTAAGGAATTCTGCTATACGTTCCAAAACGCGAGTAGCTGACGTTGGCCTTGCAGCAGCTTTACTCAAATGGGACTGGGCAGGTCATGTGTGCCGTATGCCAGATGAGTTATGGGCAAAATCTGCTTCTTTTTGGACGCCCCAGAATCATCAACGCCAGCGTGGTTGGCCGAGACGACGTTGGCGTGATGAATTAGATAAATTTACAGTTACGTGGCCTGAAGAGGCACGAAATAGAAAATTGTGGAAGGATCGGAGGGAGGCCTTTGCCCAAACGTGGGACAGCACAGGCTAATTTAGATTAGATTAGATTAGATGATGTAGCCTAAGATGGAGCGCGCTTGCCTAGAAGATGACTATTCACTCTTGACTTGAAGGTATCCATATTATAATTGGAGCGGAAAACTAGAAATGAGGAGGCAAATCGCTTCGTAGGTACGTATCAATGGAATTTTGACTACGTACGGGTGCAAACGTTGGCGATGCCTTGCGGTACGATAGTAGATAGGTGAAGGAGGAACCAGGTCGAAAAGTTCTTCGGCACACTCTCCGAAATACATCCTGTAAAATACCGATAGACAGACAAATGCTATGTTCCAAACTTTGAAGTTTGAAACATAGCATTTGTCTGTCTATCGAGCAGCGTTTCGTCACCAATGAGTGAAGTAGAGAAAATCCAAGCATAGTTCTTTGTGTTTTGCCCGCTGAGTAGCTCTGAGCTTTCTTATGAGGCCCATAGTTAGAGTGCTGCAAACATGTCGCATACGTGTCCCTGAATCCAACAGTAATCTTCGTCCACGAAAAAATAAACTTTTCGTGGTCCCACATCATCGCACTGTTGCTAGATCTATGTCACCTATACCCCGTTCATTAGCATCATTCAACGCGCTTTTGGACAATAATGCTCAATGGGACCCATTTAATGATGGGTCTATAATACTGGTTCGGGAGTTACTGAAGTACGCTGAGAGCATTGCATGAATATGTCATTCAATGTTCTCAGCGTACATATTCAAAATTCTTTGATCTTTTATCGTTTTGTATTTTATGTCTTTTTTCTTGTACCTTTATTTTTATTTAAATTTATTATTAATCATCTAGTTAGTGTAAGTGGCACTGCCGTTCTAATTAGATATAAAATAAATAAAATAAATAAATAAATAAATAAAATGTCTCAGATCGGATCTATATAACTGGCAACATTTGAAGACTTTAGTCTTCAGCACTGAGGAATATAGACTTATCTATCCAATAATCTTGGTGTCGAGTTTTTCTTACTTTGTTGCGACGGCATTTATTATTCCAGTCATACCAAATTTTTGTAGAAATTGACTTAACTTACCTGAAACAAACAGAAAAAAACGTGTTTAAAATTTTTCATAGCGTATTTACGTATTTCATACTGTTGAATTTATTATTATGTCATAATTATATCCTACTAGCTGGTGCCCGCGACTTTGTCCGCTTGGAATTAGGTTTTTAAAAATCCCGTGGAAACTCTTTGATTTTTCGGGATAAAAAGTAGCCTATGTCACTCTCCAGGTCTTTATCAATACCCATGCAAAAACTCACGTCAATCAGTTGCGCCGTTGCGACGTGATTGGAGGACAAACTAACAAACAAACACACTTTCGTAATTATAATTTAACTCTTATAAAATATTATATAACCTCTTTACGGTTGGGTAATAAGGCTTAACAGTTAACCCTTATGTTTATTCCAAAACAAATACCGAGCTGAAAACAGAATCATAATAATTAAAATAAATCACTGTGAAATTTTGTTAATCATCTCAAAGCGTAATTTGCCCTTGGCTTTCTTTGTAATGACATTAACGTTCACACGAGTGTTAATTACCTCGTTGTTATATAAGACACCGTAATTTCAGTAATTTTGAAACTAATTGGTAATTACGGAAATCAAATTTTATCTTGCCAAGTGATTTACATAATAGAATGATTATGATTACGAAACTTTTTTTAATGAAAATCTATACTTCCATACTAATATTATTATAAATGCGAAAGTGTGTCTGTCTGCCCGTCAGTCAGTCAGTCAAGAAACCTATAGGGTACGTCCCGTTTACCTAGAATCATGAAATTTGGTAGGTAGGTAGGTCGTATGGCACACGTAAGGGTAAAAATCCGAAAACCGTGAATTTTATGGTTACATCAAAAAAAATTTAAATGTGTTCATGAACAAATAATTAATATTTTCAAACTCTCAAAGTAAGATAACTATACCAAGTGGGGTATCATGTGACAGGAATTTACCTGTATATTTTAAAATAGATTTTTATTTATTTTTATGCATAGGTTTTTGATTTATCGTACAAAATGTCGAAAAAATACGACTGCAGTACGGAATCCTCAGTGCGCGAGTCTGACTCGCACTTGGCCGGTTTTTTATCATTTCCTTGCGACAGAAATATCTATTTCACCAGAATTGTTACCCATGTTAGTTTACAATTCGTCTGCCCAGGCATCATGTAGGTACATACCTCATAGAGCCTTATCGTAATCGTTCCTTAAATTTCGTCTTTATGGGCATGGATATAAGGTTGAAAAAGGTTTAAATGGGTACAAAGGGCGCCTTAATTATATTATTATCTAATCTACTGTAGCTGTTGTTAGTAACAGCCAATTAGCGAAGGATCTAGTTACAATTAAATGCTTAGGTCTTATTTGCTACAAGTAAAACAAAGATAATTGATACTAGACTGTAATGAAAGCTGGGAGTGATTGTTTTAACGTTTTTAGGGTTCCGTACCCAAAGGGTAAAACGCGAGAGCTCTGTTGTCTGTCTGTCCGCGTCTCACGGATCTCTAGCTCATAGACAAAATGAATAAAAAGCCTTTTGACAATTACGGATAAGAGTTCGTTGTTTTACTTGGTAGACGCATTTGACGATGCAAAAGTACTTGTAAAAGTTTATTTGAATCTAAATATATAAATGGAAAAGGTGACTGACTGACTAACTGATCTATCAACGCACAGCACAAACTACTGGATGGATCGGGCTGAAATTTGGCGTGCAGATAGCTATTATGAGGTAGGTATCCGTTAAGAAAAGATTTTTGAAAATTCAACCCCTAAGAGGGTAAATTAATAGGTTTGAAATTTGTGGACACGCGGACAAAGGCGCGAGCATAAGCTAGTTAAAAAAAATCTACTCTATTCTATTGTACGGAACTCTAGGAAGCAACGGACTTTAAACACCTAGCAACGGTAGCAAGCGACGGTAGCTGCGCAACCCAGGAAAAAGGTAAAAAGCGTGGGCACGGGGAAAGCGGGAAAAAAATTTGGAAGTTGTCGGCTTTCATACGATATACCCGTTTTTTTCTATTTTCGATTCCAGCCCGACCAGAATCACTGCTATATTGCTGGAACTGTAATTTTTGAAGCCTAGATTGTATTATTTCTTGCTATGCGATTTGCAAATTCCCAAATATTTTTTTATTTGTACCAAAAACATTTACAGTAAAGAGAAAAAAGAGAACAAAAGTGGACAAGGAAGCACTTATCTCTATAAGAGATCTCTACCAGTGACTCTTGGCAGTGCGAGAGGTTGTAAAGGGAGTAGAATAGGTATAAAAAGAAGATAGAAATACTCATGAAAAGAAAATATAGGTAGGTTTATTTCAGGTTATATTACTGATTTCTACTATAATACTAGCGTCTAGCATTCTTGTCTATATCTGTTGAGCTATGTCGGTTACTCTGATTTTCCTACGGATCTCGTCATTTCTGATTTGATCACGTAGAGTAACTCCGCACATAGCTCTCTCCATCGCCCGCTGAGTGACTCTGAGCTTTCTCATGAGGCCCATTGTTAGCGACCTATATGTCGGATCTATATGTCATCACTGGCAACGCATTTATATTTAAACTACCTTATGCTCGCGACTTCGTCCGCGTGGACTACACAAATTTCAAACAACTATTTCACCCCCTTAGTGGCTGAATTTTCAAAAATCCTTTCTTAGCGGATGCCTACGTCATAATAGCTATCTGCATGCCAAATTTCAGCCCAATCCGTCCAGTATTTTGAGCTGTGCGTTGATAGATCAGTCAGTCAGTCACCTTTTCCTTTTATATATTTAGATGAAGATGATGCCTGCGACTTCACCTGCGTGGATTTAGGTTTTTAAAAATCCCGTGGAAACTCTTTGATTTTCCAGGATAAAAAGTAGCCTATGTCCTTCCCCGGGATGCAAGCTATCTCAGTACCAAATTTTGTCAAAATCGGTTGAATGGATGAGCCGTGAAACGCTAGCAGACATACAGACAGAAAGACACAATTTCGCATTTATAATATTAGTATGGAAGTATGGATAAGAATACTTATGAATTTTTTTATATCTATTGATATCATGAGCACTTATTCACCGATACTAAAAGCTACTACAGCTAATATATTACCCGTGATGGTATATCGCCTTTTATCAACATTTGAAGCCTCGGTTTATAGTGGGAACGTGAGACCAGTGGTACTTAGCCGATCGTAAATCCTAGGCTACGACACACATATTTTATGTATGTCCAATATGGTAGGGGTATGTAAAGGGTAGTTTAAGACTTTCTGGACAGGAATAAGCTGGAATTGGAATTTCTAGATTAAAATAATAAAGTAATGGCCGGCTCACTAACTGAGCACGGGCCTCCTGAATGAGAAGAATGACGATATTTATATATTTACTAACTAACTAGCTTATCCCCGCGACTTCGTCCGCATAAACTACACAAATTTCAAATCCCTATTTCACTCTTTTAGGGGTTGAAATTTCAAAAATCCTTTCTTAGCGGATGCCTTCGTTATAATAGCTATCTGCATGCCAAATTTCAGCCCGATTGGCGCAGTAGTTTGACCTGTGTGTTGATAGATCAATCAATCATTCAGTCTGTCACCTTTTCCTTTTATATATTTAGATAGATTTTTTTCGACATTTTGCATGATAAGTCAAAAACTATTATGTATAAAAGTATATAAAAATCTGTGTACAGGTAGGTAAAGCCCTATACCCCGTTTGGTATAGTTTTCTTACTTTGAAAGTTTATTTTTTCATGATCACATTTTAATTTTTTTTATGATGTAACCACAAATGCACGGTTTTCGGATTTTTTCCCAAACGTGTGCTATAAAACCTACCTCCCTGCCAAATTTCATTATTCTAGGTCAACGGGATATATAGGTTTCTTGACAGACACACAGACAATAAAAGTGATCCTATAAGGGTTCCGTTTTCGTTTTGAGGTACGGTACCCTAAAAAAGAGTAATCTAAATATATAAAAGGAAAAGGTGACTGACTGACTGACTGACTGACTGACTGACTGATCTATCAACGCACAGCTCAAACTACTGGACGGATCGGGCTGAAATTTATGCCAAATTTCAGCCCGATCCGTCCAGTCACAGCAGATAGCTATTATGACGTAGGCGTCCGCTATGAAAGGATTTTTGAAAATTCAACTCCTAAGGGGGTAAAATAGGGGTTTGAAATTTGTGTAGTCCACGCGGACGAAGTCGCGGGCATAAGCTAGTACCTACTAATTGTATAAAATGAATACGTCCAATCATGTCTAATTTGTGTATCGCAAATTGTGCTATCAATAAGGTAAATAATTTATATTGAAACGATTGCTTTTCATGCCGTAGACCACAGATTAACAATTGTTATACAGTAGGGGCGAATTGCTATTGCCATTCCACCGCCACTTTTAGCACGCGTTCGGGTCTGGTCTGCCCTATCTTGCAAGAAATCTAAATATATAAAAGGGAAAGGTGACTGAATGACTGACAGACTGATCTATCAACGCACAGCTCAAACTACTGGACGGATCGGGTTGAAATCTGGCATGCAGATAGCTATTATGACGTAGGCATCCGTCAGGAAAGGATTTTTGAAAATTCAACCCCTAAGGGAGTGAAATAGGGGTTTAAAATTTGTGTAGTCCACGCGGACTAAGGCGAGCATAAGCTAGTGTTTTAATAAAATCAAAAAAAAATACTTATTGATCAAATAATAGAACGGTTTTCTCTAGTTAAAGTCCTGTGCCATTCATTACACAACTGTGGTTTACAGAATTAGGCTGTACGTTTAGTTGCAGGGGAAAACATTTTGTTCCTTATTAAAATTATATTTAACCCTGCTAATATTTTTGTTCAAAAAATGCGGGAATTCTCAAAAAATAATGTTTCGTTAAAATAACGCTGCTAAGGACAAAGGTTTTTAGTTAGTTTCTAGTTTGGTCCTACATTGCAAACTTTTTCGAAACATCAGTTTTTTCAATTCTCATATTTTTTGGCGATAACCTTAAATTATTTTTTTGCAGTTAAAAGCTTTTTAAATATAGAACGGCAGTATAGTGCTGGCCACTTTAGTTTAAGATTACCTAGGCAATGCTTTACAATGCACTTTTAGGCGAACTGTATGTTTGCTAAACTGTGGCATTTGAGACTAATAGCTCACGTAGTATAATTTTTTCCGATATTCAATACCCGTGTACTGGAATCGAGGTCTCACCACATTTCTTTTGATGAAAATAAACAACTTCTCTCGTCAAAGAAATTGGCATGGTTACATTCGTAATTGGCTATTTGATCATTTTATACTTAGTCGTTTCATAGAAATCTAAATATTAAACATCATTATGAGATTTCTTCAGATGTTTGGTCTATTTTGTATTACTAATACTACCTAGATAGTATTAATAATAAAAAGAAATGCAAGCTGTGATAGCCTAGCGGTTAGGACGTCTGCCTTCTAATCGGAGGTCGAAGGTTCGATCCCGGGCACGCACCTCTAACTTTTCGGAGTTAGGTGCGATTTAAGTAATTAAATATCACTTGCTTTAACGGCGAAGGTAAACATTGTGAGGAAACCGGCATGCCTGAGAGTTCTTCATAATGTTCTCAACGGTGTGTGAAGTCTACCAATCCGCACATGGCCAGCGTGGTAGACTATGGCCTAAACCCTTCTCACTCTGAGAGGAGACCCGTGCTCTGTAGTAAGCCGGTGATGGGTTGATCATGATGATGATATGGGTAAGCGCGTAACAACGATTCCACATGAACGCTCTCATATCAAATATCATATATTTGATATGTATGATATTTGATATGAGATTGCAGCTCAGATCAGCATTTACTTTAGCTGCATTCCACATCCAAGCGACCTCCTATATCCTATGGCGGGTGCGGCGCTCAACAGGCCAAGGGTGCAAATATGAAAACCTCGATGGGAAATTCATATTTTTGTGCCTTTTGCTGTGGAGATCTTGGGGCCATAAGGCCCGGGGCTAGAGCTCTGTTTGAGGAACAAGGCTATCGAGTCAACCGGGGACCCAAGAGCTGGTACCTTGAACAAAGAGTTAGTTTGACCAATTAAAGGGACAATGTTGCTAGTATCTTGGGTAGGTATATCCTCGTGGCGGGGATCTTAATGGAGTTTTAGATTTAATTTAATTATTTTAGTTTTTTTTATTTTTTTATTTAAGTTAAATTTATAGAATTCATTGTTAATTATTATAATAAGAATACGAATAAGTATAATACGAATTACCAGAATAAATAAATATAATATCAATCAGCATTTAATTATTTTAGCCATACCTACTTACTGCGCTATGCATAAAGAGGCTTTATAAAGAACGCAACACATTTCAAATTCGATTCCGCGTCACTGTAAACGAGGCCCTATGAAGAACGCAACACATTTCAAATTCGATTCCGCGTCACTATGAACGAGGCCCTATGAAGAACGCAACACATTTCAAATTCGATTCCGCGTCACTATGAACGAGGCCCTATGAAGAACGCAACACATTTCAAATTCGATTCCGCGTCACTGTAAACGAGGCCCTATGAAGAACGCAACACATTTCAAATTCGATTCCGCGTCACTGTAAACGAGGCCCTATGAAGAACGCAACACATTTCAAATTCGATTCCGCGTCACTGTGAACGAGGCCCTATGAAGAACGCAACACATTTCAAATTCGATTCCGCGTCACTGTGAACGAGGCAGTATGAAGAACGCAACACAGTTCAAATTCGATTTCGCGTCACTGTGAACGAGGCCCTATGAAGAACGCAACACATTTCTCGGACATAAATTCGATATAACCGTACACTCGCACGCTTATATTTCATCAGAACGACTTTACAACAAATTGAATGTACCTCGAAATCTCTTCTCGGATCCCATACGTTTATACAAGCACTTTATCATTGGGTAATATAATAAATAGCCCGGAACAAATTATTGGATCGTATATTGAGCGTTTCTGAAATGTTTTAATACCTACTTTTATGAAGGATCCGTAGCCTAATACTAATACTCTGCTGTCCGTCTGTCTGTACGTCCATCTGTCCGTCTGTCTGTCAGCGGGCTGTATATCAAGAACAGTTAATAGCGAGAGAATTGAAATTTTCACTAAGTGTATGCTGCCGTATTTTTAATTTAATTTAATTTGTACCAAAAACATTTACAATAAAGAGAAAACGAGAGTAAAAGTGGACAGGGAAGCACTTATCTCTATGAGAGATCTCTACCAGTGACCCTTGGCAGTGCGAGAGGTTGTAGAGGGAGTGGAACAGGTACAAAAAGAAGATAGAAAGTTATTCATGAAAAGAACATAATAGATACTATGTAACATCATATTATTATATAGGTACAAATTAAACAACTTACATAAACATATTTTGATTGCCGCTGAAACAAAATTTGAAGAAATACTGAGTGACTGATTGACATATTATCAGTAGGCAGATAGCAGGGAAGCAGCAGGGTCTAGAAGTTAGATGTTTTTTTCTTTGACTCCCAATAATAAAAAAGGATTTATAGAATTTTCTTCCCTAGCAAAGCCGAGGCGGGTCAATTAGTATTGAAATAAACACTAGGTACTTATTTTTATAATTTTTTTATGATAGTGTTTTTACATACACTTCAAGGATGTGTTCAAGGCAGGAAGGAAGGAGTGGTTCACTAGATGGCATTTTAAACAGTCGCTTCAGTACTGACTACTGAGTGAACATACATATCACAAATTTCGTCACTGGCAGTAAGCGAAACCGTGGCCTAGTGGTCAAGGCATCGGGCGCAAACCCAGAAGATGCAGGTTCGATTCTTGCCGGTTACGCAATTTTTGATATGTATTTAAAATTATTTATTAACTAGGCACTTATACAGGCAAAGTAGCACGCAAGAACTGGAATTACATAAAGCACCTCAAAGAACTCAACCTAATAAATAAACAAAGCAGTAAGAACCCTGTACAATTTCTGGGAAAGCGATCTTTTAGCGGCTTCCATATTTTCTTGTTGTGCCGCCATTCTCATTTCAATTGCTTTGCGCCGCGCAATTCTATAGGTATTTTTTAAAGAGCTTCTTTTCCCCTTGTTCGGAATCGTTCTGTTGGAAAAAGTCCTGAAAAACTTAAATTTCATAAAATATATCATACAAGATGATGCCCGCGACTTCGTCCGCGTGGGGTTTTTCGAAATCCTGTGGGAACTCTTCAATTTTCCCGGCTATAAGCTAACTCTATACAAAATCGGTTGAACGGTTGGGTTGGGAAAAGCTAGCAGACAGACAGACAGACACACTTTCGCATTTATAATATAAGTATGGATTAATACATCCTTAAAAGTAAAGAACGGCAACAACTGCTTTAGTTAGAAACTGTAACACATTCAAACTAAAGCAGTTGTTACCGTTCTTTACTTTTGGGGCAATGAAAAGAGAAATATAAAGATTTTTTTTTTAAAGAGCTTTTTTTCCCCTTGTTCGGAATCACTCTGTTGGAAAAAGTCGTGAAAAACTTAAATTTCATAAAAGATATCATATTGATGGATCTCTAAAATATAAATAGATATCTTTCTGGCCCAGTGGTTCGCGTTTTATGAGTCTCAAGGACTCAATGGTAAAAAATTGAAAGGTCAATTCGGTCAACTTGAAAGATCGGTTGAAAACCTATTGTTTGTGGCCCTTTGCCCTATTGTTGTTTCTACATAAAATTAATCTTAGTGCAAACTTTACGTTTAAGGTGTATAAGATAGCTGTGATAGCCTAATGGTTAAAACTCTACTAGAGATTTTATTTCTATGGTCAATAATTTAAAACGTTCAAAAAATGTACCTACTATAAAATAATGTACTTACTTTGAATAAAAATTTGATTTGATTTGATTTAGAAAATACTATGGATTTTCAAAAATTTTAGCCAAGCAAAGCCGAGACGGGTCAAATAATGAACATGTAGTCAACAAACACATTAATATAATAGAATAAGGGATGATTTATGCCAAAATGTGGCGGGCACGAGCCGTGCCACGTACGAGGCACTGACGAGGCACGGATTTAAAACATCACGATCATTTTATATGAAGCAGTTTATACTTCACCGTGCCGTGTCCGTGATGCGTCCGCGTCTCGAACGTGGCTCGGCTGTGCACGTTTATATTACACTCGGTGTAATATGAACATGAGGCACGTACGGGGCTAGGAAAACTCGTATACGACTCGTGTCCGGCACGGTCAAGCATAAAAACCAGCCAAGTGCGAGCCGGGCTTGCGCACCGAGGGTTCCGTACTACAGTCGTATTTTTGCAAAACAAATTGAAAATACTAATTATTAGTTCATGACCACAATTTTTTTAGTGTGATGTCATGTCACCCTAAATTCACGGTTTCAGATTTTTCCCCTTATGTCTGCTATAAGACCTACCTACCTGCTAAATTTCATGATTTTAAGTCAACGGGAAGTACCCTGTAGGTTTCTTGACAGACCGACAGACAGACACACAACAAAGTGATCCTATAAGGGTTCCGTATTTCCCTAAAAATCATCCTTTAAATAAATCCAAAATCATATCGCTGAGCCAACAGTTCCGTTAGTTTAAAAGAGGTTCTTCATTTGAAACTTCGAACGTGATGACGCTATAAATAAAATCATAAAACTGAACGCAGCTGATACTATTATTAAATTTTAAATATCGAATCTTCATGCTGATGTGTGGTGAAATGTCTATTCTATCGTTAAGGCACGTACATACTCGTAAAAGAAAACTTATAAAACTGAAGCTTCAATACCAAGGTTAAGAACGTAAGTTGAAAGTTTTGTATTTGCTTGATAAATCCTAGTCTTCTGAGTTATCTTTAAATAATAAATAAAGCCACTTTCAAAAGCAACCTTAAAATAACTCTCGAAAGATATTAAAACAAATCTAATAACATTCTGTAATGACATCAAAAGTTCGACAAGTAATAAAAAATCTATCGGTCCCCAATTTATACAGACTCCATAAATTTTTGGATGGCTATGAAGAAATAGGTGCGGAGTTGATGGAAAAAATTTGAACCAACAAAGTGGCTAATTCTGTTGTACACAAACTCTAAACTAAACTAAAATGACACGTCCAAATCTATTGCTATGCCTCTCATAATGTTGCTTGCGGAAAAGGATAGCACTAGATTTAGACCCGTTAATGTAGTTTAGTTTAGATATTGTGTATTTAAGAGAATCGGCTCCAAAAAATACTTTAATTTATTTGCTCTAAAATCGTCATCATCAACAGATAGTCGTCCACTGTAGGACATAGTTTGTAAGGTACGTTCTTTGCAAATTCCACACGCCACCATCATTGTCACGGCCATTACTCTAGGTAGGTATATTTAATTTAAAGAAATTAATACTTTACACTAAAAACTGTTTGATTGACATTACCAGCTCATTCATTGCAAAAATCAAAAACAGATATCTACGTATCATCCCAAGTAACACTTGCTATAATTTTTTATGGCGCCATTTTTTATGTGGAAAAAAACTTCAATTATTTGTCTATTATAAACACACTAGCTCGCGACTTCGTCCGCGTGGACTACACAAATTTCAAACTCCTTAGGGGTCAAATTTTCAAAAATATTTTCTTAGCGGGTGCCTTCGTCATAAAAACTATCTGCATGCCAAATTTCAGCCCGACCTGTTCAGTAGTTTGAGATGTGTATTGATAAATCAGTCCGTCAGTCAGTCAGTCACCTTTTTTTCTTTTATACATATATTTAGATGATTGACATGAAACAGCTGCAGTGCAAACCGCAGTCATGTTTTTTTTTTAAAAACTTACTTGTTACAATCAAAGCTTCATTATTTTCAAATTCTGGCAAGCTTTTACCACCAGCTCCCTACTTAGAAACTTATCAAAGAAAATTTTCTCGTACTCTACGTAGAAGCTGAAGCCATCAAAATTCGTGGCAGTTTCCCTTCCACCGACGATATTGTGAGATACCTTATATTAAAATGTAATAAAATTCCCCATCGCTAATATAATTTCGCGGCGTCCGAACATAAGGTTGCGAGCTCACGTGGCATTTTTATGATTTTATAGCGCATAAATTTGCTTTATGCCCGCATATTATTAAACTATAGGACGGTGAATTTAAACTTTTAAGTTGTATGTTTAGTGTAGTGTTATTAAAGGGGAATAAAGTCAACTTCTTTTATTGAACTTTATTCACTGTCGGTATTTAAAGGTCTTATTATTATATTCTGATTAGTTCTATGACTCGTCTGATGTCGTCCGTCCACCTAGTGGGCGGTCTTTCAACACAGATAGATACCGACACTGAAATATATAAGTTCCGCAAATGCTAATTGCGCGTGGCCGCCATTTTAGTGACGTCAGCATTAGACTGAAGTTTCGAGCTGATGGTATGTTTTTACTTAAATATACGTCAAATGACGTCAAAGTGACGTCATTTCGATGTTGATGAGAGATGGTTCCAGCGCAATAGCAGTTTTCGGGACTTGTATAAAAATTTGGGAAAAAAACTGCCACTAAGTCTGTCCCCGTCCTAAAGCAACCTGAAGCCGCGCGGCGGCGCTGCCGTCGACCAATCGATAGGCGACCGTTACCTAGCAACGATCGAGTTGCAAAATAAACAATCAAACAATCACAATCGGGGATCGGCCGAGCAAATTTACTTTCTTATTTTATTTCTTGTGTCAACATTTTAGATCGATATTATACGATAAACCGATTATTTATTATATTTACCCGTGTTAGCTACTATGTTTTTTGATTGAGTGAAAAAGTGACAGTATAAATAGACTGAGTTTTTTTTGAGAAAAGGTTTTCATACAATTGGAGTTCTGTGCGTTATATTGCTTATTACTGAAGTTTAAACATAGTGTTAAAGGTAGTGTAAAGTTTGCGGTAGACAACGCTCTACAAAGCCGATATCTCATTCTACAGGAAGATTTTTTTGGTTTTGCAAAAAAATTTTTTGGTGGTTCTGTATTGTTAATAGAACACATTTACATTCATAATTTTGCACCTTTTTTGAAATAATTTTTTACCTTTTTTAGCAAATCATGGTCATACTATTCGTAAACAAAGCACGCTATAAGCACGCTAGCAAACTCTGACGTTTTCCCTTTAAAAAAAGTACCAAATTCGCATCTTAGACGATATTAAAGTGCGCAGAGGCCAACGGCCGCCGCGCGTGGCATCGGGTATTTTAATCAACAGCTGAAGATAACGTTTGTAGGGTGACCCTAATCATCTCATTCAAAAGTGGATATCTTTGGTAAACGATAACTTTGGTATTAGTAAAATGGTTTAGTAAAATGAAAAAATAAAAAATACGTGTTAATTAAATTTCGTTTCTATACAACATAAAAAAACATGTGCAAAACCAAAAAAATCTTCCCGTATAGGTCGATGTATTACATTACTTTCTGCCGTGTACTTACTGTACCTATTTAAAGTTGCAGAGCTGTGTGTCTGCCCTATAGAATTTTTCTTTCTTTCTATATCTTGTCTGTCTTTATCTTGTAGTGGTTATAAAAAATGGTGTTACTACCGCCCTGTGTCCCGGATATATGCGGAAAGGACTTCCGGAATTCCCTGAAGAAGCCCAGCCCGAACTATCCGTATGGGGGCAAGGCGAGGAAATGCCGGATTGTCCCGGCGTTTACCATCCAGGTAAGTGTTCAAATACCATAAAATATTAAAGACGAAGATAAAGTATTCGTAATCACTTCCCCTAATTATCACTACCCCTATGCGAAAGTGTGTTTGTTTGTTGGTTTGTTGGTTTGTCCTTCAATCACGTCGCAACCGATCAATGGATCGACGTGATTTTTTGCATGTGTATAGTCAAAAATCTGGAGAGTGACATAAGCTACTTTTTATCTCGGAAAATTAAAGATTTCCCACGTGATTTTCAAAAACCTAAATCCACGCGGACGAAGTTGCGGGCATCAGCTAGTAATAGATAAGTATCAACATCATCAACCTATCACCATCTCACTACTGAGCACTAGTCTCCTCTCAGAATGAGAAGGGTTTGGCCATAGTCCACCACGCTTGCCAAGCGTACTCAAAACATGGTACACACGACCTGTACCATCGTACAACATTATGTACATACTATTTAAATTTTTTAAATCTACATGGCAGCCATTTTGAAATATTTATTTTGTTGTTCTAGCGGCAAAAGAAATACACATTCTGTGAAAATTTCAACTCTCTACCTGTTACGGTTCATGAGATACAGTCCTGTCAGATATACAGACAGACAGACGGATGGATGGACGGATAGCGTAGGCTCAGTAATAGGGTCCCGTTGGCACTCTTTCTGAAACCCTAAAAATATTAATAACAAACATTTCATATCCTCTAATTATTATTAGAGGATGTGAAATACTTGTTATTAATATTAGAGTCTAATATAAAATAGTCTAATACATAGTGGGCTATGTGCAGGCAATGCAAAAGAACACGAAAGTAATCCCGCCTCCGAAGTCAGGCGTGTACGACCCTTTGCCGCCAAAGCCGACCATGTTCAGGAGGTGCTACCAAAGAGGGGAATTCCCCGTCACTATCGAGTTCACTACCAGCGGCAAACAGCTCTCTTGGAAGGTAGCTGTTCATATTATTAGTCCGACCTTTCAGACTCCTCTTAGACCAGCTGGTCGATTCCGGCAATTTGCAGCAATCATTATTACAATCGCAATTGTTCAGGGAATAACTAATAAGAATAAGAAAGCTCAGAGTCACTCAGCGGGCGATGTAGAGAGCTATGCTTGGAGTTTCTCTACGTGATAAAATCAGAAATGAGAAGATGCATAGGAGAACTAGAGTAACCGAGATAGCTCAACGGGTTGCGAAGCTGAGGTGGCTGAAGTGAAGTGGGGCAGGGCACATAGTTCGTAAAACCGATAGACGTTGGGGTCCCAAGGTGCTGGAATGGCCCATCCTGCACCGGAAGACGCAGTGTTGGATGACCCCCACTAGGTGGACGGACAACATAAGACGAGTCTCAGGGAACCGCTGGATTCAGGCGGTGCAAGACCGTAGCGTGTCGAAGTCCCCTACAAGAGACCTATGTCTAGCAGTGGACGTCTATCGGTTGATGATGATGATGACGGCAAACACTAGTAAAAAATTAAGACTTTTGTCCCCCACGGACAATAGTGCCTCGTCTGCACAGGCCTTAACACCAATGTATATTACAGGTGCCAATAGAGAAACTGGACTTCCACCACTATCTACCAATGTTCTTTGACGGTCTCGCAGAAGGGACTTACCCCTTCTCCTTCATAGTAGAACGGGGTATTCACGACCTCGTCACCAAGGGGTCTTATAAGATCCTGCCGGTTGTGCCACAACTTATTATACCTATCAAAAGTAAGTAGGAAAGATTTTGGACCATTTTATTTTCGCCTATCCTAAAAGTTTTTTTATCTTAACTTTTATGGGACTTTAATCCGACACGGAAGTCAAAAACCTATAAAATGTTACATATTATTACATATTCATATAAATTAATGTAAATGCGAAAGTGTGTTTGCCTGTCTGTATGCTAGCTTTTCACGGCATATCTGTTTAACTTTGACGAAATTTGCTAGAGAAATAGCTTTCGTCTCAGGAACATACTCGTAGACTACTTTTGTGCTGGAAAATCAGAATTCCTAGGGGATTTAAAAAAATCCTGAATCCACCTGGAAGAAGTCGTGGGCATCATTTATATTTGGTTCAAAGACAGCTTGCATCCTGGAGACTTACAAAGGTTACTTTTTATGCCGGAAAAATAAAACCCCCGGGTTTTAAAAAACAAAAACAAAATCTAGAAAAATAAGCTGCCCTTATTTTTAAAGAACTGATTATAAAGGAGATTCAGTTTGACACCCCTATCCTAAAGTCTGAGATTTTAGGATAGGGGATAGAGGGATTGGGGGTTGCGTAGTTAGGTAGACTTGGCTTTCGAGGAACCTTGAATGAATGAATGAATAAGTGAATGATTTATTCAGGAAAAGTCTTGTATAACTTCTGGGTATTAGGTACTCTGCCGCATCGCGTTCCGTTTGTTTTGATTTTAGGATAAACAATGCTATCATGCAATACGACACCCCCCATTCAGGTGAAATAACGTCGAACGAACGGCGGAATATAGTCGAATTCCATCAAATTCCCGGATTAAACGCGTAAAATGATCGCCCCGTGCAAGGTTTCGTTTTGCTTTACAAATTCGGATGGCCTTTTTTTGATTATGTAAGAGTGGATTATTATTAAAACGTAAGCATTCTTTGGATTCACGTGGATCATCATGAAAATACAAGTTGAAATACAAGAAGAAAATTGAGTATCTAACTAATGTTCTAGTATAACAGCTTTTCGTGTTAAAATTAGTTTTATAAACTTTATAGCTTCATACTTGAGAGTGCTCTGAAGAGCTTTCTGACCTCATTCCACCCTCCTTTTTCTACAATCGCACCGCGCGCCACCGTAAGTAATTTCACCCTCACCACCTGGGTTTCTGGTTCACTTAGAACGTCCGTTTAGCCAGATCCTTCTTTCGCTCCTTTGAGCGTTGCGCTACTTCTTACTTCTTCTTCTTACTAACTTCGTCCGCGTGGATTTAGGTTTTTTTAAAAATCCCGTGGGAACTCTTTGATTTTCCGGGATAAAAAGTAGCCTATGTCCTTCGCGGGAATGTAAGCTACCTCTGTACTAAATTTCTTCAAAATCGGTTAAACCCGTTGGGCCGTGAAAGCTAGCAGACAGACAGACAGACACACTTTCGCATTTATAATATTAGTATGGATCAACGGGCGCTACTATTTATTTTATTTTATTTTTATTATTCATGTACCAAAAATTGTAGTTACAAAGTAATAATAAATTAAGTTACATTGGAAATGCTTATCTCTAAACAGAGATTTCTTCCAGCTATCATGGGTTTTCGATTTTTATATTGTTTGCAGATGCGTTCGCAACGAAACGGCCGGCGGTGCTGTGCCACGCACTCAAATGCATACAGATGATTGTGACGGGTAGCGAAAAGGTCGGCGAGGCACTGGTGCCTTACTATCGCCAAATATTACCCATACTCAATCTCTTCAAGGGCAGAAACCGTGAGTATTTTCATTTAAAAAAAAAACTTTTTTATTCAAGTAAACTTTCGAATCGTCAGATGCATCTACCACTGGTTCGGAATGCCTTTCCTACCGAGAAGAACCAGCAAGAAACTCGGCGGTTGCTCTTTTCAAATATTTGATATACAAGATTATGCCATGTATAAAAAAGTATTTGCAGTCCTATGCGTTGCCGGAACGAGCTGCAGGTCAAATCCACGATCTTTTATCATTTAGATAATTAATCTTCAATTATGCTTTTTTCAGGAGCATATGTTTAATAGATTTTTTAAACTTGTGCAAAAGGTAAGTCCAAAATAGTTTGCGGGATTTTATTATAAAAGGTTACTAATAGGAAGTAGAAACCGAGTAGGGTTATCGGTTTAATAAACTCCCATACATCTTCCATCTTATATTGCATCATCAGCTACAACAGGTGAGATCGCAATCAAGGGCTTACTTATCAACTAAAAAAATGCCTAACAGTAATTTGTACATTCTACTAACGATGAAATCTCTGCTCATAATATTATAAATGCGAAAGTGTATTTGTTTGTTGGTTTGTGGATTTGTCCTTCAATCACATCGCAACGGAACAACGTGTCGAAGTGATTTTTTGCATTGGTATAGTATTTATCTGGCTGCATTAAACGTGCAGTTCTATGAAACTATTCATTCTATCGGGCATTTAGGTACAAATACGCGGCAGAAAGTAATGTACATCAGCCTTTAGAATGACATTTCGGCTTAGTAGAGCGTTGTCTCTGTCACTCATACCTATGTGACGTTTTGTTGGTCTTAACGACAGAGACAATGCTCTACAAATCCGCTATTAGAAGGATCTAAAGGTCAATCTGCTTACTGTGGTAGCCTAGCGGTTAGGACGTCCGCCTTCTAACCAGAGGTCGGGGGTTCGATCCCGGGCACGCACCTCTAACTTTTCGGAGTTATGTGCGTTTTAATTAAATATCACTTGCTTTAACGGTGAAGGATAACATCGTGAGGAAACCTGCATGAAGTCTACCAATCTCACCAATCTTCTCACTCTGAGAGGAGACCCGTGCTCAGCAGTGAGCCGGCGATGGGTTGATCATGATGATCATGATGAAAGGTCAATCAATGTACATTACTTTCTGCCGCGTATGCCTAATTTGGCCAGCACGCTAACGTTTAGCTTGCATCCAATAGTCTTGGACTACGCGCAAGATTTCACACAGTTTACTATAAAAGTGTATCAGAATATATTATGCATCGTTATTAACTACATCGAATATATTTAGATGACGTAACATACAAGTATTTTTACGTAATAACATCATCAGTCATGCGTAACAAGTATCAAATTGACGGGCTCATAACACGAGATACTGTTTCGCAGCCTAATAGACTCGTTGGAGCGTTCAAGTAGATTATTTATTTATACGCATCGTCGGGGCAACATTGCGAAATTCATTAAAATGAGCACTTCATAATGATAATATACAGTAGCCGGCAAGAAATATTGTACATCGACCTTTATTCTTTACTAGCTTATGCTCGCGACTTCATCCGCATGGACAAATCCCTATTTCACTCATACCTATCTGAAGTTTTGTTGGTCTCAACGACAGAGGGAACGTTCTACAAAACCACCTATGTCTTTCTTTCTTTGACGTTGCAAAATTCATAAAAACACATATAGTAGTTTTAAGAGACTTAATCAAAATGTATGCTCATTGTTATATTATTACTATCAATGTCATCAAGGAATTAGAGTTAGGTGTATCAGATAATATTAATGTATTGTTCATCGTCACGTCAAATACATTATTAGGTTATATCTTACGTAATAATTCTATATTACTTGTGAAAAATCCAATCAATCACGCATTACAAGTATCATAACGCTAGATAATGTTTCGCAGTCTAATAGACTCATCGGAGCGTTCGAGTAGATTAATTATTATACGCGTCGTCAGGACAACGTGACGAAATTCGGTCGCGTCACGGCCGCACCGCGCGCTGACACCCGACCGCATTGTTACGGGTATTCTGTGAGCTTCAAACTGGGTGTTACCTTCGCATTGTTGACGTCGTCGGGACAACGTTGCGAAATTCATAAAAAACACATATTATAGTAATTTAAAGAGACTTAATCAAAATGTATTTTCATAGTAATATTACTATCAATATCATCAATTAATTAGTTAGGTGTATCAGATAATATTAATGTATCGTTCATCGTCACGCCAAATAAATTATTATCGGGTCATATATTACGTAATAATATTATATTACTTGTAAAAATCTCATCAATCACGCATTACAAGTATCATAAGGCCAGATACTGTTTCGCAGTCTAATAGACTCGTCGGAGCGTTCGAGTAGATTAATTATTATACGCGTCGTCAGGACAACGTGACGAAATTCGGTCGCGTCACGGCCGCACCGAGCGCTGACATCCGACCGCATTGTTACGGGGAATTCTGTGAGCTTCAAACTGGGTGTTACCTTCGCATTGTTGACGTCGTTGGAAAAACGTTACGAAATTCATATAAAATACATATTTACGTAGTTTTAAGAGACTTTTAATAAAAATGTATGTTCAGTGTACCAACATTTTCTAGGTACTTTTATTGTCATATTTATAGTAATATTACTATCAATGTCATCAAGGAATTAGAGTTAGGTGTATCAGATAATATTAATGTATCGTTCATCGTCACGTCAAATACATTATTAGATCATAATATATTACGCAAAAATATTAGGTATATTAATTGTAAAAATCTCATCAATCACGCATTACAAGTATCATAAGGCCAGATACTGTTTCGCAGTCTAATAGACTCGTCGGAGCGTTCGAGTAGATTAATTATTATACGCGTCGTCAGGACAACGTGACGAAATTCGGTCGCGTCACGGCCGCACCGAGCGCTGACATCCGACCGCATTGTTACGGGAATTCTGTGAGCTTCAAACTGGGTGTTACCTTTGCATTGTTGACGTCGTCGGGACAACGTTGCGAAATTCATAAAAAACACATATAGTAATTTAAAGAGACTTAATCAAAATGTATTTTCATAGTAATATTACTATCAATATCATCAATTAATTAGAGTTAGGTGTATCAGATAATATTAATGTATCGTTCATCGTCACGCCAAATAAATTATTATCGGGTCATATATTACGTAATAATATTATATTACTTGTAAAAATCTCATCAATCACGCATTACAAGTATCATAAGGCCAGATACTGTTTCGCAGTCTAATAGACTCGTCGGAGCGTTCGAGTAGATTAATTATTATACGCGTCGTCAGGACAACGTGACGAAATTCGGTCGCGTCACGGCCGCACCGAGCGCTGACATCCGACCGCATTGTTACGGGGAATTCTGTGAGCTTCAAACTGGGTGTTACCTTCGCATTGTTGACGTCGTTGGAAAAACGTTACGAAATTCATATAAAATACATATTTACGTAGTTTTAAGAGACTTTTAATAAAAATGTATGTTCAGTGTACCAACATTTTCTAGGTACTTTTATTGTCATATTTATAGTAATATTACTATCAATGTCATCAAGGAATTAGAGTTAGGTGTATCAGATAATATTAATGTATCGTTCATCGTCACGTCAAATACATTATTAGATCATAATATATTACGCAAAAATATTAGGTATATTAATTGTAAAAATCTCATCAATCACGCATTACAAGTATCATAAGGCCAGATACTGTTTCGCAGTCTAATAGACTCGTCGGAGCGTTCGAGTAGATTAATTATTATACGCGTCGTCAGGACAACGTGACGAAATTCGGTCGCGTCACGGCCGCACCGAGCGCTGACATCCGACCGCATTGTTACGGGAATTCTGTGAGCTTCAAACTGGGTGTTACCTTTGCATTGTTGACGTCGTCGGGACAACGTTGCGAAATTCATAAAAAACACATATAGTAATTTAAAGAGACTTAATCAAAATGTATTTTCATAGTAATATTACTATCAATATCATCAATTAATTAGAGTTAGGTGTATCAGATAATATTAATGTATCGTTCATCGTCACGCCAAATAAATTATTATCGGGTCATATATTACGTAATAATATTATATTACTTGTAAAAATCTCATCAATCACGCATTACAAGTATCATAAGGCCAGATACTGTTTCGCAGTCTAATAGACTCGTCGGAGCGTTCGAGTAGATTAATTATTATACGCGTCGTCAGGACAACGTGACGAAATTCGGTCGCGTCACGGCCGCACCGAGCGCTGACATCCGACCGCATTGTTACGGGGAATTCTGTGAGCTTCAAACTGGGTGTTACCTTCGCATTGTTGACGTCGTTGGAAAAACGTTACGAAATTCATATAAAATACATATTTACGTAGTTTTAAGAGACTTTTAATAAAAATGTATGTTCAGTGTACCAACATTTTCTAGGTACTTTTATTGTCATATTTATAGTAATATTACTATCAATGTCATCAAGGAATTAGAGTTAGGTGTATCAGATAATATTAATGTATCGTTCATCGTCACGTCAAATACATTATTAGATCATAATATATTACGCAAAAATATTAGGTATATTAATTGTAAAAATCTCATCAATCACGCATTACAAGTATCATAAGGCCAGATACTGTTTCGCAGTCTAATAGACTCGTCGGAGCGTTCGAGTAGATTAATTATTATACGCGTCGTCAGGACAACGTGACGAAATTCGGTCGCGTCACGGCCGCACCGAGCGCTGACATCCGACCGCATTGTTACGGAAATTCTGTGAGCTTCAAACCGGGTGTTACCTTCGCATTGTTGACTTGCGACAGTGTTGTTGCTTACGTGTAGCTTTTCTGTGTCGTTAAAATTTAATTGGTTGTTTTTGCAGCTTCAACATTCTGATGAATTTTTGGTCTCCACAATACGATTTACGGAAACGAAAAAATAACGTTTATTTATAGAAGAGTTGTGTTACATAACTTGACAATACCTTAAATATCGTGTTTAAGAGTTGTGTTAAGGCGGCTGCTCATGACACTGCGGCAGGGATGATTCAGGGTGAAAAAGAGGGGAAGATCCTAGATTGGCTCCTAAACATGTCGTGTGTAGGGTCATTCTAAGTCAGATCCTAGATCGCCTCCTAAATCGGCCGGCAGGAGCAGAAATGCATCCGATGTCTCCTAAATTGTGGCAACCGCCCTGTCGCCCTGCAAGTGTGTAGGGCCGTCTCGGCCCGATTTCTTCTGTTAGTTCGGTACCTTAGTTTGTTTTTCTATTAATGGTGCAGCCATTAGTAGGAGTTCGTTAAAATTATTTGCATCCATGCGCAAAAAAATTACTTTATCCCGCGTTTCTAAATCCTCCAGGACTTTTATGTGACTCAATTTTTTCTCTATCAGCCAAATGGTAGTAGTAACGTGGTAATAATGGTAATAGGTAATAGGAATTGAAAATTCACAGCAGTAGTATATATAATCAATTTTAAAGGAAAACTATCATGGCTAAGTAGGGTTCACAGGTTAAGTAGTTCCACGGAACCCTACACTGCGCGTGGCCCGCCACGCACTTGGCCGGTTTTTTTAACACTAAAAATACCCGTAGAATTCAAAATAATTCTAATTGCATTAGCTGAGTCTCAGGTTTGCTGTATTTCACGCCTTCTCATTTCTCGTGTTGTCAAATAGTTGTGGTTGCGGTTTGGGGTGTCTTCGTTGCCGTTTTGCTTGGCTTATTCCGGCGAGCTAATGTTTTGCGCACAGAATTCACGATAGTTATAGAAATGATATATGATTTTAAGCTTGTAAGACATTAAAGTGGTGACTTTGAGGTCCTGTGAAACATCAGTGCACGTTATTTTAATAAAAATTACATATTAGCGTAGCCACTGTTTAAGATGAAGCGGTGGAACCCATTAAGACGTATCTGCATGCCAAATTTCAGCCCGATCCGTCCGCTAGTTTGAGCTGTGCATTGATAGATCAGTCAGTAAGTCAGTCAGCTTTTGCTTTTTTTTTATGGTACGATTACACCTAACGAGTACAGTGGCGAGTCAGTGTCCTCGGCCGAGTACTCGGTTGGTATAAACACTTACGAGTGCTCGGCGCAATTTCGAAATACGTATAAACGGCCACCACAGCACTGTGACACTTTACTGTCTCGCTTCACTACTCGGTAGGTGTAATCAGCCCATTATTAGATATTCAACAACAACTTGTCGAAGTATTAAAGACAGCAGTTTCCATTTCTATGATAATATTTATGATTCTTTGGGTTTGCGAGTCATGTACATCTGTTTACAAGGCTTCGCTGTACTTTTAATGATATAGGAGCAAAAAGAGCCACTTTTGTGTGAGTTACCTAATTGTGTGCTCTTTATTAAAAACTTTTTTAGCTCCTCTCTTAGCTCACTTATTTTTGCTTGAATTAAACCTTGTTTTTGTCCTAAGTTAATGAATAAAATGTAGTTCTAATTTACGTCATGCTGCTTATTAAGTATCTATTTTTATTTTATCATGTTTTTCATAATTTTACTTTCTTCTGTATGTTGTTGTAATTTGTGTATGACTAACTAGCTATTTTTATAAGTCAAATTCTAAGTCTATTTCAAGTTAAATAGATATTGTATCGATTTAGTATTGAGTTGTACCTATACTATGTGATGAGCCAGAATTGATTCTACAAATCAATTGATTTTTAAAAATTTCGAATTAGAACGATAAGGTGAAGGAAAACATCTTGAGGAAACCTGTATGTCTGAGATTTTTTTATAAAGTGCTTAAAGGTGTGTCATCATCATCTTGAATAACTATGACATGACTAAACCCCAAAAAAAAAGATAAAAAATAATCATCATGATCAACCCATTGCGTCTGCATCTCACTACAGAGCACGGGCCTCCTCTCAGAGTGAGAAGGGTTTTGGTCAGAGTCTACCACGCTAGCCAAGTGTGGATTGGCAGATTTCACATAACTCTGAAAAGTTAGAAGTGGGTGCCCGGGATCGAAACCCCGACCTCCGATTAAACAATGGTGTGTGAAGTATGACAATCCACACTTAAATCCTTCTCATTCTGAGAGGAGACCCCACGGATATTCTATTTGCCCTCAATTAAAAAAAAAAAAAAAAAATCTAGTACAGATTGTAGGTACGATAAATTAATCTGATCTAAATCTGTAGGTAACTTGGGCGCTGGCATAGACAACACGACGACCCGTGGCGAGAACGTGGCAGATTTGATCGAAGATACGTTGCAAATCCTGGAGCGGTACGGCGGACCCGACGCGTTCATCAACATCAAGTATATGATACCGACCTATGAATCTTGTGTGTTGAATTAGATTTTAGTGGCATGGCGTCGAATCTAATGGCTTTTTAAACTATATTTGGAACTAGCTGACCCTGCGAACTTCGTTTCGCCTAACAGTCGATTCAAATTTTTTTTTTTTTTTAAATATCAATTCACTATCAGAAATTCTAAAATCCCCACGATTTAGGACTTCAGTACTTTGCAGCATCAGGATTGAGGAGTTAGGATCCGAAGTTCAGTGATGTAGCCTATGCTTGGTACCTAAAATAATTTTGCATCATCCGCAGTTCCTGAAACATTATAGTTTAGGAGTGCTGTACCCTACATCATCAGGGTTGAGGAGTTGAGACTTGAAGTCTGAGAATAAAGTCGTTGCTTGGTACCTACAATATGAATTCACTATGAACACTTCCTGAATCTTGATAACTCAGGCGGGCAGTAACCCTGCAGCATCAGGATTAAGGAGTTGAATCCAGAATTTTTTATGTGACCACGACGTAAACTTTTTTTGTTGATTTAAAAAAAAATTTGCAAATCGGGCCAGAAACCTCGAAAAAATCGATGTAGAAAAAAGAACCACCTCCTTTTTGACAGTCGGTTAAAAACCGATGACCTTGAAATATTTACGGAACAATCTTTAAAATATCCCCTTTCTAACAAAAAAAGAATGAATGAAATCGGACTACGCGTTAATGAATTACAACTCAGTATACATTTTAACTTTCGTCCCCTCTCCTACGGGAACCATGCTGAATTTCGGGATAAAAAGTATCCTATATTCTTCCTCATAGTACCTATGACCTCAAATCGTACCAAGTTTCATTGGAATCCATTCAGTAGTTTCAGCGTGATGCGCGGCCGTGATACAGACAGACAGACAGACAGACAGACAGACAAAAATGAAAAAAATTACAGTTTTGGGTTTAGTATCGATTATAGAGTGCCCTCGAAAAAAAATTTTTAAAATATCTTCAATGTACAGAATTTGACCTGTTACAGTTTTATTATAAGTATTGATGATGATGATTGATATTGATATTTGCATTGACTTATACACGGTGAAGTTTTAGTGGTTATTTTCCCGCGGCAGAACGATTCGCCCTCAGTAGTAAGTACTATCGAAATTTTGAGTTAAACTTAAAAAATAAAAATGTTTTTGTTTTGAAATAATAATAAAAAATCGACAACTCGAAAGTGTGAGAAACAATAGTAACTCCCTAGACGTAACGTGAATAGTAGGTAGGTACATCCACTCGAACCGCGCTGTAAATAAAGTGAAAAAGTTTAGAGCAAAATAAGCTCTCACGCGTAGGGATACGGCATAAACTAGCCTGCACGCACGCGGTATCACTATTGAATCGAGGTCTCATTCGATTTTTGTTTTTCTCGATTGTAAATTTGACATTTTTGACTCGAATAATTTTTTATATTTATAAATCGATTGTAATACTACGACAAAATCATTTCGCTTCGGGACAACAACCATAAAAATTTCAGCGTGTATATTACTTCGTATGGACAGGGTTATTGAACAAACAAAATGGCACTGACTCATTGGTGCGTAAATGTTAATTATGCACCAATGCAACTTCAGTGACGTCTGGATTTCAAACGGGTAGTTCATTAGTATCTAAGAGGTGGAGCTGATTTATTTGGTTTCTAAACCGTGAAAAATTTTGTTCGCTTGACTATTGTCTTGCTTGTCATTTATATCGATGAGTATTTGCATCTTTTTCTTTTAAATAGTGCTAAAAAGGACGGAAAATTGAAGGTTCTTCTTCTAGTTCTTTCTGCTAATTTAAACATTATCGGAGTGAACTAGAGTGAGGGAGCACTAAGGGTGACGTGAAATCAAAGATTTAATAAAATGATTCCGACGAATTGAGAACCTCCTTTTTTGAGGTCGGTCAAAAATAGTATAATATTTAAAAACCTCGTCACGTCAAGTCACGCTGCCACGACAACCCATGTCATATACCCATAGTCTATTTTTAATCCCTCAGACCAAAATGACGTTTCGTTTGTTGCCTGTTTTTTACGGCTCCTTTAATAGCGATGTGGTGCATTTGAAAAATGTCTGGATTACTATAATGGTTCTACTCTCGCTATAACATGGGTTCACGTAGACGAAGTTGTGGGGATAAGCTATATAATTTCTTTTAATCACTCAATCTTAAATTTAATTGTTCAAGCTCTATTTTAATAGCTCAAGCTCTGTAATTCCATTTAAATTGTCCACAACAACAAGTTTCGAAAGCCTAAAAGAAACGCTAGTGAATATTTATTAAATCCCACTTCATTTACTACAAACTTTTCTTCAAAGGCGAGGTGGCTTTGCAATATTTAAATGTAACCCAGCGTAAAGATGAATTGCTTAAACGCCACAATTGAATTAAAATTCCTCACAATAAGAATTTGTGAGTGGGCGCACTCCTTAATGAAATGCTTCTAAATGAATTGATCTCATTTATTGTAATACTCATTATGTTTGGATGAATTTAATGGCGTTTCTTTTTGTTTGATATTAAATTATTATTATTGTAGTTTTTAAATTTGTTATTTTATTCATTTGTTAATAAATAATTGTTTTTACGATAAAGCTGTGTGTTCTGTGTTTGAACTTTTCGTTTTATTTCAATATAAAAGAAAAAAAATCAAAAAGTGAACTTGAAATCTATAATAACTTTATAGATTTCAAGTTCACTTTTTGATTTTTTTTCAATTTTCAAAACTTCCGGAAAACTTCCCAGGTTACCTACCCCCTTTTTGACTACCAAATGACTGTATTGCAAGTACAGTACGCGGCCGAAAGTGATGAACATCGGCCTTTAGAATGACATTTCATCTTTGTAGAGCGTTGTCTCTGTCCCTCATACCCATATGACGCTTTGTCGATCTCAACGACCGAGACAGTGCTCTACAAATGCTGTCTAAAGATCGATGTTCATTACTTTTGGCCGCGTACTTTAAGCTGTGATAGCCTAGTGGTTAGGACGTCCGCCTTCTAATCGGAGGTTCGATCCCGTGCACGCACCTCTAACTTTTCGGAGTTATGTGCGTTTTAATTAATTAAATATCAATTTAACGGTGAAGGAAAACATTGTGAGGAAACCTGCATGCCTGAGAGTTCTCCATAATGTTCTCAAAGGTGTGTGAAGTCTACCAATCCGCACATGGCCAGCGACTATGGGCAAAACCCTTCTCAGTCTGAGACGAGACCCGTGCTCTGTAGTGAGCCGGCGATGGGTTGATCATGATGATGATGATGATGACTGTACTTTATATACCATCCTGTATCCTAACATAATAGTTAAACAGAGAAATTGCGTTTATGATTAGATGCGGACCCCTTTCACCTCTGGGGAGAGAGGAGTCAATATTTAGATCAAGCAAAGCAATTTGCAGCCTCCGAGGCGGAATCTCTCTATACATGCATGTTATTTGCATTACAATTTACTCCAGTTTTGGACACTAGTCTACCTACGTTCTACACTAACAATATCATATTGCATGCAGTGTATCATATTGTTGTACTGCACTAAACGGAATGGTATAGTTAGAATATACAGTATATGCAGGGTAGTTCCCATTTTGTTCTATAGAATACAAATGGAAACACGTACAGGGTGTAACCAGAACGCTAGCATAAACGAAAATATATATATATATATATATATATATATATATAGAAAGTATATAGTACTGATGATTAGTTATATGAGAAAGAACGCGAAAAAAATATGATAAAAAATCAAATAAAACATCTGGCTGACGCTAGAGATCAACGAACGTTGCGTAAGTAGGCCACTCAGAGTCAATGCAGTGTCGTAGGCGGGCGGACGTAGACCCGAGTTTTGCGCGCTATAGGTAGGTACATTGCGGGTTTGAAAGATACTAAATCACTAAAACTACAAAATGCGGCAAATGGTTATTGATATTGGATTGTGTTTAGGTAGTATAACAATAACGCTAAGTTTTTGCTAGCGTTCTGGTTACACCCTGTATAGTAACGGAATGGTATGTTTAGAATATACAGGATAAATGTGCAGGGTAGTTCCCATTTGCTCTATAGAATATAAATGGAAACCCATATTATGGTACCAACAAAATGGGATTTAAAATTTTCCCACAATGGACTAAGAGCCAGCGCATGCCAGACCTTTGTTATTTTATAAAAGCTGATAGTCCAGTCTCTGCGTATTGCCACCAAACAGGGAGGAACGATCAGCGACTATGAAGTTTGGAACATGGAGGCTTTGAGAGATAACAGTACGCTTAGTATAAGATTTTACGTCTCACCAACGTTGCTAGAATTCGACAATCGAAACACAATGACGTCAAAGTAAAATGGACCTAAAGAGCCTTGAGTTGAAGTCAAAAATTCAATGCCACTGATTTTAATTTCACAACGTTTCCGTTTAGAGCGCTCGCTGTATAATATGTGTAAACAAACTTGAGCTTTAAAACAAGGCAGTTAAGATCCAATTTACTATAACGTGGAAGTGTTTCAATACTCGAAAACTATCAACGTTCGTTGGTGAGATATAAAATCTCTTGTACTAAGCGTACAGGTATGTAAATAAATCTTACGACAAAGTATAATGTCCAAGTCCAATCCATACTAATATTATAAATGCGAAAGTGTAATCTGTCTGTCCGTTTTGTCTGTTCGTCTGTCTGCTAGCCTTTCACGGCCTATCCGTTCAACCGATTTTGACGAAATTTGATACAGCGATAGCTTGCATCCCGGGGAAGGACATAAGCTACTTTTTATCCCGAAAAATTAAAGAGTTCCCACGGGATTTTTAAAATCCTAAATCCACGCGGACGAAGTTGCGGGTATCCTCTAGTTTTTTTATATTTCTTCGGAATATTATTAGAAATCACGTCATGCATTACGAGACACTTAGGTTAAAATCTATAGAGCGCACTTTGACTTTGCTTAGACTTAAGTTTCAGTTAAAACGAGACAAACTTATGCCAGCGGTATAGCACTGTCTCGTTTTAACAGTGTCTTAAGTCTGAGCAAAGTCAAAGTGGGCTCTATAGATCTCAGCCTTAGTATCGTGGTAACCCCCTACCAGACACTCTTAAACTTTTAAACTTTATTGAAAAAAAAATACCTTTATTGAAAAATATAAAGATACATTACCTATTGAGGTTATATCAAAGCAGTATACTCTAAGGTTCTTCAACTCCACTCCAAGCTTGTATGAATATATTAAAATATCCTAGTACACTTTAATAATATATATCGTTTGTGACATAATCTTTTGTAATCTACAGCATCTTATTTTCAGAAAGAGGTTAAAAATTAAAAAAAACCGGCCAAGTGCGAGTCAGACTCAGAAAATACGACTGTAGTGCGGAACCCTCGGTGCGCGAGCCTGACTCGCACTTCGCTTTTTTACTTTTTTCTTTCTGGGCAGGTTTCCGCACTTGAACGTTTCCATCTATTGTGCGTGCAGTGCCGATCCCAGTCTTCACTCCAACCATCCTAGCTCGCTACCGAAGGCGCCCCCGCCCAGGTTACCGAGGGCTTCCCGGAGTGAACCTGCCGACCTTCTATAACATATTCTGATCTTTGTCCAAAAAATCTCGATTACCATATAAAGCTCAGAGTCACTCAGCGGGCGATGGAGAGCGCTATGCTTGGAGTTTCTCTACGTGATCAAATCAGAAATGAGGAGATCCGTAGGAGAACTAGAGTAACCGACATAGCTCAACGGGTTGCGAAGCTGAAGTGGCAATGGGCAGGGCACATAGTTTGTACAAGCGATAGACGTTGGGGTCCCAAGGTGCTGGAATGGCGACCTCGCACCAGAAGACGCAGCGTTGGACAACCCCGCACTAGGTGGACGGATGACATCAGGGAGCCGCTGGATTCAGGCGGCGCAGGACCGTGGCGTGTGGAAGTCCCTACAAGAGACCTACGTCCAGCTGTGGACGTCTATCGGTTGTTGATGATGATGATGATGATAAAAAGTGCACCAAATTCGTAACTCGAGCGTCAAGCAATTTTCAACAAGCGAAAACTTACGTGACTTTCTAGTAACAAAGAAACAATGGAAATAAAGAATATAAAAAATATCATCCGGCTCAACAATGAAACTTAGGGCCCCGCTGAAATAGTTTCAGAGCGCACTCTTCACGAAAATTACCGTCTTGATTGCTCCCAAGATAAATTATTCGAGTCTGAGGACGCTTTACGTGGATTTAAAGTTGTGCTGGATGCGCCTTTTAATAAAATCATCGTGGGCATCATCTAGTTAGATTTCGTTCGCGTGAATTTAGGTTTTTAAAAATCCCGTGGCAACTTTTCAATTTTCCGGTATAAAAAGTAGCCTATGTCCTTCCCCGGGATATTGGCTATATCTGTACCAAATTTCGTCAAAATCAGTTTAACGGGCGGGCCGGGAAAGGCTAACAGACAGACAGACATTGTGGTCTGGTGGGAGGCCTCGACCGTCGCTAGTTACCACCCTACCGGCAAAGCCGTGCCGCCAAGCGATTTAGCGTTCCGGTACGATGCCGTGTAGAAACCAAAGGTGTATGGGTTGAATAAAAACTGCCATACTCCTTTCAGGTAAGCCCGCTCCCACCTTAGACTGCATCGTCACTTACCATCAGGTGAGATTGCAGTCAAGGGCTAACTTGTATCTAAATAAATAAAAAAAAAAAAGACAGATAGACAGACCGACAGACACACTTTCGCATTGATAATATTAGTATAAGTATGGATGTAATATTACTACGTGTCCTCTTATATTTCTCTCTATTTTATTGTTAAATATTATTTTTTTATGTAAATAGCCACAACATTTAGTAATTTTTTTGGATTAGTACTATTTTTAATGTATTACTGTAAGCAGCCGTAGGTGAACCAAATAAAATAAAATCATGTCACATCCAGTATCTTTTCATCCATTATTCCCGGTTATAAATGTTAGGCGACTAAAAAGGTGTCGTTCAGTATCCACCAACGTCTGCGCCCAGCTGATAAATGTACTCCGAAGCCGGTTGGGCTTCTCGATTTATATTAATATTTACCGCCACCTCACCTCATTGCGCTGATAACACTTTGACGTGTTGCCTGTCACGGCAACTTGCGGACACTTTGTGCAACTTAAAATATTGTGTAACAATTTTTAGTTGCACCTGAGGATGGAATTATATTAATATTTTGTGATTCGATACAATTTTTAGTTGCACCTGAGAATAGAATTATGTTAATATTTTGTGGTTCGATAGTAATTTTTAGAGACGAGTTTTCGCTCAGCTAATAAATGTACTCCAAAACCGGTTGGGCTTCTCGTATTTACCGCCACCTCACCTCATTCCGCTGATAACACTTTGACGTGTTGCCTGTCACGGCAACTTGCGGACACTTTGTGCAACTTAAAATATTATGTAACAATTTTTAGTTGCACCTGAGGATAGAATTATGTTAATATTTTGTGATTCGATAGTAATTTTTAGAGACGAGTTTTCGCTCAGCTAATAAATGTACTCCAAAGCCGGTTGGGCTTCTCGATTTATATTAATATTTACCGCCACCTCACGTCATTCCCCTGATAACACTTTGACGTGTTGCCTGTCACGGCAATTTGCGGACACTTTGTGCAACTTAAAATATTATGTATCAATTTTTAGTTGCACCTGAGGATAGAATTACGTTAATATTTTGTGATTCGATAGTCATTCTCAGGGACGAGTTTTCGCTCAGATAATAAATGTACTCCGAAGCCGGCTTCTCGATTTATATTAATATATTGATTATAAGTATTGATTAGCTGACGCCCGCGACTTCGTCTGCGTGGAATTAGGTTTCTTAAAAATCCCGTGGGAACTCTTCGATTTTCCGGGATAAAAAGTAGCCTATGTCACTCTCCAGGTTTTTATCTATATCCATGCAATATTCACGTTGCGGTGTGATTGAAGAACAAACAAACAAACTTTTTTGCATTTGCAATATGGGTAGTGATAGAAAGGGGTCATGACCAGTCAGCAATGAGGAATATTACGCAGAGTGGGTGATTGTCAGCTCATTAATATTCACGGAGAAGTTCATATTATTCAGATATGTTTGCTCTAAGTTCAACAATAATATTACATATACTGGCAATTAACCTTGTAAGTAATGAGCATAAATTTGCAAATATAATTTGGGGCACAATTATGATGTTCCAAATATGTGTGCTCTATTATTATCTTAACGAATAGTAGGTAAATACGATATACGAGATTTATCGCTGACTGACAAATATTATAAGGTAAAAGACTTACTCGTAATCAAATCAAATCAAATCAAATCAAATTATTTATTTGCACGATTGCAGGTACAATGATGGTGTTACAGTGGTTTATTTACAGCTACAATCTGCCATACAGTGGGCATGCAAAATTTATTTTCTTATTATCTATTGTTGATAAGCTATTTTATAACTTTTTTTTAGAATTATAATGTTCAACAGTCACATATCACATAATAATTATCTACCTATAAAAAATAACCAAGAAATAATTTTAAAAAATAGTCAATATGCATCAGTAATTGTAAATTAGTAAGTAGGTATACTGTGGTATACTTGGCTTCATAGTAACAAAGATTTCTAAAGCTGTTTATTCAAATAAACTTTAATAGTCACTTAGAGACCCTATCACTGTTTTGGAAAACCCTTCTCGGCTCGGCGATTGCGGTATCTTTTTCATATAAGTTTTTTCTACCATAAAGCACTATTAATACAATGGCAGCTTTAATTCTAAAGCTGACTGACTGACTGATCTATCAACGCACAGCTCAAATTACTCGACAGATCGGACTGAAATTTGGCACGTAGATACCTATTAAGTATGACCTAAGAAAGGATTTTTGAAAATTCAACCCCTAAGGGGGTAAAATAGGAGTTTGAAATGTGTATAGTCCACGCGAATGAAGTCGCGGTAATGAGCAGTTTCTTTATAAAGAAAACTAGCTGATGCCCGCGACTTCGTACGCGTGGATTTAGGTTTTTAAAAATCCCGTGGAAACTTTTTGATTTTCCGGGATAAAAAGTAGCCTATATCCCTTTCCAGGTCTTACACTATACCCATGCAAAAAATCACGTCGATCCGTTGCTCCGTTGCGACGTGATTCAAGGACAAACCAACAAACCAACAAAAAAACACACTTTCTCATTTATAATAGGGGTAGTGATGTGTTAAAAGATCAGAGGAAATAAAAGTTAGATAAATAAGTGTGCATGCTGAATAAATACCTGAAACAATTTATAAGGGAAAAGAACACCAAAATAACAGACAAACAACTATCCAAAATCTAAAAGCGGTGCAACAAATAAAGTAATAAGTCATACCAAACGACTGGCAGACATAGAAACACTGTAAAGCACTGAGCGCCACTATCTCCCATTCCAAGCAATAAATGCGGGAGGAAAAATTGCACCGATTAATATAGCAAGGGCGACTGTAATGCCATATTTTTCATCATTATGTGCTCATTAAAAGAAAGGCACTGCTTTGGATCACGAGCGAGCGCTGGGATATTTTATTCAGTCTGCTTGGAACCATTTCAATTCATGTGGAATTCAATTCGGCATTTTTGATGTTTGAAATATTAATCGACCGTCGTCGTTTTGAAGTACGGTAGAAACTCGATTATCCGGCCCTCGGTTATACGGATTCGCGATTATCCGGACTACCCATCGAAAATTGTTCCGCCAAGTGCGAGTCAGACTCGCGCACCGAGGGTTCCATACTTGGGTATTTTTTCCGCTATTTTGTACGATTAATCAAAAACTATTAGATATGCATAAAAATAAATAGAATCTGTTTTAGAATGCACAAATAAAGCCCTTTCATATGATATCCCACTTGATATACTCGTAGTTATCTTACTTTGAAAATTGAAAATACTATTATAGTGAACTAAATAATATGCACAAAACCCGCTTTTCTTCATAAATTCGATTATCCGGATTTTCGATTATCCGAATCCCTAACGGCAACAATTAGTCCGGTTAATCGAGTTTCCACTGTAGTTATAGTTTGCGACAGGTTTTTTTCTTATTCAGATACAAGTTAGCCCGTGACTGCAATCGCACCTGGTGGTAAGTGATGATGCAGTCTAAGATGGAAGCTTGCTAACCTAGAAGGGGTATTTTGGTTTCTACACGGCATCGTACCGAAACGCTAAATCGCTTGGTGACACGGCTTTGCCGGTAGGGTGGTAACTAGCCACAGCAGAAGCCTCCCATCAGACCAGACCAGATATTTAGAAGTTATAAAATTTCAAAGTGTGTGTGTATGTATCGACCAAAAATGAAATAAAACGAGAACAAAAGTTGTCACAAAAATAAAAAACCGGCCAAGTGGGAGTCAGGCTCGCGCAATGAGGGTTCCTTACTACAGTCGTATTTTTTAGACATTTTGCACGATAATTCACAAACTATGATGCATAAAAATAAATAAAAATCTGTTTTAGAATGTACAGGTGAAGATATTTCATATGATACCCCACTTGATATAGTCATTCACTTCGAAAGTTGAAAATACTAATTATTAGTTCATGACCACAATTTAATTTTTTTTGTGTGATCTAACCCTAAATTCACGGTTTTCAGATTTTCCCCAAATGTACCCTGTAGGTTTCTTGACAGACAGACAGACAACAAAGTAATCCTATAGGGGTTCCGTTTTTCCTTTTGAGGTACGGAACCCTAAAAATAGCCAATGAACTCCTAAACGAACAAATTTAAAATCGCCATACCAAATAAAGTATTCGTACAGTTATAATAGTAGGTAGTTAATACCCATTATCTACGTTCGGATAAACTTACAACAGCACTACAGAATGAAATGAAACAAACACGAAAACACTTGAATAAATCCCTCATCATTCTGACATCGATGGGCAGACGGCTCAAAAAATATCCGGTCAAGTGCAAGTCGGACTCGCACACGAAGGGTTCCGTGCCATCGTACAAAAAATACAATTTGTTTGTGATGTACAATGTGTGTGTGATGATCACGGTTTTCGGATTTTACCCTTTACTTGTGCTGAATTTCACGATTCTAACCTACTTAATTTCATTAAAAAAATAATTTTACTTTTTTTCCATAATATTAAACGCTAATTTCATAGGTAAGAACTTTAAATAACTACAAACAAATAATTAGGTGATATAAATACAGATATGTATCTGTATGTACCTACACTCTACAGACAACAAAGTGATCCTTTATGGGGTTCCTTTTTCCTTTTGAGGTACGGTACCCTAAAAATATGAATGTTCCAGCAAACTTCCAATTTAATTAGTGCGAAATACATTGTTTATTTTTGCAAGCATAAAGCAACAATTAAGGGAAGTTGAAGCTCAAATAAATCGTTTCCGAGTGGAGCTAGGTAACTGGCATTCAAAATGGCTGCCTGTTACAATAATCCGTAACAATCTACTGAAGTACTTACCTATGTTGGGGCCAGGCGCGGATCCAGCCCTCAGAAAATGTTGTGGGCCACCCAAAAATCGGCCAAGTGCGATTTGGCTTTTTATTCACGAGCGCGAATTTTTTTACAAACTTGCCTAATGGAAGGGAAGGCGCATTGTTTCCTTTACGGCAACCCCCAAAAATAAATTTTTCTTTCGGCCCCTGGCCGTTGAGAGTCGTGGGGCCCCTTGGTCCGTGGGGCAGTGGCATTTTAGGTTTCTATTAGGGTTGTGGGCATGCCCATCGTATCGTGCCCATAACGGTGGATCCGCGCATGGTTGAGGCCGTAGGTAATAAATATTAAATGCGGCAACCGTGAAAGATGTTTATTCAGAGCCGGCTTATGATCTACAAAACTTATGGGCTAACAATACCAATATAGAAATCTTACATATTGTTTTAATAGTATTGCTTAACTACCTTACCTGCATAATTTTGCATCACCTCTCTTTCAATCCGATGTGCAGGCAACTTACTTCGATATATTGTATTTCGAATTTCAGCCCGATCTGTCCAGTAGTTTGAGCGCACGATAGATCAGTCAGTCAGTCCATCACCTTTTCCTTTTATATATTTAGACTAGCTTATGCCTGCGACTTCGTCCGCGTGGACTACACAAGTTTCAAACTCCTATTTCACCCCCTTAGGGCTTGAATTTTCAAAAATCCTTTCTTAGCGGATGCCTACGTCATAATAGCTATCTACACGCCAAATTTCAACCCGATCCGTCCAGTAGTTTGAACTGTGCGTTGGTAGATCAGTCAGTCAGTCAGTCACCTTTTCCTTTTATATATTTAGATTGTGTTGCACTACGGTGTAATACGAGGCCCAGCCTAGACTATTTTACGGCATCACCTAGACAAATTTCGCCGGCAGATAAGAAAGAAAACAGGCAAGCAGTACAAAAGCGGAATTAAGGCTTGCGGATTATGCGGAACGAACCGAATCGGCGCGGCCTTAGTTTTTGGCCGAGATAATGGTGATTAAATGAATTTAAGGCGTCTCAGTTGGTAACAGTGGGGGATTGCGGGACATTTTATTGCTCTAGTTGGGCTGTAAAGCGAAATCTGAATGATCTAAAATATCTAAGGTGCGGAATTAATTTTCTTTTGGGACTTATAGTTTCTGTTAGGTATTTTTAGGTAAGTTTTGGTATTCTCGACGTTTGCTGAAAAGCGCATAGTTTAAAACAATAAGATACGGTTTAATCACATAAAAAATTAACAAACGTCAAAATGTTTTCCCTCACCAAGCAAGTGATATTTAAGTGATTAAAACGCACAACGAAAAGTTAAAAGTGTGTGCCAGTACCTATGCTTAGTACGAGATTTTATGTCTCACCAACGTTGATAGTATTCGAGGATCAAAACTTTTCCGCGTTATAGTAAACTGCATCTTAACTGCCTTGTTTTAAAGCTCAAGTTTGTCTACACATCTACAACCGACGCTCCAAACCTTGAAAATTGAGCCTCAATAGCTCAACCGGTAAAGGAGTGGACTGAAAACCGAAAGGTCGACGGTTCAAACCCCGCCCGTTGCACTATTGTCGTACCTACTCCTAGCACAAGCCTGACGCTTAGTTGGAGAGGAAAGGGGAATATTAGTGATTCCACATGGCTAATATTCTTTTTAAGAAAAAAAAAAACGGACACGTTGCAAATTTTAAAATTAGTGGCATCGAATTTTTTACTTCAATTCAAGGCTCTTTAGGTCCATTTTACTTTGACGGTATTGTGTTTCGACTCTCCAATTCTAGCAACGTTGTTAGTGAGACGTGAAATCTTATACTAAGCGTACTGGCATCGAACCGCGATCCCTCCAAATGGGAGGCCATCTTTTTTGAAAGTAAAAGGAAAAAGAAAGAGATTTTTTTTTTAAGTTTTGCGATACATCACCAGAACCTACCGACAAAGGCGGAGACACATTGGCAATGTTCGATACATTAGCAACTCTATCCAGTACAATAATTGTATTCCATTACCGCCCATGATCTCTCAATAATTACTAGCAGGTCATGTCACTGACAGCAAATCAATAGACGCCTGTCGTAGCCTTGCAGAATTGTTGCTATAATTATAAGGCCCTTCGAGTTGACCCTGCCAGCCCTGCCCACCTTTTGCTTAATTACTTTGGACTATAGATTCAATCAAGACCGAGATTACAGTCGATATCATCATCATCATCATCATTATCAACCAATAGACGTCCACTGCTGGACATCTAGGTCTCTTGTAGGGACTTCTACACGCCACGGTCTTGCGCCGCCTGGATCCAGCGGCTCCTTGCGACTCGTCTGATGTTGTCCGTCCACCTAGTGGGGGTCTTCCAACGCTGCGTCTCCCGGTGCGAGGTCGCCATTCCAGAACCTTGGGACCTCAACGTTTATCGGATCGGTTACAGTCTACAGTCGATATACGAGAAGATAAACGCCTCAGCCTAACTAAGGTTTGACGACCTCCGTGGCGCCGTGGTGAGCGTTGTAACTTTATAAATGGGAGCTCCTGGGTTCGATTACCGGCAGGAGCAATTTGGGAATTTATAATTTCGAACAAAATAACTCATACTTAAAAATAATACATACCTAACATTCTTATAGCTAAAAACTAAAGTGCTCGTTACCTAAGAGAACACGGTTAGTGACATTTTTCTCACTAAAGTGGCATTACTCTTGCGTCTTATCTACATCCGGCAAGGAGCCGAGCCAAAAGTTTTTGTACGAAATTGAATAATGAGACTGCACCGTAGCTTTAAGGCTGTCTTCCCACTAGCGATGTGCTAAGCTGCGCAGTGAGGGGTGTGTATGGTATCAACAGAATCGTTTGATTTTCATAGCTTACAATGAACCAAAAGCTTAATTTGCTATAATCCGCTGAAACAGATCAAATCTGTATGGTGCAACATGCAGCATACGACATGCACCGCCCGCCCTACCAGATTTGATCTGTTTCGGCGGATTACAGCAAATTAAGCTTTTGGTTCATTGTTTATCATGGATTTCCTTCCTTCTATACAACATTTCATAGCTTAGCTTAGCTCTGATGAAATAGACAGTTTCTTTTAGAGCCTTAGGCTGCATTTCCACCAAAAATGTGTTACATTGCCAAGCTACTACGTACTCGTATGTGTGTCAAACCTTACAATATGATTGTTTGATTTTCATAGCATAGCTTAGCTTAGCTCTGGTGGACCAGTTAAAGCGAAGAACGCGAGTTAAGGAGGCGAACTAAGGACACGAACTAAGAATTGGGAACTAAGGATCTAAACAAGAGATGCTCGAGTTGTGAAGCTGTAGAAATTATGGAGCACAGCTAATAACTAAGCATATCTACTACTCTAGCTGGCGCTATGCTATGTGCATCTTTTTCACACAACTACCTTTTTGGGAAATTTAAAATATCTTATGATAAGAAAGTAAAAAGTATCCGTTTTGTAAAGAAGCAGGTATTAAATAGGCCCATATTGTATACCAAGCCTTATTCTATAAAATGGAACTATTATTATAATAGCGTCAAATATAATATTAAACGCAAAATATCGGCACGATCTCATCGCCTGAGAGGCTGAGAATCAACACGTGTCCCGATTTTTCCACTTCACTTAATTCGAGACGTCCGAGGCGAAACGACTATCAGTATCCTTATTATAAATACGAAAGTGTGTTTGTTTGTTGATTTGTCCTTCAATCACGTCACAACGGTGCAACGGATTGACGTGATTTTTTGCATGGGTATAGATAGAGACCTGGAGAGTGACATAGGCATATATTTTTATCCTGGAAAATCAAAGAGTTCCCAAGAGATTTTTAAAAACTTAATTCCGCGCGGACGAAATCGCGGGCATTAGCTAGTAATTTGTATTTCAGCAATTTTTTCCTCTACACAGATTATATTCATAACTACAGCTGTTATACTAGCTGACCCGCCCCGGCTTCGCTCGAGTGGAATTTAGAAACTCAGTGTGGGGCTGGAATTTCCAAAAATCCTGAAACACACATTTTTTTATTTGTAACCGAAAACCCAAACACCAATTTTTATGAATAGAAATAACTTGATAAATGACGGATTTTCATACAAATTTTCATCCCCTATTTAACCTTCATACGTGGAGTACAGAAATTTCAACCCCCTACTTCACCCCCTTAGGGGTTAAATTTTCAAAAATTCCTTCTGCGGATGCCGACGTCATAATAGCTATCTGCATGCCTTTCAGCCCAATTTGTCCAGTAGTTTCAGCTGTGCGTTGATAGATCAGTCAGTCAGTCAGTCACCTTTTCCTTTTATATATTTAGACTAGCTTATACTCGCGACTTTATCCGCGTGGACTACACAAATTTCAAACCCCTAGTTCACACCCTTAGGGGTTGAATTTTCAAAAACCCTTTCTTAGCGGATGCCTACGTCATAATAGCTATCTGCATGCCAAATTTCAGCCCGATCCGTCCAGTACTTTGAGCTGTGCGTTGATAGATCAGTCAGTCAGTCACCTTTTCCTTTTTATATTTTTTAAGATGTTTTTTAACAACAAAAGTTCGCAGTTATTACATAGAAAAAAGCAATAAATGTAGGAGTAAATATGGAAGATTATTAAATCACTATTTCTAGCTGCCTCACTCCGATTATTCGAGCATCTTTCCTTTAATACCTTGTTAAGTTTATTCGACTGAGAGCATTCGCGCTTCACAGCGATTACTTCGACTTATAATCGATCTCAGCTCTGTACGCTTAGTACAAGATTTTATGTCTCGCCAACGTTGATAGTATTCGAGTGTCGAAACACTTCCGCGTTATAGTAAACCTGCCTTTTTTTTAATCTGACATTTTGTAAGGGGTTTTTACAGATAATCTATATGCCAGTTCCATCGTTACAAACTAAATTACAATCAAACTACATAATTAAACCTAAAACTATATCAATTTGAGAGAATCACTAACGAAATACACTTTGATTGCCGAAATGCTCGAAGGTTTGTTCAAAATACAGTTAAAATACCAATATTCATTAAATATTAATTTAGTTCACACGTTAGTATTTCTCTCAAATTATGATTGCGAACACATGCCAATAGTATGTGTGAGACATCTTCTTGTTTTAAAGCTCAAGTTTGTCTACACATCTACAGCCAGCGCTTCTAGCGGAAACGTTGTGAAATTAAAATCAGTGGCATTGAATTTTTGACTTCAATCCAAGGCTCTTTAGGACCGAAGCGTTTCTACTCTCGAATTCTAGCAACGTTTGGTGAGACGTAAAATCTTATACTAAGGGTAGACCTATCGGATATCGACAACAAACAACTGTAAGGGATAGCGCATACTCAGGTTCAAAAACTCATCATAATATCGTTTCAAATTTCATAACAAAATATGTTTCTTTATGGGTTAACTAGCTTATGCTCGCGACTTCGTCCGCGTGGACTACAAAATTTCAAAACCCTATTTCACCCCCTTAGGAGTGGAATTATCAAAAATCCTTTCTTAGCGGATGCCTACGTCATAATAGCTATCTGCATGCCAAATTTTAGCCCGATCCGTCCAGTAGTTTGAGCTGTGCGTTGATAGATCAGTCAGTCAGTCATTCAGTCAGTCAGTCAGTCAGTCACCTTTTCCTTTTATATATATAATAGAAAGAAGATATAGATGGGTTAATTTCAACGTAAATAAAACATGCTCAGAAATATTATATGAACGCCATTTTTAATATTTATTTTACACTAGGTGACGACAGCGACTTCGTCCGCGTGGGATTATGTTTTTGATAAATACCGCGGGAACGCTTTGCTTTTCCGGGATAAAAAGTTGTCAATTTCCGGGACTTGCCTCGGTACCAAATCCATACTTCCATACTAATATTATAAATGTGAAAGCGTGTCTGTCTGTCAGCTAGCTTTTCACGGCCCAACAGTTTCAGCGATTTTAATGAAATTTGGTACAGAGTTAGCTTAAATCCCGGGAATGGACATAAGCTACTTTTTATCCCAGAAAATCAAAGAGTTCCTAACATTTAACGCTACCAGCGTTTTTCTATAATTTTCTGTCACGATATGGCAGGCATACCTATCGTCAATTCTGGATTAAACTGAGATTTCCCTCACTCTATTTAATCTGTCCCTAGCCTAATATTTGACAGATGTCGGTTCAGAATCAAAACTGAGAATTTTAGGGTTCCGTACCTCAAAACGGAAAAAAGGAACCCTTATAGGATCACTTCGCAAGTAAAGAAATAAATCCGAAAACCGTGAACTTGTGGTTACATCACAGAAAAAAATATTCATGATTAGTATTTTAAATTTTCAAATTAATTTCAATATACCAAGTGGGGTATCATATGAAAGGGCTTTACCTGTACATTCTAAAACCGATTTTAATTTCTTTTTTTGTATAACAGTTTTTGATTTATCGTGCAAAATGTCGAAAAAATACGACTGTAATACGGAACCCTCGGTGCGCGAGTCTGACTTACTCTTGGGCGGATTTTTTCACTCTAGTTGACTTCACTCCGGTATAATTGTATCACAGTGAACTCTAGCTGTATCATACAAAGTTAGTACGACGGAGTTGCTCAAGTATGCGTAGCGTCTAACTTGCGTTTATGCTCGAGAAGACTTTCTAACTACCTTCACGCCTGTATCGTTATAAATTCTTAGATGATCATAATATTATTATATCGTTTAACATTTGATTTTGCACATGTAACGATCAACCCATCACCGGCTCACTACAGAGCACAGGTCTTCTCTCAGAGCGAGAAGGGTTTTGACCATAGTTTACCACGCTAGCCATGTGCGGATTGGTGGACTTCATACACCTGGCAGGTTTCATCACGATGTTTTCCTTCACCGTTTAAGCAAGTGATATTTAAGTAGGAATTTGCTTATTACGCACATAACTTCGAAAAGTTAGAGATGCGTGCCTGGGATCGAACCCCCAACTTTCCGAAATAGGAGGCCGACATCTTAAACACCAGGCTATCAAGGTTTTTAGATATAATAATGAAGTATGAACATGAAACTGACATAGACAAGATTGCAATTAACAACTCCAGTAAAGCCTAGAAAACTTTCTATTTAAGGTCAGACTAGTGCGAATCAATAGCAATTCCATTTGATGCGATACGTGCTTTATCTCCCATTTCACTGTTTACTGTTTAACACCCAGTGACCTACATCCGACGTCGGGTCACCTGACGTTATGTAATAATTTCAGCCAATAGCAACTGCCGTGTGTCAATTGGTTAACTTTATTAACCAATGGTCGGCCTAGGCGTGGCGTGGCAGTGTGCCAAGCCAGATGCGACGCCGACTGGCCTCGTTTTACGCCTAGCACTTGTTGATATCACTGAAAATTTTCTGTATTCAGGAACGTTTAGTTACGGCCGACGCAGTTGGCCCAAGGCGACTTGCCAGTAAGGCTGTGTTCCTAGTACCTATGATGCTACACCGGAGTTCCTTATTGGTCAGCTAGAGACCTACCAAAAACTTATATGAAACTCAATACCATATATTTATAGTAGGTTTAAAATACCTACCTATATCAAATCATAATTGTAGCTATGTAGCTAGGTACTTAATTAAATTAATTATGAAATTATTTAAAACAGCTGATTTAATTAAATGGAAATATCAAGGTCGACTGCAAGTAAGACTTTGTTCCTGGTACCTACCTATGAGACCATGCTTTAAATCTAGCAAAAAGTTATAACTATGAAACTTAAGATACCTACTAAAAATTATTAACCAGTAAGTACCTAGTGAGGTATAATTTTGCCTTCTTACTTACTTATTTATTTATTTTTTGACATGAATATGATTTTTTTTGACATGAATAGTTTAATAATATTAATAATAATTTTAATTTTTAGTTGTAATTTTAATTTCATTCAATTTCAATTTTTTTTTGTAAACAGTATGTACCTATATTTATGTTAGATAGTAATTCAATTACTGTAATTGGGCTATAATTATGTCCATTCTAATTAAATAATAAATAAGTAAATATTAATAGGTAATAAATGTTTAAAATACTCACATAATACACTTTATATATCTATACCTACCTATGTTATACGCTAGACTATAAATTAAAAATATAAAAATAAATATAAAAAATCTCGTGGGAACTCTTTTATTTTCCGGGATCAAAAGTAGCCTATGTCCTTCATCGGGATGCAAGCTATTTCTGTACCAAATTTCATCAAAATCAGTTGAACTGATGAGCCATGAAAAGCTAGCAGACAGACAGACAAACACACTTTCACATTTATAATGTTAAGTATGGATATTATTAGTATGGAAGTATGGATTGTGTGCACACCCTAAATTCCTTTTTAACCATAAAATACAAGTTAAATGCAGCCACAAAGAGTAAAAACATCATCATAAGGAATCTCCACAGACAATATACATAATGCCCGTGGTTTGGCTCCGTGCCTAGATAAGAAGCGATCCGGTGACATTCTTTTACATAAGCGTTTGCAGCTGGGCTATGTCTCAAGCGGAAGCGGGCATTGAAGGTAGTTAAAATAAAAACAGTACAAAATGCTTAAGTAGTTTGAATAATAAAAGACAAAGACTTAGACTGAGCGAAGACGAGGTTTATGTAGATATGTAAATCTGTCTTAAGTTACTGCAATGTCAAAAAAACTCTCTATAAATATCAACATTAAAGTAAAAACTATGGGACCTAACAACAGAGTGACTAACCGTAAACGCAGCCTTGTGTTGTGCATGGGCAATTAAATTCAGCACTGATTTTCATTAACAAACTGTCAAAAATGCATCACCCCTCATGCTATGAATAACTGTAACGCCATTTTAATTGAAATTAGATAAGTTTTCTTAAAAATTCCATTACAAATTAGACTTAGACTGCGATGTCACCTGGTGGTAAGTGATGGAAGCACGCTAACGTGGAAGGGATATGGTATTTATATTAAACCCCTTTTCGGTTTCTGCGCGGTATCGTACCGTAACACTAAATCCCTTGGTGGTTCTACTACTTGGTAACTAGCCACGGCCGGAGCCCCCTCCAGACCAGACCAGGGAATTTATACATCTGCAAATTGCCCCTGCCAGGAATCGAAACCGAGACCTCCCGCTTTTAAGATCACAGCATTCACCACTGTGCCAAGGTGTTTGTCAAAAAGTTATTAAGTAGTTCTCTTTTTTGTACGTTTTTAAGGTTACTCTTTGTCAAAAATCCCTACTGTGATTTATTAGGATTTTTTTTCAAATAAGTAAACTCGCCAAATCTCCTACCTTGTACCACTGTCTAAAGATCACATGCAAGCAATTTGTTGGGAAAAGCTATGGGGTTGCAGTTTTTATTATGAAGCCTGCATATCGCGACTTCGCCGTGAACAATTTTATTATTTTCCCCCGTCGCGCTAACTGTCTGTTATGAACATCAAATATGTCTTCCGCTACATTGACTTTTGCTTTCCATCTTTGTTTTAATATTCCATTTAGTATTAAATACTTTTTAATAAGACAGAAGACGCATTCCGTTTTTAACATTCTTCGACGCTCTGTGTTTCTGCAGGAAAACCTAAATTAAGTACGTTTATTCCTTTTAAAATTAGTACTTTCAAACGGAATCGGCGAGTCGAGTTTATTGTACCTATATCCATAGACATGAATACATACAATATATACCTACTTAGTGTAGGATAATCATCTTAACCCATCGCTGGCTCATTAGTACTGATCACGGGTCTGCTCTCAGAATGACTACATGTATATGTATGGGTTAGGCCATAGTCCACCACACTGACCAAGTGCGGATTGGAACACTTGTCATGCTTTGGACTACTCGCAAGCATGCAGATTTCCTCACGATGTTTTTCTTCATTGTTAAAGCAAGTGATTAGAGTTATGATTGCTTAAAAAACATAGGTATTATAATTAACACCGAAAAGTTACTTGCGCATAGTGTAACGATACTCAACTGGCATACTAAAATATTATAAAATTTTAATATGCAAAATAGTACAAAATTTTTGCTATAAATTTATCGAAATTAGGTTAGTACATATCAGCAGTAAAGTATTTCACATAAGAATATAAAGGTTCACTTTTAAGAGTTTCAATTTTAACTCATAACGCATAACGTTGGCAAACATTGGGAATCGAGGATATACGCCGCACGGGTTATCGGGAGCGAAGACAGACAGCGATGCGCGGGGCCGCGTCGAGGCGTTGTGTGCGCGCCGCGCTGGTTAAAGCGTAATAGCGCTCGGAGCGTTCATTGCTGAACTAGCGTTGCGTGCGGCATCGCACGCGTCGGTCGAGACGGTGAGTGTGCGCGCTCGTCGATGCGTAGTGGCGCTCATAGCGTGCTCTACTCAAACGGCGATGTGGAGATACAAAATATAATTTACTTATTGTAACTTATGTGCTGGGGCGACACATGAGGTTTATAATAAAGAATACTAATTTGAGAATGGGACCACTTTGAGTACAAGGATACATTTCTTATATTATAGGGCGATACTTTCTAAAGTCTGAGAGCGATTTATGGTTGAACTGACAATTTGGCTGCTTAGGCGGAGAAAACCGCGCGTCCCTCGGGATGTGTTTGGTGAATCTTTGCTTGAGATGGCTTTCAGTGTTATTAGTGAACTATCTGACATTCTTCTGAAGACTTCTATCATTCCGTGGTGATTGCAAACACTTACAAGGTACATAAATGCTGAAGATGGGATTAGGCCTGTGGATATAGTCTCTCTCTCGCTTCGGCGTTTGTATCGCAGTGCGCCTGGCTCTGTTTGGCGTCTGACTATCAGTTAGATGTTAGATAGGGATTAGGCCTGTAGATGCCATGGTGAGCCTTGTTCATTCTTGACAATAGTTTGCTATGTTTGAATTTGTGATTACATCGGCGTGCGTTCACACATAGTGCGAACGTATGTTAATGGGGTTGCATTCAAGTATAGTGGATGTTAAATTGAGTTGTAGGCCCATGTACTAAATCTGCAGTGAGCCTGGCTCGTCTTTAGGATTTAATTACATTGGAAACTAGAATAGGATTGGCTAGCGATGGCAGATCATACGGCTATTTCTGGTTTTGTCTTGTTCTGGTATCCTGTGTTTACTTTTGAATTATTTGCTGGTATGCGTTGGAGCGCGTTGGAAGACGCTTATGCGAAGGAGACCCAGTGCCTTTGATACTTTGTGATTCTTATATGAAGGAGAACCTAGTATCTCGGGTTTTGTGAATCCTTTGCTTAGTTGATTCTAGCATGCTTTAATAGCTACCAATCACAGTGGGCAGGTAATGCTGCTGTACTGTTTGTACTCTGACATTCGTTGGAATGCTTAACCACCTTGTGGTGTTTACTGAATACACGCACAATATAAATGCAACATTATTATACCAATACATAAATATTGAAGGTTGGGTTAAGGCCTGTGGATATTCCCGCAGTGAGTCTGACTCTCCTTGAAACCTATTAACAGGTCTGTAGTGGGAGAGCACCACTCTAAAAATGCTGTATCAGCTATGGCTGCATCGTGGGATCATAAGAGGCACGCACCTCTTTCTAAAGTATGCTTGCATACGTTGCGCCGTTTATCAAATGATGACGTTGTGGGGGGGGGCTACTGTTCGTTGGTATTTTATGTACTTAGTGTCATAGGATACTAAGGGAAGGCAGAAGCTCACCGTACATGGCGCGGTGGGGCTATGTACCATCATTTACTTTTCATTTCCCAAGTAAATGATGCCATCCTTCCAAGCTCCTATCCCGAAGGGATAGGTGGTTGGAACTACACGTCTTGACAGCGTGATCTCATCTCAAGGTTAAAGAACTCACTCTTACAATATTATTCAATGTATGATACAAACTTCGGCTTTCCGAAAGATTGTATTTGGCTCTATTAATGTGATACGTCTTGTGAGAGCAGTCTCTTGATCCTACCATGTTCAACCGTTTCTATAAGTGAACAGCCACTTTGGATTGAGCAGGAACGGGTATTCGTCTCATCCGACCAAATGCTTTATAAGTATTTATACTCGAATACGCAAACCCCACAACCGTCAACGCACAAAGTCGTTGGGCCTGATGAACTCATAATTTCTGACGCTCTAAAAGACCTTGGTTTATTATGGACACAACATTTCAAAGGGGTCTTACTGCTATACGATACACGTGCCACTTTAAGGGAATTAATTTAAACCGTAACCTTTGGAAAGATTCGAAGGAAAAATAGGGTAGAGTTTTTTAAGACCTCGTCAGTTTAGTTACAATAGCCGGGATTGAACTCCGAAATCCACAAACAGGAGGCCAAAACCAACTCATCTATAAATATAAAATTCAAAGTCCTGACTGACTGACTGACTGACATATATATCAACGCACAGCCTAAACCGCTGGTCCTAAAGACATGAAATTTGGAGGGTCTACTCTTTGTAAAGAGTAGGTATCCACTAAGAAAGGATTTTTCGAAATTCCACCCTAAGTGGGTTAAATGGGGGATGGAAGTTTGTATGAAAGTCCGTCACTTTTCAAGTTATTTGCATGAAAATTGGTATTTGGGTTTTCGGTTACAAATTAAGAAATAAATGTTTCAGGATTTTTGGAAAATTCGCCCATAAGGGTGGTAAAATAGGGGATGAAAGTTTGTACGGGAATGTTTTAATTATTGATATCATTAACTTGAAATTTTTAAAGTAGGGGTTTTCTTGAGGTTAGGTGTCAGCTAAGAAACGACTATGAGAAAATCCCCCCCTAAAGGGATGAAATGGGGGTTGGAAGGTTATATGTTATGCGGTGCTGTTCAGGGTGCGCGTCCTGATGTTATAACGTTTGCTTCTGAAAAAAAAATGCCATTTGTTTCCTGTAGGCCACGCGGGCGAAGCCGCGAGCAGAAGCTAGTATCAAATACGTCGTAAGCCTTGTTAAAACTTAGTAAGTTACAAAATTCAATTAATCATCCCACCAGTAAAACTTCGCTTTGATGTTATTTGGTATCGATTACAGGCTTAAACAAGGGTGCACTGGTATTCATTAGTACCGGATTGGCTGAACGCCCCCTTCGGGGATAATTAATGAGGCCCAGATATGATTAAGCTGCCACAATGCGCGTCATCAACGCGTCCATACATAATATAGGACATACTATAATGCGATTACAACCACAATTTGGCACTAATTCTAAGGTGATTCAATATTATTATGACATGTTGCGAATATCTTATGTGTCCAGTGGCGTGCAGGGCATAGAGGCATAAATGCACTGCGTACCCCAGTTGTAATAGCTCAATGCATATTTTGCATTATGACCTGCCAGTAAACAGGTTCCTACCTAACTAATGCCTACCCTGGCTTAAAAGTCTGTGCACGCCACTGTATGTGTCTAACCTTGATTTGATTGTAAATTGTAATAGCCCAAATACATCAGCAAATATTAAGACTTCTTACTACATATGTCCTAGGTATAACACGAAAAATGTTTCTACCTATGTACGTTATAATACTTTGAAACTATTCAACCGATGTTCCCCAAACTAGTTTTATTAGAAAGACAATAATGGCTCCCCTAAAAATAAGCCGTCCTCCCCCCCTAAAAGTATAGATTTGAGCCATAAAACAATATACACAAAGATAGGTGCCATTGCAGCATTGCACCATTTTTCCCTTCCAAAGGTTAAATACACTACCTACATAACTAAATGAATATTTTAAATTTCCAACACACGTAAGTAATATTATTATACTATCAAAATGAAACTTAACATTTCAGATTTTCATAATTCGATATTACATACAATCTACACACTTGCATATAGCAGAATTCCAGTCGAAATATGCGTGGAAAATACGAAATTCTGAATTGATGTTTGATGAAATACCTCAAACAATTGTCTGATTACTGAATAGCGTCCCCCGTCCGTGCCCTTTTCACACACCCTGTAGCTCGTATTGAATTCAGGGAAGGTCCACGCTGTACCTACGCCCGTGGACAATGGGCATAATCCGAATTAGTGTGGGCGGCCGAGCGCGAACTACAATATGAATGACCTTTGTCAGTTACATTGACGCCTCGGTTGGAGAAAGCCTGAATAATTTTACCGTGGACTAAATTACACCTAACGATATCTCTGTCGGACACAAATCAGCAAAATTGTTTTGGGTTTTGTCAGTGTGTATCCGACTATTTAGTTACAAGCTGGTCCGGGGTTCTTAGTCATGATTCATGAGCTGGTAGGCGCAACGCGTCCTGATTCAAGCTCCATCCGTGTCCTTTTCACACACCCTGTATACCGTATTGAATTCAGGCCAGGTCCACGCTGTACCTACGCCCGTGGACAATGGGCATGATCCGAATTAGTGTGGGCGGCCGAGCGCGAACTACAATATGAATGACCTTTGTCAGTTGGAGAAAGCCTGAATAATTTTGCCGTGGACTAAATTCCACCTTTTTTTTTTTTTTTTTTTCGCTGGGAAATGCTTTTACGCATCCTCCCCGGAAGAAACGCAGCTGAACCACGTTTCTTCCGGGGAGGTATGTGGGACTCACTGTAACCCAGAATACCCACTAAAACCCAGCGGACCCGTCAGCGCCATGATGAGGCGGCACAGGAACGCAGTTTGCATACTACTATTAAGGACTAAATTACACCTAACGATATCTCTGGCGGACATACACCAACAAAATCCAAAATACTGCACCTTGGATTTTATCGGTGTATACCTGACTAGTTAATCGCAAACAAATCTGGGGTTCTTAGTAGTGATACATGAGCTAGTTGGCGCGCTGCATCCCAACACAAACTACGTCCGTGCCCTTTTCTCACAGCCTGTATTCCGTATTGAATTCAGGGCAGGTCCACGTTGTACCTACGCCCATGGGCAATGGGCATAATACGAATCAGTGTGACAAAACTTGCACGTTGGATTTTGTCGGTGTGTGTCCGACTAGATAGTCTCGAATAAGTTTGGGGTTCTTATCATGATCCATGAGCTCAGCACGAGGAAGTGATTTCTTTTCAATTTTCAATTATGAGTTTTCGATTGTCTATTCTAAGGTCTCACGAAATACCTTATATGTATATCATAATAATGGTATTCGACAAAATCGTATTGTTGATCGTGTAGTACCTATCGTCATCGTATCGAATGCGTAACGTTTAAACAGGGATGCCATTTGAAGCGGATATCCAACTGTCTTTTGTCCGTACATACGAACCCAATGTTAATTATAACGAATATTATTGTATCTACGTATTGAGAGCTAGGTACCTACTGGCTACTGCAGCAAGTAGCTACAGATCAAAACCTAGTACACGTATATTTGGCTTTTTTCAATAATATAAAATAAATAAGCTCCTTTTTAGGGTTCCGTACCTAAAAAGGAAAAAAGGATCCCTTATAGGATGATCTGCCTGTCTGATTGTCTGTCCGTCTGTCCATCGTGTCTGTCAAGAAAACCTAACTTCCCGTTTACCTAGAAACATGAATTTTTGCAGGCAGGTAGGTCTTATAGCATATTAAGTAAAGGAATAAATCCGAAAACCGTGAATTTGTGGTTAGCTTATGTTTGTGGTTAATTTCACAATAATTTTATATTTTTTACCTGTTTTCATAGACACAGTCCTTTAAACTTCATAATTTTATTATAGCTTTCGATTACTGACTTATCAAAGGACCATGGTATGACCACGGCAGTGGCCCTAACAAGACGAGCTAAACTAAAGGACGACGGGACATTATGTAGCGCATATCTTCGTAGCATCGTAGCTCAGTCGTAGCTTCGGTCTGGATGACGTTAGAAAGCTGATCATATTTTAGATAGATAAACCTGTTTTGGTCAAAATGCATCGATATAAATTACAAGATATGTACAAGCGAACAAAAATTTTCACGGTTTTGGAACTAAATAAATCAGCGCCACCTCTTAGATACTAATGAACGACCCGTTTGAAATCCAGACGTCACTGAGGTTGCATTGGTGCAAAAGCACCACTGAGTCGGTGCCATTTTGTTTGTTCAATAGCCCTGTCCATACGAAGTAATAATAAGTCAGTGCCAAAATGTCATATTTTACTTTTTGTGAAGATCAGAAGGCTTTACAAAGAGTACCCCTTTTACAGTTTCTGGGAAACGTATTCAGGAATAAACGCTTTGACTATAATTTCAATGTCGTTTCTCGCTGAAATCTATATAAATTTTCGTTCTAATAGCTGTTTCTGTATAGAAATGAGGTTGGTGACTGAAATACGGTTCCTCAAAGGGTTGTTGAAATTATTTTGGAATAAAGCGACTGTAGCGTATAGTTTATATCAGTTTAGTAAATGAATAACTTTATGCTGACGAAATATTTGTAATTAAAATATCTGCATAGAAAAAGGTTTGTAATATTATCTATGTTTATAAAAGGAAAAGCTGACTGACTGATCTTTTATTTTTTATTTTATTTATTCAGATACAAGTTATCCCTTGACTGTAATCACACCTGGTGGTAAGTGATGATGCAGTCATGATGCAGATGAAAGCGGGCTAACCTGGAAGGGGTATGGCAGCACCTTTAAAATAAGTAAGCGCTAAAATCAGGCTAAAATCGTACTTTTGACATGACAATCAGTATCCTTAATATAAATGCGACAGTGTGTTTGTTTGTTGGTTTGTCTTTCAATCACGTCGCAACGGTGCAACGGATTGACGTGATTTTTAGCATGGGTATAGATAAAGACCTGAAGAGTGACATAGGCTACTTTTTATCCCGGAAAATCAAAGAGTTCCCACGGGATTTTTAAAAACCAAAATCCAGCGCGTACGTAGTCGCGGGCATCAGCTAGTTGACACATAAAGTTAAAATGACGCGTGAGAAGTCATTTTGTACGCATAATACTTACTACTCTTGATATTTCGTCGAATTTCTAAGTCAATAAAATTGAGTCAACAACTTTATGAGACAAAATGTCTGAAAACTAACATAAGACGTTAAATATTTGCGACACGAAAGCAATAAAGTACCTACCTACGACAAATATTCTGTGCTACGACAAATAATGTTGTTTTCTTTTGTTTGAACAAAATATTCAGGTGCGCACGAAATACTAGCATGGGACAAAATATATTATTACTAGCTGATGCCCGCGACTTTGTCCGCGTGGAATTAGGTTTTTAAAAATCCCAGAAAATTAAAGTATTTCCACATACAGAATCCCAGAATCCCAGAATATACATCTATACCCATGCAAAAAATCACGTCAATCCGTTGCACCGTTGCATCGTGATTGAAGGACAAACCAACAAACCAACAAACAAACAAATAATAATATTAATTAATAACTATTTAAGTAATCTGTAAAACAAAATTGTAATCCTATTTGGCTTTATTTTCAGTCTGTTATTATGTAGAATTATATTGTATGTATCGCTGTTGATTGCAAATAAACGAATAAAATAAAATACAAAAACACACTTTCGCATTTATAATAAGGGTACTGATTTTATATCCTACCAAAGTATTATTCATGAAAATTAAACATGTTTTATTTTTAGCTTAATAATAATTAAACACTTAACAAGTTTGACAAGTACTAAATCATTAAACTTTCAATTGTTTTAGGAATACAATCTTTTTCAGTAAAGTAGTCAGTTCAGCAAAGAGTCTAAGCACTCTTAGACTGCATCATCACTTACCATCAGGTGTATCAGAATATTAAAACAAGTAAAGTCAGCTTTAATTAATAAAATTTAATAAAAATCTTAATAAAGCCATTATAGGTTAGCTAGCATTCTTCATATAAAAACTAATATTTATATGTCTGTTTGTTATCTATAGGTTCGTGTATCGTTTATCCAATTGAGTTGAAGCTTTGTACAGTTGTTGTCAGCACTTGCGTCAAAGTTTCTGACACAGTATCACTTAATGTATCTTTGTTTCATCTCATCAATCCGAATGCGATGAAAATTTGTACAGTTATTGTTGGGGCTTGCGAAAAGGTTTCTGATTAAGTACGATAACGTCAGTGGCGCAGAAGTCGTTCCTACAAAGAGGCAAAGAGTTCTTCAGTTAGTCTTCTAAATATATGAAAGAATTAACTGACTGACTGATCTATCAACGCACGGCTCAAACTACTGGTCGGTTCAGGCTGAAATTTGGCATGCAGATAGCTAATATGACGTAGCCATCCACTAAGAAAGAATTTTTGAAAATTCAACCCCTAAGGGGGTGAAATAGAGGATTGAAATTTGTGTAGTCCACGCGGACGAAGTCGCGAGCATAAGCTAGTATTGTATAAATTCAAAAATGGTAAAAATATCACAATCCCATATTCGTCCAAAGCCCCAGTGAGGTGTTTAGGGGTAGGAGGAATAGAGGTAGGAGGTATAGGGGTAGGAGGTAGGGGTAATAAAGTGTCATCTTCGCGTAACAAATGATCGCCGTCGGTCTTTGTCGGAGGTAGAACTCGCCGACACTGTTTTTACATACCACATCAGATTAAAGCGAATTTCCATTATACTGAACCGGCTTTTAGATAAAGACGGATCGGATACCGCCATCCAAAAATGCGTTTTAGGGCTCCGTACCTCAAAAGGAAAAAGGAACCCATATAGGATCACTTTGTTGTTTGGTTGTTTGTCTGTCTGTCTATCAAGAAACCTTGTATTATCACACGTTAGGGGAAAAATCTGAAAACCGTGAGTTTGTGGTCATGAACAAATAATTAATATTTTCAACTTTCAAAGTAAGATTATTATTTCAAGTGGAGTATCATATTATATGAAAGAGCTTTACCTGTATATTCTAAAACAATTTTTTTTCATGATTTTTTTTTATGTTTTTGATTACGTAGTACGGAACCCTCGATACGCGAGTCTCACTCGCACTTGGCCGGTTTATTTTAATTGCTGATACTCTATACTAATATTATAAAAAGGTAGAGTTTGTAAGTTTGTTTGTACGGGGTAATCTCTGGAAGTACTGAACCGATTTTGAAAATTCTTTCACTAGTAGAAAGGTACATTATTCTTGAGTGACATAGGCTATATTTTATTTATTTTCAGAAAAATAGAGATCACTACGAAATTTGTAGTAAGATACCCGTCCGCTAGTAATATATATACTCGTAAGTTGGACTGGACAGCCCGTTAAGACTGACATCACAGTATAGTGGAAACTCACTCTAAGGGAACCCTTTTAAAGGCACAATAACAGAAAACCTGCCTGTCCACCCTTTAAAGGCTTGTAACTCGTGATGTAGTATGAAATATGATATGGCTGTAAATTAATAACCCTTTGCCCGAACCGCACAATAGTGAAATATATTATAGAGATCATCTAGTCTAGGTATTATATGGGTACCTACTTACCAACTTTTACGTAGGTTGATACGTTTTTAGGTCCTTACCACTGGGACCATTTAAAAAAAAACTGTATGAATGGCTGACCGCAAAAACATTTTATTCCGTTAAAGAATTTTTTGAATACAAGGAATAAAATATTATACAATTTATAATTATGTAGTAATAATAATAGTAATCTTAAGGTATTTTAATTAGAGTTGACTTGATGTGATTATATTATATTGACTATTTTTTAGTCATTTGCATGTCATTTTGTCCTGTGCATTCTAAAACAGATTTTGTTCTATTTTTTTGCATTATAGATTTTGAACTATCGTGCAAAATGTTGAAAATATACGACTGTAGTACGGAACCCTCGTTGCGCGAGCCTGACTCGCACTTGACCGGTTTTTTAACACGAACGTAAATCATTGTCAGTGAAAATGTTTTGATATTTTTGAGACTGTTTCTAAACAGCCGTGGCTAGTTTTTTAATTAAGATACAAGTAAGCCCTTGACGGCAATCTCACCTGGTGGTAAGTGATGATGCAGTCAAAGATGGAAGCGGCCTAACCTGCAAGGGGTATAGCAGTTTTTATTAAACCAATGCCCCTTTGGTTTCTACACGGCATCGTAATGGAACGCTAAATCGCTTGGCGTGTCACGCGATACAGCCCGACGGACACAGACGGACGGACAGCAGAATCTTAGTAATAGGGTCCCTTTGCCATCCTTCGGGTACGGAATCCTAGAAACGTAATTAGTAGGTACCCTTATTATAAATGCGAAAGTGTGTTTGTTTGTTGGTTTGTTGGTTTGTCTTTCAATCACGTCGCAATGGTGCAACGGATTGACGTGATTTTTGCATGGGCATAGATAAAGACCCGGAGAGTGACATAGGCTACTTTTATCTCGGAAAATCAAAGAGTTCTCACGGGATTTTTAAAAAACCTAATTCCACGCGGACGAAGACGCGGGTATCAGCTTTTTTTTAAGAATATTAGCCATGTTAAATAACTAATATTCCCCTTTCCTCTCCAACTAAGCGTCAAGCTTGTGCTAGGAGTAGGTACGACAATAGTGCAACGGACGGGGTTTGAACCGTCGGCCTTTCGGTTTTCAGTCCACTCCTTTACCGGTTGAGCTATTGAGGCTCTAAATCTAATATAGCCTTCACTGTTCACGCCCCGCGTAACGCGGAAAGCCTAAAAATGCAAACTCCATTAAAATCTATTGGGAACAACCTTCGGAACAGGAAGCCTCGTTCAAAGGAGGGGAAATTGCCTATCGCGGCCCGTAGCGATCACAACGTGCGTGCCAATCTAACTTCGCCGCGGACGGTGGATGCTGCTTAATGAGATGTTTCTACTAGGGACTGACCATTTCACAGATAGCGTGTGAAAAATCATATCGAAAATCATATAAAAAGCTTTGTTTCTAGCCAACAAATTGTCAAGTCGAGCACTTTTCAATTGTGCACTTGGACTATCTAGTTAGATCGTCCAAGATTGTGCATTGTGGAGTCTACATATGCTGTGGATGTGCCGTGTAACGCGGAAAGCCTAAAAATGCAAACTTCATTAAAATCTATTGGGAAAAATCTTCAAAAACCAAAGGAGGGGAAATGGCCTATCGCGGCCCGTGGCGATCACAACGTGCGTGCCAATCTAACTTCACCGCGGACGGTGGATGCTGCTTAATGAGATGTTTCTACTAGAGACTGACCATTTCACAGGTAGCATGTGAAAAATCATATGAAAAGCTTTGTTTCTGGCCATCAAATTGTCAAGTCGAGTCGACTTTTCAATTGTGCATTGTGGAGTTTACATCTCCTGAGGGTGTGCCGTGTAACGCGGAAAGCCTAAAAATGCAAAATTCATTAAAATCTATTGCGAAAAACCTTCAAAAACCAAAGGAGGGGAAATGGCCTATCGCGGCCCGTAGCGATCACAACGTGCGTGCCAATCTAACTTCGCCGTGGACGGTGGATGCTGCTTAATGAGATGTTTCTACTAGAGACTGACCATTTCACAGTTAGCATGTGAAAAATCATATGAAAAATCATATAAAAACCTTTGTTTCTAGCTAACAAATTGTCAAGTCGAGCACTTTTCAATTGTGCATTGTGGAGTCTACATATGCTGCGGATGTGCCGTGTAACGCGGAAAGCCTAAAAATGTAAACTTCATTCAAATCTATTGGGAAAAATCTTCAAAAACCAAAGGAGGGAAAATTGCCTATCGCGGCCCGTAGCGATCACAACGTGCGTGCCAATCTAACTTCGCCGCGGACGGTGGATGCTGCTTGAGATGTTTCTTCTAGAGACTGGCCATTTCACAGGTACCATGTGAAAAATCATGTGAAAAGCTTTGATTCTAGCCAACAAATTGAAGTCAACAAAATCCATTTTCCGTTAAAACCCACCTATAAAATATCAGTGCAGTGTGCAATGTAGTTAACGATTGTAAGTGCGAAAATTGAAGAATCACTTTTCGTGATAAATCACATGTGAAATCACTGTGAAATGATTTCAAAGTAGCATTGGCAGTCTCTGGTTTGTACGACTGGGAGATGGGGAATACCGCTGCAACTTCCACTGGCACTGGACAAATGATAAGTTATTATACAGCAGTGTTATTGATCCAGCTATGTGTAGATATAGCAGTACAGCTGATCAAGCTCAGTGTTCATAAGACTGAGGGTTACGCAAAAACCACGCAAACGATTGAGATGAAATTGTCTTACTTAAACTTTTCAAATTAATATAATACAAAGAGTTACTGTTCCACGCCCACACATACACGCACACACACATTTTATGTTGATAAGATAAGATGAAATAAGATTAGTCATATAAAACTAGATTTAAGGAGTAAATTTATGGAATCATACCTGCAACATCGTTCGCGTGGATTTAGGTTTTCAAAAATTTTATGTCACTCACCAGGTTTTTACTATAATATATCCATGCACAAAATCACGTCATTCTGTTGCTCCGTTTCAGCGTTACTTAGGGACAAACTAACAAACAAGCAAACTAACGCATTTTGTACGGGTAGTGATAGAAAAAAAATCTGTCGTTAAAATAATATTCCCGGTCGAAAGTTCCAATCAACTCCATTAATATTTTCCGTTCCTTCCAGAACATCCGTATCTCCTTCATCGGTCCCTCAAATATTGACAAACTCTCCGTCCGGGGCGGCTCCGACTAACTTTTAAGTAGCTAAAGGCTTGGACGCACACGACGCGGGACGGCACTGTCCAATGCTGCCCGAAGAAGTTCAAGAAACTATACCTTCTTAGTCTTCGAATTTCGGGCACGGCAGCTAATTTCAACGGGCAACTGTGATTTTGACTAACGAAAGATAATAATAATATTATAGTAGTGGGCAAACATAAATAGATACACTCTTTCCTCAATGTAATAAACAAATGGGACGAGGATATGATCGACAGATAAATAAGCTAAAACCAGTTTAACAGAGAGAGAGAGTTTATGCAAGAATTGGTTAGAAGAAAAAAGGTTGCAGAATATTTAATTGCTTAAAACAAGAATTATAACATAAGTATAGAACTAATCATTAATCTCTAAACAAAATGAGTACTATTGCCGGTAATTTTATTACCACTATACATTGTCCAATTGTACCTATTTAAAAAATATTTCGCTGAAATTTTCGTAAACAAAACCTGCCGTTTCGACTATTTCGATTTCAACGTCAGGCCAAAAATTTAGTGAATAATTTCACTGAATATTACCGGACGAATAATGGTGAAGAATGCTTTTGTGCGCCCCGAACGGCCTCGTAGATGACATATTGGTTTACATATTCGTCCGACTATACATATTAGTGTAGCACTACCATTGGAACCCGAATGTTTCAAATGATCTTTTCTAGTATCGCACTAGTCTCAGTAAAGCTGTGTAATATGTGGGTGAGTGTTTACTACATAACTGTCATAAGAAAACGAACAACGGCTCGACGTGATTTTTTGCATGGGTATTGTTAAAGACCTGGAAAAATTATATTGGCTAATTTTTTTCCGGAAAATCAAAGTGTTCTCCTGGGATTTAAAAAATTATAATATTATGATCATGTTTAAAGGACAAAATCGGGGGCATCATTTACTTAGTTTGTAATTAAGTACAATAAAAATGTCTACCTAAATATTTCTTTTTTGTACAGTTTCGTTTATATTATGACTAGCTTATGCCCGCGACTTCGTCCGCGTGAACTATACAAATTTCGGTTGAATTTTCAAAAATCCTTTCTTAGTGTATGTCAAGCTATCTGCATGCCAAATTTAAACCCTAACCGTCCAATAGTTTGAGCTGTGCGTTGATAGATCAGGCAGTCCTTTTCCTTTTTCTTTTATATATTTAGATTTACACATTATGTATTTAAAATGTGTAATTCTGTGGGCGGTTCTGTGACAAATCTAATAAAAATAAATAAATATTATATAGGTTGTTTCAACTCGTAACGGAGTAATTTAACAAATTCGCACTAAAAGCTAACAAAAAGTATACAACCCTCGTCTAGATGCTAGCAAATGGTGTCATTAAGTCGCCATAAATCATTTCAACACGCTGCACGCTGTAATTTCCTAGAGTGGCCATAACCCGGCACAATGGACAAGTTTCATGGCGCGAACAACTGAGAACATAACGCTTTTTACATTTAAATCATTTTACTGCGGTACGGGCTTACGGCTTTTTTTATTCCTGTGATGATATTTTAATGGCGAAATCGTGAGAGAATTCTCTTGTACGTTTCAAAGTTTAGTTATAAATAAAAAAATCTTAATAATATTATTAAGTAGCTGATGCTCGCGACTTCATTCGCATGGAATTAGGTTTTATAAAAATTCCGTGGGAACTCTTTGATTTTCCAGGATAAAAAGTAGCCTATGTCACTCTCCAGGTCTTTAACTATACCAATGCAAAAAAAACGGGTACATTACACGATTAATTTGATGTTTTCATTTGTGGATATTTAAACCCAATTGCACGGGTCGTCAGGAAGATCCTGAAAACTTCAATTAATTTTTATTAATACCACTAAAATGGAGACTTGTGCACTAAACTACAAAAATGCAACGTTTTTTAAAAAAAATATTATGGTTGTATCCAAAACAAACCGACCACATTACTCACAATTTACTAGAAAAGTAATTTAAGTGCAACTAAAAGCTTACAACACAACCAAAGTGTCATTAGTTTAGGTACAGTAAAATAATTTTTACACGTTTCTGTTTTAATGTTTTAAAGTAACTGCAGTAAAATAGACCAAGCCTTTTGTATGCAAAAATTCAAGCCAGCCCGTGCATTTTCCAGGCTAAAAATATATTTAAAACTAGATGAACTACAACCTTGTCATTCTGAGTTTAGTTTACTTACAAATGCCGTGGGAACTCTTTGATTTTCCGTGATAAAAAGTAATATTTGCCGTATTTGGTTTGGTTATAATTACTCTTTATTATAGTAAGAACCTTAATTTAATAACTTTAAGGGCCAATATCACTTAAAAAATTAGTTTGGGAACAACAATCTATGCCGCAGAGCGTCCGCAGAGTAAAAGCCATATTAAAGCAGCCAACAGTGTTGATGGATATATTTTACTTTTAACAGTGCTACGAATGAATCAAATCAAATCAAATCAAATCATTTATTTGCACGATTGCAGGTACAATGATGGTGTTACAGTGGTTTATTTACAGCTACAATCCGCCAGACAGTGGGCATGCAAAATTTATCTACAAGCGAAATTTCAAGTATCAACACTGCGCGTCTGAGCTTTACGTTGGTATGTCAACCAAGTTCAATCGAGTTTCAATCGAGTACAGTTAGTACCACCGCGTTGGGAATATTCAAATTCTTTGCCATATCCGATAATACCGCTCTCATGCAAAATGCATACAATATCATTCTTTACTTCATACGCGAATGCTTTCCGGACGTAATTCATGTAAAACTGGCTTTATTTGAATTTTATGCTTTCAAATTTTTGGTTGATCTTCCCCGAAATAAGTGAAGCGGAATAGATGGTAGTTGGTAACCTCCCCCACCTTCATATTTTCCTGCATTCTATTACTACGACTTCCAATTTTGTCCCTATTTTATGATTTCAGCTCCGAGAGTAAGAAAATGATCGCTGGAATTAATTTCTTGCTGGCTTATTCTTAGTAGTTCACTACTATTCTACTTTTCGATGGCTCTACAAGCATGACAACACTCACAGCTTCTCGTGTGGTACATTGGTGCTGGAGAAACAAGATTACGAAGTTCCTGAGCGCACTTTCCAAAGCATATCCGATCGAAGACCGATAGACAGGCGACATTGCATTAGTGCTGTAAACTTTTCCTATAAAGCATCATATTAAAACAGGGCATCCGTACCAAGCTGAAGCAAGTAACTTACTATAGAATACTTTAAGAGGAGTTTATTAGAAGCTCGCTGAAATCGTGCTTTGATTCACATCTAAATATTATATAAAAGGAAAAGGTGAGTGACTGTCTGACTGACTGACTGACTGATTGATTGATTGACTGACTGACTGATCTATCAATGCACAGCTCAAACTTCTGGACGGATCGGGCTGAAATTTGGCATGCAGATAGCTTTTATGACGTAAGCATCCGTTAAAAAAGGATTTTTGAAAATTCAACCCCTAAAGGGGTGAAATAGGGGTTTGGAATTTAGGTAGTCCACGTGGACGAAGTCGCGAGCTCCGCTCCTTTAATCGTTGAGCTATCGAGGCTATAAACTACTTGAACCAATTTTGAAAATTCTTTCACCAGTAGAAAGCTACATTATTCCTTAGTGACAAAGGCTAATTTTTTTTCAAAAAGTTAGAATAGCGAACATTGAAATAAGCTACCCGTGCAAAGCCGGGGTGGGTCGCTAGTTTGAGTATAAACTATCATACTAAATGAAATTTTGTATGCTCATTCTAGCAACAAATATATTCTGTGTCTATGGTTTGCCAGATTTCCATAATAACTAGCTTGGAACGTTTCTAAGAAATTTCAATGAGTTTGACTGGTCAATATGAAAATGTAAACCGAATTACATGTGTATGGTAAGCGCGCTGGAGAAACTTCTCATAAAGTTCCAATGCAAATATTGAATCCATTTCTGTTTACAATAAACCCAATAATAATATTAAAGCTTGCTCAATAAAACTCGAAAACAAATACTAACTCAAGTATCCCGTAAATGGCTTCAAAACCGCATATCAAAGAGATGAAAAGGTCCGGACGGTAGTTTCAATCGGTAGCTAACTAACGTTGTTCATAATCCATTGAAACAAACTTTCCAATTAGTGCGACCCTATCTTTATTAAAACGGTTCTATAGTTCAATAGTGGATAGTTACAGAGCTAGTAGCAATATGAGTATTTTAGTGACTGACTGACTGATCTATCAACGCACAGCTCAAACTACTGGACGGATCGGGCTGAAATTTGGCATGCAGATAGCTATTATGACGTAGGCAGCCGGTAAAGAAGGATTTTTCAAAATTCAACCCCTAAAGGGTTGAAATAGGGGTTTGAAATTTGTGTAGCCCACGCGGACGAAGTCGCCAGCATAAGCTAGTGTATAATAAAGTAATAAAATAATTAGAGTTAAATACCTATTGAAAAACAGTTTCATAATACAAATACAGAGAGAGAATATAACAGCGACTATACTAAGCTCTAATTGAGAAGGCCTATATTATGAAGTATGAATATAGTTCGACAAAGTTATAAAATATTTTGGTAGCAGCTCCCAAGCTACAAAGGACCCGATCGCAAATTTACAAAATAGTTTGTTCGAGGTATTCAATTTATATTCATTATAAAATATGGCGGTAGATCTCATAAAGATCTCGAGTGGAGGTTACCATAGATACAGGGGGGGTTGCTATAGGTGACTTCAATTGGCTCGGCATCCGTCGAGCTTCGTGGGTGTGTGCTCCAAGTTGAAAAGAATGAAAGAGAGCATACTATTTTTATTTTATTTTGTATAGAAGCAGGCGTTACTTTGCAGAAACACATGCTATACAATGAACCAAAAACTTAATTTGCTAAATCTAAATTTGCCGCTGAAACAGGTCGAATGCAATTATGGATTATAAGGTCTACATCTATTGAGGATGCTCCGGTGTCGGGGTGAAACGTGCGTCGAGTGTGTTTTGGGATTTGTGTGGTGCTGCGTGGTGGTGCGTATTGCTTGCCTGGTGGATGCTTTTTCCTGCATGTTTGGCAGTGGGAGGGCGGGCGGTACATTTCGCATGCTGCATGTTGCACCATACAGATTCGACCTGTTTCAGCGGATTGTAGCAAATTAAGCTTTTGGTTCATTGTTTATTTAATTTTGTCATAGCGTACAGGAAGTACGCCTAGTCTATATATATATATATATAAAAGGAAAAGGTGACTGACTGACTGACTGACTGACTGATCTATCAACGCACAGCTCAAACTACTGGACGGATCGGGCTGAAATTTGGCATGCAGATAGCTATTATGACGTAGGCATCCGCTAAGAAAGGATTTTTGAAAACTCAACTCCTAAGGGGGTGAAATAGAGTTTTGAAATTTTGTAGTCCACGCGGACGAAGTCGCGAGCATAAGCTAGTATGAGATATAAATAATTTAGCGACAGGTCAAGATTGCAATCGGGGTGCAGACGCCTGCGACCTGCACAGCCCCCGGTGCGGGATAGTGCAGGTGACGTGAGGGTGTGCGGGGCGTACCTCGCTATTGACCTGTCGCATACTATAGGCGATTACGTAGCGTTGAACCTGCGTAGAGCCTACGTAGAGCCCGCGTAGCATGTCGATGCCCGGGTAGTCGCATTATCCAGGGAGTGTAGAGTGTAGATAATCGGGACATGCTTAGTTCAAGATTTAACATCCAACCAACGTTGATAGAATTTGTCAAAACACGATGACAAAGTAAAATGGACCTATATCAAAATCTTTCTTATATCAAAAATCGCTTCCGCTTACAATTTAAGCCACATTCAATTCCGCGAGTCCTCATTACGAGTTGAACAACAAGTAAACAACGAGAGGCTATCGTTTATTGGACAATATTTACTGTATCTCTTTCGCACATCGCTTTATAACCTTAAGTTATTACCGTGTCTGAGTGAGACAAAAAATAATAATATTTATGTAGTTATAAGGGATTGGTTGAGTGATTCTGTATAAAAGAATTAAGCCATAAACTAGTAGGTAGTAGAGAGAAAGCCAGCGCGTGCCAGACCTTCGTTATTTCAAACAAGCTGAAAGTTTCTCTGCGTGTTGTCCCCAACAGTGGGAGGAACGTTTGTTTGGATGTTTTTTTGCATCATGGTGGCTTTGGGAAATAACAGGTAATAAAGGTGGAAAAAATCTTACGTGAAAGTATATAAAGTCATTTTTCATATTTTCTTCAGAATAGGTAGTATTAGAAATCACGTCATGCATTGTCAGACGTGTCGTGGCAACCCCCTGCCAGGCACCCTTAAACTTTTAAACTTTAAGGGTGTCTGGCAGGGGGCCTGGCACGTCCATAGGTAATTCTGTAGTACCTACACAGTCTATAAATTACATATGATAGGTAATTCATAGACTACATACATATTTTGCTATCCTGTTCCACAGGGAGAAAAAAAGGGATAGCAATACATTTAAACATACCATCTTTTTGGTTTAGTTTCTAGGTATACAAAATAAATTAAAACTACCAGATCCAGTTTACTGTAACGCGGAAGTATTTCGACTCTCGAATTTGGTTTGGTTTGGTGAGACGTAAAATCTTGTACTACGGGTACCGACGACGATTCGAAAGCGCTTGTAAAAAGTCTACTTGAATAAAAACATATTCTATTCTATTCTAAAATATTTGTCTTATTTGCTTCAAACAGTTAGATAAGATTTTAATTTTTTTTTTTTGTAATCTGAATCATTAATTATAAGTGTATGTAATGAAATGACATTTCATAAAATTGAGTTTGCCGCGCTTCGCGCGTGTATCAACTTGTCTGTGGTGGAGTGAGTGACGCATTGTGTGCAATGGCGTAATTACGTTGTTTTGATTTGCAAAAAGATAATTTAACGGATAAAGTTGAGGAGGCGATATTAGTGAACTTTAAATGTCGTTTCTTTGTTTTTCAGGTGAGAACTCATAGTTTGTTGTACCTATGTACCTACCTAATATTGTAAAAGTAAACGGGTGTTAAAATAAAACTTTGTTTTTCAGAGAAACCATTTATGTTTAATTGCAAAAATCCTCAACAATATAATCTTATAAAACGACATTTTCGTTAACTAAAGGAAGATGGACCGGCTGCAATTTGAGTTTACGATGATAGCTTCAAGTGATGGCAAATCTAATGTATTGGCCATAACCTCAATATCTACAGAAGAAGGAAAATGTTATGTTTTACCTAATGAGTTGAAGCCGGTGATTCACCATACGTATATTGTTAAAATGAACACTTTCTCAAAAATAAAAAATAGCATAAAAAAAAGACACCAAAGTAGAAAAATATGGATAAAATTGGATGAAAATCTAAGGAAAACGTACATAGATGAGGAAGGTAATATGCAATTCTCAGATCAATATTTAGAAGAAATGAGCACAAAACAACCAGAACACAGAGATGACAGTTTGCAACATATCTTGGAAAAATTAATAGAAACTACAACCAAGAAAGAAAATCAACATAACCTAAAACATATTTCAGAGAAATTTATTATTGAAAAATTCACAAGCAAGAACCCTAATGCAATGCAATGGATAGAGAATTTTGAAAAAGAATGTGAGCGCTTTAATATAACAAAAGATGAAACAAAAATAGACATATTGAGGTTATTTTTAGAAAAATCTTGTTTAGATTGGTATAGCTCGATGGTTATAAAATTAACAGTAAATTCTGAATGGAAGGAATGGAAAGACAAATTTTTGGAAACTTTTAAAAATCAAGGATGGGACATGGTCACAACTGCCCTCGCATTCAGGTATAAAGAAGGATTGTTGATTGATTATGCTATAAAAAAAGAGCGGCTCATACTAGATATAAACAAATCGATAGACCAGAAAACAATGACAGATCTGATTGCAACAGGTCTACCTGGGTTTATCCTAAATAAAAAACTCAAGGAATTACTTACCTAACCTAAACCTACCTACCTAAACTAATAACCACGTAGCAAGTAAAACAGTAATTATTGGTACTGTAGGTAATATTAAAACTTAAATTTTGAAACCAAATTATTTCTAGTCAGAATTTTCTTATGAGTTTCCTATCAGATTCTGTGTTATATCTCGTAATATTTCTTGAAATAATAAAATGAAAATGTAATTATTATTTTAATCAGCGCCATCTATTCGAAATTCCTGTTACTAGCTTGCGCAACCTGGGGTGGTATGCAGCCTGTGACGTAGTTACAGGAAATCGAATAGATGTCGCCCTTTCAGGAGCAAAGGTTGGCTGTCAGCTGGAGACGACCTGAAAACTACTGTAATACATAGATGGCGCCAATGGTTTACAATTGAAACGTTTCAATTTAATTTTTCATCAGGAAAATCTGGGAAAATAAATGTTACACTGGCTTATGAATAAAAGTGGTCCGATATTCCCTTATTTGGTTTTTGCTACACAATTTTATGCGATGATTCGGATTTTTTAAATTCAAACGCTAAAAATGTCTGATTTTGTCTTGCTATTTTCCTTGTAGGCAAGAAAATTTAGCGGATTAATAATTTCTCTTCTGCATTTTGTTGGCGCAGATATTATAGTGCTTTTTTAATAATACAGTCTTATCTAAGTGAGTGAGTATAATGCTTTTCTGCCGAATAGAGTAAGTATACTTACTAGATTTTCATCCCTGGCGTTAATCTGTTATTCTTAATGCCTACCTTGTATTATTATGGAAGTATAGAAACGAGATGGACAAAATTTGCCCCAGGCTAAACTATGCCTAGTAGACAGGGTTGCCAGGTCGCCAAACCTAATAACCGGATAGACCAGCCAGTTTGGCCGGACATTTGGGTAGAAAGACCGGACACCCTACATTATTAAGGATTTTGTGTCTTAGTATAATAGGTAGGATAAAAAAATTGTATGTAAAATCAAGCTTTTTTTTATTATTGTCATAAATCTTGTTGTCAGGCGGCAGTGCCGCCTGCGGAAGCGACCGACAGTCGACTCGCCTGCGCTCGGCCACGCTCGTTTGCGAAATGTAAAAATCCAAACAAAAGCCGGACTAGCCGGACACCGTTTATTTTGGCCGGACACGCAATCAAAAAGCCTACCTATGTCCGGCTTTATCCGGACGCCTGGCAATCCTACTAGTAGTAGTACCTACCTAATTCTATAAGCAGTCATACAAAATACTTTAAGCAGAAATCATAAAACTCAACACAGTCATACGAACAGTAAACCCCTAACTTTACTCCTAAAGTTATGTAAAAATTTCATGTTCTATTACAATAAAAGAGTTAAGCCAGAAAAACCTAATCTGGCCACGACACACGTAAGCCCAGAGTCTAGAATCGTACGGACGCAGATTTATGTCGGGCAGGCATGCAGGCATGCAGGCATGCAGGCATTCGGCTGCGGCGGACACCCGTGAAAAACCTATGCGATAAAGTTGGCTTTGCATATGCTTGTTAGGGTATGAACATAATCGGTAATAAAAACCGCTGCGTTGAAAAAAACGCAATGCAAAAGTGATTTTTTATTGCAAGATAGGTTGTTCTTATTACAATAATGCCTTGTGGAAAGCATGATGAGGTACCTATAGGTTGTAGCGCATTTGCCTAGAAGATTTCTATTCACTCACGCGGCATGCCTTGAAGTTACTTAAATAATAACAATTAGCAGTTCATAATAATATCAGAGATGTTGAACAAAAACGATATTCAAATCATCATAAATCAATCATACTTTGATTTTTTTTTTACTTTATGGACTTGCACTTAACACACTAAATAGTAAGTACTTAGGTGATGATGCAGCAATAGTTATTAGGAATAGTTACTTAGTATCGTAAATAGTAAGTAACAGTTCTTCAATAGTGATATTTCTTTACCTTCATCTCCTTAAGCAAATAGCTTAGTGAGATAAGGAGCTAGTAAATAATAAAGTAGCTGATAGTGTAGGTAGTGAAAATTACTTAATGTACCTAATAGAAAGCTGAAGGGAGAACCCGACTAATCCATCAAGTCATGCTGTTGCGGATTGAGCGATTAGGTCTACAAAAACACAGAGTTCCTTCGGAGCTCCCAACGTTTTTCTTGGGTTTAGACAAAAAGTTTACTAATTATCTCTGGCTAAGTAAAGCTGAAGTGGCAATGGGCAGGACAGGGATAGACGCTGGGGTCCTAAGGTGCTACAATGGCGACCCCGTACCGAAAAGCGCAGTTTTTGAAGACCCCCCCACTAGTGGGCAGACTACATCAAATAAGTCCCAAGGAGTCACTGCATTCAGGCGGTGCAAGAGCATGGCGTGTGGAAGTCCCTACAAGAGACTTATGTCCAGCAGTGGACGTCAATAGGTTGATATTCATGAAATAATATAGTAGATAATATGTAGGTAGTAAAAAATTACTTTGTGAACCTAATGGAGTGCTGAAGGGAGAACCCGGCTAATCCATCAAGTCATGCTGTTGCGGATTGAGCGATTAGGTCTACAAAAACACAGAGTTCCTAAAGAGCTTCCAACGTTTTTCTTGACTTTAGACAAAAAGTTTACTAATTATCTCTGGTTAAGTAGTGCGTATAGTAATTAGAGGGTTCTAGGTTATATATACGTGCGTGCGTACGTGCAGCTCATAGAGGCATAAACGCACTGCTTACCCTCATTGTAATAAGTCAATGCTTATTTTTCATTTTAACCTGCCGTAAAATAAGTTCATACTTAAATGCATACCCTGGCTTGAACTCCTGTGCACGCCACTGCTAGCGGTCCATGATAACCTGGTGGTTAGGACGTCCGCCTCCTATACGGGAGGTCAGGGTTTTGATCCAGGGCAAGGACCTCTAACTTCTCGGAGTTATGTGCGTTTTAATTAATTCAATATCACTTGCTTTAACGGTCCGATTAGAAGGCGGACGTCCTAACCACTAGGCTATCACAGATAATTAAAGCATAATAATTAATTATTTTATGTAAGTTAACGTAACATAACAACTATTTGTTGTATAGAAGCAGGCGTTACTTTGCGGAAGTCCATGATATACAATGAACCAAAAGCATTCCTGCATGTTTAGCAGTGGGAGGGCGGGTGGTGCATTTCGCATGCTGCATGTTGCACCATACAGATTCGATCTGTTTCAGCGGATTACAGCAAATTAAGCTTTTGGTTCATTGTATAACAACTATTACAAACTTATAAGGCTGGTCAAAACAAATAGAATTTAAAAATTGGCATTTAAAACTAAACGCAGCGTTTAAATACAGAAGTGTGTTACAGCCTTTATGATGAACTTTTTTGGACATTCTCGTATAGTGACGGAATATTATTTTAGTTGATGCTCCGGAAAGCCATGTCAGGTTTGGTGAAATATGGTCCTAGTTTGATTTAGTACTCAAGTTTTTAGGCTGTAACCGAATCGGATGCTATAAATTCGGCCGGAGCGTCCGGGGGTTTGTTACAACCCTTGTATTTTCTTGTTACATAAGAAAAAATGCTGGTCAAGTGCGAGTGGGACTCACACATAAAGGGTTCCGTACCATCGTACAATATATAGCTAACACTTTTATTTACATTATAATTTTTTTTTAATTTTTTTCATGTACCGAAGTAGTAGTTACAAAGTAATAAAATTAAGTTACATTGGAAACGTTGGTTCATGTAGAACACTGCAAGTTAATGACGGACTGTTCTATAGCTATAGGTAAGTGTAGCATACAGGCAAATAACACATACAAACTTACATTCATACTAACACATGTACTTGTACTACATTCAAAACACTGTCGTCTCAAGTCTCACCGCGCAAGTCTCAGTGTGCGTGGAAAGATAATCGTACGCAGGCGGGGAGTCGAGTTCGGGCCGCCGCAGAGTGAAGACGTGCATAGTGAGATGGTTGAGCCGATATTTTATACACTATAATTAGATACGCATACATGAGTTACCACAGTAAGTATGTGATTTAGTAAATTAACTTTTTCGTGAACACATTTTTTGTGATGTAACCACACATTCACAGTTTTTGAATTTTTTCCTTTATTTGTGCTATAAGAACCTACCTACCTGCCAAAGGACAACGACAGAATTTCTATAGAACCGTAACCCATTTTATTATATAAAAGTCCTGTTGACTTATGCAGCATTTTGTTGCTGTTTCATCACTGATAACTAAACATAGGAGTTAACACCTCTGGAACTTGCAGTTTTTTATTAAATTTAAGTTTAAGTCACAATGATTGTAGGTTATGTGCAATTTACCTATAATATTGTGAAACTAATAAAAACATCCGCAAGTTTTAAATCACAATTTTTAATTTTTAAATGGTTATTTAATACTAGGATAATTATCATTGATTTATATTGTGTGTAAATTGGTGGGTCAGGATCTGTCATTCTCCTTTTATGATTCTAGGTCAACGGGAAGTATCCTATAGGTTTTGTTGACAGACCGACAGTAAGACAGACAAAATAGTGATTCTATAAGGGTTCCTTTTTTCCTTTTGAGGTACGGAACCCTAAAAAAGGTGGAAGGTGGCCTGGTTAGAATATGAGATGAGTTACGAGATATTTGTGGAAAAGGAGCCAAAAATGTAGCGGACGTTTTCAATCACAGTGGCGGTATGTCACTGGATAAGTATCTTAAGAGATATATAAGATATAGCTACTCTTTAGGTTAAGATTATTATGTACCTAACCATTTGTGTTCAACAAATCCGTTCACTCGTTTTTGCGTGAAAGAGTAACAAACACATATTACACACACACAAACACTTACACACAAAGAGCAACCACCGAGTTTCTTGCTGATTCTTCTCGGCAGGAACGGCATTCTGAACCAGTGGTAAAATAAACTAGTTGACGATTCAAAAGCACTTGTAAAAGTTTACTTGAATTAAAATATATTCTATTCTATACACACATACATACATACAAATAATCTTTCGCTTTTATAATGTTAGTGTATTTTTATTTTTTATTTTTATTTAGATACAAGTTAGCCCTTGACTGCAATCTCACCTGGTGGTAAGTGATGATGCAGTCTAAGATGATAGCGGGCTAACCTGGAAGGGGTATGGCAGTTTTTATTAAACCCATACCCCTTTGGTTTCTACACGGCATCGTACCGGAACGTTAAATCGCTTGGCGGCACGGCTTTGCCGGTAGGGTGGTAACTAGCCACGGCCGAAGCCTCCCACCAGAAAAATAATAATATATGTACTTACATAATAGACAAATTTTTAAGTAAACTATGATAAAACTATTTAGAAGCAATTATTATGTAAATGAACGTATCTACTACATTGTATTACATATCTAGTTAACTACCTCCACACTTGATATCATTACATCGAGTTAAGGCATTGTTATTAATTATATTAATAATTAATTTCAATGCGACAATCCACGCGCGGGTCGGTACTCGGTAAACAGGTCATTAATTAAACGTAATTAATGTTACATACCTACTGCAATTACACGTGATAATAATAATCGATATGGCATCCTTTTAATTGCTACAAAAAATTAAATATATCCATTATCCAATACTACTATTATACATGCGAAAGTGTGTCTGTTTGCTAACTTTTCACGGCCTTACAGCTTCACCGACTTTGATGAAAGAGTTAGCTTACATCCCGGGGACGGACATGGGCTACTTTTTATCCCGGAAAAAGAAAGAATTCGCACGGGATTTTTAGGAAATATAAGTCCAGGCGGACGAATTCGCGGGCATCATCTAGTCTAGTATTATTATAAACCTCCCCCTCCTCTTCCTGACCAAATTGAGCTCTTCCTCTTTAATTTTCCGAGATAAAAAGTAGCCTATGTCCTTCCCCAGGATGTAAGCTAACTCAAATTTCATCACCGTGAAAAGCTAGCGACAGGAAGACAGACAGACAAACACACTTTCGCATTTATATTAGTATAGATATGGATGTATGAATCGTTTTTATTTTAATTATGTTCTGAATAGTAATCTATCAATTACCTAGTTACGAGCTGGTTACGACAGGATAACACGTCGCAGATTTGATGTAGTGAATACTATTAATAGTATTAATTGTATTAATAATTAATTCACACGCGACATTCTCGACGCGGCGCGGTAAGCAGGTCATCAATTACACATAATTAGTGTTAGAGGCAGACAATCCCGTGCGATAACATTTGACGTGATTATACTAGGCGCTTAATTGCTTCATTTACCCTTTAGGTTAGGCTGTGTTGACACATGCTGTGCAAAAGCGGTGAGACACGAACGGCCTAGTTCTTAAGACATCGCCTTAATATCCCATCGGTGGTGTTCCCACCAGATTACAACATGGGGTTATTCAAGGGGCGGACCAACAAATTCCTAAAAGGCCGGCAACGCATCGGCGGCTGCTCTGGTGCTGCAAATGTTCATGGGCAGCATAATCACTTAACATCAGGTGACCCGCCTGCTCGTTTGTTCGCTATCTCTATGAAAAAAAATTGGGAAGTCGGAGGTTCAATCTTGTGGACGCACCTCTAACTTTTCAAAGTCACGTAAGCAATTAAATATTGGTTTCAATCATTCAATCAGTCAGCCTGTTTGCGTCCACTGCTGATTTGATTTTGATGGGGAAAGTATAAAATACCATTTCCTTATAATGAAAATAATCTCAACTTATTCTTTACTTAACTGACTTTATTCCATCTATACAATGCTTAATAAACTTCAACCTTAATTCTAAACTATTAACTTCTTCAAGACATAAATTCCAATCTTTTCTGCTTCGAATCAATAGCCCCATTTTTCTTGTCGCCATTTTACATCTGCCGCCAATTATCTTTTTTTTTTTACTTAACTCTAGGCAAAGGCAATGCCACTAACACTTAATATGCCGTACTGGCCATTAAGGCCCACTTTCTTCCTGTTCAGTTCAAAAATTTAAGTATCTACCCAGACAATCAATAGACAGAAACATTCGGCAAAAAGTACAAAAGCCAATGAAAGCGGTAGTCGCAGTTGGGGGTACGGAAACAAACAATTGTGGACCTCCCATGCTTTTGTCACTCCGCCTGTACCCTTTATCCAATCGCAGGAGTAAAACGAATCGCGCCTCGACTTGAAAATTGAGTTTAGTTTAAATTCGATGAAGAACTAACGTTGGGAATTTCATTCTATTTAGAGTTTTAGTTCTTTGTAATGCAGTAGATCATCACCATCATCATCATGATCAACTCATCGCCGGCTCTCTACAGAACACGGGTCTCCTTTCAGAGTGAGAAGGATTTTGGCCATAGTCTACCACGCTGACCATGTGCGGATTGGTAGACTTCACCACACATTTGAGAACATTATAGAGAACTAGCTTATGCTCGCGACTTCGTCCGCGTGGACTACAAAATTTCAAAACCCTATTTCACCCCCTTAGGAGTGGAATTTTCAAAAATCCTTTCTTAGGGGATGCTTACATCATAATAGCTATCTGCATGCCAAATTTCAGCCCGATCCGTCCAGTAGTCTGAGCTGTGCGTTGATAGATCAGTCAGTCAGTCAGTCATTCAGTCAGTCAGTCAGTCAGTCAGTCAGTCAGTCAGTCACCTTTTCCTTTTATATATATAGACTCTCAGGTATGCAAGTTTCCTCACGATGTTTTCCTTCACCGTTAAAGCAAGTGATATTTAAATAATTAAATAGCCGGTGATGGGTTGATCATGCTGATGATGATGATTTTATTTTAACCATCCAATGAGCGCGTTTTGTTTTGTACACCCGGGTGTTCGCAAGACGCTACAGACCAAAAAAGATCGTGAACACGGGGGTGTGCACTGTGCACGGGACGCCCGATGGGTTAAGCAATTAAATATCATTTGCTTTAACATCGTTAGGATATCTGCATCCCTGAGAGCATGCTTTGTGGGATACATTGCGCACAAGATCCGAATTTCGTTTAACGACTTCGGATAGCAAAATTCGGATAAAGTGCACAATTCCACATAATATAGTACTAGTAGTTTTACGGCTACTGCAGACTGACAATTCTTGGATTCGGATTGAATGCAGTGCGTAAAGACCCTAAGTGTAAAGAATGGAAAAACAGTGGTTTCTATTGCAAGAGACCACCAGAGCTCTGATCTCGTAGATATGCAAAGCTCCTATCCTTTGGAACATGATCTTATTGTGTACAAAATCTCCCCAAGGCTGCATACGAAACGACTGTGTATGTCGATTTAGAAATTTATTAGGACGCGGTTGAAATTTTTATTCTTATCGCATTGATATATTATAGAAACCAAAGATACACAGTACGCTAGAAATGTCATTATTTTTACCAGTAATTTTTTTTGTTGCCACACACATTTTTTTGTACGTGATGGGCAGGTTTTCTTTTACAAAATCCTTGAATGTTTCTAATTTTCTAATCTTTCTTAATTTTTACAGTTACGATAAGTTTCAAATAACTTTAAAAATAATAATAGTCTGACTAAAAAAACAGCACTAGGTACTTAAAATACCTATATTACCTTTGCGCAAAATCTTATGAAAATAACTTCTCTGTTAAAATTTGGAACATGATCTTATTGTGTACAAAATCCCCCCAAGGCTGCATACGAAACGACTGTGTATGTCGATTTAGAAATTTATTAGGACGCGGTTGAAATTTTTATTCTTATCGCATTGATATATAGCAACCAAAGATACACATTACTAGAAATGTCAAAATTTTAACTCTAGTAAAAATTTTTTTGGCACACACAATTTTTTGTACATATGGGCCGGTTTAAAAAAAAATATTAAATGTATTTTAGTTAGAAATCTCTCTAATTTTTTACAGTTACGGTAGGTAAGTTTCAAATTATAACAGTAGTACCTTAAAAATATATGATGCGCAAAATCTTATGAAATTAACTTTTCAAGAAGATTGACATATGGCTACTTTTTATCGAGAAAAATCAAAGAGTTCCCACGGGATTTTTGAACACCTAAATCAACGCAAACGAAGTCGCGGGCATCAGCTAGTGAAACAATAAAACTCACGCGAAACTTGTGTCTTGGGTTTAGAATATCAACGAGTTATCGCGATCAAAACGCCGTGCCGCACGAGTTACAGTCGCAGGTCTTGCATTCTCAAGCGGTGCAAGAATTTATGGTTAGACGATGACAGCTGAAAAATTGTCGTTATACGAATTGTAAGCGATGTAAGCGCTTTGGATATTTACGGGCGCCACACCGTGTGAAAGTTAAGGGCGCTTTAATGTTTTGATTTATAACGCGTGTGGAAAGTTCTATAGTGCTTTTGTTAGTACCGCAATTATAAAATTTTCACGTACACAGGTGAAATAGGGGTATAATTCATCGTCTTCTACATTATCAGCTGATAGACGTCCACATCAGCACTTGTAGGGACTGCCACTGACACGCCACGGGATATAATTTATTACAAAATTATTAGGAAAATAACCTGCACATATAAAAGGAAAAGCTGACTGACTGACTACCGATCTATCAACGATCAGCTCAAACTACTGAACCCTAAATAGAATGTGTTTAGTGATTTTTTTATCTAAAACCATATTCGCAATATTGCCTTTCTAATCAAACTGATTTGGGGCACATCGGTTGAATAGTTTCAAAGTCTAAAACGGACATAGGTACAAACATTTTTTTATGTTTTTAATAAAGACAACAAATGCAAAACTTTGTATTCTTCAGAATATGAAACTTATTACCTCACAAGATTGGAATCTCATGACAAATAGCAAAATTGACAACCCCAGGATCGCCTTTACAAATTCTACGCAATAAAACATTTTCAAAACAAAGGAAGGAACATCTCCGGATTTCGATCAGGAGGAAAACAATGCAAATCGGAAGATAAATCACCGGGAATCACCAATCACGGGCAGAGACCGCACTCCATTCCGTTGTCCATCGTTTGTGACAATGACAAGTCGAAGATTGTGCCGTACAGTTGCAAATCCCGAGGGCTCCTACCGAAATTGATAGTAGTAATTTGCTGGAGTCCCGACCGATGGCGGTAGACGGTTCGTCTGCGGGTGGTACAATGGATAGTTCGCGGTACAAGGGATAAAGTTACTGAAAAACTTGTATAGTAGACGCATTTTAAACTGAGTCGTCGAGTTATCTGTCTGTTTCGCTTGCACTTACCTACGACCTGTAAGTGCGAACGAAATAGACAGATAACTTGACGGCTCAGTTTAAAATGCGTCGACTGTAGCCAATTGATATGTAAGAACTGGTTAATCCATCGTCGTCTTCTCAATGGATAGACGTCCACTGCAGCTGGTTATAGATTTCTTTAAGGTATGCTGCTTACGTTCAGCAACTCCCAATGTTTCGCTTAAAGTCATATGTCCACCTACTGTAGGGTCTCTCAATGACGCGATTTCCGGTTTGTGCTAATCAATAGAGCCCCAATAGCTCAACCGGTAAAGGAGTGGACTGAAAACCGAAAGGTCGACGGTTCAAACCCCGCCCGTTGCACTATTGTCGTACCTATTCCTAGCACAAGCCTGACGCTTAGTTGGAGAGGAAAGGGGAATATTAGTCGTTTAACATGGCAAATATTCTTTATATAAAAAAATTACCACCAATAGACGTCCACGGCTGGACAGTAACAAGTCGAAGATTGTGCTGTACTGTTGCAAATCCCGAGGGCTCCTACCGAAATTGATAGTAGTAATTTGCTGGAGCCCCGAACGATGGCGGTAGACGGTTCGTCTGCGGGTGGTACAATGTTCGCGGTACAAGGGATAAAGTTACTGAAAAACTTGTAGCCGATCGACAGACGTCCACTGCAGCTGGTTGGAGATCTGTTTGACATCGCTAGGAAACATGCCACTTGTGTCCAGCAGTATCTAGCGAGTTGCTTAAGATCATTTCCATCTACTGTGGAACCCTTTTGGAAAACCCCCCAAAGCTGCGCTTTTGGATATTATTCAGTATAGTAACTACGTGACGTAGACTATAATAACATATTTGCAGCACTTGCCAGCAGGTCTGATTGCAGCCAAGAGTCTATAAATTAAAAAAAAAATATGGTCAATCATTTTGGATGACGAGTGGTGACGTGCGCTAGTCGTATCTACTCGGCTGCTTCCCGCTCATCTACTACCGTGCGTTGAGGTTCACGCCCATCAAGAACGGATGTACTTGCACAGCAACGAAGATAAATGCCAGTTACATGCTAGGACGAAGAGACATCGTGCGACCCAAGCGATTAGGAAGGCGATGCAAGGAGAAAAAAAAAACCAGCCAAGTGCAATTCAAGCGCGATGAGGGTTCCGTACCTACTACAGTCGTATTTTTCGACATTTTGCAGGATAATTTAAAAACTATGATACATAAAAATGAATAAAAATCTGTTTTAGAATGCACAAGTGAAGACCTTTCATATGATACCCCACTTGATATAGGTAGCTACCTTACTTAGAAAATTGAAAATACTAATTATTAGTTCATGACCACAATTTAATTTTTTTGTGTGATGCAACCAAAAATTCACGGTTTTCAGATTTTTCCCGAATTGTAAGCTATAAGACCTACCTACCTGCCAAATTTCATGATTCTAGGTCAACAGGAAGTATCCTGTAGGTTTCTTGACAGACCGACAGACAGACAGATAACAAAGTGATCCTATAAAAATGAGTAAAAAAAACCTCTCTTAACTCATTTCGACAAGACGAAGTCGCGAGCATAAGCTAGTGATCCATAAAACGCATTACTCAAACACGATACGAATCGTCACACGTTCTCAGAATAAAAATGTGTACCAATTTCTCGGGATGCATTGTTTCGCGCAATTTTCGGGCTTCCGCCAATGCCTCCACAATTGAATATACATCTGTACACGCTTGCGATTGGCCTGCGGAACGCTTGTAGGGTTTTATTTCTTTTTAGGGTTCCGTAGTAAGTAAGGAACCCTTATAGTTTCGTCATGTCCGTCCGTCTGTCCGTCCTCGCTTAATCTCAGAGACTACTAGTGCTAGAAATCTGTAATTTGGCATTGGTATAAATATTAATCACGCCGACAAAGTGTTGAATTAAAATTGTGATAAATGTTTTTGTTTAGGCTACGCTCTCCTACATGTAAAGTGGGGATGATTTTATTTCTCGTCTACCCCATAGTGGGGGGTATTTTTGAATAGGTCTTTTAAAAATACTGTGGGTGTGGGAACATCATTTTTCGATTTCTAGATCCGTTTGTAAAATATGATGTTTTAAAGTGCTAATTATATATATAGTTAAAGTACTAATAATAAAAATCGTCCTGTATCAGCCAAATGGTAGTATATAGGAACGTGAAAAAATTCACAGCAGCTAAGTAGTGTTCACAGGTTAAGGAGTTATATCTGTTTTTCGAGGTTAATTGTGACTACGGAACCCTACACTGCGCGTGGCCCGCCACGCACTTGGCTGGTTTTATTTTATTTCACTTTCTTATTTCGTGCACACTTTGCATGCGAAATAGCTTACGCTTCTGCTTGCATTATTCATTTAAACTGCATAGTTTTGTGCTTTAACATGATCATAGCTTATGAGATTTGTTACATGATGGTGATGGAAAATGAAAGTAAATAGCATATACCACTTTTTTTTTATTTATTTATTCAGATACAAGTTAGCCCTTGACTGCAATGTCACCTGATGGTAAGTGATGATGCAGTCTAAGATGATAGCGGGCTAACCTGGAAGGGGTATGACAGTTTTTATTAAATCCATACCCCTTTGGTTTCTACACGGCATCGTACCGGAACGCTAACTCGCTTGGCAGCACGGCTTTGCCGGTAGGGTGGTAACTAGCCACGGCCGAAGCCTGCCACCAGACCAGACCAGAAATTTGGAAATTATAAAATTCCAAACCCCTGCCAGGAATCGAACCCAGGACCTCCCACTAATAAGACCACAGCGCTCACGACTGCGCCAGGGAGCTCGTCATACCTACCAGGGATATACAGTACAGTCATCATCATCATCATCATCATCAGTCAATAGACATAGGTCTCTTGTAGGGACTTCCACACGCGCCAGACGCACGGGCTTGCGCCGCCTGGATCCAGCGGCTCCCTACGACTCGTCTGATGTCGTCTTTCCACCTAGTGGGGGGTCTTCTAACGCTGCGCCAGGGAGGTCGTCAACTTTAAGAAAAATACAGTGAATTTGATGTTTGGTTGGGTTTGCTATAACCAAGTCGAAATTCTACAGATACGTACGATCTGATTTGCCTCCTCATTTTTAATTCGAACCGCTTATATTTGGAACACCCTTCCAGCATCAATTTTCCCCTCCAATTATAATATGGATACCTTCAAGTCGAGAGTGAATGGGCATCTTCTAGACAAGCGTAGCTATATCTATTAGAGCCTCAATAGCTCAATGATTAAAGGGGCGGACTGAAATCCAAAAGGTCGCCGGTTCAAACCCCACCCGTTGCACTATTGTCGTACTTACTCCTAGCACAAGCGTAGCGCTTATTTGGAGACGAAAGGGGAATATTAGTCATCATGATGAAATTGGCTAATATTTTTAAAAAAAATCTTAGGCTGCATCATCACTTGCCTCCAGGTCAGATTGCACTACCAGATCAGGTCAGGATCAGACTGGTCAGAAGTCCACATAAATGATGTACGTGGATTATTTTAGTAACATTTTCAGAGTCATCATCATCATCACCGGCACGGGTTTCCTTCTCATTGGAAAATTTCAGTCATAATTTACCAAGCTGGCAAAGTGAATTGAAGTAGATTGGCAGAATTTACTCACCTTTGAGAATATTATGGAGATCTTTAGCATGTAGGTTTCCTCTATCTTCATTTTCATTTGAGATAAGAGAGTATGAGAAGAAATTTTTAAAAAGTGAGTAAAAAAAACAATACATGCTACAATCCTAAGAGTATTTTCCATTTAAAAGCTATTTATGGTCGGTGTACACTTTTCAATTCAGCGGCTCAAGCAGAATGAGGGTAGAATGGAGTCATGGCGTCAATTTCATGGGAGATTTCACCCGGGATTGCTCAACAGTGTGTGTCCTATGCATTTCTAAAGGCTCTTGACTGGTTAAGTGAACTACAAGACGATGGGAATTCCAAATGTCAATGAATATCGTAGAAGCAGGTATTCTACGTTCTAAATTCTAATCTATATATATAAAAGGAAAAGGTGACTGACTGACTGACTGACTGATCTATCAACGCACAACTCAAACTACTGGACGGATCGGGCTGAAATTTGGCATGCAGATAGCTATTATGACGTAGGCATCCGCTAAGAAAGGATTTTTGAAAATTCAACCCCTAAAGTGGTGAAGTAGGGGTTTGAAATTTGTGTAGTCCACGCGAACGAAGTCGCGAGCATAAGCTAGTCTTGTAAAAAAGTTAATGGTTTAAGACATCCGAGAGGTCGTAGGTTCGATCCTGGACACGCCCTTAATTCCTTTAAGTTTTCTGAGTTATGTGCGTTTTATCAATTAATATCACTTGCTAAACGGTAAAGGAAAACATCGAACGAACATTCGAACAAACCAGCATGCCTAAGATTCTAAATATATAGGTAAAAGGAAAAGGTGACTGACTGACTGACTGACTGATATATCAACGCACAGCTCAAACTACTGGACGGATCGGGCTGAAATTTGGCATGCAGATAGCTATTATGACGTACGCATCCGCTAAGAAAGGATTTTTGAAAATTCAACCTAAGGGGGTGAAAAAGGGGGATACAAATTTGTATAGTCCACGCGGACGAAGTCGCAGGAAGCTAGTTGATAAATATTCCTTTTTATACCCATGTGCTTACTACACATATTATTATTACTGACAATAATAATAACATATTATCGTCATTTAGCGGAGAAGCGGAGAAAAAATAATCTTCCAAACTCAGCAAACGAGGGATAAACAAGAAATAATGGGGAGAAAGATTAATTTATCCCAAAGATACACATTATGAGTTCGGCGAGCGATACCAACGTTTTATCAAAAAGGATGTAATCCGAAACCTTGATAATCCTGGCTTACGTTAGCGATATGTAGGGCCCCTTGTTAGAGAAAATAGATGAGTCAATCCCTCAAATAAAAATTTATTTAAAGGCTGTTTTGCAATGGAGAAACAACGAGAATGTGGCATGCTAAAAATCATCAGTACCCTTATTATAAATGCGAATGTGTGTTTGTTTGTTGGTTTATTGATTTGTCCTTCAATCACGTCGCAACGGTGCAACGGTATGACGTGATTTTTGCATGGGTGTAGATAAAGACCTGGAGAGTGACATAGGCTACTTTTTATCCCGGAAAATTAAAAAGTTCCCACGGGATTTTTAAAAAACCAAATTCCACGCGGACGAAGTCGCGGGCATCAGCTAGTGGGAACATAAATTTTAGAGCAAATATTTTAGAGAAGAGAGGTTATAATTATGGCCTTATGATATTAATGCTCTTTAAGGTCGGTTAAGTAGGTACAGTTTTGAAGATTTTTGAGAAATGAATATTATAGCGAACTCACAGGCATGCAGGTTTCGTCGCGATTTTAAGGTATGTATTAAGCAGCATACTGCAGTCTATTTTATGCCAAATAACATGTGCTGCAGAATCGGAATAATAGGTATGTGCGTACAGTATGACAGTCTACTAAAGTTTCTTGCAACAATTTTATAGTAGCATGTAGAAGTCCCACAAATTGCTAATGCGCGTGGTCGCCATTTTAGTGACGTCAGCAGTCAGCACTAGACTGAAGGTATATTTTTACTTAAATATACGTCAAAATGACGTCATTCCGATGTTAATGAGATATGGTTCCAGCGCAATAGCAATTTACGAGACTTATTGCCCTGCGCCTCTTACTTAAAAGACTACGCCTATAGTTCGCCCGTACTACGCCCAGGAAGTTATTAAAATATTCCATATGAACCCATAGGTAAGTGGAAGTATTTAATATCCATTGTAAGTTGTAACACAAACTCGGTCTAGTCACAAGGCATATTTTTCACAGTCTCTCTATCTTGCAAGTGGTAACTGGTAATGCCACATCTATTTTCTCTACACCAAGCACGCCCCTATCAAACGCTCGTTTGCTAGAAGTATGGAGTTAGACTATATCTGGAACAGCGAACACCGAGACGGCTTTAGGAGCACTTTTTCCCTATTTCCGAATGAATAAAAAGGATCCAAAGAGAACTTCATGACTTTTGTTACATCGTATCGCTTTTTATATCGCCCCGAGACGAAGAGGCTTAGCTAAGGGTTAGAGGAGACATTCGGATTTTTTCACAAGATAACAATTTTGATAACGTTCGGTTAGCAGAGGTGACGACCTCCCTGGCACAATGGTTAGAGCTGTGGTCTTATACATATATCACAAACTGGCTTTACTCAACCGCGACGCGTGCGCCAACTGAGTCCAGAGTCCCTGTGAAAAAAGACCTCGGATGGGTAAGAAACTATAGTCGAGCTAACGTCAACGAAACACGTGAGTAAAGCCGGTGTGTGATATATGTATAATGGGAATCACTCACGATAGTTTAAACGCTGTGGTCTTGTTAGTGGGAGGTCCCGGGTTTGATTCCCGGCCGGGGTTTGGAATTTTATAATTTCCAAATTTCTGGTCTAGTCTGGTGCTAAACTTTGGCCGTAACTAGTTACCACCCTACTAGCAAAGCCGTACCGCCAAATGATTAAGCGTTCCGGTACGATGCCGTGTAGGAACCAAAAGGGATATGGGTTTAATAAAACTGCCATACTTCTGCTAATATTAGATTTAGGGTGACATAAAATAAAATAAAAAATTTGCAAATCGGTTCAGAAACCTCGAAAAACTCGGTGTACAATGTACATACCTTTAAAAAAACAGGCCGAGTTAAGAACCACCTCCTTTAAATGTAGGTATATACTAACATTAATTGACACGTCCTGCCAGTGACGTCGAAACCTCATATTTTGTTAGAAGTTTCCTAACCGTTAAACTCTGACTGAGATATTACTAATTGACAGTTGACACTCCAGTAAGAAGTAGCCAAACGGCCACTTTTTTTTGCTCATGATTTTCTTATCTCACGTTACTCTATCTGTCACTTGCACAAAGTTTAAACACTCCAAGCACGTTTGCGAAGGCAAATTTTTGTGAAATGTTTTCTCGGCGTCTAGGTCTTTGTGCTATACAAACTAACTAACTGTGCTATGTAAAACTGCCATCTGTAAATTTCATCATCATCATCATTCTGTTCGCTTTGATAAGGCGCGCGCCGTGTCGACCACTGCTTACTCTTAAAATTTTCGAAGTGTTTAAATGTATGTTATTTGGTTTGGTAGAAAAAAAAAAATTTGAAATTTAAAAATTTCATATTACTTATTTACCATATTTTCTGCTACCTACCTACCCTGAGCAAGCGTTGATGCAAGCGTTTTGCTACCTACCTACCCTGAGCAAGCGTTGATGCAAGCGTTTTGCCTGTTTACACATCTTTTGAATAATTGTGAATATTTATGCTCTAGCTTATGCTCGCGACTCCGTCCGTGTGGACTACATAAATTATTTCAAACCCCTATTTTACCCCCTTAGGGGTTGAATTTACAAAAATCCTTTCTTAGCGGATGTCTCCGTCACAATAGCTATCTGCATGCCAAATTTTTGCCTGATCCGTCAAGTGGTTTGTTAGCTGTGCGTCGATAGATCAGTCAATCAGTCAGTCAAATTTTCCTTTTATAGAATATAAGAAAAACTATTTTTATTTATTCAATTTTATATAAAAAAAATACTAACATTTATAAAAAAAAACATTGTAATAAACGTTAGGTAGTAATTTTTATTTCTTTGAAGCGAGACACTTCACAAAAATCTAAAATATACATAAACTTTTAGAGATATTAAGTGGCAATATAAAAAATATCAAAGTGTCGTTACAAAATATATAGTTATAGCCTGGAGGCAGAGGATATGGCTGTAAAAAAGTTAGTACGCCATCAAATATTGTGACGAGACAATCCCCTAAAAAAACCAGCCAAGTGCGAGTCAGGCTCGCGCAACGAGGGTTCCGTACTACAGTCGTATTTTTTCGACATTTTGCACCATAATTCAAAAACTATGATGCATAAAAATAAATAAAATCTGTTTTAGAATGCACAGATGAAGACCTTTCATAATATTATGATACCCCATTTGATATAGTTATCTTACTTTGAAAATTGAAAATCCTAATTATTAGTTCATGACCACAATTTAATTTTTTTTTTGTGTGATGTAACCACAAATTCATGGTTTTCCGATTTTTCCCGAATGTCTGCTATAAGACCTACCTACATGCCAAATTTCATGAATGGAAGTGCCCTGTAGGTTTCTTGACAGACCAACAGACACACAGACAGACAGAAAACAAAGTGATCCTATAAGGGTTCCGTTTTTTCTTTTGAGGTACGGAACCCGAAAAATGAATTTATCAAGCCCCAGGTGAGGCTAAGCAGATTCACGTATAAGACACTGCATTGCGTCAAAACAATGTCAATAGAAGGGCACTCCCTTAGGCCGGGACCAACGAGATTTATCTATTGAGCAGAGCGGCTATCGCATGTTGACACTGGTTTAGTGTTCGTACACACGAGCGGCACTTAGTCGACAACAGGGGTAACGTTGCTCATCGACAAAGTGCTGCTCGTCTGTAAGCACACTTACGTTTTCAAGCGCAAAAGCCTTGGTTATAAGTCGTAGTTTATAATATTTTTCTCTTTAAGTTTATAATTAATATAGTTAGTCTCTGTTGCCAATCCGTACCTAGCTGTCGTTAACTAAGGCTTAAAATCTTCTCAATCGGAGATAAATTTCATCTGAGCAAAGCCATGCAGCCTAGACAGTTAGTTTGTATAATAATAAAATATCTAGGAACTTATATGCATATTATGAGCATAGTTCATGGATGTTGAAACAAGAATTCCCGAACTTTATCCAAACAAAGCACGCGTTTATCCACGCACGTTGATGAGCACGCACCTAGATCTACGGGATCTTAAGTACTAGACCCACTAGACCACTGCGTGTATGAAAACATCCTTGCAACACAACTCTAGTTGCTACAGCTTACTAAATGACAATTAGCTCCTTTTCTTAACTTATAGTTATAAATGTTTCTTCTTTCTGTCTCCAATAAAATATTTAAATATCTTTGTCCGGGACACAATCCTTTGATAAGAGACCCGCGACCGAGGGTTGGATTGCGATAACGTTTAGGAACATTTTCAGCTTGGTTTTTCCTATCGGTACTAGTTTATTATAACTATTAAATTTGCTAATGGTACGTATTAAAATGGACAGTTAATTAACAAAACACCAGAGAATACTTTAACGTCAGGTCACCCAAACTTAAAATATGACATTCGTCATTTTCATCGAATGAAAATCTTTCGTAATACATAATAGCCTTGAGCCTCAATAGCTCAACTGGTAAAGGAGTGAACTGAAAACCGAAAGGTCGACGGTTCAAACCCCGCCCGTTGCACTATTGTCGTACCTACTCCTAGCACAAGCCTGACGCTTAGTTGGAGAGGCAAGGGGAATATTAGTCATTTAACATGGCTAATATTCTTTAAAAAAAAAAAATGAATTATACCTACCTATCAGTCCATCAAAACGATATATCATATGCTTCTGAAAATAAACACTCTACTTAGATGAAGTGATATACAAGAGCTAAAAAAGTAAAAAACTTAGATAAAAATCTAAAAAGTCGGTGCAAAATTGCGCTACACGATCCATCTTAGGTTTCAATATATCCACTCGTTAGCAGCTTAAGCGCTTATCGGTACCTGACGAGATCATTAAGGCGATATCGGGCGGGGATTAGCGACAAATTGTACTATCAATGGACACCTAATTGATTTTAGATGCACGGTGCTTTACCTGAAAATTCATACGACGTGGGTGCTTAATTTACATACTCGGAGATGCTGTAGTTAATTAGAGATTAGGCGGAGCTGAACTGAGCTTTTTGGAACGATATTTTTGTACTCCGTACTAAAAATCCGTACTTACATTATAAGGAACTAGCTTATGCTCGCGACTTCGTCCGCGTGGACTACAAAATTTCAAAACCCTATTTCACCCCCTTAGGAGTTGAATTTTCAAAAATCCTTTCTTAGCGGATGCCTACGTCATAATAGCTATCTGCATGCCAAATTTCAGCCCGATCCGTCCAGTCGTTTGAGCTGTGCGTTGATAGATCAGTCAGTCAGTCAGTCAGTCATTCAGTCATTCAGTCAGTCAGTCACCTTTTCCTTTTATATATATAGATAAGGGTTTTCTTTATAAAATGAAATACTAGATAATACCATCCGCGTGGATTTAGATTTTTAAATATCCCGTGGGAACTCTTTGATTTTCCAGGATAAAAAGTAGCCTATGTCCTTCCCCTGGATGCCAACTCTGTACCAATTTTCGTCAAAAACGGGCGAATGGATGTGCCGTAAAAAGCTAGCAGACAGACAGACAGACACACTTTCGTATTTATAATATTAGTATGGATAATGTAGGTAATATGGTACCAGTATTACGTCGATATTGAACAACGGCTGTAACAAAAAGTTATTAATACCGCTCACGAGCGTACAATACATCAAATTGAACAGATGCGAATCAATCTAGATCAAAATATGAGTGCTTTGCTGTATTGGCGCGAAAATGTTTCGAGTTGTGAGTTTTATTGTGATCGATGCGTTCACGTCACGGCGGGATATTTATGTATTCTATAAGCGGAACCAGCTAACAGTTTTATCCATTATCTGAATCTGCTACGTCATTGTGCAATGTAAAGTGTAAAGTGTACCTACATTCAGTACGCTTAGTACGACATTTTATGTCTCACCAACGGTGATAGTATTCGAGTGTCGAAAACCTCCTGCATTATAGTAAACTGGATCTTAACTGCCTTGTATTAAAGCTCATGTTTGTCTACACATCTACAGCCAGCGCTCCAAGCGGAAACGTTGTGAAATTAAAATCAGAGGCATAACATTGAATTTTTGAGTTCAATTCAAGGCTCTTTAGATCCATTTTACTTTGACGGTATTGTGTTTCGACTCTCGAATTCTAGCAACGTTTGGTGAGACGTAAAATCTTAAACTGAGCATGCAGGTTGCAAGACCAGGTGGTCAGACGACGTCGATTCGCAGGATACCAGTCGATCCTAGAAGAGACCTAATCCAACATGGACGTTTATTGGTTTCTGACGGCGACGAAACTCGTTTACTAAATAATGCCTGGATTCAGGGTTTTTAAAATCCCGTAGGAACTCTTTAATTTCCTGGGATAAAAAGTATGTCCTATGTCCTTCCCCGGGATGTGATTAAACTCTGTACCAAATTTCATCAAAATCGGTTAAACTGTTGGGCCGTGAAAAGCTAGCAGACAGACAGACACACTTTCGCATTTATAATATAAGTATGGATTTATTTAGAAATCTTTATTGCACACACACACACACAAATTTTTTAATTATTAATTACACACAAATTATATACAGAAAACAACTTAAGATAAAGACATAAACTATACTAGATGGTGCAACGGGGCCTTATTGCTCGAACAATCTCTTACATTACAGGCACCTTTTGGTGAATAGATTTAATGACTAGAGCGCGGGATGGTGCACAAAGTAAAATTAATAAGCGGAAAGGGTAGCTTAATTATTATTTAATCAATTTTTCCGGGGTGATCTTTTTCAGATTCTAAAGTGGCTGAACCAATTTTCAAGAACAAAAACAGCCAGAGCAAGGAGTCCAGAATTTTTAACTTTTCTAACATTTTACACTTAAGGCAATAGTTTTCTTGGAATTCTGTTTTGAAGATACATCGATAATAAGAAACGTTTTTGAAGGAATAGTTTTTATTTTGACCAAATAAACATGTTCAGATTACTTTCTACATGTTATTATACCAGAAAGTCAACTCATTTTGCGTCCCCCTCAGTCTAGATGAAATAATTTAACCTAATTAAACAGTTAACCCCAAAATTTTCCCTCCAAAATTTGCATAACGATGGTTCAGGTTACTGCTCAATCTTGCCCGGGCATTATAACCACTTGGGCTATAAAACGCCTTATCAAATTTGTTCTATCTGGGCTCTTTATACAGTACATCAATTCCAGACCCTTAGGCAGTGGTCCTACCGCCGCACTATGGGACGAAACCGACAATATCGTCTCAAAAATGCATTTTGTATAACTATGATTACATTAGTTTTTTTTAAAGACATCATTAATAGAAGACTATAAGCACTTGTTAATGTAAAAATTATATACAAATATCCATTATTTACATTCAAAACTTGAACTTGAAGTGGTGAGTCGAATTTATGTAATTTTCGTAATGTAGCGAACCAAGATTCACGATGTCGATTCTGGGCTGGTTTTAAAATAAAGGTATATGTGTTGTATATGGTTGAAGAGGTAATTCATCCTGCTTTAAAAAAAAATTAAAACGAAAATTCTAAAATTCTTGTACAGTGAGTTACAAAATATTTTTATAGAACTTAAAAAATGTCTCTTTTTAAAACTTTAAATTGACTTTTGACAGTTACCTACGTTTCCCTATGTGGAGATATTTATGTCATTGAATTCAATATTTTCCACATTATATAAGGCAAGAAAAAAATCTTGCCCGAATTTGCCCCCTTTCAAATAAAACACATTTATGCATCGAGTGGTAAAAATGATGAATTTTGAAAAAAATCAATATCTTACTTCTTTTTGAGTTTTATTAGAGTTTTCAGTTTAAATATATTTTACTGGATTATTTCAAGCCTTTCTCATTTTAATCCAAGTAAAAATATAATCAAATTCCTGAATATTTGCTTTTTGATGAAATTTTATGTTGGTTGATAAATAATGTTATTAGTGCTGACCAGGTTCATTATTATGGATTTAATTATAATAGTTACAATGAAAAAATGATTTTTGGGTGCAAAACTGTTATCAGTTCGCTTGTAGGGGCTAATTTACTAAAATTCCTTGAGTTTCGGGTCATACCTACTGTACAAAATACCATCAATTTACACCTCATCGATTTTTTACGAATTATCATTGCATTTTAGAAATTAGAGGAGTTGACAAAGATTTAATAAAGGTTCTATGTAATTCTACAGGCCTTGGCATTATGTAGGCCTGCCGATCCAAAAAAGTTTGGCGAATATACAAAACTGCTCAGTTATTATTATGTGGATAAAACATAGCTCTTCAGTTAACAAAATTTTAATAAGTAGCTAGGTACATGAAGAAAATAATAATATAATAAGGCACTTTGCTTTATTTTTGCATATCTGATACTTGTAGTCAGCTGCTGATGCCCAGTAATCAAGAAGTAAGTACAAAAAAAACTAACCACGCACGAAAGTGCTTTAGGTCAATGACAAATGAAAACGTTTTCCATGCTCTTATATACATAAACTTCTAATCTTATAAGATATCCAGTCAAAGAAACAATTTGAAACTATTTCAAAAGAGCTCTTTGAAGTAACTAAGAACGTTTTATAACCATCCTGCATCTAATTATGATAAAATTGTTAGCAAATTGTCAGTTTCAGTATTTGTAATTTTTAAGGGAAAAAAAATTAATGCCTAAATCTTTTAAATGGCTGAAATTTCGTACAATATATTTGCGAAATGTCATAAAAACTCTTATTTAATTTTCTTTTAAATATTATACGTATTTATATTCGCAAAATGTCATAAAAAAGCTTATTTATTTTACTTCATATTTTTTTATTATGTTTAGTAAAAAATATTTACCTTGAAAAGGTTAAAATATTAAAGCTTATATATTAAAGATTATATGTAAAAAAAATCATCGGTTTATTTCAAATAATAAAAAAGTTACGGATTTTTGAGACGCTACACACCGTTTTGTCCCACAGTGCGCCGGCGAGAAACGACTAACTATCGGCGATTTTCTCTCTCAAGAAACGCACAATAAATGTATATTCCGTGTAAACGAAAGAGATGTATGTATCAAAAGTTTCTCTCTAACAGTTCCCACTGCCGGCGACGACTCGCTTTACTAGTTTTGTCGCTGAGTGACGAGCTTTCAAAAATAAACTCGCTCAGCGATATTCGTTCAGCGATGCTCGCTCGCTTGAACACGTGTAACGCGCGCGCAGATTTGCACAGGACAGTGAGCGACCGCGGGCGAATGGCGCGAGTAATCGCTCGTCGCACTTGCACACTAGCTTATAGCCCGGCGACAAAACTATCGAAACTACACACTCGCTTCCCGCTGATCGCCAACTCGTTTAAGTTTCTAGTTCTACTCGTTTCTCGTTCATCGTCGGCGGTCGGACCACTGCCTTATAAGTATGATGTTGTATTTTCGTAGGGTTTTAGCCCTTTTTGATGTAGTACCTAGACATAAATCCTTTTCAGGGGCTAAAAAGTTGGGCTTTGTTAGAAAGGTTTTTAGAGTTTTGGGGATTAGAAGAAAATATATATTTTTTTCTTACTTTATACTTTGACGTAAGATTTTTTTTACACATTTATTACCTGTTGTCTCCCAAAACCACCGTGATCTAAACTGCAAAGTCCGTCAGTCCCAGATCGTTCCTCCCTGTGTTGGGGCCAATACGCACAGAAACTTTCAGCTTTTATGAAATAACTAGCCAATGCCCGCGACTTTGTCCGCGTGGACTACACAAATTTCGAACCCCTATTTTACCCCCTTAGGGATTGAATTTTCAAAAATCTTTTGTTAGCGGATGTCTAGCGCTAAGAGCTATCTGCATGCCAAATTTCAGCCCGATCCGTCCAGTCGTTTGAGCTGTGCGTTGATAAATCAGTCAGTCAGTCACCTTTTCCTTTTATATATTTAGATGAACTCTGGCACGCACTTGCTCTCTCTCTAATAAAAATAGTGCTATAAATACTCGTACTTCGGATCGAGAACCCTCCTATTCGGACTGAAGGTAGTGCGTAAAAGCCTTAAGCTATTAGGAATTCAACTGAATTACTTTGCTAAAGAGTTCCAATTCCAGTAAAGTACTCCCTCTTTCCAGAGCCTACATTTTTAATTCGTACTCATAAAACTTAAGCGTACAAAGAGTTACAAGGCAAACTAATTTTTCGGAAAACTTTCGTTCCGCTGAGTGTATTTACTCGGAGTGGTTCACGAAATTATTTAAACTCAAAGCGAGCCGAGTTAGGGTTAACGCATACAGACGGAGTGGACCATTGACTTATAAGTATATTACTTCGTATGGTCTTTATTGAACATACAAAATGGCACCGACTCATTGGTGCTTTTGCACCAATGCAACCTCAGTGACGTCTGGATTTCAAACGGGTCGTTCATTAGGATCTATGAGGTAGCGCTGATTTATTTGGTTTGTAAACCGTGAAAAATTTTGTTCGCTTGACCATATCTTGTCATTTATATCGATAGAGTGGCGTCTAACTACCGTACTCAGAGTCACTAATCGTTACTTAAGATTGAGTTAAAACGAAACAGATTTATGTGAGAGCAGCTCTGTCTCGTTTAACTCAATCTTAAGTAACGATTAAGCGAATTTGAGTACGGCGGGTAGTCTATTTGAAAAAAAATTAAGTTCGGTTTTAAAATACTAAATATTTATTTATGAACACATTTTAATTTTTTTTTGTGATGTAACCACAAATTGACGGTTTTCGGATTTTTCCCCTTACGTGTGCTATAAGACCTACCTACATACCAAACTTCATGATTCTAGGACAACGGGGTAGGTTTCTTAACAGACGCGACAGACAGACGCCAAAGTGATCCTATAAGGGTTTCAAAAAATTTTGGAACTTTGGAAATAGGGTTTTAAAAACCAAGATGGCAAAGTTTGAAAATGACCACCATGCAAATTAAAAATAAATATAGTACTGCATAAAACAGCTTGTACGATGGTACGGAGCCTCTCACGTACGAGTCCTACTCGCACTTGACCGATTTTTTGGGAAAAGTTTCGTTCCGCCGAGTGTATTTACCCGAAGTGGTGGACGAAATTATTTAAACTCAAAACCGTGGCGAAGTTAGCGCTAATAACTGGACAAAACTTCAGTTTACTTTGTCAAAGTTTAACGGGAAACATTCAATTTGCATACTAACTTGTATTTGGTCTTTACAGTTATTTTGGGTTTTTAATGGTGCGGCGTTTTCTCTGCTATCTGCAAGTTTTCAAAAACATTTAAAATATGTTTTTATATCATTAACTAGCTTATACTCGCGACTTCGTCCGCTTGGCCTGTATAAATTTCAAATCTCCATCTAACAAAATTAGGGTGTTTCTACTATTTACAAAGACCACACCCTTCAAGTTTAATGTCTTTAGGACCAGCGGTTTAGACTATACGTTGAATTTTATATATAAAGATTTATATCATCATCATGATCAACCCATCGCCGGCTCACTACAGAGCACGGGTCTCCTCTCAGAGTGAGAAGGGTTTTGGCCATAGTCTACCACGCTGGCCATGTGTGGATTGGTAGACTTCACACACCTTTGAAAACATTATGGAAAACTCACAAGCATGCAAGTTTCCTCACGATGTTTTCCTTCACCGTTAAAGCAAGTTATATTTAATTACTTAAAACGCACATAACTCCGAAAAGTCAGAGGTGCGCGCCCGGGATCGAATCCCCGACCTCCGATTAGAAGGCGGACGTCCTAACCACTAGGCTAATTATTTACACGTCGGTAAATAACAAATTACTGTAACTTTTATCGGGACATGGTAAAACAAAATCTCATGGATGTCGAGAAAATAAAACATCACAAAATAAAATACACCGTGTAATTAAGTAGAGCACTGACTATGCACACGCCTGTAATTACAATTCAACAATTATTTGACGAGAACGTTAAATACAACAGGGATTGTTAAAATAAAATATAAATAGTCAGTTTTACCTTCCTGTAGATCGACGCAAACGTTCTATAAAATAAAACCGGCACTGCAACCTCCGATTCTGCTGCGCGATTTGATCAAGTGATCAATTGCAATAAGGGTAACAGACTGAACCGCAGGAATTTTTTAGGGGGTCTACGTTAAAGAGAAAATCTACATCAGTGCCCATATTATAAATGCGAAAGTGGTTTGTCCTTCAATCAAGTCACAATGGAGCGATGATAATAATGTGTGTTAAACAAGTTTCTAGACCCAATGGTTCAAAGTCTTTCGTCATCTTTTTTATGTAATAAACTGGATTATTCCTGCAACTTCTTCCAAAATCCCGTTGGAATTTTTCAAAATCTTTTCTTAGTGCACTCAAGGAATATTATATCTTCCAGATTTTAAATATATCTAGATTCTGAGTGAGTTGTATATCAGTGAGTCAGTAACGGTCAGTACTTTTTGATATCGATTTACGTGATACTAGCTTATGCTCGCGACTTCGTCCGCGTGAGCTACACAAATTTCAAACCCCTATTTCACCCCCTTAGGGGTCGAATTTTCAAAAATACTTTCTTAGTGGATGCCTACGCCATAATAGCTATCTGCATGCCTTTCAGCCCGATCCGTCCAGTAGTTTGAGCCGTGCGTTCAGTCAGTCAGCCAGTCATTCAGTCAGTAACCTTTTCCTTTTATATATTTAGATAATTGTTGATATGATGTCATCATAGAGATCATCATTTATTATTCTGTCAGTATGCATGTGAAGTGTAAACTGGTAATACAAACTTGGGGGCAGTTTTTTGTTAGTTACATTTGGTGCATCTATAGGTGGGTTGATTCATCGTATTGGTTCTTAAAACCACGTGCACATTAAGCCTACAATTACAATTATTTGACAACAGCGTTAAATACGTCAACGATTGTTGGAATAAAACAACGTTTAAATAGTCAGTTGTAACACGAAACTGCCATCAAGCGCTGCGGTTTAGCGTATTAACGTCCAACTGATTTATAATATTATTCATCGTTCCATTCGATGCTGTTTGAAAGGGTATTAATCGAGCTTCGAGAGTGGAGATTTGTGGTTTTGTTACAGCATTTAAAAAGAACGTAGGTAGTAAATGAATTAAGCAGGCACGTATAGCAATAAACTGAAATACATAGACCTCAACTTAAGGCCTCCCTGGCGCAGTGGTGAGTGCTGCGGCTTATAGTGGGAGGTCCTGAGTTCGATTCGATTCCTGACAAAAGCAATTCGGGAATTTATTTCTCTAGTCTCAAGTGGTGAGAGTGCACAATCGTCGTCATCGTTAACAGTTAGGGGGGGGGGGGGGGCGTCATCCCTACGCCTATGAAATATTATGTGCCCGGCCTATTGCTACTTCAGCTTCGCTCTTGTAACTTGTACTCCCTGTCACTTGTACGTTTCTGGCAAGACTTTATAAAAACCTATATCCACCTTTGATTCAAGGTGCGTGCGGCCTTTTTCACACCTAAGTTTTTCATTTTTCACTTCATTTTTGTCATTTACTTAGTCGCTTGTTAGAATAATTTATGACCCTACCGTAATGGTAAATTTAATTTAATTTAATTTATTTATTAAGTCGGACAACAATTGATCCATTATGTGTTAGTAACAATAAATACTTAATAACTATGTTAATACTTAAACACTAAGGAGTTAGTAACAAAATACTTAATCACTATGTTAGTACTTAATAACTAAAAGGGATTTAGTCCTCTGCACGAGTTTCCCCAACAGAGGACTATCCATTTTGCCCGCTATCATGCGCAGGATCCCGTTGCTGCTTCCTCGGACTCTGGACAACAGTGATGCTGTTTTCTTGCGCCAGATGGCATCGAAGCCATCTGTCCGGTAAACCACTAGTGAAATAAATAGAGCAGCGCACCGTTTCCCAATGAGCATGATACGGAATGGTTCAGAACGCTAATGGTTCTAATGTATTGCACAGTGGAACTGTGGCAGATACGGTCGTTACCGATAATGAGCGCGGGCGTGCTCGCGTGGGCTTACCTGTTCTTGTTTATATTGCTGTTCGTTACTACTGCCTCTAACTCATCGGCTATACTATCCACACTTATCGGCACAGTATACTATTATACAGAAACCGTCAAGTCTTAGTTTATAGTAGGCTAATTATTGTAGTACGCCAATGGGGCCGATTCTCTTGTACACAATCTCTAAACTAAACTAAATTAACAGGTCTAAATCTGGTGCTATCCTTTCCCGCAAGCAACATTATGAAAGGGATAGCAATAGATTTAGACGTGCCATTTTAGTTTAGTTTAGAGATTGTGTACAACGGAATTAGCCACAATGTCGATTTAAGCGTGGTAATAGCTACAGCTGTTCTAATGTCGTGCCACACGTGGTAAAACTTGAAGATATGGATTTACAGTTACAGCATCAGAAAAAAAGAACACCTGCGGAGTGATCTATCGATGGACAATGAGGTATACGATGGCACAAAATAAGGCGCGATTCAGGGAGTGTGCTGCCACGCAAATGGTTTGTCAGCCAACCTCTCGCTGCCCACGCAGTAGGAAAGTACAATAACTCAGCGTGGATATCTCACCATTACATACTTCGTTGCTGAAAACTTTGATGAATTAATGAAAAGGACTGACATCGTTGCTGAAAACTTTGATGAATTAATGAAAAGGACTGACATCGTTGCTGAAAACTTTGATGAATTAATGAAAAGGACTGACATCGTTGCTGAAAACTTTGATGAATTAATGAAAAGGACTGACATCGTTGCTGAAAACTTATAATGGATTACAAAGCGCGATTACAGCGTATTCGACGCTAAAGTAACAAGGTCATAGCCATAGGTAGGGGTAAACCACTAGTGAAATAAATAGAGCAGCGCACCGTTTCCCAATGAGCATGATACGGAATGGTTCAGAACGCTAATGGTTCTAATGTATTGCACAGTGAACTGTGGCAGATACGGTCGTTACCGATAATGAGCGCGGGCGTGCTCGCGTGGGCTTACCTGTTCTTGTTTATATTGCTGTTCGTTACTACTGCCTCTAACTCATCGGCTATAATTCCAAGCTTATTTATGTGAAACAGAAATGGAAATAATTTTTATTCTAAACCACTTTTACAAGTGTTTTTGGATCGTCTCAAACACTGATTCGGAATGCCCTTGTACAGGCGGTAATTTATTGATCGTTTTGCTGGTATAAGAGATTTAATGGTATTTAATTCTCTCATCAACATTAGCATGTCTCATACTTATATTATTTGATAGAGACAGCTTGCATCCCAGAGATGTACATATAAGCTTCTTTTATTCCGAAAAATTATGTTCCCGTGGGATTTTAAAAACCTAAATCCTTGCAGATCAAGTCGTGAGTAGGTATCATTATTAATTCCTTATTATAAATGCGAAAGTGTGTTTGTTTGTTGGTTTTGTTGGTTTGTCCTTCAATCACGTCACTACGGAGCAACGGATTGACGTGATTTTTGCATGGGTATAGCTAAAGACCTGGAGTGACATAGGCTACTTTTTATCCTGGAAAATCAAAAAGTTCCCATGGGATTTTTTAAAACCTAATTCCACGCAGACGAAGTCGCGGGCATCAGCTAGTGTTCAATAATAATCAACCACATTGTATGAATAGTAAGGGTGCATGAACGATAAACAGCTGGTCACCAAACCACAAAATATATAATAGTACTACGTATCTTTACAGACACAAAGTCCGATCGTACCAACAAATGCAACACTCAGACAAAGGTTTGTCCAACGTCTGGAGGTCTCAAGTATGCGAGTTGCCTAACACAATATTTGCTTTCACAAATTCTACAGACAGGTTGGGAAATACGCAGCAAATAAGTAAATGAATCACACTAATAATATTATAAAGGCAAAAGTTTGTATGGGTGCGTGTGTGTGTTTGTTACTCTTTCAAGCAAAATCTACTAGATGGATTCAGCCGAAATTTAGAATGAAGATTAAATTGGGAATTAACAGATTGTCTCGTAAAAATCCATGGTTCTCGCGCGATTTTTTTAAACATATCCACGCGAGCAAAGTTGCGGGTATCATCTAGTATTACAATAAAATAAAAATCGCCCAATGCGGCTTAAAAAAATTTCACTTCAAAAAATGTTTAATAAATAACCAATTTCAATTGTATGAATAGTTAGGCTACATGAATAATAAATAGACCGTCACAAACGGAACAGTATAATGTCCGATTGTACCAAAAAAATGTTTGTCAGACAAAGGTTTGTCCAACGTCTGGCGGTCTCAAGTGTGTGAGTTGCCTAACACAATATTTGCTTTCACAAATTCGACAGACAGGTTGGCAAATACGCAAATAAGCAAATGAATTAGGTATATGAGCAACGTGCTAGGTATTGAAAATAATTTGTTATTTTGCCTTTTACTTACGTGGTCGTCCTGTTTTTTATTGGGTATGTGGAGTTGACACTTACCTGAAAAAAAAACAATTATTATTGTAATGGTTGAAAAAGATTTTATTGTAAGGGCGGTTTCAGACTAGCGTTTTATACGTGCGTGTAAGCTCGTTTTTGCAAGCGCATGTAGGCGCGTATAGGCGCGCCTTTAGGCACACGCTCAACTCGTACGAGCGTGGACGCGCTTCTAAGCTCGTATAAGCGCGAGCCGCGAGAGACCACCACCCACCGGGCCACCGGTTCGAGCGTACACGCTAAAATATGCCCGTATACGCGCGTCCGGTTTTTTGAAGCGCGTATGTAGCGCGTACGCGCAAAAAATACGCTAGTCTGAAACCGCCCTAATGGTTGGTTTTTTATACATTGTGATTGGCTATATTCATAACTTTTCAGTAATAGATATGACTTTCCGTATCAGTAATATAGTGGTAATTTCTTTTGACTATTCGAAGCACATGTAATAGTTTATACAAATGAAAACTTAATTTATTCTATTATACAGGGTGTAACCAGAACGCTAGCATAAACTTAGCGTTATTGTTATACTACCTAAACACAATCCAATACCAATAACCATTTGCCTCATTTTGTAGTTTTAGTGATTTAGTATTTTTCAAACTTGCTATTTCAATCAACTAACATGCTTCATTTTCACAAATTACAGATACCGGCAATTACAAAAGCTGTCGGCACTCGGCAACAATCGTTAGGAAAAAAACCGGCCAAGTGCGAGTCAAGCACGCGCATCCAGGGCTTCCGTACTACAGTCGTATTTTTTCAACATTTTGCACGATAATTCAAAAACAATGATGCATAAAAATGAATAAAAATCTGTTTTAGAATGCACAGGTTATCCACTTGATATAGTTATCTTATTTTAAAAATTGAAAACACTAATTATTAGTTCATGAACACAATTTTTTTTTGTGTGATGTAACCACAAATTCACGATTTTCAGATTTTTCCCCGAATGCCTATTATAAGAACTATCTACCTGCCAAATTTCATGATTCTAGGTCAACGGGAAGTACCCTGTAGGTTTCTCGACAGACCGTCAGACAGACAGACAACAAAGTGATCCTGAAAAGTGAAACCCTTATGGTTCCGTTTTTCCTTTTGAGGTACGGAACCCTAAAAAAAAATATGTTCCGAGCGAAATTGCTACGTTCTGTTATTACAGCCCTAACCGCAATTACGTGTAATTGAAAACAGGGCGGTTGTTATCGCGCCGCGTGACGTCAGCCTTGCTTTATATGCAACCCTGCTAAAAATGTAACGCATACCTGAACGAAAACTAAACTTTATTATTAGACACATAGAATTCAATATTGTACTTTATTAGTTGGCATCGGGGACTTAGAGTAGCTAGATACCGCAAGTTGTCCATCTAGGCACAGCGTGCCAAAAATTTGAGTCAAGCGCTTAACTTATTGTCATTCCTCTATTAATACAATCTTTCTTCTATTTGGGCAGGTTTTCGAACTCAACCGTTTCCCTCTACTGTCATCATCATCAACAATACCTCTTTCTAGTGTAGTGGTAAATTAAAACTACCTGACGATTCAAAAGCACTTGTAAAATGTTTACTTGAATAAAATATATTCTATTCTATTCTATTCTATAGTACCTAAAATTAAATTATTGCTATACTATCTAAATACAATCCAATACGAATAACCAAATGCTTATTGGATTGGAATTATGTGATGATTTTAGTGATTTAGTATTTTTCAAACCCGCAACGTATGGCGTGCAAAACTGGGGTCAACTCCAAGTGGGCGTGGCCTATTTACGCAACGTTCTACGCGTCAGTCAGATGTTTTATTTGCAAAATATCGTGAACTTTTACAAAATATAGGATAACTTTTTATATTTTTTTCGCGTTTTTTTGTTATCATATCAGTAAACATCACTACTATCATTTGTCTTAGTTTTTGCTAGCGTTCTGGTATACATAGGATATTCACAGAGTACCTACCTACAGTGTTGCTAACTTTGGAATTTCATTTCCGTATTTTTCATGAGATTCTGGTCTGTCTATAATGAGTCGCGTGAGATCATCATTTTTGTAAGACAAGAATATAGGCCGGTTGGTTTTAATACCTACTATTTAATGATCATGCTGCATCTAGCTGTTCCAAGTCCGTGGTTGGAATTAATAGAATTTATTTGCGTTGCAATAAAAGCTTAGCGCGATAGACTTTAAGTGTCTTTATTGCGTACACTTTGTGGTCAAGTGTGTCGACTGTTGACGCGTGTCATTATTGCAAAAGAAATAAGGCTCAAAATCGCGCGTTTTGAACTTCAGTGTTTATGTTTTGAATTACTGTTTTACATTTTCAACAATTACAAGGGATTTATTATAATGTGTTTATTGCAATTTCCTTCGTAGTTCGTGATTTTACGGCGTAGCGTAAGACTGATTAACGGTGTGTGTGGACTGATTTAGTAAAATGACGTCGCTTTGTGAAGTAGGTACCTTAAAGTCCGCGAATCGTCGAGGTGGCAATCGGGGTATGAGGTGGGGGGATGCCCCGCACACGTGCGCGCCCACCCCGATTGCCATCTCGACTTGCCGTGTACTATAGGTACTTATTACTTACTTGCTTAGTAAGAATTAACTTGTAATGCCCACCTCCAGGCTAAGTAAAGTTAGCAATTCATTTATTGGAAAATCTATAAGATTTTATAATAAGCTTCCAGAAGACATATTGGAGATGTCTCTCAACAAGTTCAAAGTTTTCATAAAACGTAAACTAATTGAAAAATCCTATTACAATGTAAAGGATTATTTAAATGATAAGCAAGCTTGGGAATGAGTTGCTTAACGGATTGTGATAGTTCTAATAAGATTCAATAATTATGTAAAGTGGTGATAATAAAAAGAATACCCGGCTGAGTTTGTTGTGGGCTCTTCTCAGACCTGGGCGCGTTTGGAACCCTCGTAGCTTTAGTTTTAAGTTTGCGTAATAATTTTCACCACTATATCTTAGAAATCCAACATCTGACCATCAAAAAGAGTTATTAATTAGGTACCTATTTTGAATAAATCATTTGACTTTTGACTTTTGACTTTTGACTAACGTAGGTAATTACCTATAGTATGGTAGGTAAGCGCAAAGAAGTAAAAAATACCTACTTACCTACCTACTTGCTTTATTTTACAAGCTTCGTTTTGAAATTTCGATTTATGGATTGAGGATTTCTAAAAACCTCTTTATGGATAAATATGTTATCGCACTAATAATTTATTATCTCTGACAGAAGTCACGTGATCCGTTGTGTCAACATCTTGTGTCGATTGTATAAATACGGGTGGTTGATGGCTCTTAAAGCCAGTCTGCGTTCAGACGCAGGCTCATTCGACTACTAAATGCTTTTGTGGTTAGGTCGCCATTTTAATTGATTGGTTGTAATAGTAATTTTGTGCCCTGATCAGGTTAATGTTGTAGTTAGGTTAGTATGAAGAGTAAACCTCTCGATGAACCTCTACGCGTGTGATCATTGTCTGCGCAAGTTTAACAAGAGAGGACATTCAAATAACCAATCCAAAAATAGCATAATGCCCTGCTTTTCTGTCTGATTTTAAACTCGCTTCTGGTACCCTTTTAAATATAGGTATTATTTCTAGTGAATTTTAGTGTATTGTTTCGTTTCCTTTGTTATATTGCGGTAGAATGACAGCTACAATGTCACGATCGCAATCACCTTTGATTGGTTGACGCTCTCTCACTATTTATTGGCTACAATGTATTGTTGCAACAAGAATCGCACAAATTCAGCCAATCACAACAATTGAGGTTGTAATAATGATTGATGCACATTTAACGAAATCGCCCTACTATTGTGAACTTCTTAAGATCCTGATAACGCCGGGAGTTAGTAAAGAACAAGAATCGGTACTAACTTTACTAACTGATGATATTAGATGTAACAAACTAACAAGCATTCGTCTTGTTACTACCAAAGTAACGAGTTCACCAAGTTTGCAATTAGTTGGCGAGGTGAGACGACATGCATTTTGGTGAACTTTCATTACGTTGTGTTTTTACCCGACTATGACGGTTGCACATTAGTATAAGGCAATGAACTAAGCGAAGGGCATATTTCAAACAAAATCGTGATCTATGAAGTTGTCAAAACTAGTACCATAACACTGGATAACATGTTGTAAGAAAAAATCTGTCAAGTGAGAATCGGACTCGCACCAAAGGGTTTCGTATTATCGTATTAGATTAGATAATTTTTCAAATAATTTATATGCCGGCCATTTTGAATTTTTTATTTAAAATGAATTCAATGGCTTTAATAATTTCACAGTGAGCTTAGACTTCACAAAGACTGAAGCAGAAACTAGGAACGTTTGATAAATGCATTTAGTCTCACCTCTCCAACAAGTTCCAACTTGAAGGAACTCGTTACACCGGGGAACGGGCCTCGCTTATTTCATTTGTAACAGGATGGATGTTTCTAGAAATTTTATTGTGTTTCCTCTACCTATATAGGGTGTGACCAGAACGCTAGCAAAAACTTAGCGTTATTGTTATACTACCCAAACACAATCCAATACCAATAACCATTTGCCTCATTTTGTAGTTTTAGTGATTTAGTATTTTTCATACCCGCAATGCAATGCAATAGCATGCAAAACACAGGTCAATGCCCCACCTACGACGCGGAATTGACTTTGAAAATGAAATTCCGTCGTTTTGCAAGTTATATCGATGAAATTGCTATTTATTTGGGCTTTCGGTCAAATATGATAAAGTAGGTAAGTATTAATACTATTTCTCAGGCTGCTAAAAGGTTACCCGAAGGCGGGAGAAGAAGAAGTCCCAAAGAGTGAGGATTGGCAGACTTCTTACATCTTTGAAAACGTAATGGAAAACTCTCAATCATGCAGGTTTCCTCACGACGTTTTTCTTCCCCGTTAAAACAAGTGATATTTAATTTCTGAAATCGCTATAATAAAAAAGTACAATTTTATTATATTCTTTGCTAATAGCCAGACTGTCTAAAAGTCACCCGAAGGCGAGACGAGTGTACCACAAGCGATCACACGAACAAGTGAAGAGGTTAATTGTCGAGCAGCATACCGAGAGAACTTGGCTTAAACGCGTCCCAAACGAACGCTCCACTTTGCTAAAGGCCTATTGTTTGAAGAACTCTAATTTTTAATTGGATACCGTACTTGGGAACTGAAAGTTTGCATCTCAAAGGCCCGGCAATCTTTGCCTCGTTTTTGTTACAGCCTACTTCTTTATTCGCGAATTAAAGCTTTGTTTTTCAAGATTGGTCGGTTTTCTTTTGCTAGTTTTTCTATTTTTTACATTTACCTGCATGTTTTTCTGAATTTTTGTATGCGTTGTATATTCTTTTAGTACTTTTTAGCCATAGAAATCTTCACGGAAATGTCAAGAACTGAAAAAAAAAGTTTCAAATCAATCCGATAATAAATTTAGTTATTTATGATTGGATGACTTAATCTTAAATATATAAAAGGAAAAGGTGACTGACTGACTGACTGACTGACTGGCTGACTGACTGATCTATCAACGCACAGCTCAAACTACTAGACGGATCGGGCTGAAATTTGGCATGCAGATAGCTATTATGACGTAGGCATTCGCTAAGAAAGGATTTTTGAAAATTCTAAGGGGGTGAAATAGGGGTTTGAAATTGGAGTAGTCCACGTGGACGAAGTCGCGGGAATAAGCTAGTAGTAATACAGTTGAAAAAACTACTGCATTATTTTGTACTATAAAATATCATTACGACAGAACAAAGAATCAAGTTTATTATTTTATCTCGTTCAACATTATGAGTTTTGAAATCAACGACCTCTCGACTACATTACAGATTATAATTTAAAGTACTCGCACAATCCCGAGACATTACATCTGTCTGTAGCAAATAACTGAAGCAGAAATACCATAAATCTTACTGCAAAGTGACTTCGCCCGGGCTTTGAACCTTGAAACATTGTGTTGACAGGACTTAAGGCCCTGATCACATATGTACTTACAGCTCCTCCTTGGTGTAGTGGTGAAAACTTCACTTATTGATCGGTAGTAAAGGATACTAGAAGTGTTTTTAGGGTTCCGTACCTCAAAAGGAAAAACGGAACCCTTATAGGATCACTTTGTTGTCTGTCTTTCTGTCTGTCAAGAAACCTACAGGGTACTTCCCGTTGACCTAGAATCATGAAATTTGGTAGGTAGATAGATCTTATAGCTGACATTTGGGTAAAAATCTGAAAACCATGAATTTAGGGTTAGATCACACAAGAAAAAATTAAATTGTGGTCATGAACTAATAATTAGTATTTTCAACTTTCGAAGTAAGTGACTATATCAAGTGAGGTATCATATGAAAGGTCTTCATCTGTACATTCTAAAACAAATTTTTATTTATTTTTATGCATCATAGTTTTTGAATTATCGTGCAAAATGTCGAAAAAATACGACTGTAGTACGGAACCCTCATTGCGCGAGCCTGACTCGCACTTGGCCGGTTTTTTTTAATAGAGATAGCGAGTAAAAGAGCAGGCGGGTCACCTGATGTTAAGTGATTACCGCCGCCCATGATCATTTGCAGCACCAGAGGAACCGCCGATGCGTTGCCGGCCTTTTAGGAATTTGTTGGTCCGCCCCTTGAATAACCCCATGTTGTAATCTAGTGGGAACACCGCCGATTTAAAATCAGACAGAAAAGCAGGGCATTATAAGCTATTTTTAGAATAGTTATTTGATTGTCCTCTCTTGTTAAACTTGCGTACAGATATTGATCACACGCGTAGAGGCTTATCGCGAGAGGTTTACTCTTTATATTGAAATAGCGACTTAAACACAAAAAGTATTTACTAGTCGTCGAGTCTCGAGTCAGAGCGAGACTAGCTTAAAATTCATCAACCAACTACCTGAATTTATACAATCGACGCAACAGATGACGTGATTTCCGTCAGAGATATATTATTGCAAGTGCGATAACAGTAGGCAATGTATTCTATTCCTTGCATCTTTTGACGACCTCCCTGGTGTAGTTGTAAGCGCTGTGGTCTTGTTAGTGGGAGCTGCCGAGTTCGATTCCCGGCAGGAGTTTGGAATTTTATAATTTCTATATAAATTCTGGTCTGGTCTTCGACTTCGGCCGTGGCTAGTTACCACCCTACCGGCAAAGCGATTTAGTGCTCCGGTACGATGCCGTGTAGAAACCAAAGGATTCAATAAACACTGCCATACCCCGTCCAGGTTAGCCCGCATCCATCTTAGATTGCACCATCACTTACCACCAGGTGAGATTGCAGTCAAGGGCTAATTTGTATCTGAATAAAAATAAAAGTGCCCACTGCTACGCTTACCTACTTCGAAAAACGTTAGTTTGATAGGGCCCTAAGTATCTTTTTGTTAAAGGATTAAGATACAAGTGGACTGAACTTAATTTTGAATCAAGATAATGAATACTGATGTAGCTTAAATCCTAAGTTATATCTTTTAAAGTTTAAAGGCTTGGCTCTTTGACTTTCTTTTGTTTCAAACGGGCGAATAGCTTTTGTGTAAAATTACTTTGCGAAAAAAAATGAAGAGAATTCTCTAGGCCTACATCTATTACGCGGCAGAGAGCTTTACGAAGAGATGTCTGGTGCCACTAAGCAATTTAGCGTTCCGGTACGATACCGTGTAGGAACCATAGGGGTATGGATTTCATAAAAACTCCCATACCCCTTGCAGGTTAGCCTGCTTCCATCTTATACTGTTACTACCAGGTGAGATTGCTGTCAATAGCTAACTTGTATCAGAATGGCCGTGTCGGCGTGTCAATGTTAAAAGAGGTTTGACTGTCATAGATTCCATGAAAAGAAAAGAAGCCATCTTGTTTTTAGCTGTCAAGAGTTGGATTTTGACGGACATATTGTGTAGGTTGTCTTGATTCAAAATTCAGTGTAGCTTATTAAGAGAATTCAGATTAAATAAAAAAAGATACATCGGATCGGTCATTTTAGTTAGAGATCGGTGTCAATTCTGATGTTTTTTAACAATTCAGATATATATTCTTGAATAACCCCATGTTCTAATCTGGTACCTATATGGAAAAATAGCCGAAGGGAGTTAATGCCACAGTTGGAATGTGCGTGGAAAAAAGATCTGGCTTAATTGGCGGTAGAAGTGCACCAGGTACCTAGATAGCCAGCCAGATATTATGACTTAGACATCCCCTAAGAAATGATTTTAGATAATTCAGTAGAAGTAATACAGGGGGAGTTTAAATTTCTGTAGTTCACGCGGACGAAGTCGCGGGCATAAGCTAGTATCCACATAAATCGCTTTTATAAACGAAACCGTCAAACGCATTCACTGTTTTTTGTCAAAGATTTGTTCAGTTGTTTTATATCTGAAAATTTATGGGGTCACTGCATCAATACATTCCAATATTCATAATATCTGTGATTGATGAATGATGTTTAAAATTTCAGAATGAAAATGCCTATAGTGAAATACATTTTTAGAGTTTACGAACTCTTTAATTTGAAAAATTCTCCTTTAACAATCTATCCCACTGCCAAGGGTCACTGGTAGAGATCTCTTATATTTTGTAGAGTAGCGCTGCGCTTTTATTTTCTTTATGTTTGTAACTTGTATCTGAGTTTTAAAAAAATCTAACTATGATATTATGAGATTCCAACGAATTGAGAACTCCCTCCTTTTTTGAAGTCGGTTAAAAAAGGGACACAATACACGCAGGATGTCGCAGTAGTTGCGAAAGTCACCACATTACCATAACTCGTAGAGCAGTGTTTTGTGTTTGCGCTCCGTTGAGTAATGGCCCCGCTCCGTTGATTGTAATCTATTAATTCTGCTGCTCTGTTTATCTTCGGGGGCTGTTTAATTGAATCGCGAGGTCGGTGGGGCCATGTGGCGTACCTACATAGACTGAGTTATATCAAACACTGCGGATAATAACTCCTTGGACTCCGTGGACTCCGTGGACTTTCAAATTTCAGTTCAGAATGGGTTTACTGAATAAATAATTAGAAAGATGCTATTTTAGGGAAAATATACCCACTAGTGAAACTAGAAGATGTAATCGTATGAGGAAGGTAACACAATTGTCATGAAATGAACTGGATTCGGACAGCTCGTGAAAGTCCCGCGTTAGGAAATAATTGAGTTACGTACTTTGTTTCAATTAATGACGCCAACGTGTCGCCGCCTCCCGGGAACACTATCCCGAAGTTTCATATGTGTGACAAGACTGAACTTAAAAACTAAATTTGGTTTTGTCACGATATTATCATCATCAACCGATAGACGTAGATGTAGATAAGACTCTTGAAGGGACTTCCACATTCCACGGTCTTCCGCCGCCTGAATCTAGAATAAGCATGCAAACACCCCCTTTAAAATTCCTCCATCAAATGAATGATCGTCCAAAGCGTTATTAAATTGGAGTGTACTCGCGTTATTTATTGTCCTATCCATTAACTTTATTTCCTTTTGATACGACACAAAGCCTTCCACTCCGGCCATGGCAGTGCCAACAAATGAAATACTTAATGATATTTCAGTTGTATCAGTCATAGAAAGGATAAAAGCTGTTTTGGCCACTTCTTGTGTGCCACGCGTAATTGCTAAGTAGTCTTAGAACATTCATATTGTTACAATTTATAACGCATTTGATAGTAGAAGAAAAAATAATATCCATATTAATATTATGAATATAAAACGTGTCTGGGTATCTGTGTGTTGCTAGCTATTCACGGTCCATCTGTTTTACCGATTTTGACAAAGTTTGGTACAGAGGTAGCTATCATCCAAATTTTATCCCAGAGTGTCAAAGAGAGAGTTCCCACAAGATTTTTAATAACCTTAATCCACACGGGCAAAGTTGCAGGTATCATTTTGACATTAATAAAAAATTGCACAATCTTTTGGAAGTAATCCTTCAAAACAGTGGGTGCAAAGTTGATAATCATTAAGATAACGTGAATGACGTTAAAACATAATAATAATTATTATGCTTATGATAGTCTGTAATTCGGACACTATGGAGTGGCGTACTGAAATACTAAATCATTGGGTAGTAATAGTAAGACGGCTTTGTTAGTAACCAGTCACGGCCACAGCGTTCCACTATACTATTAATAGATGCAGAAATTGCAAGCTTGGATCACGTAAAAATATGGTCACCACAGCGCTGCATTACATAGAGACAAAAATCGACGTGCCACAAAATCCGCTCTATATTTTAATTAAATCTTTTTAGAAGTACTCGATCGAGACGAATGGCTATGCATCCCTCTTTTTGTACTTGTTGAAAACGATGCCCCCCATTGAAAAGCGAGCGATGTAAAGCGAAATTTCTCGATAAAATATGAATGCAGCAATTTCCTACGCTATCTAAAGTGTCTTTGTTATATTCGGCAGAGTACGATACGAAATAGTGATGTTAAAATTATTTTCTAGTTTAGTAAAAAAATCTATGTAACCACGAGGTTTTTGGCAAAATGTGAAGTGAAGGAAACATAACGATGTTTCCTTCATTTCACAAATAAAAAGTAACATGTAGAAAAATATTAAAACCAAAGTAAATAATATTGAAACCGCTATGAACTCTATATTTTTATCTAACTATTGTAAATAGTATGTTAATTTAACCAAGCAGGTCGGCAAGATATTCAGAAGGGACAGAGCCTGAATATTCCCAGCCCGTGGCGACATCTTGGACGGCCAAGTTGCAAACTTGATTATTGGGGCGGGCGGGAAACTCGGCAGGGGTCGTCCTGTTTTACTGTCATAGTTCTGGGTTAAAGTTACGCTAATTTATCTTCGTTAGGGGTTCAAATGGTTTTTAAGGTTCCGTACCCCAAAAGGAAAAAAGAACCCTTGTACGATAACTTTTTTGTGTGTCTGTCTATCGTGTCTGTCAAGAAAACCTTTAGGATACTTCCCGTTGACTTACAATAATGAAATTTGGGAGGATGGCCTACCTTCCTTTATTTTTTGATCGGAACCCTTATAGGATCACAACAAAGTGATCCTATAAGGGTTCCGTTTTTCTTTCGAGGTACGGAACCCTAAAAAATCGATTAGGTAGCGGACGACCACGGCTTAGTACATAGCTTTTAAGTATAAGTATAGTGCTCTATTAATTAAGTATGACATCCCACCACTCAGCGCTTTTAGGTGAATTAGGAAATGAATAATGTAAAGCGACGCCGCCTATTCCCTTGTGAATTTTACACCAAGTTTTACATCAACCTAACCTTAATAGTCTGAGAGTTGGCGAGTGAATTGCTCTAGGTTTTTTTATTTTATAGGGCAAAAGCAACACAGATGCCTCTCGTTTATAAAATTTTATTTGAACGAATGAATTGCATTTTATTGCCTTGAAACAAGTCAGTAAGAAGAGAAGTTATTAATTAAAACGTCTTTGCGGAGTGAGCCTTTTGGTATCAGTTAGGTTCTTATAAGTATTCTATGCTTGGACTTATAGTTGTCGGCCGACAAGCTGTGATAGCCTAGTGGTTAGGACGTATGCCTCCAAATCAGAGGTCGGGGGTTCGAACCCGGGCACGCACCTATAACTATTCGAAATTATCTGCGTTTTAAGTAATTAAATAGCACTTGATTTAACAGTGAAGGAAACCTGCATGCTTGAGAGTTCTCCCTAATGTTCTCAAAGGTGTGTGAAGTCTGCCAATCCACATTTAACAAGTGTGGTAGACTATGGCCAAAACTCTTCTTACTTTGAGAGGAGACCCGTGCTCTGTAGTGAGCCAGCGCTGGGTTGATTATGATGATGATAATTATGCTTAGAAGCAAAAATTCATGTCCGCGTGAATTTAGGTTTTTGAAAATCCCGTGGGAACTCTTTGATTTTCCGGGATAAAAAGTATGTCCTTGTAAGCCTATGTCCTTCCCCGGGATACAAGCTATATCTGTACCAAATTTCGTCAAAATCGACTAACCGGATGGGCCGTGAAAGGCTAGCAGACAGACAGACAGACAGACCGGCAAACAGACAGACACACACTTTCGCATTTATAATATTAGTATAGATGTTTTTGGTACAAATTAAATTTTAAAAAAAGTCTGACTACATCACATGTTTAATAGGGTCATTTAGCACCCCTAGCTCTCGTGCTATAGTGTATTTTACACCAAGTTTCGTAACAACATAACCCTGAAGGCCCCTCGTTATGACGATGGCTCTTAAAGAAAAACCCCGTTGACATTTCCCTCACGCGGACCACTCCCCTAATGAATGCAAATTTCATCAAGCCATGGACGCAGCGCACGCTCTGCGTATATTGCCACTACTTTTTTTTTTAAAGAACGCAAATAACAAGGTTTGCTTATGGTTAGCTTTATTGAATCTGTGTTATGGTTACATTCTGCTAATGAGGAATTTTAATGACTTTTTTAGGGTTCCGTACTCCCAGAGAAAAAAGCAACGCACAGCCTAAACCGCTGGTCCTAGAGACATGAAATTTGGAGGATGTGTTCTTTGTAAAGAGTAGGTATCCACTAAGAAAGGATTTTTTCGAAATTAAACCCCAAGTGGGTTAAATAGGGGCTTGAAAGTAATTAAGTAGTCCACGCGGACGAAATCACGAGCATAAGCTAGTCTATAACATAAAAGGTGAAACTGACTGACTGATATCTCACAAGAGAGCTCATATCGTTGGACCTAGAAACTTGACATTTAGCATATAGAATTTTCTCTGTAAAAAAAGAAAGAAAAGGTATTACATTGCTCCGTGCAACACGTTTGATGTTTTTAATTGCCGCTCTGTCAGTCAGGCAAAAAAAAAATCGAATAAAACGTTTCAATTTCAAAAATTATATTTCAAGAACGTATAACCATAATAAGTTTCATCTCCACGCGACTGTCACAAAAGAGGCGAAACTCACAAGAACAGAATAGCTGATTGGGATTAAAGTTTGAATACGAGAGACTCAGCTCAGGCTCTGTCGGATATTTGCCTGCCTAGACTTTTTCCAAGTTCGCCTTCGCATTAAATTGAACCACCTGAGCCTTATTTGGCGAAAATTTGGAAGTTGTTCTTCGTACTCATTGTTTGTTTATCGATTTGGGGAAATTTCAGTTTTGATACAATCCGAAGTTACCTACTACGTAAAGTACAGTGCGACAAGGCTCTTGGCTCAACAAGACATCAAACGAGTTGCACGGAGCAATGTAATACCTTTTCTTTCTTTTTTTACAGGGAAAATTCTGTATGCTAAATGTCAAGTTTCTAGGTCCAACGATATGAGCTCTCTTGTGAGATATCAGTCAGTCAGTTTCACCTTTTATGTTATAGACTAGCTTATGCTCGCGACTTCGTCCGCATGGACTACTTTCAAGCCCCTATTTAACCCACTTGGGGTTTAACTTCGAAAAATCCTTTCTTAGTGGATACCTACTTTTTACAAAGAACACACCCTCTAAATTTCATGTGTCCCAGGACCAGCGGTTTAAGCTGTGCGTTGATATACTTATAAGTCAGTCAGTCAGGACTTTGAATTTTATAGGTATATACAGATATGAGATAAGGAGTTTCCCTAACGAATAATCTAGAATAAAGCAGACATGAAATCATTGCTCCTTGTAAATACAAATACAGTACTATGTTTGGTTCAAGACGTAATTTCCACGAACGAAGTGAAATCTAATTCAAACCTGCACGGGATGTACAGGTGTCGACAGCAAGCGTGTTAATTAGACAAACTTTATCTTCCCTAAACAGACTGACACCGCTGGAATATATTATACAAGTTATACAGTTATACATGTTACAGACAATCTTTGAAATACGAATACTTAAGAATTTCCCAAACAATTTACATACGAGACAATTCACATTAAGAAAGTAATGTAGATCGGCCTTTAGAATAACATTTCAGATTTCTAGAGCGTTGTCTCTGTCACTCATACCTCATGTTTTGTCGGTCTCAACGACAGAGACAATGCTCTACAAATCTGCTATCACCTTCTAAAGGTCGATGTACATTACTTTCTGCCGCGTACTGTAACTCCAAAAAGTTTACCTAGCGTACCTGGGATTGAACACCGAACCCGCCGAATAAGAGGCCGAAATCTTGACCACTAGGCTATCGTATCGCCGTTTCAAATATAATATTTCCCAGAAATTGTATAATCTTCCTTAGTTCTTTACGCGTCCCGTAACATACTCGCATGAAGTCAATATTTTTTTTTTTTTTATTTTGTTTATTTGAAAGTAATCAACAGCGTAAATACATAATTATTATTTAAATTTAAATCTAGGTATAACAGAAGGCCAAAAGAGATTACTTAAAATTATAATTAAACTATTTTAACAGAATAGAGTTAGAATAAATGTAGGTATATACAATAATAAAATAAAATTACAACAGTGTGTGTATGATTGTATGTGTGTGTGTATGCGTGTGTGAGTGTGTGCTTATGAGTATGTGTGAGCGTGTGTGCATGTGTGTGTGTGTGTAAATGGGAGTGTATGATTGCATGCATATTTAGATGTTAGCTACTTTTTTTTGTTTTACGATGATAGTTTCTTAATTCCTTTTTAAATTTATTGTTTGATAGGTAAAATAAGTCAAACTCAGCGAACTGATTGTTATAAGTACGTACCAAGCGTGGAATTATAGAATTTCGCGCATAATTTGAGTTAGATTTGGGAACATTTAGAAGGCGCGTGTGACGCGTTCTTGAAGGTTGAGCATTAAATGAAAAGGCTGAGAGTAATATAATATAGGTAGCTCAACGTTAATTTCAACGTGCTCGCGGTTTTTCATTTACACTCGACTTGCGACTCGCAGGTGGAAAGTATTGGTTTACCTACTTAAGCAACATTTTCATACAAAAACACCTACAACCCGTCGGAAATATCTGTGCACCTCGCTGGAATGCGCTTTCCCTCGTGCATCCCCGCAGCTCCTGTACCGGTGCCAAGGCAAGCGCGTTGCAACACGTTACTAAGCCAGTTTCTCAGATATTTCCGACGGGTTATACTGTTTTTAATATTTAATTCAAACGGATAGATGCGCAAAATTTAAATTCACCACAAGTAGATATAGTACGAGACAGGTCGAGCTGGCAATCGGGGAGGCTGGGGGACGCCCCGCATGTCACCCGCGCTATCCCGCACCGGGTTAGCGCCGGGGCTGTGCGGGGCGCCCCACCCCGAATGCTATCTCGACTTGTGGACGATCGTGGTGCTAGTTCGACTTGTGGACGATCCCAAACTAACCGGCTCGTTGGAAAGCCTGGAGCACCGCAGAGACGTTAGCTCTCTATGCGTGTTCTATCGCCTGTATAACGGGGAGTGCTCTGAAGAGCTTTTTGACCTCATTCCACCCTCTTTTTTCTACAACCGCACCGCGCGCCACCGTAAGGAATTTCACCCTCACCATCTGGGTGTCTGGTGCACTTCGACCGTCCGCTGCGCCAGATCCTTCTTTCCACGCACGTGCAAACTGTGGAACCAACTCCCATCGGCGGTGTTCCCACTAGATTATAACATGGGGTTATTCAAGGGGCGGACCAACAAATTCCTAAAAGGCCGGCAACGCATCGGCGGCTCCTCTGGTGCTGCAAATGTTCATGGGCGGCGGTAATCACTTAACATCAGGTGACCCGCCTGCTCGCTTGCTCGCTATATCTATTAAAAAAAAAATCTCAACCTGTCACATACTCGGTCAATCAAGAAGACTTACTAATCTTCTTGATTGATCTCAACACGTCACAAAAAATTGTATTTCTTGTACGATGGTACGAAGCCCTTGGTGTGCGAGTATAACTCGCACTGGACGGTTTTTATACACCGAGACATCTAATATGCACATGAAAAAACTTCGTAAATAAATAACACAGAAGCAAGTGTGCGGTTTTGGAAAATGGAAATGACACGAAGCGGGCTTTGCCTAATGTCATGTCCTCATTGACTTATTTATTACTTCGTAAGGACAGGGCCATTGAACAAGCAAAATTGCACCGATTCATTGGTCCTTAAATGTTTATTTTAGCACCAATGCAACCTTAGTGACGTCTGGATTTCAAACGGGTCGTTCATTAGTAACATATTTTGACGACCTCCCTCGCGCAGTGGTGAGCGCTGTGGTCTTATTAGTGGGAGGTCCCGGGTTCGATTCCTGGCAGGGGTTTGGAATTTTATAATTTCTAAAATTTCTGGTCTGGTCTGGTGGGAGGCTTCGGCCGTGGCTAGTTACCACCCTACCGGCAAAGCCGTGCCGCCAAGCGATTTAGCGTTCCGGTACGATGCCGTGTAGAAACCAAAGGGGTATGGGTTTAATAAAAACTGCCATACCCCTTCCAGGTTAGCCCGCTATCATCTTAGACTGCATCATCACTTACCATCAGGTGAGATTGCAGTCAAGGGCTAACTTGTATCTGAATAAAAAAAAAAATCTAAGAGGTGGCGCTGATTTATTTGGTTTCAAAACCGTGAAAAGTTTTGTTCGCTTGGGCATATCTTGTCATTTATATCGATGCATGTACTGGACTTAATGCTCCACATATTTCACTTCTCTCGTCTTTTACGTTTTCTGTGTACTTTCGGGGCTGATTTTCAAAATATAAACGGGAATAAAATAGTGAATGGGTAGGAAGGTACGGTTAAAAGCTTTCCAGTGACAGTCGGATTCGGATTTATGAAGTCAAAGGTTGAAAAATTTATTAGAAAAAAACTAGCGCTCTTGGGAAGGCCTTTGTCCAGCAGTGGACGCAAACGTATACCTAATGTAGCGTAAGCGTATAATGTAGGAATCAGTTATATTACTTAGATACTTATTATTTTTAAGGAGCGCCAGATCGCCAAAAAACTGGCTCACCAATATGGCGAGAGTCAAAATATGTAATTATCTTGTACTAGCTTATGCTCGCGACTTCGTCCGCGTGGACTACACAAATTTCAAACCCCTATTTCACCCCCTTAGGGGTTGAATTTTCCAAAATCCTTTCTTAGCGGACGCCTACGTCATAATAGCTATCTGCAATTATTCTGCATGCCAAATTTCAGCCCGATCGCGATCCGTCCAGTAGTTTGAGCTGTGCGTTGATAGATCAGCCAGTCAGTCAGTCAGTCAGTCACCTTTTCCTTTTATATATTTAGATATTCTATTTGATTATAAATATATTAAAGAAAAAAAAAATAACAGGCTGATAGATTAATTTGATACATCTAGCAACGTAGATCTTTTCCGTGAAAAGATCTACGTTAAATTCCCTTATCAATTCCCTCTTCAAAACGATCCCCAAAATATACCTTTGATAGCATTAAGAGAATAATCTTCACTTGAAATATTAATAACCATTGCTTCCCCTCTTACTCAAGTTAAAGTACTGACGCATCAATGCATTAAAATTTCACCTGTTCCCTTCATAATGACTGGCAAAGTAAGACAATTTCCTCAGAGACTATCAGGCCATCTTTGAAATTAATTGAAACGCTTACGGTATTATTTATTCTGTTTCACGGTATCTTGTTTCCTTCACGGCATCTTCAAGATATTATAATATCCGGGGTCTAAACAGGTCAATTATAGTATATTCAAATTACGTTAAAGAAAATTTTCTGTCAGAGATTTGGGCAATCTTTTAAGAATGTTCTCTTTTTAAAAAAACAGTCAAGTGCGAGTCGGACTCGCATACGAAGGAATCCGTACAATCGTACAAGATATACCTAACATTTTTATGCGGAACACTGCAAGTTAATGACTATGTCCTATGTCCAGCTCGACGTCTATCGATTGTTGATAAAATGAGGTACATACCTATTATTATTTGGAAACACTGATCGATTTGTTTTTTAGGGTTCCGTACCTCAAAAGGAAAAACGGAACACTTACAGGATCACTTTGTTGTCTGTCTGTCTGTCTGTCTGTCTGTCTGTCTGTCTCTCTGTCTGTCTGTCTGTCTGTCTGCCTGTCAAGAAACCTACAAGGTACTTCCCGTTGACCTAGAATCATGAAATTTGGCAGGTAGGTAGATCTTATAGCTGAGATCTTATAGGGGAAAAATCTGAAAACCGTGAAAATTAAATTGTGGTCATGAACCAATAATTAGTATTTTCAATATTCGGGAAAACATTTGGGAAAAATCTGAAAACCGTGAATTTAGGGTTAGATCACACAAAAAAAATTAAATTGTGGTCATGAAATAATAATTAGTATTTTCAACTTTCGAAGTGAGTGACTATATTAAGTGGGGTATCATATGCAAGGTTTTTATCTGTACATTCTAAAACAGATTTTTATTTATTTTTATGCATCATAGTTTTTGAATTATCGTGCAAAATGTCGAAAAAATACGACTGTAGTAGGGAACCCTCATTGCGCGAGCCTGACTCGCACTTGGCCGGTTTTTTATTCTATATAATATTATACCTACTATATATTTTATTGAAAATGTTGCAGTAAAACTTAAAGCTAGCGCACTTTTCTACACGGACATCTGTGCTGATGGCACAGTCGTGTTCCAAATCTGAGACCTAGAGCCACAGGTAAACTTTCGTTATCTAAAAGTCTGCCGAAATTTTTGGGTGGCAAAGCATAAAGTCCATATATACAGATTCCTTTTTATCTTTTAACATACCTACATAAAACTACACAAAAGGAGCACGCAACAGATAAAACGCAGAAACGATTCGCACAAACCCATGATTACATAGCGTTTAGCACATAATACCCCATTACGTATTCGCAGAGTCATGCAATGACGGAATGTTGGGGGAATATTACATTAAAGGGAGTATTCGATCAATGTGCATTTTTTTGGTTCATTTACCACGGGCCATACGTTCTGTTCGGCTCGCATTACTGTATGGTACAATGTACAAGTGACCAATAAAAAAATTGTTATGTTTTAATGCACAGCCCATCTATATCCATACTAATATTATAAATGCGAAAGTGTATCTATCCGTCTGTCAGTCTGCCTGTCTGCTAGCTATTCACGGCCCATCCATTCCATCGATTTTGACGAAATTTGGCACAGAGATAGCTTGCACCGTGGGGAAGGAAAATCAAAGAGTTCCCGCGGGAATTGTAGAAAACTAAATCCACGCGGACGAAGTCTTGGGCATCATCTAGTATCTGTATAAATAGAAATGAATCGCCGTTGTATGTACATGCGCATAAGTTCCGAACGCCTGCACCAAATTGTTTTTTTTGTTAGTTATTGTCGTTGTTGTACAGTGACAATAGTAAGCATCTGATTTTGTTCTTGGTGGATATAATAGTTAGAGAGTATCGAACTGGTAAAAAAGTAGTTCGAAAAGTAGTATAATATCAAAGCAAACCATACAAATACACAAAACAACAATAGAAACATCTGGTTGGTACTTAGATCAAGCTTAGCCAGAGTACAAATCACCATATAACACGTGACAACTATTTAATCGTAACCGACGTACTCAGAGTCGCTAATCGTTACTTCAGATTGAGTTAAACGAACTATAGATTATATATAAATATAGACTATAGATAAATAGATTTATGTGAGAGATATAGCTCTGTCTTGTTTTAACTAAACTTAAGTAACGATTAAGCTACTCTGAGTACGGCGGTAAGTCACTTCGACGAAAATAAGAACACATTACTAAACTGTACTGTCTAATATTGGCAAAAAATATACTGTTAAGATTTATAACTTTTTACAGACAAAGTTGTAGTTAAAGAAAAAAATCTGAAACTAAAGTAGCTCGTATATAAATAGCCTATTTATAGTTGCAGATGCTTACATAAATGCTTAAAGCATTTGCTTAACGATCCACGCAATCCGCTGGAGTTTCAAAACTTGCACCAAACCGTTAATGTTCGGTTTATGTAAATATTATGAGAGTTTAACTATTCAGTTATTCACTTAGCGTCAGCTCTCTTAGGCTGTCTTTTTGTATCGCAATGAGAAAATACTCTTCTTTTTCTTTTGCTCTGAGTTGAATTGCTTTTTAGGGTTCCGTACCTCAAAAGGAAAAAGGAACACTTTGTTGTCTGTCTGTCTGTCTGTCCATCGTGTCTGTCAAGAAAACCTAAAGGGCTACTTCCCATTGACCTAGATTCATGAAATTAGTAGGGTGTCCGTGAACTTAGCAGAGCATAATATGCCAGCAGATCAAAGATAATTTTCTAAGGAGTTCTATTTGGTTACATCACAGAAAAAAAATGTGTTCATGAACAATTAATATTAGTATTTTCAATTTTCAAAGTTACATATACTAAGTGGGGTATCATAAATGAAAGGACTTTAATTGTAAATTGCAAAACAGATTTATTTTTATTTTTGTGCATAATGGTTTTTAATTTATCGTGCAAAATGTCGAAAAAATACTACTGTAATACGAAACCCTCGGTGCGCGTGTCTGACTCGCACCTGGCCGGTTTTTTTTTGGTCGCAACGTCCAACTTTTCTAAGTCGGTTTTAAATGTTCTTGAAACGAATTAAGTACTTCCACGAAACAATTTAGTTCAACGCGAAAATTGAATTTGAATTTATGAACTTTACCATTCTACAGGAAAATAGTGTTTTATAACCAAATCAAGTTCAGTACATTACTATTAAATTAATGGCTTTAAATTGCATGTTTCATCAGAGAAAGGTATTGATTTTAGGGTTCTGTACCAAAAAGGAAATTCCTGAAAGGCCGGCAACGCATAGGTGGTGCCTCTGGTACTGCAAATGTTCATGGGCGGCGGTAATCACTTAACATCAGGTGACCCGCCTGCTCGTTTGCTCGCCATTTTTATAAAAAAAAGTAAAATGGAGCCCTATTGGTGTCGCTCCGCTGTCTGTCCATCTGTCCCATATGTCATGGATCTCTATTCTCTAGCTAGTAGACGGAATGAGTTAAATACCGAAAATTTGGATGTGTGTAGAATGTTTATTTAAAAGCGATTTAAGTTATTTTTCAGACAGAAAGGGCTGAAGAAGCCGAAAAAAAATATTTTGTACCGTAGGTACATAGGTATATTATTTTGGCCTCAAATCTCAATGTCAATGTCAAAGCGTAATCGCTTCGCTACCTTTTCGCTAAATGCGAAAGTTTACCACAAATTGTTTGTTAATTTACATACACTTACACACATACACACACACACACACACACACACACACACAAGCGCACACTCACACACGCATACACACACACACACACACACACACACACAAGCATACACACACTGTTGCAATTTAATTATTGTATATACCTACATTTATTCTAAATCTATTCTGTTAAAATAGTTTTAATTATAATTTTAAGTAATCTCTTTTGGCCTTCTGTTATACCTACCTAAATTTAAATTTAAATAATAATTATGTATTTACGCTGTTGATTACTTTCAAATAAACAAAATAAAAATAAAATAAAATAAATTTATTGGTTTTTGGTTTGTTGATTTGTTCTTCAGTCACGTAGCAGTGGACAAAATTGAGGCACAATTATGTCTATTGTATTACATTTAATCTTGATTTCATCATTTAGAATTTTGTTCATCTATTGGTACCCAAACATATTTTGTTCATGATTAGCATCAACACAGCCAACGCATAATTTCGGGTATTTCATTATGTATTCCCGACAAATTCGTTCTAATGAACTGCTCATTGCATCCAAAACGTAATTAGCTTCAGTTTATTCATCAGTAAGTCGATTGTACTACCCACGGATTCGGAATAGATCGATATCTAGATATCATAACTCATAAGCCATCCGTCCAGGCGTGCCCAAATTTGAGCCAAGCTCCTATTTTATGACTGCCCAAAAAAAAGAGTGTACAATGAACCAAAAGCTTAATTTGCTGTAATCCGCTGAAACAGGTCGAATCTGTATGGTGCAACATGCAGCATGCGAAATGCACCGCCCGCCCTCCCACTGCTAAACATGCAGGAAGAAGCAGCCACCAGGCAAGCAATACGCACCACCACCACGCAGGACCACACAAATCCCAAACACAATCGACGCACGTTTCGCCCCGACACCGGGGCATCCTCAGGAGATGTAGACCTTACAATTGCAAGGTCTACATTGGGTCTTACTTGGGATTTGTGTGGTGCGTGGTGGTGGTGCGTATTGCTTGCCTATTGGCTGCTTCTTCCTGCATGTTTAGCAGTGAGAGGGCGGGCGGTGCATTTCGCATGCTGCATGTTGCACCATACAGATTCGACCTGTTTCAGCGGATTACAGCAAATTAAGCTTTTGGTTCATTGTATATCATGGACTTCCGCAAAGTCTTTGAGCCTCAATAGCTCAACCGGTATAGGAGTGGACTGAAAACCGAAAGGTCGACGGTTCAAACCCCGCCCGTTGCACTATTGTCGTACCTACTCCTAGCACAAGCACACTTTACGCTTAGTTGGAAAGGAAAGGGGAATATTAGTCACTAGCTTATGCTCGCGACTTCGTCCGCGTGGACTACAAAATTTCAAAACCCTCTTTCACCCCCTTAGGGGTTGAATTTTCAAAAATCCTTTCTTAGCGGATGCCTACGTCATAATAGCTATCTGCATGCCAAATTTCAGCCCGATCCGTCCAGTAGTTTGAGCTGTGCGTTGATAGATCAGTCAGTCAGTCAGTCATTCAGTCAGTCAGTCATTCAGTCACCTTTTCCTTTTATATATATAATATATAGATTTAACATGGCTAATATTCTTTGTACAAAAAAAAAAAAAAAAAGTAACGCCTGCTTCTATACAGTACCTAATGTTTTCAGAAACGGTACATGTATGTAAATTTCTTTAGGTATTCCAATAGAACTTTTTAAATGCCTCGACAGATTTCAATGTATGGAGATTGTTAGAATCCTAACGTCGCCCTGAGTGACACTGGCCATAAATTAAAAAAAATCCGGCGAAGTGCGAGTCAGACTCGCGCACCGAGGGTTCCGTACCTACTACAGTCATATTTTTCAACATTTTGCACGATAAATCAAAAACTATTATGCAAGAAAATAAATAAAATCTGTTTTAAAATATACAGGTAAGCCCTTTCATATTATGATACCCCAGTTGGTATAGTTATCTTACTTTAAAAGTTGAAAATACTAATTATTTCTTCATGAACACATTTTAATTTTTTTTTGATGTAACTACGTCATATTCCCGGTTTTCAGATTAATTCCATTACTTGTGCTATAAGATCTACCTTCCTACCGAATTTCATGATTCTAGGTTAACGGGAAATACTGTAAAGATTTTCTTGGCAGACACGACGGACAGACGGACAATCAAAAAAGTGATCCTATAAGGGTTCCTTTTTGAGGCACGAAACCCTAAAAATCAATGTGGCCGTCGTGTTTCTTGTATTATCATTCCTCTGCCAAGACTATCTTGTTCCAAAAATCGATCCTCTCTCCTGTTTAAGTTAGATGGCTCACTGGCGCGTGGTGATTGAGACTTGTGATGTAATTAAAAAGAGCAACCGCCGAGTTTCTTGTTGGTTCTTCTCGGTAGGAACGGCATTCCGAACCAGTGGTAAATTAAAACTACCTGACTATTCAAAAGCCCTTAAAGCAAAGCAAAGCAAAAAGTTTACATGAATAAAAAACATATTCTATTCTATTCTATTCTATTCTATGATTGCACGTTGTGATCATCACTAAATAACTTGCGTGACGTCATTGTAGGTAGAAAAAAGCCGACACATTATTTTCATACTACCTATCTAATCAACATGCGGCATCTAGCTTTTTCTAATCTATGGTTCTACCCCTAATTCATTATGAACTTCTGCTCGATGTATTTTGTATTGAACAATTAAAATAATGGATGAAACGGACGCGTTATAAACACCACGTAGAATGAAACTTGTAGCCTTTATCGCGTACGGAATACGGGCTATAATGCAATAAAAGAATGTGGTATTGGCTAGTCCACCGTGCCTAGTCCGTGTTCGTTCGTCCGCGAAGCGTTAAGCTCATAAACAATAATTTAATGCCAATTGCCGATGGGAGTTTAGAAAACCGTTTTATGACTGTTTCACGTTACCACGTTAACGTTGAAGCAATCCAGCTGCTTGACGTAACGGAGACAGTGAGAAGACTAAAAAGGACCAAACCTTTTGAGTTAGTGTATAGTGATTAGTGATAGTGTACATAGTGTAAGTGCTGAAAGAACACGTGAACAAAGTGTCATATCTCAAATCAAGAAAGACTAAGATGCGTCAGTGGACAATTTCTTAGTATATAAGATAATTTATAAGTTTAGGTTAAAATAAAATTACTTATTAGTCATACATTAGGCTAGATCGTAATATAATTGAGTAGCTAATTGGCACTCAACAATAAGGAAAAAAAAAAAAATGACTGTTTCATGTATTGAACGGTTATCTCTGTTCAAAACTACTTCATCATCATCATCATCAACCGATATACGTCCACTACTGGAGATAGTTCTCTTGTAGGGACTTCCACACGCCACGGCCTTGCGCCGCCCGAATCCAGCGGCTCCCTGCGACTCGTCTGATATCGTCCGTTCACCTAGTGGGTGTTCTTCTGGTGCGAGCTCGCCATTCCAGCACCTTGAGACCCCAACGTCTATCTGCTTTACGAACTATGTGCCCTGCCCTGCCCATTGCCCACTTCAGCTTCGCAACCCGTTGAGCTACGTCGGATACTCTAGTTCTCCTACGGATCTCCTCATTTCTGATTTGATCACGTAGAGAAACTCCAAGCATAGCTCTCTCCATCGCCCGCTGAGTGACTCTGAGCTTTCTTATTACACACATACACATATACAATGTTATGTATATGTTAGGAGTTTCCTTGAGGGACAAGATTCGAAATGAGGAGATCCGCAGGAGAACCAAGGTCACTGACATAGCCCAAACTATTAGCAAGCTGAAGGGTCAGTGGGCAGGTCATGCCTGTCGTAGAGGCGATGGCCGTTGGAGCCGGAAAGTCCTTGAGTGGAGACCGCGTTTAAGCAAGCGTAGTGTGGGACGCCCTCCAGCACGATGGACCGACGATATAAAGAGGCTGGCGGGAAGTGGCTGGATGAGGAAGGCTGAGGACCGGGTGTGGTGGCGCTCTTTAGGGAAGGCCTATGTCCAACAGTGGACGTCCACAGGCTGATGATGATGATGATGATGATGACATATACAATACAGATATACAATAGAACATTATTTTCTGCCGCGTACTCATGTACTTTGTTCTCAAGAGCTGTGCACTGGCTAACTTTACAGGTTGCAGCGTACAAAACTTAATAATGTCACCGACAAACAGACGTCGCGCAACAAGGGGGCAGGTACATAATCTAGTTACCGAACACGCGTTAAGCACATAGGTGACTAGACTAGACCAAATTAAGCCTTGGATAGAATCGGGCCATCAAACAAGCGATTTTATACCGCTTCGGCCGCTCGAAACCAGTGTTTCGTACAAAAAATATTTTGTCTCACTACGAAGCCACTTACATAACAAAACTTTTAACTATTTGTACGATACCAATAATAATTCATGGTACGTAACCAGTGGTGCCGATGCTGTCGTCTTTCTCTAAGCTAAATGTAGAGTATCTGCATCTTGTTCTTGAAAGGGAAGCTTTGGCAGGGAACAGAGATTGGTAGACTCAAAAGTAACGCAATCAAGACAATGTGCGGAATAAGGGTACCAAACGGGCGTGGGCCATCAGTTTTTAGTGGTAATAACCAGTACCAATACTCATCGGCATCAACTGATAAATGACCATTGCTGGACGACATAAGTCTCTCGTGGGGACCCCACGCCACGGTCTTGCGCTGCCTGAATCGAGCGGCTTGATATCATCTGTCCACTGATGGGGCTCTTTAAACGCTGCGAATTTCGGTGCGAGGCCGCCGTTGCACGCCCTTAATATTTGGCATTCGAAACTTGTATAACATGGTTTTAAAACGCTGTATCAATGGCCCAACACAAATTCTGAGTCAAAGCACGTTCCACCCTCGTCTACTTGGTCCACCTTGCGAAACTTGCTTCCTTGTCCGGATTAACTAGAATTAAGATCTCTGTTACGTATCCATGTTTTTCTATATTGCCTGCGATGTAAAAACAGAGGGGAAGTTGCAAAAGAAAATGATACACATAAGGAAAACTTGAGCTGTCTGAATAAAGTAATATTCCTTTTAGGTATATTGAGGAAATTTACAGTCCTTTATTGGAGTCTCAAGGTGGTGAAATAGCGACCTTTCACACAAAATTTTAGATTAAATTAATTATTAAGTACTTCTTATTATCTACTAACTACTACCTACTAAACATTAATTTTAAGTTTGTTTGTACCCTAGGCATAAGATGAATAAACTAGTTTTCTTTCTTTCTTTCTTTCAAACTTCCATCCCCTATATGGCCCCCTTAGGGGTGGAATTTCGAAAAATCCATTCTTAGTGGACACCTACTCTTAACAAAGAACACACCCTCCAAATTTCTTGTCTGTAGGACCCAGCGGTTTAGGCTGTGCGTTGAATATAAGTCAGTCAGTCAGGCAGGACTTTGAATTTTATATAATGTAGATTTGTATGGAAATGTGAAATTAAAATGAAACAAAAAAGTTCTTAAATTTGTTTTCATTGGCAGAAGCTGGTTTAATTTTAACATCGATTGTTTTATTACAATAGCGAATGACGATGCGCTTCTGGACCACAGTGGGATTATCCCAGTAGAATCGAATGCATTCGTTTACTAGGCATGTTCAAAAAATATCGATAATTTAAACTACATAGGCAACCCTAGAAACTATTTCAACCTGCCCAAAATCTTGGGCAGGTTGAAATAGTTTCTAGGAAACGGTCACATATTTTCGTAGCGTAGATTTCACACTTTTTTTTTTTATTCAGATACAAGTTAGCCCTTGACTGCCATCTCACCTGGTGGTAAGTGATGATGCAGTCTAAAATGATAGCGGGCTAACCTGGAAGGGGTATGGCAGTTTTTATTAAACCCATACCCCTTTGGTTTCTACACGGCATCGTACCGGAACGCTAAATCGCTTGGCGGCACGGCTTTGCCGGTAGGGTGGTAACTAGCCACGGCCGAAGCCTCCCACCAGAAAACACATCTTCGCAGTATAGCTGCATAGCACATCTCTGGTGGAAGGGCACCCTTATGCTAGCAATTATATCGATGGTCGATATATTTTAACAAGCTTACCCCTTTTATTTATTTGAGTATAATAATCCACGACAGATTGAGATGGCAATCGGGGTATAAGGCGGGAGGACGCCCCGCACAATCGCACATCACCCGCGCTCGCCAACACTGGGTTAGCGCGGGGACTGTGCGGGTGTGCGGGGCGTTCCCTTCCCGATTGCCATTGCGACCTGTCGCGTACTATACAATACTGTGGTGAGCGGGACCAACGATAGCGTACTTTGAATAGTTTGTATGGAATTATTGAAAGCGGCCGGCGTGAGCCTATCACCGACAGCCGCTGAATTATGTATCGTTGGCTGAGTCCGCTATAATCACACTTTTTGTTTAAAGCTATCCATTAATCGAGTTAACTTTGTTGTTATAAAGACTATTATTTAAATATCATAGCTTTTGATGTTTGAGGAGCAAATGCAAAAGTGATGCGAAACATACTCGGAATAAGGACTGTTAGAAATAGCCCTAATGGCACCGATTCCTTTGTCGTTCTCTAAACTAAATTTAGAGTATCTGCATCCTTTTCTTTTTAACAATGCTAAAAAAGGAACGGAACATGACTTTCACATTTAAAGACTCTAAATTTTAGTGCACAATACAATTTTAAACAGTAGGTTTGCGACTGCGCGCTAAAATCACGGGTTTTACCATCTAAAAATTAAATTTAGAACTGTCAAACTGTGTCTATCCTTTTCATATAACATTAGTAAGAAGAGCATGCAAATACTCTAAAATTAGGTTGTGCTCAGAATCAGTGCCATTGTAACACTTACTGTTAGAGCGAGATAGCTAAATGCATTTAAGCTCTTGTTAGAAGGTGACAAAATGATTATGTTTTGTCCTTATCACCGTGGCCACTTTTTTTTGTTTGTCAAAATGTATTTGTACGTGAGTATTTGACAAACAACGTGAAGTGTAGAAGGAATGACATTTCACAAGTAAGAAAATCTGCTTGAGCGAGAGGGACTGAGCGGGCCACGCTTGTTGCAAATCTGGACATATCTGTGAAAACATAGGAACAAATGGAACAAACGCAGTAACTCTATGGCTGTTCTAGTACGCCTTGTTGTCAATTCGTGGTGATAGTTTATGGTATTTATTTCGTTACTAGACGATACCCGCAATACAAGGTTTATCTCCATGCAGCCCTCGAAATTGAGTGGTTCAATGGCGGGCACATAGCTCTAACCTTTCGGATTAAATATCACCTGCTTCAATGGTGAAGGAACACATTATGAGGAAACCAGCATCGCTTAGAGTCCCCATAATGTCCTCAAAGGTGTGTGAAGACTGCCAATCCGCACTTGTCCAGCGTAGCGAACCATGGCCTAAACTCTTCTAATTCTCAGAGGAAACGTGTGCTCAGTAGTAAACCGGTGCTGTTTTGATGATAACACACTAAACGCACGTAACTATCACCATTATATCTGTTATTTGTTCATGTTTTCTATTCTAAAATAAAATAGAATACTATATGATTCTTGTTATTTAATCAGACTTATAATATTAGATTAGCGAAACTCGAAAAAACATGCGCCTCTGCTGGACAACAACAAAAGTATGTGTATTGCCATCTTCAATTTTATTTATATTATTTAACTGGTTTTACGGCTCTGGGTTCTAACCTTTTTATTTAGATTTTTGTTACATTATTTCAACAATATCAGACTGCTTAGAATAAGTAGTCATTTAAAGGCAAATCTCCCAAAAAAAAAAGAAACAAACCGTCAATTTTCGTCCGGAAAGGGAAAACAAAAATCGTTTCCTGATAACATAACTGCGGATAGTGACGTGTCATACAAAAAAGAAGCGAACAAAAGGGGAAGTATTATATTCAAGGAAAATGCCGTTTGGAAATTCAGCGCGTGTTTTTGGGCTTTTAAAGCCGTTCTGTACGAGCGATATCTTGGCAAAGTTTCAGCTAACCAGTTTCATAAAGGGATTCGAAGGGCGCTGCGGATGTGTACAGTTATCTATTTTTTAAGGTTCCGTATCTCCAGATAAAAAGAAGGAACCCTTATAGGTTCACTTCGTTGTTTGTCGGTTTGTCGTGTCAAGACCCGTCAAGGGAATCAAAACCTCTAGGGTAGATACTTACCGTTGACCTAGAATCATGGAAGACAGATAGCAATGTCTTATAGCACAAGTAAACTGAAAAATCCGAAAACCGTTTTGTGTTACATCGCCAAAAATAAATAAAAATTGCATCGATATAAATGACAGGATATGCCCAAGCGAACAAAATTTTTCACGGTTTTGGAACCAAATAAATCTTATGAACGACCTGTTTGAAATCCAGACGTCACTGAGGTTGCATTGGTGCTAAAGCACTAATGAGTCGGTGCTATTTTGTTTGTTCAATGGCCCTGTCCATACGAAGTAATATATAAGTCAATGAAAAAGTGTTATTTCTTTTGACTTTTTTGTGTTTGCCTCACTGACAGACTCTTCATAGCCCAGCTCAAAGCTTTGGATCTGGCAATCTGAAATTTAGCAGAGGTTTCCTTCATAATTAAATAAGGAATAAGGCTAGTATTTTTTTTCGAAAAACGCGAGTGATCGCTAGTTTTTATGGATGCTAAAATTTGTAAAGATAAACTTCAGAAAATAAGAATTATGATTTTTTTGAAAGCCGCAAAAATTTTTGCATATTTCAAAACATGAGCATTGCATGGTAGCAAAAAGAAAGCGATATATCCTAAGCTTAGGTAATTCTTATATTGGCCATGACCCACAATAATTTAGAAAAGGTAGCGTCTAGACTAGTTGTTTATTTATATTAATGGTATGCCTTACCGATGTTAGTTCGTTTCTATGAGGCGAGATAAAAAAAAACTATCAACAACTAACTTATGCTCGGGACTTCGTCTGTGGGGACTACACAAATTTTAAACCCCTATTTTACCCCCTTAGGTGTTGAATTTTCAAAAATTCTTTCTTAACGGATGTCTACGTTATAATAGCTATCTGCATGCCAAATTTCAGCCCGATCCGTCCAGTAGTTTGAGCTGTGCGTTGATAGATTATTCAGTCAGTCAGCTTTCCCTTTTATATTATAGACTTATTCTCGTGAATTCACCCGCATGGACTACACAAATTTCAAACCCCTATTTCACCACCTTACGGGTTGAATTTTTAAACATCCTTTCTTACTGGATGCCTACGTCATAATAGCTATCTGCATGCCAAATTTCAGCCCGATCCGTCCAGTAGTTTGGGCTGTGCGTTTGAAATTGGTGTTGTCCGCGCGGACGAAGTCGCGAGCATAAGCTAGTCATCAATAAATTGATTGTATTTTTTAAAATCGACCATAGAATATTATTTCAAATAGATATATAATAAGATATTGTTTCCAAGGATAAAGAAAGGACAGACAAAGTAGCTCATATAAAATACTAACTCGTATAAAATTGTAGCAAAATAGTCGTAAATATAAGAAATGCCATCCAATAAGGTGTCAGGTGTTCGAGCCGTATCCTTTACAACGCGAAACAATCGCATGAATTCTTTATAAAGTCTACCAGGTGTCCTGACTATCGATTCGTGCTGTAATTTTACGATCGTATTCACGGCACTGTAATCTGCGTGTCAATATGTACGAAGTAGTCGTGCCTCTTTTGTCCTTTTTTAAAAATAAAACTGTTTGGATAAGTAGAGGTTGAAATTTTATTGACAATCGTAGAAATTGACGTATGGGCAGTGGACACAGCTGTAATAGGCTGTAATTTTGCAGAATGAACTGTAATAGGCTGAGTAGTAGACGTTGCTAAATCGGACCATTACCACAGAAAATTTTACTATACCTATCTAATAAAAACCAGCCAAGTACGAGTCAGATTTACGCACTGAACTGAGGGTTCCGGACTACAATCGCATTTTACAACGTTTTGCACGATAAATCAAAAATGATTACGCCTAAAAATAAATAAAAATCTGTCTTTGAATGCTATATATGCTATGCTATAAGACCTACCTTCCTGACAAATTTCATGACTCTAGGTCAACGGGAAGTACTCTATAGGTTTCTTGACAGACAGACAGATAGACAGACAGACAACAAAGTGAGTGACTATAAGGGTTCCGTATTTTCTTTTGAGGTACGGAACCCTAAAAAGCCGGTCAAGTGCGGGTCGTACTCGCACACGAAGAGTTTCGTACCCGCATGGTACGAAACGATTGGGTATTTGACTATAATATCAAAAATAAATTATTTCTCAGTGATTGTTTAGTAGAGGATCTTCGAAAATAAATAAAATCCACGTCCTTTGTTAGTTTTAAGTGTAATAACCATTTTAAATTATCGATTAAATCTTCCTCTCCCTCTGGTACCCTCCCTCCACCTTGCCCTGCACTGTGCTCAATAGTGACTCCATGGGAATCCCACGCCGGGAGACATGTCCGAAGACACTTCGTATGCGAATTTGTACTAACGCCGAAAGACGTTGTTTAATGCCGTCTCAAACGTTACTTGAAACATTTTCCCTTGAGCTTGAAATTTTCAAAACAACCTTATTACAAAAGCTACTTTAATCTCAGCAGTACTCGTGATATTCTTAAAAAGTTTTGGCGTTACTTTTCTTTGTTTCGCTTCGTGTTACATTCTGTAATCACTGAGATATCTCGAGATGAGGTCGAGCGACTCGCCCGGGAGACGGGACGACCTCGTCAAGTACTAAAAGTTCTTGCATTTTGCGATGGAATAAAATAATCATTTTAAATGAGACCATAAAAGCTGTAAGGGTTCCTTGTACATAACCCTAAAAAGTTAGTTGCGTTGCGTTTTTAGTAAATTTTTACAAGGTTTAGTGCAGACAAGTTATTGTTTTAGGTGAATTTGGGGCATAAAATGGGTGGCAAACTTAAAATAAATAATATAAAATGTGCTGCCACTCAGTATAGCGATAATATTATGCACAATCTACACTGTGAAAAGATTAATTTACGATACACAATGTGATAAAACATAATACGTCGCTAAGTTGATAATACTACGACACTGCTTGACTCGTCGGTTTAGTAATTCGCATGTTTGACTGCGGCAGATGAGGTCAAGAGGTCGGTTCTATGGTCAGGCCAAAATATATATATTAGTATTGAGTTTTTCTGTCAAGAAATTCTTAGTACACTAACCCGGATTTAGAAAATAGGCGGTGTTTTATCGCCGTGGCTCAGAAAGCACGTGAAGTCAACAGTCCTGCGTCTGATACCTCTCCAGACGTGTCGGATTGCATGCCATCGGACTTCGAAAGACTGAGTTCTATAGAACGCAATTTGACTTTGCTCAGACTTAAGGTACTGTTAAAACGGGACAGCCTTGTATCGCTGGCATAAATCTATCTTGTTATAATTGGAAAGTCAGAGTATGCTGTATAGATCTCAGCGTAAGATAATAGAGTGTACAGTGTACACATGTGTTTGTGCACTACACTATCTTCCGCGCTGATGGCCAATGGCTCTGTTGAGCTTGGCTGCCAAGGCCAAAATTTACGACAATCATTTTTATTGACCAATTGGTCCGGTCCCTAGCAAAGTGGAACGCGCATAGTACCTCTCTAAACAAACGAGGTGACTGTAAAGCTTTTCGTCGAGCTTCGAGTTAAGATAAAAAGCATTCCGACGGTGGACCTCCTTCGCGAAACATTATCTCGCAAAAGAAAATGAAACTCGTTTGACCGCGTCTTGTGAATTAACGAAATGAGATTTTGTATACTGGATCTTGGGGAGCGGGATTTACAGGGGACAGGTTTGAAATAAACTTTAATATTGTTTTTTATGAGGCCCATAGCGGTCAGCGACCGGGCCTCATATTAAGAAAGCTCAGAGTCACTCGGCGGGTGATGGAGTGAGCTAATGCTTGGCTATTTACTTATTTTTTTATTTATTTTTTATTCAGATACAAGTTAGCCCTTGACTGCAATCTCACCTGGTGGTAAGTGATGATGCAGTCTAAGATGATAGCGGGCTAATCTGGAAGGGGTATGGCAGTTTTTATTAAACCCATACCCCTTTGGTTTCTACACGGCATCGTACCGGAACGCTAAATCGCTTGGCGGCACGGCTTCGCCGGTAGGGTGGTAACTAGCCACGGCCGAAGCCTCCCACCAGACCAGACCAGACCAGAAATTTAGAAATTATAAAATTCCAAACCCCTGCCAGGAATCGAACCCACCTAATATTAAGACCACAGCTGCGCTAACACGCAATTTGAACACGGTTTTCGGATTTTTTCCATTACTTGTGCTATAAGATGTACCTTCTCGTACATACTTATCTTGACATTGACAGATACGGTAGACAGACAGACAGACAACGAAGTGATCGTATAAGGATTCCATTTTCCTTTTGAGGTACAGAACCCTAAAAATGGTCTTTATGGTCGATTATACATAATAGTGATTGCATAGCATTGCATATAAGGTCAAATTTACACTTCTGAAGGAACAATTTTTTCATTTAGACATCCAAAATGCAGTTCAAAACAAAATGCAGACGCGCAAAGTTACGCAAAACAAATTAATAACCGTACCTTCAAAAAACAAATACGGTGAGCACACCAGTGCATACATGATCCCTCGCCTAATAAATACTTTAGATAATAAATTTAGAAATGAACTAACTAGATTTAATTTAAAATATAAGCTAAAATCCTATTATATTAACAAATTGTAATGATCCCCATTTTTGTATAAAATGTAATGTAATGAGAGTTTCTATAAACAATTTATATTGTTTATAGAAACACTATTATTATTATTATTATGTATTAAGAAGTAGACGGAATGACACACTTTTTAAACCTTCGTGGTTTTTTGCTGTGTCTAAATTGGATTTGATGAACATTCTCTATGTTGGTAATTAAAAAAAAAAAAAATATGGATATCAAAACATTGCATATGCTATTCTTCGAAATATCAAGGCAATGTGTTTCTGCAAGGCGATGCATAAATCCAACGTCTATAGATACGGGTTTATGACAGAGATGCGACATGCCTGGCGTGTATATAACAGACGCCTATAAATTTCCGTCTAGACGGAAATCTTTCAAAGAAAGTGGCAGGCATTTAGATCAAGTTTTAAGTAAAAATTGCATAAGAGGGGTTTGTTCGTTGTTTTGTTTTTTATTCAGATACAAGCTAGCCGTTCACTGCAAACTCACCTGGTGGTAAGTGATGATGCAGTCTAAGATGGAAGCGGGCCACAAGCGGGCTAACTAGAAGGAGTATGGCAGTTTTTATTAAACCCATACCTTTGGCACGGCTTTGCCGGTAGGGTGGCAACTTGCCATGGAGTGAAGCCTCCCACCAGACCAGACCAGAAATTTAAAACTTATTAAGTTCCAAACCCCTCCCGGGAATCGAACCCGGGACCTCCCTCTAAGATAAGACCACAGCGCAACGTATCAACAAAATGTCATGAGTTTGATTGGTTAGTGTTCAAGTGAAAGCCGTTTTATATAAAACGAAAAGGTGACTGACTGACTGACGGACTGACTGATCTATCAACGCACAGCTCATACTCCTGGACGACTCATGCTGAAATTTGGTATGCAGATAGCTATTATGACGTAGACATCCGCTAAGAAAGGAATAAAATTAAAAAATAAACGTTTTTCTTTCTTTTTTCTTTAAAAGGAGATTAATTCGGCTTTGTAGAGCGTTGTCTCTGTCACTCATACCTATTTGACGTTTTGTCGTCTCAACGAAAACGCTCTACGAAACCGCTACGTACGTTTTCTGCCGCGTACTGTATTTTTTTGTCCTAATCTAAATCTTCTAAATATATAAAAGGAAAAGGTAACTGACTGACTGACTGACTGATCTATCAACGCACAGCTCAAACTACTGGACGGATCGGGCCGAAATTTGGCATGCAGATAGCTATTATGACGTAGGCTACCACTAAGAAAGGATTTTTGAAAATTCAACCCCTAAGGGGTGAAATAGGGGTTTGAAATTTATGTAGTCCACGCGGATGAAGTCGCGAGCATAAGCTAGTATGTGTATAAAAGGAAAAGGTGACTGACTGACTGACGGACTAACTGATCTATCAACGCACAGCTCATACTCCTGGACGACTCATGCTGAAATTTGGTATGCAGATAGCTATTATGACGAAGACATCCGCTAAGAAAGGAATTTTGAATAATCAGCCCCTAATGGACTAAAATTGGGGTCCGAGAAAGACAAATAAAATATACAAGTATGATTATAATGTAATACATTATATTATTATATCGGACGCAGACGCGTCGTCCGCAAGCTGTAGCCTAACTAATTAAGATTTAAGTTATGACCTAACTAGGATATATTGGCTGTTGAATTGTATTCAATTTATACCGTGACCTACTGACTTATACGACATACTCACAGTTCATATAAGTCCCGCAATTTGCTATTGCGCTGGAACCACGTCTCATTAACATCGAAATGACGTCATTTTGACGTCAGCCGAAAAAAAATATACCATCAGCTCGACAATTATTCAAAATTCCACAGCTTTGGCTGGCACTGGTTCCTCGAAACTTCAGTCTAACTCTAGGTTTGACGTCACTAAAATGGCGATCACGCGCATTAGCAATTTGCGGGATTTATACCAAAGATTTACCCTTTCTCAATTAGACTACTTCGTCATTTGTGAGGTCGCAGTCTCGTTAAACAAAAACCGGCCAAGTGCGTGAAGTCAGGCGCGCGCAACGCGGGTTCCGTACTACAGTCGTATTTTTTCGACATTTTGCACGATAATTCAAAAACTATGGTGCATAAAAATAAATAAAAATCTGGTTTAGAATGCACAGGTAAAGCCCTTTCATATGATACCCCATTATAAGACCTACCTACCTGCCAAACATGATTCTAAGTCAACGGGAAGTACGCTATAGGTTTCTTGACAGACACGACGTCGACAGACAGACAACAAAGTGATCCTATAAGGGTTCCTTTTTTCCTTTTGAGGTACGGAACCCTGAAAATTAAAAAAAAAACTCCCAACTACAACCACATTTTATAAAACAAGTCTTAAAATTACTCAACGCATTAAGTCGAACTATAAATTTCCTACTTTATTATAACCGAAGCGTAGACACAAATGTACCTACGTAGTTCATTGCATTTGCCAATTTAAAAACAAACTTTCCGTAACCCCATTTTCGGTAATACGTTCGTATATAATACAGTAGACTACTTAAAGACCAACTTATGAGTGCGCTAATCTATTTTAAACTCTATTTATAAAGCACTAAGAGCCATTGCTTTATAGAATTTGTTACTGATTGGGACACTGTACCTAATAGCTTAGCTGGCAGTGAACCAGGTTTGAATCGTGCAAGAAAAATGGTGGGAAATCTGGCACGCCTTCGCACGTGGCATTCGAGATGGATTGATATAAAAATCAAAGATCCATAGTTTGATTTTCATATAAATTTTACACACACACACACAATCAAAATCCTCCGAAAAGTGTGCTTGCAATCAAACCAAAATCTAACCCAACCAACCAAACCAAACCAACAACCAAAGTCTAACCCATTACACTGTTGATCTATTATGGTTATGGGCTAGGTATAGATAACCTACAGTAGTCGGTAAGAAATATTGTACATCGACCTTTAGAAGGAGATTTCGACTTTGTAGAGCGTTGTCTCTGTCACTCATACCTATTTGACGTTTTGTCGTCTCAACGACAACGGTCTACGAAACCTCTATCTTAAATGTAGACGTACGTTTTCTGCCGCGTACTGTATTTTTTTGTCCTAATCTAAATATATAAAAGGAAAAGGTGACTGACTGACTGACTGACTGATCTATCAACGCACAGCTCAAACTACTGGACGGATCGGGCTGAAATTTGGCACGCAGATAGCTATTACGACGTAGGCTACCACTAAGAAAGGATTTTTGAAAATTCAACCCCTAGGGGGTGAAATAGGGGTTTGAAATTTGTGTAGTCCACGCGGATGAAGTCGCGAGCATAAGCTAGTATGTGTATAAAAGGAAAAGGTGACTGGCTGACTGACTGACTGACTGATCTATCAACGCACAGCTCAAAGTACTGGACGGATCAGGCATGCAGATAGCTATTATGACGTAGGCATCCGCTAAGAAAGGTTTTTAAAAATTCAACCCCTAAATGGTTGAAATAAGGGTTTGAAATTTGTGTAGTCCACGCGAATGAAATCGCGAACATAAGCTAGTTTCTAGTATAAAACAGAATTAAGATTAATTTCCACTTCTGAATATTCCACTAAACATCAATCATATTATTATACGTTATACCTTTTACGTGTAGGTATGTCTAGGGTATTATATATCAATGTGGAGCTGGCACGCCTTCGCACGTGGTCTCCGGGCGGACGCAAAAACCACGTGTACTTTTGTTTCAAAGGATAAGTTGGCTTGAGTACAGAATGATAGGGAGTCCTGAATGGAATGTTGAAACGCTTGAGAAATCGTGTTTTATTTATTGGATCTTATCGGGTTTCCACCAGGGAAATTGTAGGTTTCGAATTTTCAATAGAATATAAGTACCACACTTGACATACATAGTGACTGTAGAGTGGTTTTCAAAGAACTGAATTTTTCTTTTCAGTTGTTTTGCAAATATATCGGGTACTTTCTTATTAGCATTTGGTATGGTATGTTTTGGTTTTTTTAGCTATTCAGGCCAAATAAATGTTTTTTATTTATTTGTTGGGGTCCCAAGGTGCTGGAATGGCGACCTCGCACCGGAAGACGCAGTGTTAGAAGACCCCACATTAGGTGGACGGACGACATCTGACGACTCGCTGGATCCAGGCCGGCGCAAGACCGTGTAGTGTGGAAGTCCCTACAAGAGACCTATGTCCAGCAGTGGTTTATCGGTTGATGATGATTATGATGATTTATTTATTAGCTAACCTGTCCTGGCTTTGCTTGAGCGAGATTTCTGAGAATACTTACTTTTACATTTTATTGAAAAGTGTATTATATGTAAGTCTATTTTAAATCCAGTTTAATTCTCTAACAAATGTCACATAAATCCATACACCCGCGTACAACAGAGACGCGTTGCGCCGGCTGGCTGCAGCTTAGGAGTCCATAAATCTCTGCCGCGCTGAAATCCGCGACGTAAGCGACATGTGTTACACCATGCCAGGCTTTGCCTGTCTGCTGAGTGCCAGATCATTTAGATGCGATGGATAGTAGAGCTGTCGTAGCTGTAGTTTTAATTTGATGGAAATAATTATCACTAAGTACAAAACATTCACAAAAGTTGATTTATTGAAAAGTGTATTTACACGTAGGTATGTCTATTTTGAAATGCCATCTAAATCCATTTTAATTCTCTAACAAATCTATATATTATATAAAATTCAAAGTCCTGACTGACTGACTGACATAGATATCAACGCACAGCCTAAACCGCTGGTCCTAAAGACATGAAATTTGGAGGGTATATTCTTTGTAAAGAGTAGGTATCCACTAAGAAAGGATTTTTCGAAATTTCACCCCTAAGTGGGTTAAATGGGGGATGGAAGTTTGTATGAAAGTCGGTAATTTTTCAAGTGATTTGCATAAAAATTGGTATTTGGGTTTTCGGTCACAAATGAAGAAATACGTGTTTCAGGATTTTTGGAAAATTTGCCCATAAGGGTGGTAAAATAGGGGATGAAAGTTTGTATGGGAAAGTTTTAATTATTGATATTATAATTAACTTGAAATTTGGAAAGTAGGTTTTTTCTTGAGGTTAGGTGTCATCTAAGAAACGACTATGAGAAAATCCCCCCCCCCCCCCCTAAAGGGGTGAAATGGGGGTTGGAAGGTTATATGTGTTATTCGGTGCTGTTCAGAGTGCGCTTCCTGATGTTATAATGTGTTTCTGAAAAAAAAAAGCCATTTGTTTCCTGTAGGCCACGCGGGCGAAGCCACGGGCAGAAGCTAGTGTCACATAAATCCATACACCCGCGTAGGGAGCCGCGTTGCGCCGGCTGGCTGCAGCTTAGGAGTCCATAAATCTCTGCCGCGCTGAAATCCGCGGCGTAAGCGACATGTGTTACACCATGCCAGGCTTTGCCTGTCTGCTGAGTGCCAGATCATTTAGATGCGATAAATTGATGCGATGCGATAAATAAGATTGAAATGTATTGCCTATCCTATATACTATAAAATATACGAAAGTGTCCGTCTGTCTATTTGTTACTTTATCACGATTAGACGACTAAACTAATCTTGATTAAGTATTTTTTTGCAAAAAAAACTGGCTTGCGCTTGACGACGATCATGCCTATATGGGAAGCAATGATGAGGTTTAGTTAAGGTTGGAGCATGCTTGCCTAGAAGATGTAAATTCAGTTTATTATGTACTAGCTTATGCCCGCGACTTCGCCCGCGTGGACTACTCAAATTTCTAACCCCTATTGTAACCCCTAAGGGGTTGAATTTTCAGAAATCCTTTCTTAGCGGACGTCTACGTCATAATAGCTATCTGCATGCCAAGTTTCAGTCCGATCCATCCAGTAGTTTGAGCTGTGCGTTGATAGATCTGTCAGTCAGTCAGTCAGTCACCTTTTCCTTTTATATATTTAGAAGATAATATTGAGCTTTTCCTATGTGGTGATGTTTTAAACTTGCTGTTTTTTAAATCCAAGAACTGTAACTGTATTGTATTTCGTGTATTTTGCTGTCAATGAATTCTTATTCTTTTATAGTTCTATATCTTAAAATGTATCTTGTTCTAATTAGCAGCACAATTCCCTGTCTAGTACAAGTAACGAAGACGCGTCGCTCGGCCGCACGGCAAGTCCATAAATCCCCGCCCGCCTAGAATCCTGTGCAGGCTGCAATACCGACCGGTTGACCTCAGATTTCCTTCTACGACACCTAGCTAATTCATTGGGCTAGTTATTGAAATGTATTGCCTATTCTATTAATCCATACTAATCTGTGATAAGTCGATAGATTACTTAGCAATGTTAGTATCTGACAAATATAGTATGGTCTTTTTGACAAATAATTACAAGGTTGCTAAGTAACTTATCGGCAGATTACGGTACGGATAAATTAATAATTATTAATTTAGGCCGTAAAGTAGTAGTAGTAGGATTTTAATCTCAACTTTAGTTAGTTTTCTGTTAAATAATAACCCAAGAACTGTAATGTATTGTTCTAATTAGCGGCACAAATCCATGTCTCGTACAAGTAACGAAGATGCGTCGACCGATACCGACCAGTTGACCTCAGATTTCCTTCTACGACACCTAGCTAATTCATTGGGCTAGTTATTGAAATGTATTGCCTATCCTACTAATACTATTAATTGCACGGTAGCCTATTGGTTAAGACGTCTACTTCCTACTCGAGGGGTCGGGGGTTCGAACCTGAGCACACACCTAGGTCTAAGCAGCTATCAATTAATTGCTTTAACGGTGAAGGAAAGCATTTTGAGGAAACCCGTGCGCCTGAGAGTTCTCCATAACGTTCGCCGCAGTGTATTAAGTCTGCTCATCCGTACTTGGGCAGCGTGGTGGACAACGGCTTAAACCTCCGAGCTCAGTTTATAGAGGGCCAGTGATGGATTAAGAGATCATGTACGCATGTACGTCAACTTGTGACTCTTATCAAGACTTTAACACCGCTTCAGAAAGCAATTCTAGTGAGAGAAGTGAACAAGAAGCTCTTTTTGTTCGAAACCCGTAGCAAACGTGCAATAAATCTAATTAATTCCCAGTGCATATAACTGAGACGTGTCAGTCGGCCGCAGGGTAGACGCCCGTAAATCTCTGCCTAGACTAGAATCCTGCGTGACATAGCACACATATTATAGTAGAGTCCAAGCACGGTCAGAGCGACAACGCGCGATGCTTTCTCGCGGATTTTGCAATGTTTTGTCGATGCAAATAAATCTATTATCAGTACCCATATTATAAATGTGAAAGTGTGTTTGTTTGTTGGTTTGTTGGTTTGTCCTTCAATCACGTTGTAACGGAGCAACGAATCGACGTGATTTTTTGAATGGGTATTGTTAAAAACCTACAGAGTGACATAGGCTACTTTTTATCCTGGAAAATTAAAGAGTTCCCACAGGATTTTTAAAAACCTAAATCCACGCGGACGAAGTCGCGGGCATCAGCTAGTCTAAGTATATAAAAGGAAAAGGTGACTTACGACTGACTGATCTATCAACGCACAACTCCTGGAGGGATCGATCTGAAATTCGGCATGCAGATAGCTATTATGACGTAGGCATCCGATAAGAAAGGATTTTCGAAAATTCAACCTCTAAGGGGTGAAATAGGAGTTTGAAATTTGTGTAGTCCACGCGTTTGGAAACATGGAAGGCAAGGTGGTCACACTAACTGAAAGAAACTGGTGCGTTTTTTTACAATGCTGCACAAACTTCTAAAGACAAGACGGGTCCTGTCTTTAGAAAGGGAAGACCAGGCTAAGAGATCACGAACCTCAAACATGAGGAACCGGCTAGAGTCTACGCAGAATCTATGAGAATGCTGTGAGAAAGCTTTGTCTCACTGATTGTACTTGGGCTGCAACAGCGGCTGCATTTCGGCTATGTCACACAGACCAGGCTTGGTTTGGATCCTACAAATTATTTAGTACTACCTTCTGGGATTATTGATTAAGATTGCGTAAATAATTTTTAAATACATATCAAAAATTTCTCGTTCAAAGAGCTTCATTGTAATATGGGCCTTTGAAAGTAGTTTCGATAACTGCAAAGTGTCGCTACTAGATGGCATTAAACAGTCGCTTCAGTACTGAGAGAACATACGTATCACACTACTATCGATTACTGGCGGTAAGCGAAACCGTGGCCGAGTTGGTCAAGGCATCGGGCGCGAACCCTGAAGATGCAGGTTCGATTCCTGCCGGTTACGCAATTTTTGATATGTATTTAAAAATATTTAGTAATTTTCTTGAAGTGTAGGTAAAACACTAAAAAATTATAAAAAAAAAGATTGCGTAATATTCTAGTCCAACTGTATACGAGTATGTCAGCATAGCCTTAAAGGACATTGCCCAAGTGACTATGGGACTCAGTATCGCTACCAAATAAGTTGTCCAGTAATAAAATAGAGCTTAATTTTTAGGATAGTTTTATTACATTTAATTACACATTAAAAAAAATTATAAACCACCGGATTCCGCAGAAATATAGTGAAGAACGACCTCCAAAATTAGAATTTTCGAAACTGTTAATTCGCTGCTAACTTACGTTTTACTGAAATATTTCGCTTTATTAAATATATTTCTAAAGAAATCTATATTATAGAAGCCTCAATAGCTCAACAGTTAAAGGTGTGGACTGAAACCCGAAGGGTCGCCGGTTCAAACCCCACCTGTCGCACTACTACTCTGGTACCTACTCAGGTAGCACAAGCTTGACGCTTTCGTCCTACGACGGCAACGATGCGGCAGCATTCTATAGAACGCGACAGGTCAAGATGACAATCGGGGTGACGTGCGGCTGTGCGGAGCGTCCCCAGCCTCATACCCCGATTGCCATCTTGACCTGTCGCATACTATGGGTATCCGCTAGCTGCGCTCTGGCATTGGTAGCACACATATAGGCACCGTGTCTAGCCGTGACGTGTAGAAGGCCTCGCGCTCACGTGGAACACCTAAGCCCGCAGCGATGCACGCGGCATCATGCCACAGCGAGGCGTCACCTATACATAATACATTACTATGTTAAACATTGCTTTTAATCAGTTAATTAAGTGAATTGAATGATGATAAGATAGGTATACATAGTACACACCTCTAACTTGTGTAAGTTATGTGTGTTTTAAGCAATTAAATATCACTTTCTTTAAAGGTGAAGGAAAACATCGTGAGGAAACCTGCATGCATTCACTATACTGTCCTGAAAGATGTGTGAAGTATGCCAATCAATCCACTTGGCCAGCATGGGAGACTATGGCCCTTCTCTTTCTGAAAGGAGACCCATGCTCTGTAGCGAGCCGGTGATGGGTTGATCATGATGATGATTAAGTAATTACTAGTTACAAATCGAAATAACACATACAGAATACATAACTATATGTTAAACATTGCAACATGTACAGATAATAGTTCATACAGTACAGATTGAATGTACATAGTATAGGTACCTACTATGACTGGTAAAATACAGGTATTTAAGCGGGTAACATATCTGCATATGCCACTTCATCTGTATGCCTATACAGATGTCTAATGGGTAAGTAGTACTTTTCATTATTATACATACCAAGTGTGCAGAAATCCAACGCAGAATAATATTTCTTTCCTCAGAGTCTGAAGGCTGTGCGAGGACGTAGAGATATGCCACATGCATAACTCGCACTCTCTGTCCAAATAAAGCAGCAGGTGCTAGCCCGGCTCGGAGAGCTTTTTGTGATGAACCAAAACACTCCATGCAAATGACATGTTCATGTGAAATCTGTCAAATCATATATTTATAATATTAGATAATTTCAAAAGCATTTGCAATTCTTCTTTGATCAGTTAATTGTTTTTAATCAGTTAATTAAGTGAATAATGATAAGATACAACGACTCACACTATCAACACAAACAAAGACACAACTCAACTGTTAGTTATGTGCGTTTTAAGCAATTAAATGTGAAGGAAAATATCGTGAGGAAACCTGTACGCTTGAGAGTTCTCCGTAATATTCTCAAAAGGTGTTCTAACCACATTTCACGACAGTTAGGTTACTTCTAATAAAACGTCGAGGCTTCGACATCACGCATATAGCTCTAATGTAGCCCTGTTTTCCATGATTTTATCGTTTTCACGTCACCTTAACCTATTATTTGACATATCGTCGATTCAGAATCAAGCCGAGAGTTTCCTCACTTTAGTTCACTCTGCCCTAACACTCTTATAAACCAAATAGTTATTTATTTATTACTTACCTACTGGTGCAGGTGAATTCCAAGATCCAAGTCGCAGTGGAGACTCCCGGAAGGAACAAATTACCACACCGACATGATGGATTTTCCATAACATAATATGTGTATTATCTATGTCTACAACTAACTAGGCGTCTGTAGATTCCTAGATCACTTTGTCTAATTATTAAATAGTGATTAAACAAAAAATTAAACAGCAGTAATAGTGTTCTGTGTGCATAGTGGGAGATTTCCTACCTATTCGATCGCGTAAAAGTTAACTACGATTTGTATAGAATTGAAACAGCGCCATCTAGTGACAAGAAGGGGAAACATAATTAGTGAGTGCGAGTTTTTTACGTCCTCGGGACCGACTATTGTTTACCGACTCGCATTTGAAAGTGACAACGTGAGCGCACGTGATTGGTCGATTCAATAATTATGTGAGTGTGAGTTACAGATTTGGACAACTCGCGAAGTAAATCGAGTAAACATGACGCTAACGCGTTCGATAAGTTGTCACATAGATTTTTACAGTGAGAGTAGGGTGAGAACTAATAATAAAGACATTTATTTTCATTTAAGCGGTGATAGCTTAGGGTGAAGATGTTGCTCTCCTAGTTCGTGGATCCGGGGGTTCAATCCCGCGCACGCATCTCTTACTTTTAGGAGTTATGTGCGTTTTAAGGAATTATAATAATATTATAACACTTGCGTTAACGGTGAAAGAAAACCCGTACTTGTCAAGTTTTCATTCTGTGAGAAGAACCGTACTCAGTAGTGGGCCGGCTATGGGTTGATGATGATGATGATTTTCAATTAAGTTTTGTGTGACCATGGCACTTAATTAAACTAATATTATAGGAGAACAGTAAAAAGTCTTGTGCAGTCAAAACTACTTTTAATTTACTTTTCTAGGCTCTACAAGAATTTTTAAAATGTGTTTATAAACATAGTTATTTTTCTATATCACATATAGATGGCGCTGTTGGTATTAACTCACAGTTTTGCTCATAAAATTATTAAAATATCTTGTACGATGATGCGAAAGCCTTCGTGTGCGAGTCCGACTCGCACTTGACCGGTTTTTAAATAATGAAAATATCAAATTGTCTTAATTTTTAATACCTAATGATGACGTAAACACTATACCTACCTACCTACAAAGACGATGATTTCAAAACATAAACATAGACAGTAGATTTTAATAGACAGCTGCTTCCATACAATCACTTCATAGAAATTTCATTCTAAATTTGGTTGGTTTATATCACGACGCCAACATTACAAAAATAATAAACGCCATTCACGGTGAGTACACGCGTATGGGCTGGTTAGCTTCGGTGGTAACTCACACTCGCTTGCTCGCGATTCTCGATGCGTTTGAGGTTAGCTCGATTAACGCAGTAGTGAAGTCATTCTAATAATTTTGTGGAACTCCCACTCGGCACACTGTACTTTAGCCGAACAACGACAACCACAGAGAACGAATTAAAAACAAACAATTTATTTGACATTAGGGATGTCATATCGATCCGATATCGATTTTCAAAGAATCTATTTTTGTGACAAGAAATTCGATCTACGTTCCAATTTTTGCTTCTTTATTTTAGATTGAGTTTACGCAAACAGAGTAAAAAAGAAGCAATATAAAACTTGTAAATAACTACTAAAATAAAATAAGTACATATATATGGGTAACATTGGTATAATATTATTTTTAAAAAGGGTTTTAGAATATGGTTTATGTACATAAATATGTTTTTTATTGAGTAATTATTTGATGTTATTAAACAATTTACAGCAGCATACACCTTTAATTCCATTGAACTATTGACTCACAATGTTTGACACGTTTTAAAGTTACCCGTAGCTACTGTACCAAGTTAGTTGGTCATTCATACCATTGATATCTTTTTGCCCCCTGCACTATTTATTTTTCATAAAAACGTCCAAAAATTAAAATTCGACTATAGTTGATCAAATTCATATACACAGAAACCGAGAAGTGTTGGGAAGAATATCAATATAATATGTATACCCTATCAGGTATTTTTTCATAACTGGTACTAACTAATTTGATTTTTAATTAAAATATAGGTATCGAAAAAAATCGAAGATTTATTTTTGCGAAATAAATATTCCAGACCTCGATTTTTAAATCCGTTCCTCAGATTTCGATTCGAATCGATCTAAAAATCGATCTTTTTTTGAAGATTCACCATTTAGACCCTCTCGATTACGGTGAAATTACAGCTACAATGTCGCGATCGCAATCACCTATTTGTTGACGCTCACTATTTGCTACAATGCATTGCAATATGAATATAGTACCTACGCGACAGGTTGAAATGACAATCGGGAAGGGAACGCACTAACACCCCCCGTGCTTAATCGGTGCGTGCGAATGCGGGTGGGTGTGTGGGGCGTCCACTCACCTCATACCCCGATTGCCATCTCAACCTGTCGCGGACTATACCATAAATTCAACCAATCAGAACTATTGTAATAATTCTATTGCTATTGTAATAACGACAGGGGCTCGATTTTGTTTCGATTTTGTTAATTAATGTCCGCTACAATGTAACGATCTCAATCACTTCTGATTGGTAGAGGCGTGCTTACTGTTGCCTATAATGCATTTGCATTGTTGCAACAAGAATACCAAAAATTCAGCCAATCACAACAATTATTGCGATTGTAATAAGAATTGATGCATGAAAATAATAATCGGAAGTCGAAGCAAGACGTCATCATAATCGACCTAAGCTTATCGATTCCTTGATTCGCGTCACTACATGTTTTGCTAATGTCAGGAAAATGAACAAAACAACTACTTTTATTTCGGTCAGTTTCCAATTATACGGCTGTTTTTTTATTTCGTAACATTTTAAATGTTTTTTAAAATTAAAAACAGGAATTACTAATTTCACCATTTCGGTGTACACCTATATCTATAGCGATACCAGTGGTGGGCAGTCTCCTTTACACAAGTTTAAAAAATCTATTAAAAGTATGCTCTTGAAAAAAGCATTATTTATACACTGGAAGACTATGTAAATGATAAGAAAGCTTGGATTTGACTCGCTCCAGCAATGCACGGGGCTGCAATTGGTTGTACAGTATGGAATAATAATATTGTAAATTGATCACTAGAAAAGAGCAACCGCCGAGTTTCTTGTTGGTTCTTCTAGGTAGGAACGGCATTCCGAAACAGGGGTAAATTAAACTAGTTAACGATTCAAAAGCACTTGTAATAAGTCTACTTGAATAAAATTTATTCTATTCTATTCCTAGTAGTTACGACATCGGCCACCTAGTCGGGGAATCCTAAAATAAGTAATAAGTGCTTCTATGAAACAAAAATACACCATTTAAATAAAAAGACGCATATAAATTATCTCAAGCTGCATTTCCATCGGCCATAGATAACAAACAACATCTGTTGCAGTGCAGCGAGCATTGTCATGACTTCCGGAATGGTATAATATGGAAATAAATATCCTGTCAGCACAATATGGACATTATGCAAACAAGAAACGGTGAAATATTAGGATACTTCGTATTTTATTCACTTACCCTCGAATACTGAAATTTATTCGTGTGTTTTTGATAATTTTACTGGCATTAAAGCAAAGACGAAAATACCTGTCAGTATGGATGCAGTTTAAAAATTTGCACTAGTTGGCCATGGCGATATAAGACCCGCAAATTGCTAATGCGCGTGGTCGCCATTTTAGTGACGTCAGCACTAGACTGAAGTTTTGAGCTGATGGTATATTTTTATTTCGGCTGAAGTCAAAATGACGTCATTTCGATGTTTATGAGACATGGTTCCAGCGCAATCCCTCAAAATATCGCCGTGTAAAGTCTGTTTTACGCCGAAGTTTTTGCAGTCTATTCAAATGGTAAGACAACATCATTTCTATAGAATTGGAATGTAAATAAAATAGACATAAATATTAATAATCTTTTATTTTAGACTGAATCCATATTAAGTGTACAACCTTCCGTGTTCCGTACCTCAAAAGGAAAAACGGAACCCTTATAGGATATCACTTTGTTGTCTGTCTGTCTGTCTGTCTGTCTGTCTGTCCGTCTGTCTGTCAAGAAACCTACAGGGTACTCTCCGTTGACCTAGAATCATGAAATTTGGCAGGTAGGTAGATCTTATAGCTGACATTTGGGGAAAAATCTGAAAACCGGGAATTTCAAAAAAAATTAAATTGTAGTCATGAACTAATAATTTGTATTTTCAACTTTCGAAGTGAGTGACTATATCAAGTGGGGTATCATATGAAAGGTCTTCACCTGTACATTCTAAAACAGATTTTTATTTATTTTTATGCATCCTAGTTTTTGAATTATCGTGCAAAATGTCGAAAAAATACCACTGTAGTACAGAACCCTTATTGCGCGAACCTGACTCGCACTTGGCCGGTTTTTATAATTAAGTATGTTAGTAATGTTAGTACCAAATAAATAAATAAAATGGCCTACTGTAGCTCTACGCGCCCCGTGGCCACAGCCACCCAATGTTTTATTACTTAACATTGTATTTAAGCAGGTAGGTACCTAAATCTCAATAAGGACTTTTTAATACCTTTTCCACGTGTTTCAACTTACAAGTTAAGTGCATAGGAACGATAATAGAATTGAACAGGGAATCTGCAGGCACCTGTAGCGCTGTTTAATTCGATACTCCCGAAACCTTCCCGGACTCATTAAATTAGGAGCCGGCGAAATCGTTCCCCGTTTGAATATTAATCCTTGTAAATTATTATTTTCCTCACAGGGATTACTGCAATTGTTTCCTAGATTATGTGTTTATGGTTTAGAATTTAGAGGTAGGAGAACCAGAGTAACCGACATAGCTCAACGGCTAAAGTAACAATGGGCAGGGCACATAGTTCGGGGGCGCCAGCCAGGTAACCTCCCAGTGTGCTTGGGTGCTGCGATTCCCCTTTTGGATACGTCTGGGGGGAAGAGCAGTATTCGGGCCGGCTGTTTCGGTAAGTACCTGCACCAGATTGCGAGGCGGGAAGTGACCCCAGCCTGTCACGAATGCGGTGCTCCATCCGATACGGCACAGCACACCCTGATGGAATGCGCAGCCTGGGCGCCGCAGAAACATCTATTGTCGTTCACCTTGGGCAGTGATCTATCGCTCCCAAGCGTGATAAGCGCAATGATCACAAGCGAGACTTGTTGGACGGCAGTAGTGTCTTTCTGCGAGCAAGTGCTCGCATTAAAGGAGGCGGCTGAACGAGAAAGAGAGCTGGATCCCAACGCTCATCCCATACGCCGTAAACGCCAAGGGCAAAGGAGGCGCCGATATGCTCACTACCTCGGGCCGTAAACCCGAGGAGGAAGGCAGGGGCATCCTGTAGGGAAGCCCTGTGAGGTATCTGTACAGCTGAGATGGCATAGTAGTATGCAAACTGCGTTCCTGTGCCGCCTCATCATGGCGCTGACGGGTCCGCTGGGTTTTAGTGGGTATTCTGGGTTTACAGTGAGTCCCACATACCTCCCCGGAAGAAGCGTGGTTCAGCTGCGTTTCTTCCAGGGAGGATGCGTAAAAGCATTTCCCAGCAAAAAAAAAAAAAAAAAAAGGGCACATAGTTCGAAAAACCAATCAAGTGCGAGGAGCCGGTGAAATCGTTCCCCGTTTGAATTATTATTTTACTCGCAGGAATTACTGCAATTATTGTTCCCTAAATTATGTGTTTACTGTGGAAACTCTTTGATTTTCCTGGATAAAAAGTAGCCTATGTCACTCTCCAGGTCTTTAACTATATCCATGCAAAAATCACGTCAATCCGTTACTCCGTTGTGACGCGATTAAAGGACAAACTAACGAATCAATAAACCAACAAACAAACACACTTTCGCATTTATAATATGGGTACTGATTGTGAAAAGTCCTCATCGATTTATACTGATGTTCCCAGCATTCCTACCAATTTCTTGCCCTACGTGAATTATTGTAACCTTGAATGTATATTTTGGCCGGACTGTAATAATATAACTTATATCCCGTAGTGTGAAATGAGCTTAATAAATCCACCAAAATGTTCAACGACGGTGCAACGAAAATTCACTCTACATTCAGAATATTCTCCGGCTACAGAAAAACGGTTTTATATTCAAGTTTCAGCTTCCAGCCCCCGCGGCGGCCCCTTCGTCCCCGGGGGCCGAACTACAGTTTAGACGAATATCGATTCCTAACTATTACGATGTTTACTACGCTCAATATACAGTCTGCGAAATTGTATAATACCTATGCCCTGTTTATCAAACGTTACAAGTCTTGTATTACAAGCGTTTCTCTTGTAAATTTTTGCATTTTTACAAGAATGCGTTTATCAAAACTACACTTGTAAACTACAAGCTACGAGTAATATCACTTGTAATACAAGTGTTTTTCACACTTGTATTTGTGATTTTGTTCATCAAAAATGCCTTTGTAACTTGTAGCTTGTAACTTGTAACGAAAAAGTTGGAGAGCCTCCGTTGACTCTTAATTTATTTTACAAGTTGTATGCAAGTATGATATTGTATAAAAGAATAATTAAATTATCTAGTACCTAGTAGTAAATAGGTAAAATAACTATAAAATAATTCGAAGGTGTAATTTTATTAAACTTATCAATGCTGCTCTTTTTAAATTTGACCAAAACGTGTCTCATGTACATACGAGTATGCTGGCATAATCTTTTTCGGCAGATACAAGTCCATGCGACTGACATAGCAATAGTATCTCTTTCCACTCTGCTATTTTTTGGTCTTTAGATAATTTATCAGTAAATGCGCCAAATAAAATATCTTTTTTGTCACAAATTACTTAATTGAAGAATAATTGTAACTTTCGAATCAGATTTCGCCATTTTTTGCAGTGTAATTCGAATAGCGAAATTTTTTATAGTCTATCCTTTTTTTTCAAATTTTAAGTCTAACCTTAATTCATGAAAAAGAATGTAATATTTTTAATTTAAACTTTTTGTGTCGGTACTTTCTGTTGGTGTACCGAAATAGAATAAATAAAAGTAGATAGGTAAGTAAAATAAGAAGCAACAGGTTTTACAAATAGATTACTTAACACAAAATTAAATTATTTGAAAAATAAAATTATTTTTAACAATAACTTGACTAGTTATGGTACCGTAATTTCTATTTTATCGTCATTTATTGCGGTTGAAAAATTATTTTGCAATTTAGCAAAAATAAAGTGTTATAAATTAAAAATACAAGTTCTACAAGTCTTGTTAAATCCTACAAGTCTTGTGAAATTATTTGATAAACATAATTTACAAGAGTTTGTAAAAAAGTTCTTGTAACTTGTAACTTGTAGCTTGTAGACTTGTAATGTTTGATAAACAGGGCACTAGTGTTTATTCTTTCTTATAAATACATTTGTTCGTTTTCTCCCTAGATCGCTATTTAGCGATAAGACCGCCATTTTATGGTTCCGTAGTAAACAAGGAACCCTTATAGTTTCTCCATGTCCGTCCGTCCGTCCGTCCTCGGTAAATCTGAGAGACTATACCTCAGTGCTAGAAATCTGTAATTTGGCATGGGTTATAAATATTAATCACGTCGACAAAGTGGTGGAATAAAATTGTGATAAATATTTTTTTAGGGTAGCTCCCCTACATGTAAAGTGGGGATGATTTTTTTTTCTCGTCTACCCCATAATGTGGGGTAGGTATCACTGAATAGGTCTTTTAAAAATACTGTGGGTGTGGGAACTGCCTAAACACAGTTAACGGTAACTTAAAGTTAAATTACAACCGCGACGCGTGCGCGAACTGACTTCTTGAAAAAGGACCCCGGATGGGTTCGAAACTAGTCAGGCTAACGTCGACTAAACACGTGAGTACAGCCGGGTGAAAGATATGTATAAAATAAATATCTATCCTACTTTGTAGATGGCGGTTAGTGTACAAAGCACACACGGCTGTTCTACAAAATTGCATGTATAAAAATCCGCTGACTACACGCTCGGCTGATAGTATCGCGCAAAGATCCGCGTCGGTTGCCAAGTCCGCCAATATTTTTCTTCACTCACGGCCCGATAAAGTACATAGATAACCGCGGAAGATAGATTTGGATCGTAGTATACTGGGTCAACACCGCTTTAAATTATTTTTATTCGTGCTTTTTAATCAGTAGGTTTTAATTAACTAATTAATTTTTAGGATGATAGTTAAGGCTTTTGTGTTAACTTAACTTTAAGTTACCGTTAACTGTGCTTAGGCAGTGGTCCTACCGCCCGCGAAAAACGACTAACTGTCGGCGATTTTCTCTCTCAAGAAACGCACAATAAACGTACATTCCGTGTAAACGAAAGAGATGCATATATCAAAAGTTGCTCTCAGACTGTTCACACTGCCGGCGACGACTCGCTTTACTAATTTTGTCGCTGAACGAGCTTTCAAAAATAAACTTGTCAGCGATATTCGTTCAGCGATGCTCTCTCGCTTGAACACTTGTAACGCGCGCGCAGGTTTGCACAGGACTGAGCGACTCGAATCGCTCGTCGCACTTGCACACTCGCTTACAGCCCGGTGACAAAACTATCGAAACTACACACTCGCTTCCCGCTGAACGACAACTGAACGCCAACGCCAAGTTTCTAGTTCTACTCGTTTCTCGTTCATCGTCGGCGGTCGGACCACTGACTTTTTGATGACATCTGTCATTTCTGTGATATTTAATTGGTTAAAATTCACATCATATCTGACAAGTTAGAGGTGCGTTCCCGAGATCTAGCCTCTTACGTTCCGAATAGAAGGCGGACGTCTTAACCACTGCTCTATCATCGTATACGATCTGTCATTGTATGGACGGAAAAGGGTTGGAAAAATTCTCAATCCTTTTTTCTTCCATACCAAAAGACAAATTGAAAAGGTAGTCAATGCTTTGCAATGCGACTCGCATCCACCCACGTACTTTGATGGATCTATGTCACATGGTTTTAATTCTTTTCATATAATATAGAACCGAAATACGAAACGAACAAACAAAAACAATCAAGGGGCTGCGTTGCGTTGTTTTTTTAGGTTTTTTTTTTTTCAATTTTTATTGTGATATAAGCTTTGCGCTTGGCGACAATTATGCCTAATAAAATGGCGCGCTTGCATAGAAAATGCCTATTCACTCCTGCTTTGAGAGTTGACACACAAGAATTGCGCATCTTCTTCAATATTCAAGAAACTTCAAAAGTAGGTTAACCGAATATACATGATTTTCTATAATCTGTGGTTAGCGAATTTTAATACATGCAAGCCAGTGTACATAGATCTTTAGTAAAGTCATCACTTATCGTTCTGAAAAGCTTATAGTCAGCACAGTTTTAATATTATCCAAGTCTGTAAAGGCTGTTTATGTAAATTTCATTTTTAACTTATCTTGATAAGTTAGGTATAAAGGCTCTATATCCATGATATTTTAAGTAAGTATTGCCTAGAACAAGCTGTGATAGCCTAGTGGTTAGGACGTCCGCCTTCTAATCGGAGGTCGGGGGTTCTAACCCGGGCACGCACCTTTAACTTTTCGGAGTTATTTGCGTTTTAACTAATTAAATATCACTAGCTTTAAGGCGAGTCACCGAGGCTAAGCGGAAAAAACTGGTTTGCTAGATCAAATGTTTTAGGTATTTACTATTAAATAATGGCCTTGCTAAAATACCTAAAGACATTGTCAGACAATATACCTAAAGACATTGTCTAAAGAATGTGCTACTTTGATACACAATAGGAAGTACTTCACTCGATCAAATAAAATCTTGAAATAAGCTGAAATAAAAGTCTAAAACGAATTATTTACTACTAAAATTTCTGACTTGACAAATAATTTTTATATGGAAATATTTGTCTTTAAGTACTACAGAGAACCTGCTAAATTTTGGTTTTCAACAGGACTTCTATAATTTATTAAATTCAAATTTAACGTTTGAAACACAGAATTTGAACCGCGTTGCCAAGCGGTTTACATCAAAGCCGCGCGGCCCGCCTCGGTGACTCGCCTTAACGGTGAAGGAAATCATCGTGAGGATGCCTGAGAGTTCTCCATAATGTTTTCAAAGGTGTGTGAAGTCTACCAATCCGCACACGGCCAGCGTGGTAGACACCATTAATCGCTTTCCATAGAGAGTGATGTTATTAATTGATTATTTTAAAAATGAATAAAAATCATGATTTTTAAATAAAATTATTCTCTTTATTAATTTCTAGCCCCATAAACCACCGCTATACAAATTATCACGTCATTTTGTTACTACAGTTCAAGACCCTATTATTGATAGGACTAAATTTCAGTAAGTCGTGCCGCCAAGCGATTTAGCGTTCCGGTACGATGCCGTGTAGAAACCAAAGGGGTATGGGTTTAATAAAAACTGCCATACCCCTTCCAGGTTAGCCCGCTATCATCTTAGACTGCATCTTCACTTACCACCAGGTGAGATTGCAGTCAAGGGCTAACTTGTACCTACCTGAATAAAAAAAAAAAAAAAAAAAAGTAGGTACCTATCTACCTACTGCGATCCTTTCTCCAATATTTGTGACTTGGCAACCTCAGTGAGGATCTCACGATAGCATCAGTTAGCTCCAAAGGCTGGTATCAGCAGATTTTTAATGACTTACGCGACATTTAATAAATGGTATCTAGGAAGATCCTTTCAGAGCAGAGCGCGTTGGTTTTTATGAGCCATTTATTTTATAGATATCTTTATTGTTTGTAGTGAACAAAGTAAAATATCTTGCCAAAGTCAGTACATTATACTGTGGTCTAAAAGTATACAAGGAAAAGGTGACTGACTGACTGAATGATCTATCAACGCACAGCTAAAACAAAGGGCGGATCGGGCTGTTTTGCATTAAGTACCTACCTACCTGCCAAATTTCACGATTCTAGGTCAACTCAAAGTACCCTCTAGGTTTCTAGACAAACAGACAGACAGACAACTAAGTGATCTTATAAGAGTTCCGTTTTTCCTTTTGAGATACAAAACCCTAAAAAGAGTTTTTTATTTTATTTTATTTATTAAATTAACTAACGGCTACTTACAGTTACACTAATACATATTAAAAAAAACTTAATTCTGTTATTATTATTGTGCTATAGTACGGAGCCCCTCGTTTGTTACATCGACTCGCATTTGTCCGATTTTTAGGGTTCCGTAGCCAAATGGCAAAAAACGGAACCCTTATAGATTCGTCATGTCTGTCTGTCTGTCCGTCCGTATGTCACAGCCACTTTTTCTTCTAAAATAAGAGAATGATAAAACTAAAAAAAAAATATGATGTGCATTACCATGCAAACTTCCACCGAAAATTAGTTTGAACGAGATCTAGTAAGTAGTTTTTGATTTATCGTGCAAAATGTAGATATTAAATACGATTGTAGTACGGAACCCTCAGTGCGCGAGTCTGATTCGCATTTGTCCGATTTTTTAAATACATGCAGCCTCAGTAATCTATATTCAAAGCAAGCTATTAGCATATATAAACACGGTCAGAACCGGGCGCGTTGGTTAGTTATGTACTTGCTGTAGGTAAGTGAGTGAGCGGGCAATTACGCTTGCAGTCATGCGTTTGATTGAAATTTAACAAGCTCCGTCGAAGAGCTGATGAGAGCTGGTTTAGTTGGGTGTGACAAATTTAGATACTGTTTTGGAACTTTGTTAGCGGCTACATTATCATCATCATCAACAGCGCACCGCACCGCATCTCACCGCACCGCACCGCACCGCATTACACTGCATCGCACCGCACTGCATGGCACCGCGCCGAACTGCAGCGCACCACACTGCAGCGCACTGAACCACACCGTACCACAGCGCACCGCACCGCATTACACTGCATCGTACCACACTGCATGGCACCGCGCCGCACCGCAGCGCACCACACTGCAGCGCACTGAACTACACCGTACCACAGCGCACCGCACCGCATTACACTGCATCGTACCACACTGCATGGCACCGCGCCGCACCGCAGCGCACCACACTGCAGCGCACTGAACCACACCGTACCACAGCGCACCGCACCGCACTACACTGCACCGCATCGCACCGCACCCTACCGTATCTGTACAATAGTACACTACAATACTGCTACTATTAGGGGTATTAGTGGTCAGTCGCAGAACGCATTCATCAGGCCCGTCAACACTCGTCCACTGATATCGATTTCACATTAAGCGCCTTCCCTTTGCAGCGGTTTTTGTTCCCAACCCTCAGACGGACGGGTTTTTGTTTAACCCGTACAATGACGTCTCAAATGAATCGTTCCTTGAGTACGGTTTGTGCAGAGTTTTTCTTTTTTTTTAATTTCTTCTTTCGGGAATTTCGTAGGTATATTACACTCGTATGTTAACAGGTTGGCTATTTCCTCATCAATTTTAAGAAAATACAATGAACTTACTAATAAATAATTATCTGGCTGTGAAACTGCTGTCTTTTAAGACAAATGAAAAAATCAATATCAGCGTGACAAACATGTAAATATAAAACTCAATACATCCTTTTGGTAGCTTAACTATGTAATGTATTTTAGTTATACAAAACTTAATTGTATAAAAATATATGAAATATTTTATACTCTTAATGCTAGTCGAATCAATTCCTACTTTTAATTAACTTAATTCGTAATCAACAGCATTTCACAAAAACAATTTCGCAGGGTTAATATAGCTAATACACAAAGCCATAAAATACTACCCAAATATTAAATAAACATATTTTATCAGAATATACATACAAATATTGTGATTGCAAAATGTGTGTGTGTGCGTGGTGTTGCTTGTAGTTATGAAACGTACAATTAACTTTTCAACATTTTGAAAAAAAACATGTTCTTAAGTAAAGCACGTCATAGTAAAATATAACATTTAGATTTTTTCAGAGCATCCTAGCTAAAACACCAACTACATTCATACGCATACGGATTTAACAGTGATTTTTAGTTAGAATACATGGAGTTTCATTTGCGGTAACGCATTCGTCACGCCGTTGTCTCGCGCGTCACAAACACTGCTCATGTCATTTGTCACGCCGCCGTTGATTGCAGTTGCCACCCGACAGAATTAAAATTTTATTGCGAGATCTTTATACTTTATAGATAGATAATAATTTGCATATTAACTACTGGGCGATGTCACACAGAAGCAAATGAAAATATTTAGGTGAATGTATGCCAAAAAATCTAAAAGTTTCCATGACATTTTTCTAAAACCTAAATCCTATCACTAACCTTATTATAAATGCAAAAGTGTGTATGTTTCTTTATTTGTTTGAGTCACGAAATTAAAAAAATCTAAATCCTTGCGGAAAAAATCACAATATTTGCGAAAAATAAAAATAGAATCGCAAGAATATGTTTTAAGACTCGCGGTGCATCCATCACGATTACGTGGTGTAATCTATCTTGAGTAGATGCTTTCTGAACATTTTGTCACGGCAGTATTGATTTTAGCTGCCATTAAGCTTCTTATGTTTGGAATGAAGTGAAAAGTGCTCTAAAAGTTCAATATACGATAAACTTTACGTGAGCTACATTAAACTTTCGGTTTTTTGCCAAGCATTCGAGCTTTGTTGATTAACATCATAATAAATATAACAGTTGAAGGATTGCAAAAAGTATGGATCCGGATCTTAAGCGTCATATATTTTGAAAATCAGTGGACGTTTTTTTTCAAAAATTGATGCCATCGTATACAAAACCTTTATATCCCAAATAGACTCAGGTTTTGTCTTTTCAAGGTTCTCAAAATAGTCGTATGTCACTGATCGCTCTCAAAATAATATATTTACTACCTATCTTATAAATATATTTTTAGTATTTTATATGTGAACGCGAAACTATTTGTCAGCCATCAAATTCTAGCACTATCGATTCTGATGTTAGCACTAATACAAGTTACATCTTGAAAATAGACTTGAATATTTTTTTTCGCAAGAAAAGAAAGGAATTGTATTAATGAGATAACGCATGTTTTAAATTTTTTATCTTTTACTCGCGTTTTAGTTTATACCCGCGCCTTCTTTCGTGTGAACTGCACTAATTTGAAACCACTAAGAGAGTAACCCTCAGGGGTTGAATTTTCAAAAATCCTTTCTGAATGGATAGACATCCACCAGACGTCATTATAGCTATCTGCATTCCAATCAAATCAATCCAGTAGATTGAGCTGTGTGTTGATATATCATTCAGTTAGTCACTCAGTCAGCTTTTCCTTTTATATACTACTAGATGATGTCCGCGACTTCGTCCGGTGGAATTAGGTTTTTAAAAAATCCCGTAGGAACTCTTTAATTTTCCGGGATAAAAAGTATTCCTATGTTCTTCCCCGGGATGTAAGCTAACTCTGTACCAAATTTCATCATAATCGGTTAAACTGTTGGGCTGTGAAAAGCTAGCAGACAGACAGACAGACAGACACACTTTGGCATCTATAATATTAGTATGGGTGAAGATATACAATTTCGTAGGTACACTACAAAATTTACACTTTGCAAAATTGCAACACGACATGGCTCCTCCAGATAATATTCTCTTGAAGCCTAGTTGAGTGGAACGCGTACGCAAACAATGGGCTCAGTGAACTGACGTTGTTGCTTAGCTATTCCGGGACTAATTCCAGCTGATACGCCGCAAGAATGATGCATTACAGCGTGTTATGTAGCCGTTATCGCACTTGTAGGTATACCTACTTAAGTTGCGGGAATTCATTAAAATTACAAAATGTCTATTTAAAAGTTAATCAAGTTCATTAAAAAAAAATATTGTAGTACAAATTACTGTTTTCTGTACACAAATGGTTAAAACCAATTGCAGCGTGACAAATGACGTTAAGTTGCGGTTGTAACGCCAGACAAGAGCGTGATGGATGCGAAGCCGCAAATTAAACGCTATACACGTAACATGCACGTCACCTACGAGCTGATGTGTCTTATATTAGTTACGCTCTAGCGAAATTTAGTTCCAAAACTTACGCTGATAGCACGCGGTTGATGTTGTCTGTTCATCTAGTGGCGGTTTACAAACATTGCACAAGTAGTTATAATCAATTGCAGCGTGACAAATGACGTTAAGTTGCGGTTGTAACGCCAGACAAGAGCGTGATAGATGTGAAACTGCAAATTAAACACTGTACACGTAACATGCACGTCACCTACGAGCTGATGTGTCTTATATTAGTTATGCTCTAGCGAAATTTAGTTCCAAAACTTACGTTGATAGTACTTGGTTGATGTCGTCTGTTCATCTAGTGGTGGTCTAGAAACATTGCACAAGTAACTATAAATCAATTGCAGCGTGACAAATGACGTTAAGTTGCGGTTGTAACGCCAGACAAGAGCGTGATGGATGCGAAGCCGCAAATTAAACACTATACACCGACGTCACCAACAACCTGACATTTTATCTTATATTATGCTCCAGCAAAATTTATTTCCAAAACTTACGCTGATAGCACTCGGTTGATGTCGTCTGTTCATCTAGTGGCGGTTTACAAACATTGCACAAGTAGTTATAATCAATTGCAGCGTGACAAATGACGTTAAGTTGCGGTTGTAACGCCAGACAAGAGCGCGATGGATGCGAAGCCGCCGTAACATGCACGTCACCTACGAGCTGATGTGTCTTATATTAGTTATGCTCTAGCGAAATTTACCGCACGCTGATAGAAAGAATGAAAGAAGAAAGAAAAATGTTAATTTCTTAAATTGTGCTACACATTACCAAATCTTATAACTTATCTATAGAGCGCACTCCGACTTTGCTTAGACTTAAAACAGAGTTAAAACGAGACAGAGCTATATCTGTCACAAATAAGTCTGTCTCATTTTAGCTCAATCTTAAGTCTGAGAAAAGTCAAAGTGTGCTCTATAGGTTTCAGTCAGAGTTGATTACACCAGCGCTCTTTCCACATGAGCATTAAGCCAACAAGCCTCAAGCAGAAGAAAGGCAGGATTAAATTGTGTTATGTGTGGCACAACCCGAAAAAAAATCATGCTCAGCATTACGCTGTATGCCTTAATAGCACTCCTTTGATATTGTTTATTTATCAAGTAGTGGTCTAAAAACATTGCACAACTAGTTATATTATCAATCGCAAATGACGATAAATTGCGGCGAGGAAACCTGCATGCCTGACAGAAATCTCTATAATATCCTCAAAGGTGTGAAGTCTTTCAATCCAAACTTAGTCAGCGTGGTGGACTATGAGCTAATTCTCTTCTAATTCTAAGAGGACTATCGTTCTTGGTAGCTGGCTGGTAGCGATGGGCTGATATGATAATGATGATGATGCTCATGAACCTGCACGCTAGATCAAAGACAAGGGCTACCTTATATCACTACCCATATTACAAATGCGAAAGTGCTTTTGCTTGTTGGTTTGTCCTTTAATCACGTCGCAACAGATCAACGTGATTTTCTACATGGGAGGTCAAAGTCAAAGTCAAATGATTTATTCAAAATAGGTAATAAATTACTCTTTTTGATAGTCAGATGTTGAATTTGTAAGATATAGTGGCGATAATTATTACGCAAACTTAAAACTAAAGCTGCGAGGGTTCCAAACGCCCCTAGGTCTGAGAAGAGCCCACAACAAACTCAGCCGGGTATTCTTTTTTCAATTAGTTTACGTTTTACTATAGTTAAAGACCTGGAGAGTGATATATCCCTATACTTTTTGTCCCAGAGAGTTCCCACAGCATTTTCATAAACCTAAATCCACACAGAAGAAGTCGCGCGCATCAGCTAGTCTGAATCTAAATATATAAAAAGGAAAAGGTGACTGACTGACTGACTGACTGACTGACTGATCTATCAACGCACAGCTCAAACTACTGGACGGATCGGGCTGAAATTTGGCATGCAGACAGCTATTATGACGTAGGCATCCATCAGGAAAGGATTTTTGAAAATTCAACGCCTAAAGGGGTAAAATAGGGGTTTGAAATTTCTGTAGTCCACGCGGACGAAGTCGCGGGCATAAGCTAGTCTGAATATAAAATTAGCAAGCTTTGAGCTCATCAAAGACATTTATTATAATAACCCCAACCAGCCAGTGTTTCAGACAAGGCCTCAACAACAAACAGCTAAAATACAGAACAATAAACTCCTCACTCTCAGTGAGTGTCCGCAATAATTCTGCGTTCCGGCCGCTCGCGCGTGAACCAGCCAAATACTTCCGCTAGACCCGGGTTATACTCTCCGGGCTTGGACAAACACAACGCGGGACGACACTGCCATGTCAGTGTGCCATATTGAGCGTCTTAACTTAAGGTGAGTCACCGAGGCGGGCCGCGTGGCTTTGAAACGTTACATTTGAATTTAATAAATTATAGAAGTCCTGTTGAAAACCAAAATTTAGCAGGTTCTCTGTAGTACTTAAAGACAAATATTTCCATATAAAAATTATTTGCCAAGTCAGAAATTTTAGTATTAAATAATTCGTTTTAGACTTTTATTTCGGCTTATTTCAAGAATTTTATTTGATCGAGTGAAGTACTTCCTATTGTGTATCAAAGTAGCACATTCTTTAGACAATGTCTTTAGGTATATTGTATATTTTTAGCAAGGCCATTATTTAATAGTAAATACCTAAAACATTTGATCTAGCAAACCAGTTTTTTCCGCTTAGCCTCGGTGACTCGCCTTAAGACAGGTAATATAAGAAACTGTACGAAGCACCTCGCGCTGCGTTGTGTGACAGTGTAGATAGGCCAACGGCACTGCGTATGCATTTTTATACGAATTCTACTCGTGCAAACACGGTAGAACACGAATAATCCCACATTCCAAGTATGAAAGCGTGCAGACTGGATGCAATTTAGTCGTATTTACACCCAGTCTGCACGCTCTTATAGCACCTAGTAGGTCAGAATTATTTTAGCGTGTTCATATGTATCCGCAAGAGTCAAATTCATACGAAAATGCATCAAAAGTGTGGTCCATGGATCTCGGACAAAGCATATTTTGAAGATCCAAGCTAGATTCAAAACTTTTTTTTCTTAAAAATTCAAGCCTAATGTCAGCTGACAAAGTTCTGCGCCCGGTGCCAGCCAGACACTGCTGTATGACAGTTTATGAGTCAACGCACAGGTTTGTAGTCGAGCTCTCGCTATCAAGCAAGTGGAATGCTTTGCAGTCAACCTGCACCTTCATACATTTCTTTTTACATTGCAAATTCTAGGAGCCACGTTGGAAATTTAGCCGTAGCGCGTTGTATCTGTCCAAGCCTTTACTGTATTGTTAGATAACTTTGTGCCTAGCATCGTTTTGAGTAACACTTTAACGGTCACTAAACTAGCGTTTATCAAATAATAGTTTATTTTAGTCTCTCATGTAAAACCACAATAATTCTGCGATGAATACCAGCTGATGCTCGAGACTTCACCCACGTGGTTTCAAACTCTTTGATTTTCCGGGATAAAAGTATTATTTGTATCATTAACATCTAAATATATAAAAGGAAAAGGTGACTGACTGACTGACTAGCTGACTGATTTTATCAACACACAGCTGAATCTACTGTACTGATAGGGCGGCAATTTGGCATACAGATAGATATTATGACGTAGACAAAAATGGTTCTTTTTATTTATTTATTCAGATACAAGTTAGAACTTGACAGCAATCTCACCTGGTGGTAAGTGATGATGCAATCTAACTGTTTAAATATCATTGTTAGGTTTGCCGCTTGCTTAGTGGCCTACACGTTTATGTCATATCCAGAATGCTTCCCAACGTCCAGCAGAGGAGGCCATTACGGCTCGGCTAGTGATGGAAAACGCCACGTTTTGCTGCACAAAGGGAATCTTTGATTGAGTTACTCTGGTCGCTACAGCCTACACTACTTATGTAATACTCAGATGAAGATCTCCGAGTCTTTCTCTCTGTGTGTCGCATTACTGAGCCATATTCGTTAATAATTGGTGTATGCTGTGATAGCCTGTAATAGTAATTAGGTTTTTTCCACTTGCTTGTAATTTGCCACTTTCCTAAAGAAAGGATTTCGCTATAGAGGACTGTTATCGGGTCTTTACTGGCCGCACGCCAACAATTTCCAAGAGGACTGTAATGGAAATTGCTGGACAGTTTCATACTGATGACGAGGTTCTTTATGGTGTAGGACTGTAGGCTAAAATAATTAATACAATAAATTAGGTCCCAATGTGGAGTCATAAAACAATATTTAATAATAATAATAATAAATACACTTTATTTGCACAACCACAAGAAGGATTACATTAAAGAATAAAAAACACAGACAGAAGGAAGATACAAAAGGCGGCCTTATCGCTAATTAGCGATCTCTACCAGGCAACCTTAAAGATTGAAAAGTATAAGGAAAATTAGACTGCAGGTGGTGTGTAATATACTAATAAACATACATTCAAATAACTGATACTGATTTAGAGTTAGATTTACAAAAAAAAATAATTGAAGTATGTGCCAAATTAATTAGTCACCAAATTAATTAATTTAAACAAAAACTTTTCACTCTACGGGGACGATATTATATACCAGATAATATAGTGAAAAAATTATTGTCCAAACAAATAACTTAATCATTAAATTGTTAAGGTAAAGTATTCATTACAATGCACTAACAAATTGATGTACACAGTGTGTTCGGTCGGATTTTGTGCTACCGCGTCGTTTCCGATGGTATCGCATATAGTGAAAAAATTATTGTCCAAACAAATAACTTAATCATTAAATTGTTAAGGTAAAGTATTCATTACAATGCACTAACAAATTGATGTACACAGTGTGTTCGGTCGGATTTTGTGCTACCGCGTCGTTTCCGATGGTATCGCATATAGTGAAAAAATTATTGTCCAAACAAATAACTTAATCATTAAATTGTTAAGGTAAAGTATTCATTACAATGCACTAACAAATTGATGTACACAGTGTGTTCGGTCGGATTTTGTGCTACCGCGTCGTTTCCGATGGTATCGTATATATTATTAAGTCATAACTGATTTAATATTATAATGGGTCATAAATTAATTCATTTATGTTCACTACTAGCTGATGCCCGCGACTTCGTCCGCGTGGAATTAGGTTTTTAAAAATCCCGTGGGAACTCTGTGAATATCCTATGTATATAGTACTCTGTGGTGAATATTGTTACTCAGTGTCATAGTGTTTTTTTTAAACACATAAATTCCGTGATTATGCCAAAAATATGACCTCCCTGGCGCAATGGTAAGCGCTGTGGTCTTATCCTGGGTTCAATTCCCGGTAGGGATTTGGAATTTTATAGTTTCTAAATTTCTGATCTGATCTGGTGGGAGGCTTCAGCCGTCGCTAGTTACCACCCTACCGGCAAAGCCGTGCCGCCAAGCGATTTAGCGTTCCGGTACGATGCCGTGTAGAAACCAAAGGGGAATGTGTTTATCAAAAACTGCCGTACCCCTTCCAGGTTAGCCCGTTTCCATCTTAGACTGCATCATCACTTACCACCAGATGAGATTGCAGTCAAGGGCTAACTTGTATCTGCATTTTTTTTAAAGCAGATGTTTAATTTTACTTCAAAAAAAAAGCCTTTATTTGTAATACGTAATTAAGTTTGTACATTACTAATTAATAAATAATAATCAAATAGTAATCATTCATGTTTTATATTTTATTGTGTTAGACTGTAGTTTACTACTTGTTTCTCTTCTTAGATGAATCCTTATTTTTTAAATAAATATATTTTTAATTTTACTTATTTGCTACTTAATCAAAATCCCGCTCGAATAAAACTTTGCGAAGTGGGCTAGGGCATAAGGCAATCCCAAATTTCAGTGATTTCCCGCGGGAGATATTAATGGTGGAACCGCAGCCAGCCGGGAGTCCGACTTAAATGTAAAAAGTAAAGTAATGGCCACTCGCCACTCCGGTCCCGGAAAACTGTTTTTCTATTGAGTCGACTAGAGTGACTCACTTAGAAAATCAAGTCTTTATGGAATTTTTAAAAAAGGTTTATTAGTTGTGCTCTCCAAGCATACGTAGTTCGGCTCTCATTTGAAAATTAGCCAATCTAACTTTGTGTAATGTTTTAAAAACTATTTCTGTGGTTTTCCATGTTTCCTTAATAAATTCAGTAAAATATTCAGTTTCAAAGTTAAGTTAAACTGTTTGATAGAAATCTGGCAAACTACAGACTAGATATTAGTTTCGAGAACGTGTCTACAAAAGTGCTACAAAATGACATCGAATTTGATTGGTAGATATTCAAAAGAGAGCCAAACAGCATTCTGAACCAGTGGTAAATTAAATTAGTTAACGATTCAAAAGTACTTGAAATAAGTCTACTTGAATAAAATATATTCTATTCTATTCTAAACCATGTACGTTTGCTTGGAGTGCGCTTCAACCACCCTACCTTCAAAGCCTCAGATTTTAGAGCCTCAATAGTTCAACGTTTAAAGGTACGGACTGAAATCCGAAAGGTCGCCGGTTCAAACCCCACCGGTTGCACTATTGTCGTACCTACTCCTAGCGCAAGCTTCACGCTTAATTGGAGGGAATAGAAGAATGTTAGTCAAAGGCCATGGCTAATATTCTTTAAAAACAAAGCCGTACCGCCAAGTGATTTAGCATTTTGGTACGATGCCGTCTATAAACCAATAAGGGTTATCTATGGGTTTAATAGAATTGCTATACCTGTTTCTTATAAGTTAGTCCACTTCCATCAGTTAGTACTAGTTGAGATCGCAGTCAAGGGGTAACATTGTACTGGAATTAAAAAAAACCGGCCAAGTGCGAGTCAGGCTCGCGCACCGAAGGTTCGGTAGGTACTACAGTCGTATTTTTTTGGACATTTTGCACAATAATTCAAAAACTATAATGCATTAAAATAAATAAAAATCTGTTTTAGAATGTTCAGGTAAAGCCCTTTAATTGATACTACACTTGATATACTTATCTTACTTCGAAAATTAAAAATACTAATTATTAGTTCATGACCACAATTTAATATTTTTGTGTGATGTAACCGTAAATTCACGGATTTCAGATTTTTTCGCTTATGTCTGCTATAAGACCTACCTACTTGCCAAATTTCATGATTCTAAGTCAACGGGAAGTACCCTGTAGTTTTCTTGATAGACCGACAGACAGACAGACAACAAAGTGATCTAATAAGGGTTCCGTTTTTCCTTTTGAGGTACGGAACCTTAAAAACTGCCTACACTTACTTCCACCGCTGAACCAACAATACTAAGGAGTTATAATCGTTACTTCTGTATTCTATTTCTATAGAGTTCCCACGATACGGCAGCGATTACCGTTAAACGAAACTACCCTCAGACCGTAACACAGGCCATTACAGATTATGGGGCTTATTACCCTGCCTTGCTTTGCCTGAGGTTTAAAAGTGTATCATCAGTTTTAAGCTGCAAAGATTTTTGCTTTAGCTACGCTGTAGCATAAACGGTATATGGCAGGACTAGAAGACCGCCCTGTACCCGTAGTACAAGATTTTACGTCTCACCAAATCAAACCAAATTCGAGAGTCGAAATACTTCCGCGTTAAAGTAAAATGGACCTAAACAGCCTTGAATTGAAGTCTAATATTCAATGCCACTGATTTTAATTACGCAATGTTTCCGCTTGGAGCGCTGGCTGTGGAAGTGTAGACAAACTTGAGCTTTAAAACAAGGCATTTAAGATCCAGTTTACTGTAACGCGGAAGTATTTCGACTCTCGAATTTGGTTTGGTTTGGTGAGACGTAAAATCTTGTACTACGGGTACTGGCTACGATCGGATTTAAAAAATCAGCGTGGGGATAGAAATTTCAAAATATCCTGGGACAATGTTTTTCTTCATTTTGTAACCGAAACGCCAAATACCAATTTTCATGGATATAACTCGAAAAATTAAGGACTTTCATACAAACTTTCATCCTCTATTATATAGGGGGTTTTACCCCTTAGGGGTGGAATTTTCAATTTTTTTTATTTTTATTCTTAACCAAAAGCCTAAGTACCAATTATTATCATCGATGTAACTTTAAAAATAACGGACAGTCTCAGTGGCACGAATCATGATGTTAAAATAGCTTAAACTGGTATAAATAATTAAGCATGGTATTTAATGTCCTAGAATGTATGTTCCTCGGTAACTCTTTGATACTCCGATAAGTAGAACAAGTAGCCTATGCCGTGTTAATTTAGGATATAAGCTAATCTCAGGTACTCAGATAAAATCTAAGGTACAATCTATTTCCGTTGCACATTTCAGCCAAATCCGACTCCTCCTCCGACGACCAAACACTCGCACTCACACACACACACACACACACACACACACACACACACACACACACACACACAAACACACAACCACACAATGATGGTGTGGGTAATATAAAACTTTTAAAACTTAATTTTCGTAAATAATTTTAAATACATATCAAAAATTGCGCGACCGGCAGGAATCGAACCTGCATCTTCTGGGTTCGCGCCCGATGCCTTGACCATCCGGCCACGGTTTCGCTTACTGCAAGTGACGAAATTGGTGATATGTATGTTAACTCAGTATTGAAGCGACTGTTTAATGCCATCTAGTAGCGACACTTTGCAGTTATCAATTTTCGTAATTAAATTACTTGTATGTATTATATAATTTGCATATATTCACTGCCAGTAAGTAAGTACCTCACAAAATTTGGGTATCATTCGTGCAAAATGAGAAAGGCTAACTTAATTATGAATACGCGGACAGTTCGCGCAAATGAATTCACAAAACGCTAATCCCGCTAATGCGAACAGCATTAAAGCGGCACTAATTACTTAGTAATTAAAAGCTCTCAAAGTTAAGTAAGCGACGAAAAAGTTTCCTAGACTCACTTTTTCCTTAGCAACTTTCTGTAAAATAATCTGTACCTACTATAAAATTCAAAGTCCTGACTGACTGACTGACTTATATCAACGCACTACCTAAATAGCTGGTTCTAGAGACATAAAATATGGAGAGTGTGTTCTTAGTAAAGAGTAAGTATCCACTAAGAAAGGATTTTTGAAAATTCAACCCCTGAGGGGCTAAAGTAATTGTTTGAAATTGTGTTCTAAATATATATATAAGGAAAAGGTGACTGATCTATCAATGCACAGTTCAAATTACTGGACGGATCGGGCTGAAATTTGGCATCTACTATTATGACGTAGGCATCCGCTAAGAAAGGATTTTTGAAAGTTCAAGCCCTAAGGTCCTAAAATAAGGGTTTGAAATTGAAATTTAAATTTGAAAACACGCTAATGATGTCGCGGGAATAAGCTTGTTTAAACAAAAATAGAAACTCTTGAGTCTTGAGCGGTAAATAAATAAAATAATAGAAAACAGTGTCTGTATTTGCACTAAATGAATTAAACGCTCACATACATTTTAATATCTGTTCAATTTACACATCATTAGGCCGAATAGTAGTTATTTGGGCGATTTTAATTCCCATATAATGCGGGAACTGTTATTCCATTTGCAATAATATTAAGGTTATTTATGTGGATAGGTACAGCATTTTGTTTTGGATGCGTTGATTAAATTTACACCCCATTACTTCTAGTAGGGATGGGTCAGGATTCAGGGTGAACATAATCAAGTTAGCCCCCCCATATTGTGTAAGAAAAACGTATTCATCGTAATCGTCAACAAATTCTGCTCTTTGATTATTTGATTCGCTGTTTACATTTTTTCACAGCCAATCAAAGGGCAGAATTTGTTGACGATTACGATAACGATGAATACGTTATTCTTACACGATCAGGGGGGCAGGCTGGCTCAGGTTGGGATAAGATATCAAGCTTGGTACGGTACGACGCAAGATACAGTGATACGGATACGGTGCTTGGATCAGGCAAATTGTAATTAGTAGAGTGTGCTCAGGAACTTTTCGATCTTGTCCCCCCTTCACCATTTTACCACCGAACCGCAAGACGTCGGGCGAGTTTCCATCCTTATGTCGTCGACATTCCATCTACACGCACGAAACGTTTTGCGTCATCATTCCTCATACGCATGGCTAAGGTTTGGAATACTCTTCCGCGATATGTGTTTCCTGCCAATTACAACCCGGGTATCTTTAAAACAAGAGTGAATCGGCATCTTCTAGGTAAACGCGTCCCATCTTAGGCCATATCATCACTTCCCATCAGGTGTGATTGTGGTCAAGCGTACACCTATAATGAATAAAAAAAAAAAAATATCTGGAGCCGGCTACACCCCTTAATCCTTAGTGATGCGTCCACAAACTAAAAAGCATTATAGCTTTGCCATAGTAGATACTGTAATATATAGCTGTAGGTTGCAAACGCATCATATTAGAAGAAAGGTGATGCAAAATTATGTAGGTTAGATTAAGAAATGTTATTAAAACAATAGTATGTAAGATTTCGTTAATAAGTTGGTTGATCATAAAGGTGTGATTCCGAACCACGCTGCGTGCAGCAGCGCTGCCGTAACAGTGCTGTCACTAGCTGTCAAAGTCAGGACTTTGACAGCTCGCGACAGGTCGCGGCACTACTGGTCCCCGTACAATCTCTATAAGGTTATATGACATTAACATTCCGAGCTAGGCAGCAATGTTCCGCTACATTGCTGCCGCGACATTGCTGCCTAGCTCGGAATGTAATGTCATATTTAAGCTTATAGAGATTGTATGGAGACCAGAAGTGCCGTGACAGGACTGTGACAGCTGGTGACAGCACTGTTGCGGCAGCGCTGCTTCGTGCAGCGTGGTTCGGAATCATGCCTTTAGACATCTATATATATAAAAGGGAAAGGTGACTGACTGACTGACTGACTGACTGATCTATCAACGCACAGCTCAAACTACTGGACGGATCGGGCTGAAATTTGGCATGCAGATAGCTATTATGACGTAGGCATGCGCTAAGAAAGGATTTTTGAAAATTCAACTCGTAAGGGGGTGAAATAGGGTTTTGAAATTTTGTAGTCCACGCGGACGAAGTCGCGAGCATAAGCTAGTACATACTTACATACTATATATATATAAAAGGGAAAGGTGACTGACTGACTGACTGACTGACTGATCTATCAACGCACAGCTCAAACTACTGGACGGATCGGGCTGAAATTTGGCATGCAGATAGATATTATGACGTAGGCATCCGCTAAGAAAGGATTTTTGAAAATTCAACTCCTAAGGGGGTGAAATAGGGTTTTGAAATTTTGTAGTCCACGCGGACGAAGTCGCGAGCATAAGCTAGTCACTCAATAAACACGTCTACACCATCGCCGTCTCTATCAATCTAACCAACAAATAAAAGATATATCTCAATAAAACTACGACAAAATATTATAAGGCTATGTAAAAAACAGTAAGTACAAAGATTATAATGGAATTGAATAGGGCGATATTAAAATTCCAGTGCAATAAAGGATCAAGACGTCTCGGCGTCTCATTATCCCGGCAGGTGACTATCGATTGACTTTTATATTTGAATGGCCGCTTACCGCTTTCAGTCTTTTCCTACCTTCGTAGCTAGGTAAATACCGCATTTAGCGAGATTTTTATTTACCTACCTACGTCATCATCATCATCATGATCACCCTATCACCGGCTCACTACAGAGCATGGGTCTCCTCTCAGAGTGAGAAGGGTTTTGGCTATAGTCTATCACGCTGGCCATGTGCGGATTGGTAGACTTCACAGTTCACATACCTTTGAGAACATTATGGAGAACTCTCAGGTATGCAGGTTTCCTGACAATGTTTTCCGTCACCGTTAAAGCAAGTGATATTTAATTACTTAAACGCACATAATTCCGAAAAGTTAGAGGTGCGTGCCCGGGATCGAACTCCCAACCTTGGATATCACAGCAGGGTTATGTTCGCCTAAACCTATTTTATGGTAGTATCATTCTCACTATTCTTATCAGACTATTAAGTTCTGATTACCCCCTCGATTAAACTATTCAGATCTATAAAGTTTTATGAATGCCATTGGACACTTTTACTGCCCGAGGCGCGTTCACACTTAGCATCTGTTTCCATTACCCTCAAACGATAATTCAATAGGAACGACAGAAAGTACTGTTAACCGTCATCCCCATACTGTGTAGATTTAGAATGGTTTATGGATCTGTCTGGCCAGTTTTATCACTTTTAACACATTCTTTTCTCTTGTTTAGTTTTAGAACAAAAAGCAAACATATTTAAAAATAGTTAGAACAGTTATTTGAGTGCCTTGAAATCTATAAGTACCTAGATGACCATTAATATGAATTTGTATTACATCACTGATTTAAAATACATAATATTAACAACATATTGACTGGTAGACAGTTGATTGACACTTGATAGTAATTTTGAATTGTACGTGTAGGTTCGAAAACAAACTGAAAAACGTACAAATAACTTCAAATAATAATTACAGACCAAAATAATCCAGATTAAACGTATTGGTTCAAAGGATAAAGAAAAAATGTCTATAGGTATTATTCTTTATTCAGAAAGGCTTTAAAATTTACATGACTGCCTTGCCATTAGTAAGAAAATGGCGTTTTAAAAGAAACGATGCCAAATCAAATTCGCAGTCAGTGGGGACTGGGGTCATCTGATAACAGTGATCTATGAAATAAATAACAGTAGGTTTTTGGATTTTCAAATTAATTGCAGTATCTAAAATTTTAATTTCGTAATCTGTAAATTAAAATTTTACAGCTATCATTCGCACTCCGAACACTATTAACATTAGCATGTCAGTGATGCGATCTTGAAGTCTTTATCCTTTCCAAAATCACCCAAAAGTCCCAACGCGCCTAAAAATGTTTTTACTTCAATTGTCAAATAAAAGTAAGAACATAAAACCCAACAGTAAAAGTGAAATCTACTGCACTAGCATAGGCAGTTTTTAAATCTGTCAGCACTCCAAACACTATTAACATTAGCATATTATCAGTGATGCGACCTTGAAGTTTTTACCTGTGGCGGTTGCCAGGGATGCAACTAGATGGCGCTATTCAATGGATAACATTTCATGACGCGGTCCTGAACAAATTTACCGCCGACAGTACTCGCACTAACGAAGTTTTCTGCAATCTGAACTATATTAAGAAGTTTCAAGATACAACCGTCGCGCGTCGGCCCAGTTGGCGCTACCGAGCACAACCAACCGCTCGGTGGGAGATCTCCCTTTGGTCGAGTCTATACTCCGCTCCCTTACATAAAAAATAAAAAATAAAAAAATAAAAATAAAAATAGCTTTATTTTCCTTTCATATTTACATTATCTTATTTTACTAATAATTAATGATTTATATCCAAAAATAGTATATTAGAAAGGACCGCTTTTAGCGGTGAAAGCCTCCTCCAACCTTTTCCATGACTCTCTATCTTTTGCGACTCTACTCCTTGCCGTGCCTGCCACTCTCCCGTACATACCCATCTCGAAAACGCCCAACGCACCTAAAGAAGTTTCTCTTCAATATTGTCAAATAAAAGTAAGAACATAAAAACCCAAAGGTAAAAGTGAAATCTACTAAAGAATTCAGCAGCATTTTATTTACAAAAGATCTATCTAAACACTGTTCAATGTCGAGGCGTGAAACGGCTTTAATATTTAACTATTTGAGCGCCCGTTTTTTCGCACGGTCCGTTATAATGCAAACAAACTCTTATCTGTGCAGCGCATTCACGGATCAGGCTGAAATTACACTGCAAATGTTAGGTTGCCGTCAAATAGAGGTACAGGCAAAGCTGATACTGCTTATAGTAATAAAATAGGGCTTGATCTGAGCTAGATTTACATCAGACACCGTAGCCGACAGTAAATTGACCTCTAGTAAGAGATTTCGGCTTCGTAGAGCGCTGTCTCTATCACTCATACCTATGTGACGTTTTGTCGGTCTCAACGACAGAGACAACGCTCTACGAAACCGAAATCTCTTTCTAAAGGTCGATGTACAATATTTCCTGTCGGGTACTGTACATAATAGGTGTACTTTTATCTACCTACTAGATGATGCACACTTCGTCCGGGTGAATTGAGACTTCAAAAATTGGAACTCTGTGATTTTCGGGGATAAAAAGTAGCCTTGTCCCTCTCCAGGCCTTAAACTATACCCATTCAAATAATCACGTCGATGCGTTGCTCCGTTACGACGTGATTGAAGGACAAACCAACAAACAAACACACTTTCACATTTATAATAGAGGTAGTGATGTAGGGATTATTATTACTTAGTAGGTATGGGTTAGTAGTATCAATAATGAAAAGCACTGACCCCTAAGAAAGGTGATCTCAGTTTAGAGGTCTAAATAAAAACTATACCGTAGGTATCACTTACTTTACTTCACGTAATGAGCACTAAAAGTATCGTGGCAAGTAAATAATGCATACATTTTTAGCCATTTCTTTTCTTGCAGGCTTTACTTTGTATCGTTAAGCTACTCGAATTCCATTAGCCAGCCTCTTACCATTACTAAGTCATTCGCAAAGAGATGCTCCAACATTAATAGTTTGGGAGCTGGAGGTAATATCTTTTAAATAACAACAACGCCTTTTAAGAGAAGTAACCCCATTAACCCTTTCGTGTTACCCAACGCTTTGCATTAAAACGTACTTTGGTTCTCTAATTTTAACCAATCAAACTCTATAAATTTTGTAGACATGTTCCTAGAAACAATTAGGTATTTATGCCTATAATTGCAGATTCTGTAAAATGTGTAATTTTAAAATTACATAGGCTCAAAGATTTATATACAAATCTTTGAGGTAGACTTGACGCACCTTTGAGAACATTATAGCTAATACTCAGGCGAGCAAGTTTCCTCACGATGTTTCCCTTCACCATTTACGCAAGTGATATTTAATTACTTAAACAACACATAACTCCGAGAAAAGTTAATTAGCGTGAGCCCCAACTACCCAAATAGATGGTCAACGTCTTAACCAATAGGTTACCATAAAAGTTACAAAGGTATCGAATTCTGACAAAGTAGATTTTTATAATAGTTAAAAACCGGCCAAGTGCGAGTCAGGCTCGCACACTGAGGGTTCCGTACTACAGTCGAGTAGTACGACATTTTGCACGATACTTCAAAAACTATGATGCATAAAAATAAATAAAAATCTGTTTTAGAATGTACGGGTAAAGACCTTTCATATGATACCCCACTTGATATAGTTATCTTACTTCGAATATTGAAAATACTAATTATTAGTTCATGACCACAATTTAATTTTTTTGGTGTGATCTAACCCTAAATTCACAGTTTTCAGATTTTTCCCCTAAAGCCAGCTATAAGACCCACCTACCTGCCAAATTTCATGATTCTAGGTCAACGGGAAGTACCCTGTAGGTTTCTTTACAGACAGACAACAAAGTGATCCTATAAGGGTTCCGTTTTTCCTTTTGAGGTACGGAACCCTAAAAATTAGTTGTATATTCCACCGGCTCTTAAACTAAAATTAATAAACTAAACGGATAAACCTAAGTGAAACGCAGAGCCCCACTCTATTCATTACCAACTATCGAGTCCACAACTAAATCCGTTCGGATATCGGGTTTGATTCCCCGTTTAAAGTCGAATAGGCCGGAAATCGATTGCTTTTGAAGCTTCACGTTCGAGTCGTAGGCGGGAAACGAGGAAATGGAATTTTTCTGGATGCGTCTATATTTTTGTGTCGGCTTATTTCATTCTGTTAGAGTTGTTTATGTGCTTCTATTTTCATTGGTTTTGATTTATATGCCGAATTGATATTTTAAAGGCTAAAATTTCAAGATATTTATTACAGTTTAGGATTCTTAGTATCTTAGTTCTTATTTTATCTTCTTAAAAAGCCCGAGCCCTTTATACCAAAATAAATAAAGATTTTAAAGAACGGACTGTGAAGCTGAAGTGGCAATACCAAAATTTAAGCCTCGATAGGTCAACGGTTAAAGGAGCGGACTTAAAACCGAAAGGTCACCGGTTCAAATCCCACCCGATGCACTATTGTCGTACCTACTCCTAGCACAAGCTGTACGCTAATTGGAGGGGAAAGGGGAATATATGTAAGTCAGCAACTTAGATAATATTCTTTTTTTTTTTAAAAAAAAGGGCAGGGCACATAGTTCTAAAACCGACAGATGTTGGGGTCCCAAGGTGCTAGAATGGCGACCTCGCACCGGAAAGCGCAGCGTTGGAAGTCAAAGTCTAAATTATTTCTTCAAAGTGGTACCTACCCACAGATATCATCTGTGGTGGTACCATTGTACACTTATTGAACGTTAATGGTTGGATTTGTAAAATGACGTAATGGTGATAATATTAATTACGTATACTTAAGCTACCTAAAGCTACGAGGGTTCCAAACGCGCCCAGGTCTGAGAAGAGCCCACAACAAACTCTTAGAAAATCACTGTCAGGTTGATAGATGACATCAAACGAGTCGCAGGGAGCCGCTGAACTCGGGCGGCGCAAGACCGTGGCGTGTGGAAGTCCCTACAAGAGACCTATGTCCAGCACGTATATTGAGTGACGATGATGATGATTATGAAGTACGTGAAGTCGCAGGCAAAAGCACGCACGAATGGATGTGCCTATAACCCGCCTGCCTATTCAAAGTGTCGGATTTTCAGTTATTCGTCGCTTCCAACAAACGTATAGCCATGAGGGTAGAACGGAAATAACGCGCTTAATAGATTCGCCTCGGCTCAAAGCGCTGACAACGGCTAATCTATTTATGGGAAAACACATTGCGACTGTTTTGTCTGCTGTCTGAAATACATATTTTAATTTCAATTTCAAATAATTTATTTCAAATAACTTGAGTTTACAGTAGCTGTAGGAGGTTGGAGCCTTCTTTCAGGAGTAGGCGAACTACTCCTGTGTCAGAAGACACCGCTCTTCCTTAACAATATTTTCATCAGCGATATCAAGCAAACGTGTGTGAGTTAGTAAGTGTATGGATAGATATATGTATGAAAAAAAAAATGAAAAATGAAAAATGAAAATCTTTTTTATTCGTATAAACTTTTACAAGTGCTTACGAATAGTCGGATGCATCTACCACTGGTTCGGAATGCCTTTCCTGCCGAGAAGAACCAGCAAGAAACTCGGCGGTTGCTCTTTTCAAATATTTGATATAGGTACAAAATTATGCCATGTATAAAATAGTATTTGCAGTCTTGTGCGTTGCTGGAACGAGCTGCAGGTCAAATCCACGCTCTTTTATCATTTAGATAATCTTCAATTGTGTAATATGCTTTTTTCAGGAGCATATTTTGTGTGTATTTGTGTGTGTGTGTGTGCGTGTGTGTGTGTGTGCGTGTGTGTGTGTGCGCGCGTGGTATATGCTTATATTATGAAATATTTAATAATGTCACAGTGTATCTGTGTGTCTGCGCCGTGATAACCTTATGGTAGGGGGTTCGAACCCACGCACGCAGCTCTAACTTTTCGAAAAAAGAGATTGGCCGGTAAAAGAAGAAAAGAGAGAAGAGAGAAGTTGGTACTGTTAATAGATTCGCTGCGACATAGCGTTGGTAAGAGATAATCTATTTATGAGCAAGCGTCGTGCTCTGCGGTGCACTCGCATTTGCATGATTGCGTTTTTGTGTTTGCCATTGAATTTTAATGTGAGTAATGAGGCTAAACTAGTTTCAAGCTAAAAAGGGACTAGCTGCAGACAATCGTCTGGACTTACTCTTAGAGAGGCATAAAAGCACTGCTTACCCAAGAAATAGTTACCTAGTTGAAATAATGCCTAAAGCGCTGAAAGTAGTGCCTAAAGCGCACCGCATCTCTGAGCAATGCCTTAAGAAACTTTTTTTATTATATTAAGTTTCGCAAGTTCCATTATCATTTTTGAACAACGTACGCCATACCAAAGTTTTACTTATTATAAGTCCCGCAAATTGTTAATGCGCGTGACCGCCATTTTAGTGACGTAGGCACTAGACTGAAGTTTCAAGCTGATGGTAAATTTTTACTTAAATATACGTTACTTAATAAAGCTAGCCTTATCTAATTACTATATAAATCATGCCCGCGTGGAAATTTCGATATTAATGAGACATGGTTCCAGCGCAATAGCAATTTGCGGGACTTATATGTGTTTTACTTACAATAAAAAAACGCCAGGTCCAATAAATGGCTGTTCCGCAACTTACCTGAAAATAAAATAAAAAAACAAATTGAGTGCATACTCATCAATCATTTGGTTAACAACAGAATATATCCTATTACAGAACACATTTACAATGAACAAAATGCAATTGCGATTTTCATTCAAAAAAGTGGTCGAGTTCGAGTCAAACTTAAAAAAAAATAAGAATAGTAGCCATATTACATGGCTTATATTCCCCTTTCCTCTCCAACTAAGCGTCAAGCTTGTACTAGGAGTAGGCACGACAATAGTGCAACGGGCGGGGTTTGAAAATATTTAGGGTTTGAAATAATGTTTATTATTATTTGTTATAGCGGCAACAGCTGTGAAAATTTCAACTCTCTGCCTATTATGGGTCACCAGATAGGTACAGCCCGCTGACACACAGACGGACGGATGGACGGACGGACGGAAAGCGGAGGCTTAGCAATAGGGTTCCGTTGGCACCATTCGGGTACGCAAACCTAAAAAACTGATATACTGCTACTTTTTTCAGAAGATAATTATTGTCTTCAAAATTTAGAAGGCGATAGCTTACTATAAAGTTTGTTAATATAAAGTTTGATGTGACCTACCGGTTTAGTACAAATTTGTTGTGTTTTTGGTCACGTGGATTGATTATTTTCCACTATTCGCCACCATTTTAGCATGCAGAAGAGAAATTTCAGTTTAAACAACAACTTTTTACATCTATTGTGACAATCGCAAACCGCAATGCAATAACTCGGCAAGTTTCGTAATACCGGCTACAAAAAGATCCGCGATACCGTCATTGGCCGGGCGCCATTTTATTATTATGATTCATTTGTTTCATCCCGTACTCAATGGGATCCATTAAGGTCTTTGATCTACGATTATGGGAAGATAAATTTCAGCGAGCGTAGATCAAAACTTTTAAAAGGATTGATCCATTTGTGTCATTGCACAAGAGCTATTGGGTTTGATTGTAATATTGTAATGGTCATTTCTGATAGGATTTTATTATTGCCACCACTTGTTTTGTTAATACTGAATATTGAATATACAGGGTGTAACCAAAACGCGGGCAAAAACGAAGACAGGTAATAAATAAATAAATAAAATGTTTTTATTTCGACCAACAAGGATCATATTGGTGTTAGTAATTACACGAAACTTAAACCTAATTGTTAGTAATTATTAATATTAGTGTTAGTAATTACACGAAACTTAAACCTATTTGTTAGTAAAAAATCTATAACTATTTAAATTAGGACAGGATCGATTTGCCAGCACGTGAATCATACAACAGTGATTCAAGTACTGGCAGTCGATCCTGTCAGAAAATACCTTCAGGAGGCCGTTGGGGCTGGACCGGACTCTACGCAACAGGGATGTGCACCGCTTTCGCATAGTAAAAAACAGTCTACATGCGCCTCGGCGAACATCCCTGACGCGCTGCAGAATCTGGGCAGCCCCATCAGCATCCTGAATGCATTATTATATTGTACACGCAGGGCATTGTACTGCTTTTGTGTGTAATCGATCCACAGGCTGCTCGTGTAGAAGGAGGTGCAATATGCTCTGAAAAGAGTGATTTTGACGGCTACAGAACAACGAGCAAACCTGCGGACGATCATGTTCGCCCTAACTGACAACGCCCTGCGTTCTCTCTCTATATCTGCATCGTCTTTCAGGTCAGAGGATATAACATGCCCCAGGTATTTAAACTGCTGCACTCTCTTTAGTGGAGTGTCATACAGCTTTATAGGTGGTACAGTGGGAGGAAGTGTTTTTCCCCTGGCCTGAAAGACCATGCATTCACTCTTCTTGACATTGTAGGTCAAGCCGTGACTGTGGGCATAGGTCTCACAAATGCCCAACAGTTTCGTGATACCACAGACAGACGCACTCAGCAACACCATGTCGTCTGCATAACTAATGTTATTGAGACACGCTCCATCAATATGACATCCGACACGCGTACTGCTAAGTAATAGCACTGATAATATGATTGTTACATCCTGTATATTCAATACTAGCTGATGCCCGCGACTTCGTCCGCATGGAATTAGGTTTTTAAAAATCCCGTGGGAACTCTTTGATTATCCAGGATAAAAAGTAGCCTATGTCACTCTCCAGGTCTTTACCTACTCATAAAAAAAATCACGTAAATCCGTTGCACCATTGCGACGCGATTAAAGGACAAATCAATAAACCAACAAACAAACACACTTTCGCATTTATAATAAGGGTAAGTAACTGATTCTTATATTTTTCGTCAAACAAATTTTAATAAAATAATGTAGGACTAGGTGTGAAAATTCTTTTTCCTATTTCTGATGGCGCCTAACATTTTTGCGCGGCTATTTCGTAAAATCAGAATTTATTACGTCACTGATCCGCTTTTAAGCAAGGCTTTTAAAGCGCCGCTCGAAATATGTAAAGGGATGATGAATGAGACATCGCCGCGCGGGAAAACGGTCACTGCGATGTAATTTTGTGACGAGCATTTGCTTTAACATTTTTATAAAATTATCTTATGCCCGCGAATTCGTCTGCGTGGACTACACAAATTTTGAACCCTTATTTTACCTCCTTAGAGATTGAATTTTCAAAAATCCTTTCTTAGAGGATGTCTACGTCATAATAACTATCTGCATGCCAAATTTCAGCCCAATCCGTCCAGTAGTTTGTCAGGGAGTCGGTCAGTCAGTCAGTCAGTTACCTTTTCGTTTTATATATTTAGAAGATTAGGCTAAAAGGTTTAATACGACATACATTATTATTTGTGTTTGTTGTGGGCTTAACCACCGGTTGTTGAACAATTTGCTTCAATAAATTCAAAACCACGAAGTATAATCGCAGTATGAAATAATTCAGTTGGCATACATAAAGATTCGCCGGTACTCGGTAGGCGGGCGTTGATTGGAGGAATTATGTTTTGAGGAATGCAATTGCATTAGCTAATGTGCCGGCAATGAAGATGAGTATCATTTTTGTGGATTTAAAGATACTAAATGTGGCTTGTCTTTAATGCACAATCGTACATCTCAATATACAACAAAAGGAAAAGAATTGACTCACTGACTGACTCCTCAAAGCTTGGATAGAAAGCTAAAATTTTGCAAAAAGTTCCCTGTATAATGTACAGAAAGAATAAAGTTAGATTTTTCGAAATGAAGAGCATTCATATTTTCACCGTGCGATGTCGCGACCGGGTGGTCTCAACTCTCAAGCCAACATAGAAAAGGTGGATTTAAAGCATATTATAACAGTCAATTTAAGACAGTGTGTTGTGGTTGGGCTCAAAAATATGTTTATTTAATACAAGTACGCAGAAAGATTAGTAATCTGGGACATAGGTATTTGACGATAAAGTGTAGTAACAATTATTATTATTCTTTATGTTAAAGAACCGTTGTAACAAAGAAACTGAAGTACAAAAAACAAATTTAAATAACTGATTTACATTGGAATCCCAAAGTGTTGGAATGGCAACTGGAAAGCGCAGCTTTATTAGATCCCCAATATCATCTATAGATGAATAGACAACATCGAATGCGTCATAAAAGAACTGCTGTATATAGGTGGTGGACGACCCCGGTGTGTGGAAGGATCAAGAAGGAAGAGACCTATGTCCAGCAGTGGACGTCTATCGGTTGACAACAACAATGATAACGATTTACTTACCAACACCTCAAAGGAATCCAAGATCAAATTAAAGCATGGAAACCCAGCTTCATGCATGAATTTACGTCACAGACTTCCAACTTGTCTCCACTCAACACAAGCGGTACCTTTGCAAGCTTACCGAGTACACTTCACTCAAGTCGGTTCAAGTTTGGCCACAGATTACAAAATACGTAGAGGTACACAAATAAAGTGGGTTGGCACACACTGTAATGTGCCTAAATATAGGCAAGCGAAGTTAACTTGGTCACGCGACCCAAGAAATATACCTACGGAGGCGCAGCGCTCGGTAAGGCATTCGACTAACTCTTATCTCTTTTGAGAAAGAGAGAGAGAGACGTTTATTAAATTACTAGCTGATGGCCGCGACTTCGTCCGCGTGGATTTACGTTTTTGAAATCCCGTGGGAACTCTTCAATTTTCCGGGATAAAAAGCCAGAGAAAGGTAGGGTAGCCTATGTCCTTCCCCGGGATATAAGCTAACCCTGTACCAAATTTCATCAAAATCGGTTGAACGGTTAGGCCGTGAAAACATGACACACTTTCGCATTTATAATATTAGTATGGATAAGCCACTGTGTGAGCTAAATTGCACTTTATTGCGTCGTAACAACAGTCCAAACATCTATGAAGAGTATGGAAAGCCGTGATATTATGCTAGTAAGACCTTTGCTTCCTATTCGGGAGGTCGGGGGCTTGATCCCAGGCTCCCTGACCTCTAACTTTTCAGAGTTTTGTACATTTTGGCACAAAACGTACAAAATACAAACGGTTTTGTAACATTTGGGCGACGTGACGGACTGTGGTCTTAATCTGTCTCATTCTGAGAGAAGACCTGTTCTCAGTAGTGGGCAAGTGACCGCGACGGGTTGGTCATGATAATGATGATTTGGAGTGTTCCTTTTGTGACTAGATGGTTTTATGTATTCTGTGATATCCGTGAAACCTACAATTCCGTAAAATAATCCAACTTATCGAGTTACATCCAGGCAATTTTACATCAACGGCAACCACATTAGCCGACTACCAACCAAATAATGTTCAGTTATGACTAAAATTTTCGGATTTCGTGTAATTGTGATTTACTCGCTGCAACCAATTTGATATACGATAAAGTTATCGCAGATCGGCGAGCCTTTGAAACGTTGGGTTATTTTCAGCGGATTTCGGGCGTAGGGCGGAAATATTGGGTTACGTGCGGTGGGGTTAGTTACTGCGCTTTGTTGCATTGCAAGTGTGAATTGCGAAGCTAATTTTCGGTTAGGTAACTCAATTCTGATTTCGTATCACGACGTTGCATCTGTAATTTCATTTCGCTTATCTAGAAAATCTTATGTACGACTACATTTCTGATTATTATTTATTTGAAAAGAGCAACCGCCGAGTTTCTTGCTGGTTCTTCTCGGCAGGAAAGGCATTCCGAACCAGTGGTAGATGCATCCGACTATTCGTAAGCACTTGTAAAAGTTTATACGAATAAAAAAGATTTTCATTTTCATTTCATTTTCATTATAATATAACTAGCTGATGCCAGCGACTTCGTCCGCGTGGATTTAGGTTTTTAAAAATACCATGAGAACTGTTTGATTTACCGGAATAAAATCATATGTAAAAATAGTAAGAAATAATATCCTACTATTAGGTATATCTTGTCCTTTAATTTCTCTAGATTATAATATATTTAAAAATCTATTAATTCTTAAGTGAATTACTTCAAATAACAGAACAAAAAAAACTTACGAAGAATATCGGATAACCTTTGTGAATTTCATAATCACAAAGTAGGAAAATTAGATATCGAGAAACGGCTTTGAAATATTCAGAATAACATAACGAGAAAGCGCCTTGTGAATATAACATTATAAGAAAATTTGCTGAATTTGCCTCAAGCTAGAGAACCAAATTCTAAACGACTCTCAACCTAATTGTAATATTAGCACTTAATATTTAAGTCATACACGTTTCATAGCGCAATCCACGTACTTTGTATTAGACACTGCTCAAAAATACATAAGCAAAGCGCGGAATGAAACTGAATTAGAGTGGCTACACACGCATTTCTTTAAACTTTTAACTTAATTTCCCTTGACCACTGAAAGGGTTCCGTACCTCAAAAAGAAAAAGAAAACCATTATTACACTCACTTCGTTGTCTGTCTGTCTGTCTGTCGTGTCTGTCCTACAGGGTACTTCCCTTCCTTCCTCCTTCCTTGATCTATGTATAGTGACGAAATTTGGCAGGTAAGTAGGTTGTGTACCAGACATAAGGGGAAAAATCTGAAAACCGTATATATAGGGTTACATCACAAAAAAAATTAATGTGATCATGAACTAGGTATCTAATAATTAGTATTTTCAATTTTCATAGTAAGATAACTATATCAAGTGGGGTATCATATGAAAGGGTAGGAAACTGTACATTCTAAAACATATTTTTATTTATTTTTATGCATTATAGTTTTTGACGTATCGTGCAAAATGTCAAAAAAATACTACTATAGTACGGAACTCTTGGTGCGCGAGTCAGACTCGCACTTGGCCAGGTTTTTTAAAGTTTTACCCGCACTCAATGGGACCTTATTACTAAGCTTCCGCTGTCTGTCCATCCGTCTGTCCGTCTAAATCAAATCCATAATCACCACCCAAAGCGCTCACCACTGCGCCAGGGAGGTCGGCAAACTTGTAGTACAGTACACGGCAGAAAGTAATGTACATCGACCTTTAAAAGGAGATAGCAGATTTGTAGAGCATTGTCTCTGTCGTTGAGACCGACAAAACGTCATATAGGTATGAGTGACATAGACAACGCTCTACAAAGCCGAAATGTCATTCTAAAGGCCGATGTACAGTACTCCAATCAGTTGAATGTGACTCTGAGTAATTTCGACGATTATATAACAGCTTAATTAGTCCGTGTATTACAGTCAGCACTGTACCAAATGAAGCAGCCAGTAATTCGTGTCACATTGGCATGACAATTACACATTCCGCGGTGAAGTAACAGCCATAATACACAATATGAGCGCTTCATCATACATGGAGGACAAATTGCCAGAATTTGGGCTATGTAGGTAATGCGTGGAAAAATTCAGGCCGACCGTAAAGCTTGAATTGAATAATGTGTGTACGATTTTACATGGTAAATGGGGTTTTTTGATATACAGCGTGTGTCTTCTTTTTAGGGTTCCGCACCCGAAGAGTACCAACAGGACCCTATTACTAATCCTCCACTGTCTGTCCGTCTGTCTATCAGCGGGTTGTATCTCGTGAACCGTAATAGGTAGAGATTTGAAAATTTCACTGAATGTGTGTTTCTATTGCCGCTATAAAATCAATTCAAATGGCCGCCATGAAAATTTAGTTTTATGGAATGGTATGGAACCCTTCGTGTGCGAGTCAGACTCCCACTTGGCTGGGTTTTTCTGTCGGTCTAAATTAAATCTATAATCACCACCCAAAGCGCTCACCACTGCGCCAGGGAGGTCATCAAACTTGTAGGACTTCAATCAGTTGAATGTGACTCTGAGTAATAATAGTCCGTGTATGACAGTCAGCATTGTACCAAATGAAGCAGCCAGTAATTCGTGTCACATTGGCATGACAATTACACATTCCGCGGTGAAGTAACAGCCATAATACACAATATGAGCGCTTCATCATACATGGGGGACAAATTGCCAGAATTCTGGCGATGTAGGTAATGCCTCAATAGCTCAACCGGTATAGGAGTGGACTGAAACCGAAAGGTCGACGGTTCAAACCCCGCCCGTTGCACTATTGTCGTACCTACTCCTAGCACAAGCCTGACGCTTAGTTGGAGAGGAAAGGGGGATGACTAATAAGTCATTTAACATGGCTTTAATTTAATTTATTTTAGTTTTAATTTAATGTTTTTTTTTTAGATTTAAGTTTATGAATAGTTTATTTGTTAACCATTGATAATAAAATAAATCTTAATACATGGCTAATATTCTTTAAAAAAAAAAAAAAAATGCGTGGAATAATTCAGGCCGACCGTAAAGCATGAATTGAATAATGTGTGTACGATTTCACATGGTAAATGGGTTTTTAGAGATACAGCGCAACGCTTACTGGCAGAGTCGAGTGGCGCAAAGACGTGTCTTCTTTTTTAGGATGCTGTACCAGAACGATGCCATTGGGACCCTATTAATATGCCTCCACTGTCCGTCTGTCTATCTGTCTGTCAGCAGGCTGTACCTATTCCGTGAACCGTAATAGGTAGAGAGTTGAAATTTTCACAGAATGTGAACCTATTTTTTTGCCGCTATAACAAAATTAATAAAAATTTCAAATGGCCACCATGCAAATTAAAAAGTGTTATGGAGTGAACGTGTATCATGATTGCATAGACGGTTGATGATACGCAGTTATGATACGCAGTCACGATACGCCCTGATATGATACGCGATACGAAAAAAATCGGAAAATTCTCGTTGCTGAAACTTTCGTTTTCATTACACTAGAAAAAGTTGAACAACCTAACATAGCCTGGTTAGTATCGAACCGTGTGTATGTTTATTCTATTAATAGCTCCTAAACGCAATGTTAGCTAGGAAATGAGATCATGGCCGTATTCGGTGGAGTTTATGGTTTTCTCTGATATGATTAAAAGGAACTGCCAATTTCCTTCCGATTTGATGGGCATGAGATATGGCTCTGTTAGCTTTACGTCATATTTACGACTACTATATAACTATAACCGGCACAATTCACCGAATAAAAGTAATAATTTGTTATTGTACAATGTTTTTGAATATTATTCTTTCGTCAATATAAAAAAATTGATATTGTTTTTTTTATTTTTTTTATTCATTATAGGTATACGCTTGACCACAATCACACCTGATGGGAAGTGATGATGTGGCCTAAGATGGGACGCGTTTACCTAGAAGATGCCTATTCACTCTTGTTTTAAAGATACCCGGGTTGTAATTGGTAGGAAACACATATCGCGGAAGAGTATTCCAAACCTTAGCCATACGTATGAGGAATGATGACGCAAAACGTTTCGTGCGTGTAGATGGAATGACGACGACATAAGGATGGAAACTCGCCCGACGTCTTGCGGTTCGGTGGTAAAATGGTGAAGGGGGGACAAGATCAAAAAGTTCCTGAGCACACTCTCCGAAATATATCCTATAAACAATAATAAATTACAAGTAATAATATAATACAAGTACACTTTACCCCAAAAATAACAGAATAATCTAAACATATTATTGTTTTTATCATATTATAGGTATGACTTGAAAATATTATATTTATGCGAAACCCCGAGACAGTAATAAAAATAAAGTTCTCTTGATGACTTTAAAAAATTAGGTTTAATTTTGAATTTAAATTAGGTTTTTCAAACTCCCATGGGAAATCATTGTTTTCCGGAATAAAAAGTAGGTAGTCTATGTGTTAATCCAGGTTATAAACTATCTCCATTTCAAAGTTCAGCCAAATCCATCCAGTAGTTTTTGCGTAAAAGTATAACAAATAAATAAAAATAAATAAATAAAAATCTTTTTTATTCGTATAAACTTTTACAAGTAGGTACTTACGAATAGTCGGATGCATCTACCACTGGTTCGGAATGACTTTCCTACCGAGAAGAACCAGCAAGAAACTCGGCGGTTGCTCTTTTCAAATATTTGATATAGGTACAAGATTATGCCATGTATAAAATAGTATTTGCAGTCTTGTGCGTTGCTGCTGGAACGAGCTGCAGGTCAAATCCACGCTCTTTTATCATTTAGATAATCTTCAATTGTGTAATATGCTTTTTTCAGGAGCATATTATTTTTAATAGATTTTTTATACTAACTAGATTTTTTAAAATATACACACACACATACTAACTTTCACCTTTATAATATTAGTGTGGCTAATATTGTAAGTTGTACAACATTCTGGCATATTATAATAATTAATGATTAATTACTTACTAGCTGATGCCCGCGATTTCGTCCGCGTGGATTTACATTTTTCAAAATCCCGCGAGAAGTCTTTAATTTTTCGGGATAAAAAGTAACCTATGTGTTAATCCAGGGTATAATCTATCTCCATTCTAAATTTCATCCAAATCCGTTCAGCCGTTTTTGCGTGATACTCAATCACGTCCAAACATCCAAAAACAATACTAAATATCCACACTTTCACATTTGTAATATTAAGTAGGATTATGTTAATGCCTACGTGAAATAAGTGCATTTTAAATAAACAAACGGAAAAGTGCTGAGTCATAGGCCTTTTATTATTCCCAGGTGATTAATAATGTAGGCCTAATTCCATTAGCTAGACCGTAGACGTGACCTAACCGAAACTAGCCTAGCCAATAGAAATTGCTTATGTTAACTTAATTCCGGAACGAAAACAGACCGTTTAGTGAAATGTACGAACGAAATAACATTGTTGGCACTAGAAGCTGAAATTATGATGGAAATGCAAAAACGTAATGAATGTTTGTATGGTAAATTTTTTTTACGATATTTCTTAAAGCTGTACTTTTTAGGACTAAGTATTTGTGACCTTTTTAGGGTTCCGTAGTCAAATGGCAAAAAACGGAACCCTTATAGATTCGTCATGTCTGTCTGTCTGCCTGTCCGTCCGTATGTCACAGCCACTTTTTTCCGAAAATATAAGAACTATACTGTTGAAACTTGGTAAGTAGATGTATTCTGTGAACTGCATTAAGATAAAATAGAAAAAAAGCAATAAATTTTGGGGGTTACACCAAAATTATGACATCTGCTAAGAAAGGATTGTTGAAAATTCAACCTCTAGGTAAAATAGGGGTTTAAAATTTGTAAAGTCTACGCGGATGAAGTCGCTGGCATAAGCGATATAATATATAGGGACATTATAATATAAGGAGAACCTGACTGATCAAGACCTACAACTGACAGACACGCGTACAAAGTTGCGAGAAAATGCCAGCTGGTAACATTTTTAAATACTTTCATTTTTTAGGGTTCGGTACCTCAAAAAGAAAAACGGAACCCTTATAGATCACTTCGTTGTCTGTCTGTCGGTCTGTCAAGAAACCTACAGGGTACTTCCCGTTGACTTAGATACATGAAATTTGGCTGGAAGGTAGGTCTTATAGCAGACATTAAGGGGAAAATCTGAAAACCGTGAATTTGTGGTTAAATCACACAAAAAAAAATTAAATTGTGGTCATGAACTAAAAAATAATATTTTCAATTTTGGAAGTAAGTTAACTATATCAAATGGTGTATCATATGAAAGGGCATGTGCATTCTAAAAAAGATTTTTATTTATTTTTATGCATTATAGTTTTTGAATTATATTATGCAAAATATCGAAAAAAAAACGACTGTAGTACGGAACCCGCGTTGCGCAAGACTGACTCGCACTTGGCCGGGTTTTGTATGAATACCTGACTTTTAACTTAACACAAAATAAATATCGCCCAGTTATTTTTCAACATGCGTCGAACGAATCCATAACAATTAAAAAACATTCAATAAATAAACACTGTATTGGTAGCTTTTTATTCAATTAACAATACCTTCATATTTTTGTACAAATATTTTGTAAAACAAACATAGCTGAGGTTGATGTTGGAGTTCTTTTTTTATTCAATACATTATTCTTTTCCTTTTTTAAATAAAGAATAATAAGAAACTAATTAATGAGGAAGTTTCAGGGACAGCTTCAATAAAATTTTCATTGATGTCTCTTGAATATTTCACATAGGTCGCCACGAAAGAGGAAAAATAATACCTATATCTTTATGATTTATATGGTTTAATGTTTAGAATATCGTGTCAATCAATGACATAGATGAAGAGTAAGAGCTAGCGTGCACTGCAATTTTCCTTACGTTTCTTCCCCACAAAATCTGTGAACTATAATAGAAGTAATTAATTAACGTCGACTAAACACGTGAGTAAAGCCGGGACAGATATTATTAAGTAATTAATTAATTTCGCATCTGATTTAAATTTAAAAATTCAAAGCATATATGATATAGATATAGGTATTATTTTTCGTCTTTAGTGGTGGTAATATATTCAGCGCCATCTATGAAAATTTTCTCAAACGTTGCCTGGAAACCTCCTCATTTGGTCTGGTCCCAAGTTACAAACTTTATCATCATCAATAAAAAAAGGAAAAGGTGACTGACTGACTATCCGCTTGGAGCGCTGGCTGTAGATGTGTAGACAAACTTGAGATTTAAAACAAGGCAGATTAAGATCCAGTTTACTATAACGCGGAAGTGTTTCGACATTCGAATACTGTCAACGTTGGTGAGAAATAAAATCTCGTACTAAGCATACTGATGATAAAATATATCTAAATGGATAAGTCTAAGCTAGCTTTAATAAGCCTTATAGTTTAGAAACACTAAAAATTTAATTATAGGGTGGAAGTCACAGCAATATCAATTATTATCAATAGCTTGCGGCTTTTGTCAACATATCGGTTTTTTATTCGATAATAAATAAGAATTTCAAAAATTTAATTTGATCGTTCGGCACGCAAATTAATATTTAATTCATTTATGATAAGAGCGTCGCGTCCGTGTCATAATGCAACATTTAAAATTACAACAGAATATACAATATGCAATTTAATGGCCATAAAATTTCAATGGGACACAATCTGCGCCGAATTAAAGCTGAAACGCTATTTCGGCTTAAACCGTTTCGGAAGCGATCCGCCATGTGTAAAAAATAAATATATTGACCATTTCACGAGTTATGGGTACTGTACTGCAATTTTTTTCAACAACAAGATAACGCTTACAGTAACGCGGCAGAAAATAATGTACATCAACTTTAGAAAGAGATAGCTGTTTTGTAGAGCATTATCTCTGTCGTTGAGACTGACAAAACGTCACACAGGTATGAGTGACAGAGACAACGCTCTACAAAGCCGAAATCTCATTCTAAAGGCTGATGAACATTATTTTCGGCCGCGTACTGTATCTAACTGCATTTTGCGATGTCAATATTGACACTTCATTAAATTAGAACTGTCCAAAATGCAATGCATTAAGAAATGACTCGCCATATTATTTGCTTTGTGTCAACTGGTCATCTCAAAAGTACGATTTGAATTTGAAAATTGTCTTTTTTAACTACTTAAGTTAGTTTACAATATTGTGTCGGGGATCCTGAAGTAAGTTTTATAAACCGTATCGTGACGGTGTTTGCGTGTAAAATAAGATTTAAATGTAAATCAAGACGCTACTTAGTGGTAAGATGAAATGTTGCGATCTGATAGATGCACCCTGTGATGCTAACCTGGGGTGGACATAGTTAATTAAAAGTACCTACTGATAGGTATATGTTCTGCGGGATGACAAACATAAGTACATAGTGTTTTTATAATATATACAAAAACTGTTTTATTTGAAATGCCCTTAAAAACTCTACTTTCTCCTATAATTATTTTTTAATAAATAATTTGTATTTGTAATTTTATTATTTTCATTTTTTTTTAACAATTGTACATTTTGTATTTACATTTATGTTCAAATGGGTTCAAATTGCCTTAAATAAATGACTATAAATTAATAAATAAAATAAAGTACATCTCACACGTGGAGCTCAGAACAGTACCCATGAGTTGTGAATCGGAATATAGGAATAATTTGAACCGATTGAATGGTCGGAAAAATTTGTCCGCGCGCGCTCTGTGTCGCATTAAACGGATGTAAATGATACAAAATGGCCGGCGGCGACAGTGGCGCCATCTGCGACTCGGTTATACGACAAAAGATGATTTCACACGAGGCTTATGTTAACAACTGATTAAAGTTGTATAAAAGCAGGCGTTACTTTGCCGAAGTCCCTGTCCATGATATACGAGGAACCAAAATTATGAATGTGAAACTGTATCTGTCTGTCAGTCTGTCTGGTAGCTTATTACGGCCCATCCGTATAACTGATTTTGACGAAATTTGGTACAGAGATAGCTTGCATCCCAGGAAAGGACTTTTTGTCTCGGAAAATCAAAGAGTTCCTACGGGATTATTAAAAACTTTTTTAGCAATATTAAAAAAAGTGCATAAGTAGGTATACTCTAAATTTAGTTCAGGGAAGAACATCAGAATCGACGCCACTCTCTAAATTAAACTAAATTAACACATCTCTACTGCAGCTTATAATACAGGGCAAGATAAAAGGCAGACCTGGTCGTAGACGAATATTCTGGCTCAAGAACCTTCGCCAGTGGTTTAACATGAGTACAAGGTCACTGTTTAGCGCAGCAGTAAACAAGATCCAGTTAGCCTTCATGATTGCCAACCTCCGGTAGGAGATGGCACTTGAAGAAAAAGAAAAACAGATCTAAATGCTATCTTTGTCCAAGAGCACATAAGATAAGTATTATCAAAAGGATATCAATAGGTTCTATCATTTTAGTCTCTAAAAAAATCTGTAAATAGACAGTTTTTCTGTTATAGTCCAACAAAATCCCTAAAGCCTTCGATACGATCGGTAGGAAAGATATTTTTTTCATAATCCATTAGACAAACGAGCGCCGAGCAAACAGAACAATGGGATCCAATGAGTAATCGACGCGCATCTGTGCAGCACCCCGGTAATGCCGAGCGATATGTTACAGATTTAATGCCCCTAAGTTTAATAAATGTATTATTATTCTTTTGAAAACCTCGTTATGAAACTGGAAACGGACTGTTCTACGAAAGCGTAACAAATAACAATACTTATTGTGTTAAAAAATATAAACATCCGCAAGTTTAAAATCACAATTTAAAATTTTTAAGTGGTTATTTAACACTAGGATATTGTGTGTAAATTGGTGGGTCAGGCTCAGGATCTGTCATTCTCCTTTGTAGAGCACTGTCCCTGGCGTTGACACCGACAAAACGTCATATAGGTGCGAGTGACAGAGACAACGCTCTACAAAGCCGAAATGTCATTCTAAAGGCCGATGTACATTACTTTCAGCCACGTACTGTATTCCATGTTGAAAGCCGCGCAACCGCCAGATAAACTTTTTCTAACGCATAAAGGGGAATGCCAGGTGGCCTTAGTAAATTTGGCCCTTAGGTGTCATGATGAAACTATATGGAATTAACAATACAGCAATTAATTGGTAAAAATATGGATTTAGAAAAGAGAGGGTTTCAATGTTACAAATTATTTTTATTCATTATTTTCCATAGGATCGATTTTCAAATTGCACAAACGGATCGTATAGTAAGGTTTTTCCTGAGTTGTAATTCTAAGGTTTTTCCACTTGATAAATGGTTTAAAACACATGTAGGTACCATACATAATATTATGGAAGTATTAAAAACTTAAAAATTTTGAACAAATATTATATCATTTTTGTACAAAAGAATATGCTGGGCATTTTTAGGCCAAATTTTGGAAAGAAAGAAAGAAAAGACGTTTATTTACAAAATTGTGCCACACATGGTTATCTCGGCATTCCCCTTTGTCATTTTGACAGATTCCCAATACAAGCTGTGCGTTGAAAGATCAATCAGTCAATCAGTCAGTCATTCACCTTTTTTTTTTTATTCAGATACAGGTTAGCCCTTGACTGCAATCTCACCTGGTGGTAAGTGACGATGCAGTCTAAGATGGTAGCGGGCTAACTTGGAAGGGGTATGGCAGTTTTTAATAAGCCCATGCCCCTTTGGTTTCTACACGGCATCGTACCGGAACGCTAAATCGCTTGGCGGTACGGCTTTGCCGGTAGGGTGGTAACTAGCCACGGCCGAAGCCTCCCACCAGACCAGACCAGAAATTTAGAAATTATAAAATTCCAAATCCCTGCCAGGAATCGAACCCGGGACCTCCCACTAATAAGACCACAGCGCTCAACACTGCGCCAGGGAGGTCGTCGTTCTTTTATATATTTAGACTACTGCAAGAAAGAACTCTATAATACGAATCGAATAAAAAAAAGCACCCGCAAATACCATTCATTCACTTCTCCGTTCCATGAAATGTAAAATTTAAAAGTAATAAAAGCTCAGAGCCGCATTGAACCCTTAAGTACATCGGTCGAAGAATGAATAGGAGCGCTTAGGGGTACGCAACGGGTTCGTTAACAATTTATATTTACCCTGAGACTTCACTCCGGTAAGGGATTCTGTAGGTAGGTACATAAGATAGTGGAGATTTATAATATAACTAGTATTTTGCTCGCTGCTCGAGCTGCTAAAGCAGCTCTCGAGGTCTATAATCGCCATTTTGAATAATAAAAAATTTTGTATGAAAAAAAAAATTCCGCCATTTTGAATTTTTTTTCCATCCATCGAGTAGACCTTCGGATCCTGATCATCTCTTGCCAAGAAACCACTCTTCCATCTTTCATACCCTCCGAGATGGACGCCGACGAAATTTGTATGGCGGCCATCTTTTTTTCGGAATTTTAAATTTTTTTCCAAATTTTTGGCATTCGGATGAGGTTTCGAATGACATTTGCTCGTGCACCTCCCATCTATCTTCAATACCTTGAGCGTGCCCTTCACCCGTCTCCGAAATCCTCAATCATCAGCTCCCTCCATATATTGCCCTTAAGAAATCTTGGTCTTCTATATGAAACCATAAGTAAAAAAAAAAAGTTTCATACAAAATTTTACAGGAGGAAATTTTTTGAAAATCTCGGCCGCCATCTTGTTTTTTCAATTTTTTACACTTTTCCTAAAAATCGTTTGCTAATATCTAAAACAACTGCAAGTTTAAACAAAATCGGTTGGAAAACAAAAAAGTTACAAAAGTCAGGTCGGCCGCCATCTTGTTTTTCTGAAATGTCATAATTTTTCCCTACTCGAATCCCACTTCTGAACATATCTCCCATACATTATTATATCATTTTCTATCTCTTTCTAGGAGAACAATTATGTCAATCAGTGAGTGAGTGAGTGGTAATTGAACTATATATAGTATAACTAGTATTTTGCTCGCTGCTCGAGCTGCTAAAGCAGCTCTCGAGGTCTATAATGGCCATTTTGAATAATAAAATTTTTTGTATGAAAAAAATAAATTCCGCCATTTTGAATTTTTTTTTCAAGTCATCAAATAGACCTTCGGATCCTGATCATCTCTTGCCAAGAAACTATTCTTCCATCTTTCGTACCCTCCGAGATGGACGCCGATGAAATTTGTATGGCGGCCATCTTTTTTTCGGAATTTAAAAAAAAAAATCAAATTTTTGGCAATTGGATGAGGTTTCGAATGACATTTGCTCGAGCACCTCCCACCTATCTTCAATACCCTAAGCGTGCCCTTCACCCGTCTCCGAAATCCTCAATCATCAGCTCCCTCCATATGTTGCCCTAAAGGAATCTTTGTCTTCTATATGAAACCGTGATTGAAAAAAAAAAGTTTCATACAAAATTTTACAGGAGGGAATTTTTTGAAAATCTCGGCCGCCATCTTGTTTTTCAAATTTTTTTCACTTTTTCTAAAAACCGTTTACTAATATCTTCAATTGTTGCAAGTTGTAACAAAATCGGTTGGAAAACAAAAAAGTTACAAAAGTCAGGTCGGCCGCCATCTTGTTTTTCTGAAATGTCATAATTTTTCCCTAGTCGAATCCCACTTCTGAACATATCTCCCATACATTATTATATCATTTTCTATCTCTTTCTAGGAGAACAATTATGTCAATCAGTGAGTGAGTGGTAATTGAGCTATATATAGTATAATAACTAGTATTTTGCTCGCTGCTCGAGCTGCTAAAGCAGCTCTCGAGGTCTATAATGGCCATTTTGAATAATAAAATTTTTTGTATGAAAAAATAAATTCCGCCATTTTGAATTTTTTTTCTATCCATCGAGTAGACCTTCGGACCCTGATCATCTCTTGCCAAGAAACCACTCTTCCATCTTTCATGCCCTCCGAGCTGGACGCGGATGAAATTTGTATGGCGGCCATCTTTTTTTCGGAATTTTAAATTTTTTTTCAAATTTTTGGCAATTGGATGAGGTTTCGAATGACATTTGCTCGAGCACCTCCCACCTATCTTCAATACCTTGAGCGTGCCCTTCACCCGTCTCCGAAATCCTCAATCATCAGCTCCCTCCATATGTTGCCCATAAGGAATCTTTGTCTTCTATATGAAACCATAAGTGAAAAAAAAAAGTTTCATACAAAATTTTACAGGAGGAAATTTTTTGAAAATCTCGGCCGCCATCTTGTTTTTCCAATTTTTTTCACATTTTCTAAAAATCGTTTGTTAATATTTAAAATAACTGCAAGTTGTAACAAAATCGGTTGGAAAACAAAAAAGTTACAAAAGTCAGGTCGGCCGCCATCTTGTTTTTCTGAAATGTCATAATTTTTCCCTACTCGAATCCCACTTCTGAACATATCTCCCGTACATTATTATATCATTTTCTATCTCTTTCTAGGAGAACAATTATGTCAATCAGTGAGTGGTAATTGAGCTATATATAGTATAATAACTAGTATTTTGCTCGCTGCTCGAGCTGCTAAAGCAGCTCTCGAGGTCTATAATGGCCATTTTGAATAATAAAAAATTTTGTATGAAAAAATAAATTCCGCCATTTTGAATTTTTTTTCCATCCAACGAGTAGACCTTCGGACCCTGATCATCTCTTGCCAAGAAACCACTCTTCCATCTGTCATACCCTCCGAGATGGACGCCGATGAAATTTGTATGGCGGCCATCTTTTTTTCGGAATTTTAAATTTTTTTTCCAATTTTTGGCAATTGGATGAGGTTTCGAATGACATTTGGTCGAGCACCTCCCACCTATCTTCGATACCTAAAGCGTGCCCTTCACCCGTCTCCGAAATCCTCAATCATCAGCTCCCTCCATGTGGTGCCCTAAAGGAATCTTTGTCTTCTGTACGAAAGTATTAGTGAAAAAAAAAAATTTCATACAAAATTTTACAGGAGGAAATTTTTTGAAAATCTCGGCCGCCATCTTGTTTTTCCATTTTTTTTCACTTTTTCTAAAAATCGTTTGCTAATATCTAAAATAACTGCAAGTTTAAACAAAATCGGTTGGAAAACAAAAAAGTTACAAAAGTCAGGTCGGCCGCCATCTTGTTTTTCTGAAATGTCATAATTTTTCCCTACTCGAATCCCACTTCTGAACATATCTCCCATACATAATTATATCATTTTCTGTCTCTTTCTAGGAGAACAATTATGTCAATCAGTGAGTGAGTGAGTGGTAATTGAGCTATATATAGTATATAATAATAATAACTAGCTTATGCTCGCGACTTCGTTCGCGTGGACTACACAAATTTCAAACCCCTATTTCACCCCCTTAGGGGTTGAATTTTCAAAAATTCTTTCTTAACGGATGCCTACGTCATAATAGCTATCTGTATGCCAAATTTCAGCCCAATCCGTTCAGTAGCAGTAGTTTGAGATGTGCGTTGATAGATTGGTCAGTTAGTCAGTCAGCTTTTCATTTTATATATTGAGAAGACTACTGCAAGAAAGAACTGTATAATACGAATCGAATAAAAAAAGCACCCGCAAATACCATTCATTCACTTCTCCGTTCCATGAAATGTAAAATTTAAAAGTAATAAAAGCTCAGAGCCGCATTGAAACCTTAAGTACATCGGTCGAAGAATGAATAGGACCGCTTAGGGGTACGCAACGGGTTCGTTAACAATTTATATTTACCCTGAGACTTCACACCGGTAAGGGATTCTGTAGGTAGCTACATAAGACGACGACGATTTTGACGACCTCCCTGGCGCAGTGGTGAGCGCTGTGGTCTTAATAGTGGGAGGTCCCGGGTTCGATTCCTGGCAGGGGTTTGGAATTTTATAATTTCTAAATTTCTGGTCTGGTCTGGTGGGAGGCTTCGGCCGTGGCTAGTTACCACCCTACCGGCAAAGCCGTGCCGCCAAGCGATTTAGCGTTCCGGTACGATGCCGTGTAGAAACCAAAGGGGGATGGGTGGGATAAAAACTGCCATACCCCTTCCAGGTTAGCCCGCTATCGTCTTAGACTGCATCATCACTTACCACCAGGTGAGATTGCAGTCAAGGGCTAACTTGTATCTGAATAAAATAAAATAAAAAGATGGTGGCGATTCATAATATAACCAAGTGCGAGTAAGGCTCGCGCTCTGAGGGTTCCATATACTACAGTGGTATTTTTTCGACATTTTGCACGATAATTCAAAAACTATGATGCATAAAAATAAATAAAAATCTGTTTTAGAATGCACAGGTAAAGCCCATTCATAATTATGATATCCCACTTGATATAGTTATCTTACTTCGAAAATTGAAAGTACTAATATTATTAGTTCTTGACCACAATTTTTTTTGTGTGATCTAACCCTAAATTCACGGTTTTCAGATTTTTCCCAGAATGTCTGCTATAAGACCTATCTACCTGCCAAATTTCATGATTCTAGGTCAACGGGAAGTACCCTGTAGGTTTCTTGACTGACAGACAGACAACAAAGTGATCCTATAAGGGTTCCGTTTTTCCTTTTCAGGTACGGAACCCTAAAAAGAAAAGTCCAGACTCACTGACTGACTCATCACCATCCATTCCAAACCTTTGGACCTTGAAAGCTGTAATTTTGCACAGAGGAGGCAGATTTTTCAATTCCCATTTAAACGAATTTCTTTAACGATGAAGGAAAACATCGTGAGAAAACCTGCACACCTAAGAGTTCTCAAAGTTGTGTGCAGTCTGACTATTCGCGCTTGGCCAGCTTGGTAGACTATGGAGACTAGGAGATCCGTGCTCTGTTTTGAGCCGGCGATGGATTGATCATGATGATGATAATGAAGTAGATGTAGGTACCTAGATGATATTATCTATATTTATAAAAGGAAAAGGTGACTGACTGACTGACTGACAGACTGACTGATCTATCAACGCACAGCTCAAACTACTGGACGGATCGGGCTAAAATTTGGCATGTAGATAGCTATTATGACGTAGGCATCCGCTAAGAAAGGATTTTTGAAATAGGGGTTTGAAATTTGTGTAGAAATGAACACTAAACACAGTTCAAGTGCTCTTCAAAACTAAAACGAAATTCCACATCTGAAATGGCTATTTCAAAATTTTACCTCTTGCAACTTTGAGAGCTTAAAAATCAATTGTTGCTATGAAACGGTAGATATGTGCTAAATATGTTCCGTTCAGGTCAAGGGTGTAGATCGAGTGAATCCACCTATTTTCATATTGACGAACGTTTATTTTCATTCTCGCGTTCTACTTTCTTGTATAACTGAAAATATATTTCAGTGTATATACATACGTATAAGTTCACATAGAATATCTCATGTCAAACCCTAGAAGGGGTCTTAGGGCATTTGTGCACTCATTCGTATTCGGTTCGTATCCACGATTCTTCGAAGCGGCCATCATACAAATACCTACTCGTTCGATTCGTATTCTTACGGAATCTGTGATTTCACGGATAAATGCACAAACGCCCTGTGCACCTGTATTCGGTTCGTATCCGTGATTCTTCTAAGTGGCTGTCACACAAATACGCACCTTCCGATTCACCGTATTCGATTCGTATTTTTACGGAATTCGTGATTTTACGGATGAGTGCACAAACGCCCTTACCGATATAGTGAAGTTAGGTAATGGACAGGGCTCATATTTCAAAAAATCAATAGACTTTGGGGTCCCAAAGTCCCAAGGTGCTAGAACGGTGACCTTGCACCGGAAAGCCCCTCCTCCTCCTGAAAATCACGTCTCAAAGAAAGCCTAAAAACAAAATCTTAAGTAGGTATCTAATACCAATTATTGAGAGCACTTTTTCTCCTAACAGAAGCATAGAGAATGAATAAAATCAGATAATAATATGTATGTTATTTAATACGAGTGTCAAGTAAAAGATATATACTTAAAGAAAATAAAACCCCAGTATGAGAAATTGTTTAAGAATACCTATAAAAATATTCGTATTTCCATTCTCCACAATCAGAAACACCTCTGAACTTCCACTATCCCACGGAAACAAGTTAAACATTTTCTGCGGTCTCTTCAAACAAAAATTTTTATTTGAACCCCAAAGCCGGCACAAAAGGAGCAAAAATGGCCCGCGAACACTTTGAATTATTAATGTTATTGTAGAGAAGACTCTCGGAGAGCGTTCTCTGTATTATTTTCATTATTATCCAACTTAAAATGAAGACCATGGTAATAATTCTGTCTTAGAGGAGAAAACAATTTTTGCGTTTATTATTTTTAAGGGTTTCGGGGCTTTTTGTTTAAAAATTCACGTAATTTTTTGAACAAACGAAAGGCGGACACTTTTTCTGTACCTACTCGTTATTGTAAAACTTTTCGTATGAAACTCCTTTTCATCCGACTCATACATCTTATCTTATAATATTTTTGTCTAATTTGATCATTGTAAAGAAATTTCCCATACCATGTATGTCAAACCTGTTGGTCATACACGTGAATTAATTTAATTATGAAAATATGTATGTTTTAAGCACTTTCAAATCATTCATCAATCATTAAAAAATAATATCATTAAATAATTTATTTTTTATTTTTTATTCAGATACAAGTTAGCCCTTGACTGCAATCTCACCTGGTGGTAAGTGATGATGCAGTCTAAGATGATAGCGGGCTAACCTGGAAGAGGTATGACAGTTTTTATTAAACCCTAATAGAATGAAAATCTGTATTAAAATCTGTGATTAGTCAAGTTACATCCATGGAAATTAGTATCTACGATTGCGGTTCAAAATTAAAAAAATATATTATGTGTTTTAGAATTTTTGTAAATTCCACCCCCAAAGGATTTTCAGTAATTGGAGCCCTTTGGTTTCTACACGGCATCGTACCGGAACGCTAAATCGCTTGGCGACACGGCTTTGCCGGTAGGGTGGTAACTAGCCACGGCCGAAGCCTCCCACCAGACACATTTTATTCAAACTTGGTAATCGTTGTTGGATTTATAACATGATAATATAAGTAGTGGTGGTAATTTTAATTATAGCTTAAAACTAAAGCTAGGAGGATTCCAAACGCGCCCAGGTCTGAGAATAGCTCTAACTGGGCCTCTATACCTACTTAAATCTGCAATACCATAAATATCTTTATACAAAACTCCTGTCCTTTACGTGAATATCCTATAAAATGTACATACTCGTCTAACAGTAGTGGTAGTTTGTTTTTAACTCTCCGTCACAAACAAGGCAATGCCCTATTTCTAAGGCTAAATTATTCATAGCTCCGTAGGCACCACTAAGTACCAGCCGGTCGGAGCTACCACTACACATAGTAAAAGAGACGGTCCTGGGATTTATTGTATTGAAGCACAATTTAATTTTATTTATTTATTTTTATGGAAACACAATAAAAATTATAATTGTTAAGTTTAAAGACATTCATTTCTCAATAAAGAACACAACAGTTCACTTAAATATCGAGGATTGGGTATTCGACTCCAATTTTTTTATTGCTTTAGTATAAATTAGAATAAAAATAATGACGTAAACTGAAAAAACTAATTAAATCGATCAAATAACAAAAAAGTTATAAGCATTTAAATATTTCTGATTAGACAGAGATAGCGATACAGCAGTTTGACGCCACACCTACTAATGCCATAGTAGCTTCGTGCGGTTTCATACAGTTTTTTTTAGAAAATTAGATTTTTGGCTTCTAGAACTTTAATTTCACGTAGATTTATTAATTTTATGAATTAAAAGATCCATTACATTAGGTACCTATATTTTATGCTAAAACAATTTCAAATAATGAGTATAATGCGTACATGTATGTAATGAGTATAGCCTGTCATGTCAAAATCGTACTTTTGACATGACAGGTGACACATAGAGCTAAAATGGCGAGCGATAATATCAAAATGTATGCATTATAGGATTATTTTATTAATTATTTGTTTACAAAAATATACTTACAAGGTTTATTACGATTATGGTATAAACATAAACTCGGTTGAGTTTTTCTGTACACCATCGTAGTGCCGTCGATATAAGGCATACAATTATGAAGTCACAATTCTAAATTAATTAATCACAAACACACCATACAGTTAAACTAATTGGTAAACCAACATTAACATATTTTTAATTTAATTTTAATTTATTTTATTTTGTAGAGACAAACAGTTACAATTAGATAAATAGACAGTATATATACTTAAACCAAAGCAGTCTCCAATGAGAAATTAACACTTATAATAGAAATTATATATTATTATACTTATCTGATACTAAACTATAAATACACATAAAAGTATATATATTTTTTTAGTTTATACTAGCTTGGTGTATCTTGCATCTACCTCTTGACCTAGCTGAAATATCATGTTGTTAGTACTATAATTGGTGTGAAAATGTTACCTACTCGTACTTTTATAGCTAGCTGGCTAGACGTCAGATGACCTTGAACAGAACAAACCAGTACAAAGAAAAAAATCAGATTAATAATAAACAGGGTGTAACCAGAACGCTAGCAAAAACTTAGCGTTGTTGTTATACTACCTAAACACAATCCAATACCAATAACTATTTGCCTCATTTTGTCGTTTTAGTAATTTAGTATTTTTCAAACCCGCAATGTATAGCGTGCCAATTTCGGGTCAATGCCCCACCTACGACGCGGCATTGACTCCGAGTGGCCTACTTCCGGAACCTTCGTTGACCTCTAGCGTCAGTCAGATGTTTTATTTGCAATATATTGTAAAATTTTACAAAATATATGAATTTTTTCGCATTTTTTGTCGAGTTTTTTGTGGTATCATAACACTAATCATCAGTACTATCACCTGTATCACTACGTTTTTGGTAGCGTTCTGCTTACACCCTGTAGAAGCAATATCAAAAGAAATACTTTGAATAACTTTCGCGGTTAGAGGCCAACCAATTTTACCAGAAATATGTTAAGTATTTTTGTGAACTTTCAGTTCGTGATATCGAGTAAAAAGAGGACTTTTAGAGTAGTTGGCGTTTTTGCTGTATGTTAAGTACTTACTTTAACTTTTTAATATTTTAGATCACCTCATGCCTCATTGAAACTCTTGAAGATATTCAAGTCAACGTGGTAGGAAACACGAACATCGAAAGGGCGTTCTACACATTTGCAGTTCTTATCCATTGAACTATAATATTAAGCGTATCAGAAATGTTGAACGAAAATACTCCATGCGAGTTGATTGGATGTCAACCACATAAGCATTCCAACGTTGCGAGCATCAACAGAATTAGAGCCTTTTTAATTTAGAGCCTAATAGTCCAACGGTTAAAGGTGCGGACTGAAATCCGAAAGGTCGCCAGTTCAAACCCCACCCGTTGCACTATTGTCGTACCTACTCCTAACACAAACTTCACGCTTAATTGGAGGGCAAAGAGGAATGTTAGTCAAGGGCCAGGGCTAATAAGTATTCTTTTTAAAAAAAAGTGGTCATCATCTTCATTATTATCATCACAAACAATCGCTGGGTCACTACTGAGCATGAGACTCCTCTGAAAATGAAAAGGGTTCAGCCATAGTCTACAAGGTTGGTCACGTGTATGTAGCAGACTTCATACACCTTTTACGCTATATTTTTAGATAGCGAGCAAACGAGCAGGTGGGTCAGCTGATGTTAAGTGATTACTGCCACCCATGTACATTTGCAGCACCGTAGGAACTGCCTTTCAAGAATTTGTCGGTCCACCCCTTGAATAACCCCATGTTGTGATCTAGTGGGAACACCGCCGATGGGAGTTGATTCCACAATTTGCATATGCGTTGATAGCGTAAACTAAGAATCAGGATTTTCACCAGGCGTATTCTCAGTTTCTCACCTACAAAGCCGTACGTCAGCAACCTTGCAGAACCGTTCTGAGACGATTTTATTTGTCGTTCCGTTTGCTCCTAAACTTTGCACTTCCCATTGTTCAGGTTTTAACTCCTGGAAGGGGTTACGGCATAAGTAAGAGTTAAGCTTCACGGTACGACGACTTTAAGTGCTCTTGAAGCACTCTCTTGTAATCTTTAGAACATTTTTACATGAACTTTAGTAAGCGCTTATCGATCTTCAGATCTTACACTTTGCGGGAGTGGACTAGCATATAAACAGTCGGAGAACTATTCTGTTGACCTTCAGCTTAAAACTAAATCGCGCTATTGACAATTTTTACATTTTTAACTTCGGAATATACCTATAGTACGCGACAGGTCAACATAAGATGGCAATCGGGGAGGAAACGCCCCGCACACCCCCCGCCCCCCCCCCCCCCCCCCACTATACAGACAATATGAACTGTTTAAGACGAGCTGTCCATTAGATTCAGCTAGTGATACAATTATTATGTTCTGTGCAGCGTACATTCTCGAAACGTCCCGTGGTATATTGCGGCCAAAGCCCCAAGTACAAACTAGTTTCCGATATATCCTGGGAACAAGTTGCTAAGCCATTTGCCACAATCAGGCCCATTGTTACCGGCGGCATTTTGAAACGCTTAGTTGTTTAAGTGGACGCCGAGTGTAGAGCATGTAACAAAGGTTACTTTGTAATTGTGGTCTTTGTTTAGCTGAGCGTGTGATCTTTTGTATACTTCCATTTGCCTGCTGAAACTTATTAGTTATTAGGTGTGTTGTGGTGTTACAAATAGGGACAACATTGTTACCATAGTAACATAACATCCAACGGTTCAAAAACAAAGTACTCAGGAATATTCTACATGCATCCTGGTACATCAGAAATGACGATATTCATCGGGACCTTCAAATTGAATGCGTCCAAAACGTTATCACCAAATTTGCGAAGCCCATAGGCTTCACCACCACGTTAACGTTGAAGCAATCCAGCTGCTTGACGTAACGGAGACAGTGAGAAGAATAAAAAGGACCAAACTATTTTGAGTTAGTGTATAGTGATAAGTGATGAAAGAACACGTGAACAAAGTGTATCTCAAATCAAGAAAAACTAAGATGCGTCAATGGACAATTTCTTAGTATATGAGATAGTTTATTATAAGTTTAGGTGAAAGTAAAATTATGCAAAACCTTGTATATGCGTACTCATGAGGTAAATTCTATGTGCTACGGACGCACCATATTAATACCTGCGTAGAAAAAACACCTCGGATTTCGGCGCGCGAATTTCCGCTAGATTTGTCCCCAGCCTTAAGCGCACTTCAACAGCATTAGAGATTTCAGCTTTGCGACTGTAAATTTGTTTGTCTTGCTGTTTGTTCCCAAAGTTCACCCGCTCCCATTGTGCACGTTTTAACTTTCGGAAAGGGTTACGCTATAAGTAGTTAAGCTTCACACTACGACGGCTTTCTGTGTTGTTGAAACGGTGACTTTTATCTTTACTGTGTTTTGGGGGAGTTTTTCGACTTCGTTCTTTATACAAGTAGGTCGTATATGTTATACGATTTGAGTTAAGTGTAGTAATTTCCTCTTTTCATAGCCTTTTCAAAGTCAAAGTCAAAGTCAAATGATTTATTCAAAATAGGTAATAAATTACGCTTATTGATGGTCTGGTATGGTGTTAGATTTGTAAGATATAGTGGTGATAATTATAACGCAAACATAAAACTAAAGCTACGAGGGTTCCAAACGCGCCCAGGTCTGAGAAGAGCCCACAACAAACTCAGCCGTTTCCATTGCTATAGCTAAGAGTGTACCTATCTCCTTTAAATCCCGCTAGTTCTGCAATTAAACTTTCCTATATCAGTACCCTTATTATAAATGCGAATGTGTGTTTGTTTGTTGGTTTATTGGTTTGTTGGTTTGTTGGTTTGTCCTTCAATCACGTCGCAACGGTGCAACGGATTGACGTGATTTTTTGCATGGGTATAGATAAAGACCTGGAGCGTGACATAGGCTACTTTTTATTCCGGAAAATCAAAGAGTTCCCACGGAATTTTTAAAAACCTAATTCCACGCGGACGAAGTTGGGGGCATCAGCTAGTAAGTATTATTATAAACTAGCTTATGCCCGCAACTTTATCCACGTGGGCAACACAAAGTTCAAAGCTCTATTTTACCCCCTTTTATCTTATATATATAAAAGGAAAAGGTGACTGACTGACTGACTGACTGACTGACTGACTGACTGACTGATCTATCAACGCACAGCTTAAACTACTGGACGGATCACGCTGAAATTCGGCATGCAGATAGCTATTATAACGTAGGCGTCCGCTAAGAAAGGATTTTTCAAAATTCAACTCTTAAGGGGGTGAAATAGAGGTTTGAAATTTGTGTAGTCCACGTGGACGAAGTCGCGAGCATAAGCTAGTTTAAAATAAACGTAATTGCAGAAAAAAGCTATCATATTTTGATGAAATATTGCAATGTATCTATAAGTATGGTATACCTTTTGGTAAAGTTAAATATTAAAGAAAATACAAATTCATAAATATGTATTTTTAGGCAATAAGCGCAGAAAACTCCAATGTGTCATACGTATTGTGTAATGTAAGGTTATCGGACAAGACACCGAAGATAAATCTGCGTATGAAAAAAAAATAAGCGAACAGTGAAAAGTTTAGGAGCGTTTTTTGCCAAAACTTTTAGAAATACGAAAAAATACAAGAAGCTTTATTGTAGAAAATTAAGTAAAAGGAAAGATCGCGTGTCTGATCCGACTTAGGAAAAATATCTTGTAAGTAATATGTCCTATGTATGATCTCATAGGTATAACAACCAATACGGCTGAATTTCTTATAAGACACAAGAAATTTTCTTATAATGTGCAAAAGGTCTTATCGTAGAGTATGTGTGGTTAAAATTATGTATAAACTCAAAGAAGATATTCTAATTTTTAATGAGCACTTTTCGATTCAAAAACGACTTAGCATTCAACGAAAACTCGCTAAAAGGGAACGAGGAGACGTCCATTTAATTGTATTACACGATTCCGAATCTAATTTGTGTATACGGAGAAATACAAACTTTTCTTTTGTAAGATACACGAGTTTCATGTTTTATGAAATTCCTTTATTCTATGATAAAGAGAATATTGTAACAGAGATTTTAAATGTTGTATAGCCCCATTTTTGTAGCGCATCAGGGATTTTTGCGAAGACGCGAGTTGACTGCTTCTACGCCACTATACGGAAAAGATGCGGATCCCTGGTGCGCAGAGTGCGGAGCAGTTTAAACAGCATCCTGAGGATGATTGCGAGCAGGTAAGATTGTAAATTTGTAAATAAACGTTTATTTCAGACCATTCGTAGATCCATAGATTGTTAGTATGTTAGTTACAATTTTTCCTTAAATTTTTGAATGGGAAGCTGGAAGAAATCTCTGTTTAGAGATAAGCATTTCCAATGTAACTTAATTTATTATTACTTTGTAACTACAATTTTGGTACATGAAAAATAAAAATAAATAAATAAATAAGTTAGTATTGTTAGTTTATTAGTGGGTAGGTACAATTAATTTTATTTTACTGACCCAATAGCTATCGCCACACATATTGCATTGCTGTGCTATTTCTAACGGAATGGTGCAGCGATGACTCGTATCATCGATAAATGTTAATTTAATTTAAATTAGATTGAGTAAGATGTAGTTTAGGTACTAACATAGACACTAAGATTTGTAATACTAACAATATTGAGTCCTTGTTACTCGAAATAAAAAGATTATTATTATTATAGAAGCAGGCGTTACTTTGCGGAAGTCCATGATATACAATGAACTAAAAGCATAATTTGCTATAATCCGCCGAAACAGGTCGAATGTGTATGATGCAACATGCAGCATGCGAAATGCCCCGCCCGCCCTCCCACTGCTAACCATGCAGGGAAAAGCAGCCACTAGGCAAGCAATACGCACCACCACCACGCAGCACCAGATGCGTGTTGCATCATACAGATTGGACCTGTTTCAGCGGATTATAGCAAATAAAGTTTTTGGTTCATTGTACAGAGATTTTACATACATAATTTTATTAAAGGCAAGTATAAAATGCCTGCAGAATGGATACAGAAAGTAATTTAATTTACTCAAACGTGGTATTTTGAATTACCAAAGGTTACACGTTTGTTTTCAAGGTTCCGTAGTGAAGCAAGGAACCTTTATAATCTCTTCCAGTCCGTATGTCTGTCTGTCTGTGTATTAGCGTACTCCTACGGGATTCTTAAAGGCCCAACTATTTTACCAATTTATATGAAACTAGCTTATGCTCGCGACTTCATCCGCGTGGACTACACAAATATAAAACCCCTATTTCACCCCCTTAGAGGTTGAATTTTTAAAAATCCTTTCTTAGCAGATGCCTACGTCATAATAGCTATCTGCATGCGAAATTTCAGCCCGATCCGTCCGTTTGAGCTGTTCGTTGATAGATCAGTACGTCAGTCAATCCTTTTATATATTTAGATTTGGTATAAAGGTAGCTTGCGTCCCAGATATCGACATATGCTACTTTTTATCCCGGAAAATCAAAGAGTTCTCACAGGTTTTTTAAAAAACCTAAATCCACGCAGACGAAGTCGCGGGCATCATCTAGTATTACATTATTATGTCGGTACCTGTACTTAACGTCGAGTGAGACCGCACTCTATGGCTAATTTGTATCTAAATAGTTTTTTTTTAAATTAACTTAGTACCTATTGAAAGGTTGCTCCTACTCGTACCAAAGACTTAGAGTAAAGAGAAAATATCGGATACAACTAGACTAGAGCGACCGACTCTTTTAAAAGTGTGCATATTGCATAAATATTTCGTCGACAGCCAGACTTTCAGGCTAATGGACTAAGCTACTCTTGAGTTTTAACGATCTTTACTTAGCTGTATTCCCGTACAAAATGCCTCGCAAATGGTTCCTACTAAAACACACTTAAGGGATGTAAGAATGAAAAATTATGCGAAACACGCTGTGCTATCTCATTTTTTTAAATAGAGATAGCGAGCGAACGAGCAGGCGGGTCACCTGATGTAAAGTGATTACCGCCGCTCATGAACATTTGCAGCACCAGAGGAACTGCCGATGCGTTGCCGGCCTTTCAGGAATTTGTTGGTCCGCCCCTTGAATAATCCCATGTTGTTATCTAGTGGGAACACCGATGGCAATTGATTCCACAGTTTGTATGTGCGTGGAAAGAAGGATATGGCACAACGGACGGTCGAAGCGCACCAGACACCCAGGCGGGTTATACACAACTTTTATACATTATTTTTATCATCAGTAGAAAACTCTATAATAAGAGAATAATCTTCTATTTTACCTTTTCTAGGCAATCAATATCTAGATGAACTTACCTGAAACAAAAAAAAAATGATCACACTTCTGATTATAATTTTAACACGTCATCATAGAGAGAGCCAGCGCGTGCTAGACCTTCGTTATTTTATAAAAGCTGTAAGTTTATCTGCGTATTGTCCCCAGCACACGGAGGAACGATCAGCGACTATGTAGTTTGGATCATGGTGACTTTGGGAGATAAAAAAAGGTTAAAGGTGTAAAACTACTTTGACGTAAGATTTTTTACACTTTTATTACCTGTTATCTCCCAAAGCCACCGTGATATAAACTTCATAGTCACTGATCGTTCCTCCCTGTGTAGGGAACAATACGCAAAGAAACTTTCAGCTTTTATAAAATAACGAAGGTCTGGCATGCGCCGGCTCTTAGTCCATCATATTCATTCTAAAATGTAAATATATAAAACGAAAAGGTGACTGACTGACTGACTGACTGACTGACTGATCTATCAACGCACAGCTCAAACTACTGGACGGATCGGGCTGAAATTTGGCATGCAGATAGCTATTATGGCGTAGGCATCCGCTAAGTAAGGACTTTTGAAAATTCAACCCCTAAGGGGGTGAAATAGGGGTTTGTAATTTGTGTAGTCCACGCGGATGAAGTCGCGAGCATAAGCTAGTGTAATATAAATGCGAATCTGTATCCGATTTTTACAAAATTTAGTAAAAAGATAGCTTGTCTTTCGGAGACGAGGATAGGTGTAATTTATTTTCATTCTTTATCCCGGAAAATCAATGAATTCCTACGAGATTTAAAAAGAAGTTGATTCCAGACGGATGAACTCTCAGGCAGCTAGTAACAATATAACATTGAAAGGCCTATAAGAGGTACGAACTACGAACTAAACTAAATATAAGTAGTTTGAATAGTATTGATTCTGCTCGTGAAATGATTCATCGTGTTGACCTAGTGATTAAAGTGGTAGAAATCTATGTTAAGCTGTGAGTTTTTGAAAACTTTTTGTGTGTGATGATGATATTATAGTTTATAAGTCCCGCAAATTGCTAATGCGCGTGACCGCCATTTTAGTGACGTCAGCACTAGACTGAAGTTTCGAGCTGATGGTATATTTTTACTTAAATATACGTCAACGTCATTTCGATGTTAATGAGACATGGTTCCATCGCAATAGCAATTTGCGGGACTTATAGCTCTTCTAATATTCTTATTACAGGAAGATTCCCAAGCTCGCTCCTGAGTGCTTTTCATACAAACGTAGATCGGTTTTCATTTGATGATCGACCAAAAAATTACACATGCCATCAATTCAAAGTGCATTATCATTATGAAGTGTTATTTTTTCGACGTTTTATAAACTAGAAATTCTTCAATAGAGTAGAAAGAGTAGCTTATAGAGCTTTATACAATTTTTGCTAAGTGCTCGTCTCTAATAAAATCATGACTTAACATTGTATGCTAAATTCCCGAAAAGCTGCGCCGTTCTAGACGCCGCTTATGAAACTAAAATTTAAATTAAGTATGCCAAATTTTGACGAGCTTTATACATTAAATATTTTTTGGCAAATTTCATGTCGGAGCGGCCAATTTTCCTTCTGACGAATTTTCGTGAGCGTGTGCCATTTTCGGGACACTTTTGTTTTAACGAAGCGCGGAGCTAAGCATACGAAATGTAATTAGTGAATCAAAATAATATTTGCCTACCTGCTCGCAAGTGAAAAGTAACAGTAAAATAAAAATATGTGTTGATGATAGTTATAAAAAAATATTATATCACTTGCTTTAACGGCGAATGAAAATATCGTGAGGAAACTGTTGTTTTGAAATCTGTTAATTCACACATGATGAACAATGTTAAGGAATGCAGGTTTCCCCACAGTTATTTCCTTCATCTTTGTTAAACAAAAGAAAGAAAAAACGTTTATTTTTTACACTGCCTCTTCTCTTTCAGAGCACTCCCCTCACACCTTCCAACAGCATTGGGATCCTTGGAGTCCACATTTCGAGCGAGGTTCAATTCCGCGATCATTTGGAAAGCAAGGCCAAATTAGCCTCCAAAAAGCTTGGGGTGCTCAACAGAGCAAAGCGGTACTTCGCGCCCGAGCATAGGCTCCTACTCTATAAGGCGCAAGTCCGCCCTCACATGGAGTACTGCTCCCACCTTTGGGCTGGAGCACCCCAGTACCAACTCCTTCCATTTGATCGGATCCAAAGGCGGGCTGTTCGACTTGTGGACGATCCCAAACTAACCGGCTCGTTGGAAAGCCTGGAGCACCGCAGAGACGTTAGCTCTCTATGCGTGTTCTATCGCCTGTATAATGGGGAGTGCTCTGAAGAGCTTTTTGACCTCATTCCACCCTCTTTTTTCTACAACCGCACCGCGCGCCACCGTAAGGAATTTCACCCTCACCATCTGGGTGTCTGGTGCACTTCGACCGTCCGCTGCGCCAGATCCTTCTTTCCACGCACGTGCAAACTGTGGAACCAACTCCCATCGGCGGTGTTCCCACTAGATTATAACATGGGGTTATTCAAGGGGCGGACCAACAAATTCCTAAAAGGCCGGCAACGCATCGGCGGCTCCTCTGGTGCTGCAAATGTTCATGGGCGGCGGTAATCACTTAACATCAGGTGACCCGCCTGCTCGCTTGCTCGCTATATCTATTAAAAAAAAAAAAAAAAAAAAAAAAATTATAAAGTTGTGCCACACATCACCAATGGTTTGGTTAACCTGGCGACTCTACTTGAGCATTAAAACCATAAGTGAAATGAGTGCAGTTTATTTAATTTCGCAGTATGAGTTAAGCTTAATTCTTGTTTATTAGTATTTGTCTACAATTTCGTCTAATCCGTCTTTACCATCTGCAAATGCATTCTTAATCCGAGTAAATATTAGCGGAGTCTATTTGTCGAAGGCAGCCTAAGTTCCTAATCGAACTTCGCGCATGAGCTAGAGAACTTGGTAAACTATTCCGATGTCTTGGAGCTCATGTGGATACCCGGTAACCAGTTTTGGCATCTAGGATTAAATATTTTAATTAAGCCAGTGGTCCGACCGCCGACGATGAAGGAGAAATGAGTAGAACTAAAAACTATAAACGAGTTGGCGATCAACGGGAAGCGAGTGTGTAGTTTCGATAGTTTTGTCGCCGGGCTATAAGCGAGTGTGCAAGTGCGACGAGCGATTACTCGCGCCATTCGCCCGCGGTCGCTCAATCCTGTGCAAACCTGCGCGCGCGTTACACGTGTTCAAGCAAGCGAGCATCGCTGAGCGAGTTTATTTTTGAAAGCTCATCGCTCAGCGACAAAACTAGTAAAGCAATTCGTCGCCGGCAGTGTGAACAGTCAGAGAGCAACTTTTTATATATGCAACTCTCGTTTACACGGAATGTACATTTATTGTGCGTTTCTTGAGAGAGAAAATCGCCGATAGTAAGTCGTATTCACGCCGGCAGTCGGACCACTGCCTAAGCTCCGATATTCTCAAGAGTTTTAATGGATTTTGAAGTATTAATTAGTTAGCTGGTAGAGTATTAGGACTAGGCGTTAATGCTATGAGTAAAATATGCTACTTTGTAAAATGTTTCGTAATTGGGATAAGTACATGCATTAAGTTAATCCTTACTTATTACTTATAAATAAACTACTTATTATTATAAATGTGAAAGTGTATGTTTGCTAGCTTTTTACAGTCCATCTGTTTAATCGATTATGACAAAATTTGGCACAGATTTCTTGCAGCCCGAAGAAAGAGAAAGGACATAGGCTCATTTTTTACACAGAATCGATCCCAATCAAAGCAAAAGAGGTCAATTAAAACCAAACACAAACAACCGCAAAAACGAAGAAAACTACCTAATTTGCCACCCTAAATCACACGGCACAAAAATCTCCCACATCGCTTCCGGCGACCTAAACAGCTAAAACAATTGTACCAATTTTGCTAAGTTGCTAATTCCCGATCCTTGATTAGTTGATGGTAGGTTATTACTTTTCTATCCTTTGGTTTCTATCCATACTTCCATACTAATATTATAAATGCGAAAGTGTGTCTGTATGTCTGTCTGTCTGCTAGCTTTTCACGGCCCAGCCATTGAACCGATTTTAACGAAATTTGGTACAGATATAGCTTGCATCCCGGGGAAGGACATAGGCTACTTTTTATCCCGGAAATCGAAGAGTTCCCACGGGATTTTTAAAAACCTAAATCCACGCGGACGAAGTAGCGGGTATTATCTAGTTACAATATATTTGTGAGGTATTTAGGAAGATCTAGATTACCAAAAGCAGTCGTTTGATAAGCTATGCTTAATTCTATAGAATAGCACTTCAATGACCAAAACTAAACACACATCCGATCCCAATCGAAGCCAATAAGCGCAAAAAACGAGAAAACTACCTAATTTGCCACCCTAAATCACAGCGGAACAAAAATCTCCCACATCGCTTCCGGCGACATAAACAGCTAAAACAAATGTACCAATTTTGCTAAGTTGCTAATTCCCAATCCTTGATTAGTTGATGGTAGGTTATTAAATATTACTTTTCTATCCTTTGTTTTCTAATAATATAATATATTTATGAGGTATTTAGGAAGTTCTAGATGACCAAAATCGGTCGTTTGATAAGCTATGCTTAATTTTATAGAATAGCACTTCAATTACCAAACCTAAACATGCATCCGGTCCTAAAAAAGCGCAAACAACCGCAAAAAAAGAAGATAACTACCTAATTTGCCACCCTAAATCACAGCGGAACAAAAATCTCCCACATCGCTTCCGGCGACCTAAACAGCTAAAACAAATGTACCAATTTTGCTAAGTTGCTAATTCCCAATCCTTGATTAGTTGATGGTAGGTTATTAAATATTACTTTTCTATCCTTTGTTTTCTAATAATATAATATATTTATGAGCTATTTAGGAAGTTCTAGATGACCAAAAGCAGTCGTTCGATAAGCTATGTATAATTCTATAGAATAGCACTTCAATGGCCAAGCGCGATCCCAATCGAAGCTAAAAAGTGCAAACAACCGCAAAAACGAAGAAAACTACCTAATTTGCCACCCTAAATCACAGCGGTACAAAAACCTCAACCATCGCTTCCGGCGACCTAAACAGCTAAAACAAATGCCCCAATTTTGCTAAGTTGCTAATTCCCGATCCGTGATTCGAAGGCGTGCCGTGGCTGTCGCTTAAATGGACAATAACGAGGTGTGGTGGGAAGTTAAATGCATTTTGTGGGAAGGTGACGGTGCACGCGATCGAGGCCTTTCCGAACTACTTAGAAACGTTTTTGGGAAGCTACAAGTATTGAAAGTTCCATAATATCTTACGTTTTGACGACCTCCCTGGCGCAGTGGTGAGCGCTGTGGTCTTATTAGTGGGAGGTCCCGGGTTCGATTCCTGGCAGGGGTTTGGAATTTTATAATTTCTAAATTTCTGGTCTGGTCTGGTGGGAGGCTTCGGCCGTGGCTAGTTACCACCCTACCGGCAAAGCCGTGCCGCCAAGCGATTTAGCGTTACGGTACGATGCCGTGCAGAAACCAAAGGGGTACGGGTCTAATAAAAACTGCCATATCCCTTCCAGGTTAGCCCGCTATCATCTTAGACTGCATCATCACTTACCATCAGGTGAGATTGCAGTCAAGGGCTAACTTGTATCTGAATAAAAAAAAATACAAAATAAAAATCATTAAGGTCGCTCGGCGAAAATTGTTATTTTGTTATTTTCGTGTTTCAAGCTTAGCTGAAATCCTATTGAACTTTTTTGAACTTAAAAAATGTGCTTTTTAAACTAAATAAGTAAACGAAATTATCGTGATGAAAACATGTGTCATGCAATTGATGAAGTTGTAAACTGAACTTTTTTTAGTTGTCCTACTGTAAACTATTTTGTACTGCTTAGCAGGGGCACAGTAGTTTATTATTAGTCTCATTTTATAGCAATTTATTATATTAAAACCGGCCAAGATAAATCAAAAACTATGATTCATAAAAATAAAAAAAAATCTGTTTTAGAATCAACAGGTGAAGCCCTTTCATATGATACCCCATTTGATATAGTTATCTTACTTTGATAATTGAAAATACTAATTATTAGTTGATGTTACCACAAGTTCACGGTTTTCAGATTTTTCCTCTAATGCCAGCTATAAGACCTACCTACCTACCAAATTTCATGATTCTAGGTCACCGGGAAGTACCCTGTAGGTTTCTTGACAGAGAGACAGAGAGACAGACAGACAGACAGACAGACAACAAAGTGATCCTATAAGGGTTCCGTTTTTCCTTTTGAGGTACGGAACCCTAAAAAGCATATACGTTTAAAAGTTTTACAATATCATAAAAACTATATAAGTCTCATTACCATAGGTAAATGATTTGTTTACTCGTTAAGATTTAAAGAGTTAAACCGAGTAAGTAATAAAAGAAAAGTGAAGGTCAAAACCGTAGTTTACCGTGAATAAACTTAACTTTTATTATGGTACTTTGACCTCTTTGAACCGAGTCTGACATTTCTGAGGCTCCGAATACCTACTTTTAAAATGAAATACTAACTTTCTAAAAGAAAATAAAAGAGGACAAGTTGAATCAAATGGAGAGATTTTAGTTTCTATTTGCAAATAAACTTCAATTTTAGAGCCTCAAGCTCAACGGTTAAGGAGCGGACTGAATTCCGAAGTTGCGGTTCAAGCCCCACCCGTTGCACTATTATTGTTGTACCTACTTCTAGCACATGCTTTTCGCTTAGTTGGAGGGGAAAGGGGAATATTAGTCACAGGGCTAATATTCTTTAAAAAAACGAAGCCTCGATATATGAATCGTTGAGGGATGGGTTAAAATACCAAAAATCTGAGGTTTAAATGCGGGTGACATTTTTTTTTTGTTAAAAGAATATTAGCCATGTTAAATGACTAATATTCCCCTTTCCTCTCCAATTAAGCGTCAGGCTTGTGCTAGGAGTAGGTACGACAATAGTGCAACGGGCGGGGTTTGAACCGTCGACCTTTCGGTTTTCAGTCCACTCCTATACCGGTTGAGCTATTGAGGCTCTGTACATTGGTGGTAGTCATCGTAACTTTCACTCAGTTGTAGAAGAATAGGGCATATAAATCACGTTTCTTTATCACCAAACCGCCACTGGCCCATTACTGAGAACGGGTCTCTTCACAGAGTGAGAATAATGTTTATCATGTCCTAAAAAATGTGAAGGTTAATTATTTCATTCTCTATTTTATTATGAAGAATCACTACCCATATTATAAATGCTAAATTGTGTTTGTGTGTTGGTTTGTTAGTTTGTCCTTCAATCACGTCACAACAAAGAAACGGATCGACGTGATTTTTTGCATGGGTGTAGTCACTATAGCTTAATAAATAAATAAATAAATAAATAAAAATCTTTTTTATTCGAATAAACTTTTACAAGTAGGTACTTTCGAATAGTCGGATGCATCTACCACTGGTTCGGAATGCCTTTCCTACCGAGAAGAACCAGCAAGAAACTCGGCGGTTGCTCTTTTCAAATATTTGATATAGGTACAAGATTATGCCATGTATAAAATAGTATTTGCAGTCTTGTGCGTCGCCGGAACGAGCTGCAGGTCAAATCCACGCTCTTTTATCATTTAGACATATAGTCTAAATTTAATATTTGACATATAGTCTAGTCTATTCAGGATCAAACCGATAGTTCTCACGAGGTTCTCACACTCTAGTTCACTCTGGCCATAGTTACTGAATCAATCAAATTAATTATTCAAAATGCTATCTTCATGTCATAAATCGACGATTAATTCTAAACTATATTTCACCCTGTTTCGGTCCTTTCAAATGATATGCAAACGGAATTACCGTTTTAATCAGCATCGACTATTGACACTCATTTGCAGTTCTTGCAATCAACTTTAGCACTTATGGTAGTGGCATTTAGTGCATTTTAGTGTAATTGTTTCATCATAATGAAACTATATTGATATACGCTGTGAATTTTAGGCTTCCGATTGGAACGCTAACGACTTTCAATGCTTGGTATTCTATGCTAATATTTGCTTTTAAATTCTAATACATATTATACCAAACCCAAAATTGAATTTAAGGGCATGAAATATGGATTGTAATATGAATGAGTATCGACTATATTTTTTGTAATTTTTACTGTTACATACACTTCAAGGAAATTTCTAAATAATTTTAAATACATATCAAAAACCCGACGTTCTGACCACTAAGCTACGGCACGCTTGCTGCCAATGACGAAATTTGTGATATGTATCGTCACTCAGTACTGAAGCGACTGTTTATGCCATCTAGTACCGACCCCAGGAGACGCGGGTTCGATTCCTGCCGGTCCACAATTTTTGATATGTATTTCAAATTATTTAGAGTATGAACTACCAATAAATATAATGTCACCTCACAAATAAAGATGTTAAATATTTAATGTATACAAAACATCGATAGAACAAGATGCAAAATTGACAAGATGGATTGATAGATCTTTAATTATTTGAGGAAATTGGAGTGTGATGAAGGAGATCCGAGTTCACTGAGTGATGATTTAATGCGGGTACCTTCAAGTCAAACTCATGTCAGAAGCTGTTATGCCTATATGCAGGTGCATGAGGCCAGAGGAGTACTTTCTCCAGGATGAGTACAATGGGCGTCGCGCAAGAGAGGCACCGGCGTACGTTCTTTGGAGTACCCGGAGCCTCTCAATAACGCGCTGAGGAGGGCCACCGAGAGGGTTTTAGTGGGTAGAAATCCCACGTAACCGGGTGGGTATCTTAAGAAGATTTCCCCTTCAAAAAAAAGCAAGCGTGCTCCAAGGCTGCATCATCACTTGCCAGCAGGTCTGGACTGCATCCAAGCGCTTCGTTATAAATTAAAAAAACCGGTCAAGTGCGAGTCAGACTCGCGCAACGAGGACTCCGTACTACAGTCGTATTTTATTTAAAAATCTGTTTTAGAATGCACAGGTGAAGACCTTTCATATGATACCCCACTTGATATGGTTATCTTACCTCGAAAATTGAAAATACATACTAATTATTATTTCATGACCACAATTTATTTTTTTTGTGTGATGTAACCACAAATGCACGTGTTTCAGATTTTTCCTCGAATGTCAGCTATAAGAACTACCTATCTGCCAAATTTCATGATTCTAGGCCAACGGGAAGTACCCTGTAGGTTTCTTGACAGACCGACAGACAGACAGACAGGCAGACTACAAAGTGATCCTATAAGGGTTCCGTTTTTCATTTTGAGGTACGGAACCCTGAAAAACAAGAAGCAGCTAATAAATAAGTAGGTACCTAATAACCTTCCGCATTTGGCTTGCTCCATAAGGAAACGACAAAAAAAACTAACACACTGAGTACAACTTCAAATAAGATCTCATAAAAAAGTGAACATTTCTCAAAGAGAATCCGAAGCTCATCCCATTCTTTGTGCTCAGCTCGGAAACCAATTTAGAGTTGCAATATCAATAATCAATTGGTGCATCCTTGGCGCTTGCTCAAGTCTATTACGATACGGTATAAGTACATTCAAACTTGCTCGTAGAATAGATGTGCTCGATTTATGAACTGCCTATGCTAAACATAATGTGCGGGTGCATTAAGACTATTATCTATTTTTGTTTTATAATAGAGAGACAGTCATTTCAACTTCGTTCTAATAAAAGAAAAAGGTGACTGACTGACTGACTGATCTATCAACGCACAGCTCAAACTACTGGACGGATTGGGCTGAAATTTGGCATGCAGATAGCTATTACGACGTAGGCATCCGCTAAGAAAGAATTTTTGAAAATTCAACCCCTAAGGGGGTGAAATAAGGGTTTGAAATTTGTGTAGTCCACGCGGACGAAGTCGCGAGCATAAGCTAGTAAAAGAAAAAGGTGACTGACTGACTGACTGATCTATCAACGCACAGCTCAAACTACTGGACGGATTAGGCTGAAATTTGGCATGCAGATAGCTATTACGACGTAGGCATCCGCTAAGAAAGGATTTTTGAAAATTCAACCCCTAAGGGGGTGAAATAAGGGTTTGAAATTTGTGTAGTCCACGCGGACGAAGTCGCGAGCATAAGCTAGTAAAAGAAAAAGGTGACTGACTGACTGACTGATCTATCAACGCACAGCTCAAACTACTGGACGGATTGGGCTGAAATTTGGCATGCAGATAGCTATTACGACGTAGGCATCCGCTAAGAAAGGATTTTTGAAAATTCAACCCCTAAGGGGGTGAAATAAGGGTTTGAAATTTGTGTAGTCCACGCGGACGAAGTCGCGAGCATAAGCTAGTTATTTTATAAAAGCTGAAAGTTTATCTGCGTAAAAGCCAATACTGGGAGGAACGTTTGTTTGGATGTTTTTTTTTGGATCATGGTGGCTTTGGTTTTGGTGTACATTCAGTACCCTTATTATAAATGCGAAAGTGTGTTTGTTTGTTGGTTTGTTGGTTTGTCCGTCAATCACGTCGCAACGGATTGACGTGATTTTTTGCTTGGGTATAGTTAGAGTGACATATGCTACTTTTTATTCCGGAAAATGGAGTTCCCACGGGTTTTAAAAAAAAAAACTAATTCCACGCGGACGAAGTCGCATTATTTTTTATTAAAAAACTCATATTAAGCACCTTAAATACCTACCTATTAACTTTAAAAAATTACAAATTTCTATTTTCCAGGTAAGTATAAGTTTGGTTCGATAAACTTTCACGAGAAACGAATAGTAGGTATAATACACATTTGGCAATGCCATATCGGGTAGTGGCAAAGTAAATAACCTTCGCAGGTAATTTGTGAATTGATTCCCGGCGCCGGTTTGGCACCGGATCAGCCGCAATCCTCCATTGTGTCCGGCGATCCGGACATTTGCATAAACGTAGATGAGAACGCTCTAAGCTTGGTGCAGGAGAGCGAGTAAATCGCTGCGATTTTCGGTCCTATTTGAAAGAAGAAAAGAAAGAAAAACGTTTATTTTTTAAGGCTGTACCACACATTACCAGCTAAACCTGGTTAGGTTAGGTTATCCCGGCGCCTCTTATACTTGAGTAGTAAGTCAAAAGACCTCAAGTAGAAGAAGCGCCGGAATAAACCATGTCATGTGTGGCACAACCCGAAAAAAAAGGTCCCCACTCAGCATAAATGCCATATGTCTTGCACAAGTACAAAAACATACAGCGCTGGTTTTCAGTAGGAACCCTGATTCGGGTGGCGCCACGGAATTATTTTATTTGTACTTATCTAATCTATCTATTCTATATGTTAATAATATATACAAATTCACACATATTATACTTACTTACATATATATAATTGGACACATCTATGCACATGTATAAGGTATGCCTATGATGTAACCTAAATCTTGTTACAAAAAGGAGTACTCCGCCACATGATCCTGAAATTCTACCTGTTTATCCAAAAGGAATTTTTTCAATTTTGTTTTGAATGAAAATTTACTTTTTAAATTCCTTATTGGAGGGGGGATATTATTCCAACATTTAGTGGCGGAGTACGTAAATGAACCTCTAAATGCGGCAGTGCGATGGAATGGAATACGAAGTTGATGGCGACAGCTAGTCTTAATAGATTTTTTAATGAACAAACATCCCATGAAAAACGCAAACGCGATCGAAATCTATACTAAGAAATCTGCGAGTATATTTATAAGGATTATTATTAACACGTTTTCAAGGTTCCGTACCTCAAAAGGAAAAACGGAACCCTTATAGGATCACTTTGTTCTGTTTGTTTATCGGTATGTCAAGAAACTTACAGGGTACTTCCCGTTGACTTAGAATCATGAAATTTGGCAGGTGGGTAGGTCTTATAGCAGACATAAAGGGAAAAATCTGAAAACCGTGAATTTAGGGTTACATCATACAAAAAAAATTGTGGTCATGAACTAATTATTATTATTTTCAATTTTCGAAGATAACAATATCAAGTGGGATATCATATGAAAGGGCTTTACCTGTGCATTCTAAAATCGATTTTTATTTATTTTTAGTCATAATAGTTTTTGATTTATCGTGCAAAATGTCGATAAAATACGAAGACGTTGTTTGTGTGTACCAAGTCTAAGACATATTGAAGTTACGTCGGCTGCGGTCTTGTCCTTATCTTTGGCATTAGACAAAGGGTAGAGGTCGCTCTAACTGACGGCTAAGGTCTAGACCTAGACTTCTGGGGAGACTATTGTCTTAAGCTAGGTTAATTAGGCAGAAATTCGTATTTAGACCACCTTGAATTAACCTATGAAATATTTTGGCTAATTTACTTCACTAAATCTAGTGCTATCTTTTATCACAGGGAGCAATATGAAAGTGATAACAATACATTTTGAACTGTCATTTTAGTTTAGTTTAAAAATTATGTACAACATAATGAGCCAATCAACAAGAAAACGTTCAAGAACTAACTCAACCTATAGGACTTGCCTATCTTACCTAGATAGGCAAGTCCTATAGGTTGAGTGCCCTTGATACAGTGGCGCAGTGGTAAGCTCTATCGTCTAATTTGTGGGAGATCCGGGTTCAATTCCTGGCAGGGATTTGGAATTTTATAATTTCTAAATTTCCGGTCTGGTCTGGTGGGAGGCTTCGGCCGTGGCTAGTTACTACCCTACCGGCAAATCCGTACCGATAAGCTAGTCATATTATACTAGCTTATGCTCGCGACTTCATCCGCGTGGACTACACAAATTTCAAACCCCTATTTCACCCCTTTAGGGATAGAATTTTCAAAAATCCTTTCTTAGCGGATGCCTACGTCATAGTAGCTATCTGTATGTCAAATTTTAGCCCGATCCGTCCAGATAGATCAGTCAGTCAGACCTTTTCCTTTTATATATTTAGTACGTTGTATTTTTCATGTCAATCTATACCTAATACCTACTATATAGAAATAAATAAATATACTCGTAAATATACTCTCTCGTTATTTACCATATCATCTACTCTTTTCTCGTATACATAGCAGTAAGTACCTACGCAGCATCACAGGATCTAGTTTATGCGCGAAGTTTCTCGGAATATCTTCACAAAACTAATTCATATGCTAAATAAAAATATTCCCCGTGTCTCTGTGAGTCTGGCTCGGCGTTCATAAAACGATAAATAAACATCGTAACCGCGGGATGTACAGGCTTTCTGCAGACGTTCCAACTTGGTACCAACAAGCATCTTTAGTCGTACACAGTCGCATGTACTGGCGGGTGGCGGGTGGAAACCTAGCTTTGTTGCTGACTTTCCAGTTGTCGGCACTGGATCTCTACAGATGTACCAACTTGGTACCATCAACCAATATCTTTAGTCGTACTGTGGTCGTACATAGTCGCTTGTACTGGCGGGTGCAAACCTAGCTTTGTTGCTGACTGTACCAAGATGTCGGCACTGGCTGTCTACAGACGTTCCAACTTGGTACCAACCGGCATCTTAAGTCGTACATAGTCCGCGCGTCGCGGCATAGAGCGTCAAAATATCATTTCTACCATTTTGTACGGCGCATATATCGCACTTGAGTGGCGCTATACAGCGCTTCACCGCGCGTTGCTGCGCGTTGCGAGAGAGAATATTGTGAAGCGCAGCGCAGCGACGCGCAGTGCGGCGACGCTAGTGCGACATACCCAGCGGCGCGTCGCGTCGCTTCAGTACGCGTACGATGCTCGGATAAGATACACGCGCATCGGGCTAGGTATTTAGTGTAGCGACGATGGGTTGATGATGATGATGGCTACCCATAGATGCACAGGCTGACACCACACTTCCCAACTTAGTTAGGTTGGCATTTTGTTGGTCACAAGTTGGTCTTTTTAATTTTTTTCTCTAGGAGGAGGAAAAATCCCTAACGGACTTCTGTCTATCGACAGGATGGGTCCGACTCGCACGGACTAAAAGACCTCCCCCTCTGCGAGATCAGCACGGAAACGTATCACATTACTTCGTGCTGACCCTCTGGTTGCTCTCTCTCCTTTTTTTTTTGTCTTTGTCTCACAAGTTGGTCTATAGGTTGGCAATGTTGGAAGCTCACAAGTTGGTCCATCTCATAAAAGCCATAACACCGACATAAACATCGTGCTATCTTTATTGCTCTAATAGATGCAGGCTTAAGAAACTTTGCATGCGCTGATACTTCGCAAAGTACCTACCTAGCTGTTTGGAATGGCTCATATCTATCGATTTTGGTGCATTATTTAGGTATCAGATCTGTTGAATACAATTTAGGCTTTAATTAAACCATCATAAGTATTATCTAAAGCTGTGATAGCCTAGTGTTTAGGACGTCCGCCTTCTAATCGGAGGCAGATTGTAATTGCATTTACATACAATTTTGCAATTAATAATTAATCTAATCTAAAAGAGTTCGGAATACGGAACCCTAAAAACTAGTAGGTAGGTATGACGTCAATACGCTTAGGCACAGAAGTCGCAGTCAAGAGCGTGCCTACCGCTAAAGCAATTTACAGTTGGATTCCGTCGAGGTTCTCCGAGACTCATAAAACGAAACGTGTGCAATACAAAACCGCTTATGCGACAATTTGTTTTCGCCTTTATTCTTGTCAATGGCCTTTATAGTTTTGTAAAGAAATCTTTTCCTTTAATAGATTTGGACTTGGCTTTGCTTTCAGTTAAATATAAACCACTAGGTGATGCCCGCGACTTCGTCTAGTGTGTGCGTGTTTTACATGTACCCTTATTATGAATGCGAAAGTGTGTTTGTTTGTTGGTTTGTCCTTCAACCACGTCGCAACAGTGCAACGGATTGACGTGACTTTTCGCATGGGTATAGATAAAAACTTAAAGAGTGACATAGGCTACTTTTATCCCGGAAAATCAAAGAGTTCCCACGGGATTTTTAAAACACCTAATTTCACGCGGACGAAGTCGCGGGCGTCAGCTAGCTCTAACTCATTTCGTCTACGAGCTAGAGACCCGTGACACGCAGAGCAGATAGACACCAGAGTGACATTAATAGTGCTCTATACCCAAAGGGTACGGAACCCTAAAAACTAGTAGGTATGACGTCAATACGCTTAGGCCCAGAGTCGCAGTCAAGAGCGTGCCTACCGCTAAAGCAATTTACAGTTGGATTCCGTCGAGGTTCTCCGAGACTCATAAAAGGAAACGTGTGCAATACAAAACCGCTTATGCGACAATTTGTTTTCGCCTTTATTCTTGTCAATGACCTTGCCATTTTCCGTAATCATGTACCTATTACAGATTAAAAGGGAAACCTGAGGTAAGTAACAATAATTTAAGTTTTATTTAGTTAGATTTAACGTGGACACTGACAGTTGGCCTCGTCCACAAACTAAAAGTCGCTCAGCGCGCTATGGAGCGAGTTATGTTGGGTATCACTCTCAGGGATAAAATCCGGAATAATAGCTCAAAGGATTAGCGCGCTGAAGTGGCAATGGGCAGGTCATGTCTGTCGCAGAACCGACGCGACGGCCGATGGGGCAGACGTGTTCTGGAGTGGAGACCGCGTACCGGTAAGCGCTGTGTGGGACGACTCCCAGCCCGCTGGACCGATGACCTGAAGATTGAAGCAGGTAGTGGGGAGCGGGTGGATGAGGAAGGCTGAGGACCGTGTTTGGTGGCACGCTCTTGGAAAGGCCTATGTCCAACAGTGGACGTCCACAGGCTGATGATGATGATGACATCGAACCAAAATTTCTCAGAAATAAACGAGCACTTATCGATTCTAGCACCAACCGACTTGAAAACTTTTGCCTTTATATGAATTCTCACGTCTTACAAAAGTCCCTCTTGACTGAGCCAAAAACTCCCCAACAACTACCAAGTATCGAGAGCTTGCCCTGAATTTTATGGATGAGCAAAAAATGCCTGTCTCTATACGCGGAAAGAAATTAGTAGGTATAGTGCTCTCTCTGTTACGTAATCTTATACAAATGATAAGGACATAAATCTCGGTGGGCGTTATAACCATTTTGACACACCAACCAATAATTTTAAATAGGTACGTATCAAAAATTGCAGACCGGCAGGAATCGAACCCGCATCTCCTGGGATCGCGCCCGACGCTCTGGCCACTAAGCTACTGCTCGCTTGCTCCCCAGCAGACGCGGGTTCGATTCCTGCCGGTCCGCAATTTTGAATATGTATTTAACATTATTTAGAAATTTCCTTGCAGTGTAGGTAAACACTAAAAATATTATAAAATACAATCACAAACATATGTTTTCAAAAAACATTCGAAATTCAATAATTAGAAAACATAGTTTCGTTTGTGATTGATTGGTGACTCAAAATGGTTAACGCCCACTGAGATCTTTGTCTCTATCATTAATTGGGTATATGACTCCAATTTTTTATTAGGTACTTTATTATAAACTAGGATAAAAATAATGACGTAAACTGAAAAAACTAATTAAATCGATCAAATAACAAAAAAGTTATAAGCATTTAAATATTTCTGATTAGACAGAGATAGCGATATAGAATTTTGACGTCACACCTCATTAATCAATAGCTCAACTGAGCCTCAATAGCTCAACCGGTATAGGAGTGGACTGAAAACCGAAAGGTTGACGGTTCAAACCCCGCCCGTTGCACTATTGTCGTACCTACTCCTAGCACAAGCCTCACGCTTAATTGGAGAGGAAAGGGGAATATTAGTCATTTAATATGGCAAATATTCTTCTCTATTTTTTTCAGGGTACGTCATTATTTTTATCCTAGTTTAATAAAGTGGCACGTGCCAAAAAGCGGCTGCAGCAGCCGAGTCAGCTCAAGAGCTTAAGCGCCGTAAATTCTCAGTCATTAGTAAGGACTATGTATTTGCGGCGCTTGCGTTTGAGACTCTGGGCCCATGGTCATCGGACACGAAAGCTTTTATAAACGTCGTGTCCCAAAAGCTGATCCACGCGTCTGGTGACCCAAGAGCTGGTGCTTATTTCGCTCAACGGTTGAGCCTTGCCGTTCAGCGAGGTAATAGCGCCAGTGTTTTGGGCACAATGCCCATAAAATATGACCATTTGGACGGCGTATATTTATTGTAAATAAAAATTTTTTGTGATAAGTTTTTCTGTATGTATAATGTATATGCTATATATAGTTTTTTTTGTTGTATTGACCTGTAAATTTATAATTAAATATGTATATTTTGAAAAAAAAAAAAAAAAGTAATAATATTTATCAAATTCAAAAGTAGGAAAATACCCAATTGTATGGGAATGTGTAACACAGAGAGAGCGCTATACTAACTTATTTCCTTGGATAGGAATAACAACTACCACATATTGAGAAATTGCCCTGAATTTTATGGATGAGCAAAAAAATGCCTGTATTTTAGCTGTTGTGTTGTGTTGGGCTATGTTCCAGTAGAGGAACTTTGTAGTTGTAATTTATTAACTTTCGCTAACATTAAATTGGCCTTCTTTTTGTTTTGAATTATATTTCGTTGTTTTATGAGTCTTATCATATTTTTCTTAATCTTGTTTGATGTCGTCTGCCCACCTATAGGGGGATCTTTTAAACAGATTCGGTGTAAAGTCGCCATTCTATTGCCTTGTGACATAGATCGGTTTTTCGAACTATGTGACCTATAACCTACCCCTTTGCCACTTCATCTTCACACCCCGTTTAACTATATCGTTTTAGTTCTTCTATTCTCTTATTTGATTTCGTAGAGAAACGTTGAACATAGCTATCTCTACCGCCCGCAAACACATCAGTATCTAGATATAGTGGTTTAATTTAGCAAATATTTTGCCTTAAAGTAAAAATGACAAGTACCTACGTACAACATTATTGCGCAACGGATCAGCCTGGCTGTCCAGCGCGGAAATGCAGCCAGTATTCATGGCACCATTCCACGCGGGCATGATTTGTACATTAATAATATATATTAAGGCTAGCTTTAAGTTTTATTGTAGTACTAGCTGACCCGGCGAACTTCGTCCGTCTAACAGTCGATTCTTTAATTTTTTATTTTTTTAATAGGTACCTACTTACAATATTTTTTTCTCGCCGTAAGAACCATCCTCATACTTCAAGGTACTTCATTCTACGTATTACATATTATAAAAAAAAATTAGCGAAATCGCTTCTGCTGTTCTCGAGATTTGCGATCAGTAACACATTTAGCGATTCATTTTTATATATAGAGATTTTCATTAAAACAAATTGAATTAGTAAGTAAGTACATACATTGTATGTATTTGTCATAATTTCGCAAAACTACAGAATAGATGTTGCGTCATGCCCCTACGAAATAAAAGCAAACATTTTGCGTAGGTAATATTTATGCAAAACTTTTGGTGTCCTACCTTTGCATAAAATCTATTCAGCAGCACAGTTATTTGCCTGGCTCCGAAATGTTCACACCAAGAGAGGACCAACTGTGCGCGAGCCAATTTAGATTTCATACGACAATCGAAATGTTGTCGAAATCCGTATTTTGTTTATCGCGATGTAAATTCACACAAAAGCGTATTGGACTAAGAGCAAGCACGTGCCAGATCTTCGTTGTTTTAAAAAGCTGAATATTTCTCTGTGTATTATCCCCAACACAGGGGAACGATCAGTAAATTTGGATCGTAGTGGCTTTGGGAGATTTCACGAAATAAAGGTGTAAAAATTCTTACGTCAAAGTATGAAGCCTAATTTTTTATATTTTCTTCGGAATAGTATTAGAAATGTCATGCATTGCCAGACACTTAGTTTTGTGGCAACGCCCTGCCAGACACCTTTGAACTTTAATAAATTGTTAAACGTACGTTTAAACCTGTCTGTAGATAGGCGCTGGTGGTTTTTGAAATCCTACTCTCTTCGATTATTTTGAGAGGAATCTTGAATTTCGCTCATTTATTTTAGTGTGGAAAATTAATGTGTGATTGTCTGTTAACGTTTTTCGTGTCGAAGATAAAATTGAAGTTTTAAAGTTTGGTTTTTTCCTAATGTCAGGCTGTCACATCACTGTCATATCACTGTCACTGTCATTGGCTATAAATGATCAGAGACCCGTGTTTTGTCTATGATCTGCTTATTTAAGCTAATATTGTTGTGTTCACAACAAAGTGATTTCTAATACTGTTCCGAAGACTTAGACTTATACTTTGACGTAAGATCTTTTACACTTTTGTTACCTGTTATCTCCCAAAGCCCCCATGATCCAAACTTCATAGCAGCTGGCCCAGAGAAACTTTCTGCTTTTATAAAATAACGATGTCTGACACGTGCTGGCTCTTAGTCCAGTATGCAATTCCACACGATCGCGCACAACAAAAGAACTCCTCAGGTGGGGCGAAATGTAAAATAACCGCCACTTCTTTTCAAACCGAAAGTGTCGCTTTATTCGGCAACTCGCAAGTCGTTTGGAAAACTCCGATGCTGTACCGAACTCTCGCGAGAACAATACTTGCCCGGTGCTGGAATTTTCGAAGCGTGTTCCAGAAACTTTGAATACAATACTGAAGTGAATTTCGCATACGATACGAAGACAGCTGATGAACCCGTTTTTCTTATACTTTTCACGGAGGAGTGTCGATCAAAAACCAATAATTCCATTTCCTAAAAAAAAAAAATTGTTCTGATCGTGTTCATACGGTTTGTTTGACTGTGGAAGATTATGATTCAATTAAAGAAAAAAAAATTGAAGAACACAAGAGCTTCATATCATACCATGTCACGTAAAACACACACCGAAGATTTTTCCAATAAAATGGGGAGCAGGTGGGTCACCTGATGTTAAGTGATTACCGCCGCCCATGAACATTTGCAGTACCAGAGGAACCACCAATGCGTTGCCGGCCTTTCAGGAATTTGTTAGAATGTTTGTCAGGAGATTGTTGGAATATAGCTAAGATTTATAGATGGACACAATCAGTTCCCTTATTATAAATGCGAAAGTGTGTTTGTTTGTTGGTTCGTCCTTCAATCACGTCGCAACGGATTGACGTGATTTTTTACATGGGTATAATTAAAGACCTGGAGAGTGACATAGGCTTCTTTTTATCCCGGACAATTACAGAGCTCCCACGGGATTTTTAAAAAACCTAATTCCACGCGGACGAAGTCACGGGCATAAGCTAGTAAGTAATATTATTTTGAAATACAGAAACTAAATCTCAGAAATAGGTCAAACGGCATTAGAACAACGGCATTATTCTGCCGCACCTCAGCGTTTTCGCCGATTGCTATCGGCTCGCTTATTTCGGGATAGTGTTTTACGACCGTATTAAGACTCCGATCCTAATTGGGCCCGCCTTTATTACCGGGCGAATAAAGATGATGGAAAATTCGCACTCGAATTTGTTCGGATTAGGCACGTTTCCGCTGAATTGAAAAAATATCGAAAACTAACGCGACTTTATCCGCGTGAACTACACTAATTTCAAACCCCTATTTTACCTCCTTAATGGTTGAATTTTGGAAAACCTTTTCTTAACAGATCTCTGCGTCATAAAAGCAGCTGCATACCAAATTTGAGCCTGATCCATCCAGTAGTTTAAGCTGTGCGTTCGTGCTGTCAGTCTGTCAGTCAGCTTTTTCTATTAGATAGATGTAGAAACCAAATTTAACAATAGGTCAAATGGCATAAAAACAACGGCGCTATTCCGCCGCACCTCAGCGTTTTCGCCGATTGCTATCGGCTCGCTTATTTCGGGATAGTGTTTTACGACCGTATTAAGTCTCCGATCCAAATTGGGCCAGCCTTTATTACCGGGCGTATAAAGATGATGGAAAATTCCTGCTCGAATTTATTCGGATTAGGCACGTTTTCGCTGAATTGGAAAATATCCAAAATTATCTTGTATGCTAAAATGTTTATGCTGTTTCCCTTTCAAAGGTTATCTGTTATAAAAACCATCGGTAAAAACCGGCCAAGTACGAGTCAAGCTCGCGCACCGAGGGTTCTGTACTACAGTTGTAATTTTTTCGACAGCTTGCCCGATAAATCAAAAACTACGATGCATAAAAATAAATAAAAAGCTGTTTTAGAATGCACAAGTGAAGCCCTTTCATATGATACTTGATATAATTATCTTTCTTTGAAAATTGAAAACACAAATTATTAGTTCATGACCACAATTTTTCTTGTGTGACGTAACCACAAATTCACGGTTTTCAGATTTTCCCCCTAATGTCTGCTATAAGACCTACCTACCTGCCAAATTTCACGATTCTATGTCAACGGGAAGTACCCTGTAGGTTTCTTGACAGACCGACAGACAGACAGACAACAAAGTGATCCTATAAGTGTTCCGCCTTTTGAGGTACGGAACCATAAAAACATTTCACAAGTGCTTTTGAATTGCCAAGTGAGTCTACCACTAGTCTATATGAATAAAAAAATCTTTCTTTTTCTATTATTAGTAAACGGAAAAATCCATAAAAATTTTTTCGCCAACTAATAAATCAGAAGTAAAATTATCTTCGCTGAACGAATTCTCCTCTGACAGTTAAACCAGACGCGGACGTAAGAATATTGAAATTTTACGTAATTTCTAGAAAAATCCTTGGCGCATGTCTCGATTTACGTCCGGTCACTGCGCTTTTACGTCACATTCACAGCCAGCCGGTCTGGCACTTATTACCACAGGCTTTATAATTTAACTAGCTTATGCTCGCGGCTTCGTCCGCGTGGACTACACAAATTTCAAACCACTATTTCACCCCCTGAGGGATTGAATTTTCATAAATCCTTTCTTAGCGGATGTCCACGTCATAATAGCTATCTGCATACCAAATTTCAGCCCGATCCGTCCAGTAGTTTGAGATATGCGTTGATAGATCTGTCAGTTACTCAGTCAGTCAGTCAGTCAGTCACCGTTTCCTTTTATATTAATTTAATACAGCGTTCTCAAATAATCATCATCATGATCAACCCATCGCTGGCTCACTACAAAGAACGGGTCTCCTCTCAGTATAAGAGGGGTTTGGCCGTAGTCCACCACGCCTGGCCAAGTACGGATTGACAGACTTTACAGACTTTTGAGAATCTTATGGAGAACTCTCAGTCATGCAGGTTCGCCATCACAGCTTATATAAAAGTATAAATAAAGCATAGTAAAAAAATATAATAAAGTAAAAAACAGACTGTTATAGCCGAAACATTCCTTCCATCGTACGCTTTCAGCCAAATTATTTTAAAATTGACCACTTCTATCATAACGACGCCCGGTCTCTTGAGGAATGATAAAATAAAAACTCTTTAACAGCACGCAGCTCAGGCGCGGCAGTCATAAATATTACGTCCGTTCTGCTAAGTTCTAATTAATTAAGCGCCAAGGGAACCCAGTATCGCAGGGAATCGTATAGCTAAAAACATTTTTCCCCCGAGCTGCTTCGCTGTTTCGCTACTCAAAGAAATTCTCGCCGGCGAACTATTTCATGAAGTGGTGTTACAAAACCCTTAGACGTCACGCTATCTTTTGTCTGCGCAATGAGTGTGAAGTTTAAGAGAACAATCGCATGAAAAGCGTTCCATTTTGGAAGTTAAAATCGAGGAGTATTTAACTTAAAATCTTGTCTTATTACTTTTTACTCCGTTTGCATTGGTAGGTAGATATAATTTTCATGTGGCATATAATTTCAATAAAAGCTGTGATAGCCTTGTGGTTAGGACTTCCACCTTCTAATCGGAGTTAGGGGGGGTTCGAACTTCGATCCCGGGCGAGTTATGTGCGTTTTAAGTAATTAAATATCTCTTGCTTTAACGGTGAAGGAAAATATCGTGAGGAAACCTGCATGCATGAGAGTTCTCCAAAATGTTCTCAAAGGTGTGTGTGACGACCTCCCTGGCGCAGTGGTGAGCGCTGTGGTCTTAATAGTGGGAGGTCCCGGGTTCGATTCCTGGCAGGGGTTTGGAATTTTATAATTTCTAAATTTCTGGTCTGGTCTGGTGGGAGGCTTCGGCCGTGGCTAGTTACCACCCTACCGGCAAAGCCGTGCCGCCAAGCGATTTAGCGTTCCGGTACGATGCCGTGTAGAAACCAAAGGGGTATGGGTTTAATAAAAACTGCCATACCCCTTCCAGGTTAGCCCGCTATCATCTTAGACTGCATCATCACTTACCACCAGGTGAGATTGCAGTCAAGGGCTAACTTGTATCTGAATAAAAAAAATAAAAAAAAGTCTGCCAATCCGCACATGGCTAGCGTGGTAGACTATGGCCAAAACCCTACTCACTCTAAGAGGAGACCCGTGCTCTGTAGTGAGCCGGCGATGGGTTGATAATGATGATGATGATATAATTTCAATACCTACATCGACACCTCTAATCTCGTATTAGTTAGGAATTAAGATTGTCTTCTTCTAAATATATAAAAGGAAATGGTGACTGACTGACTGACTGCTCTATCAACGCACAGCTTAAACTACTGGACGGATCGAGCTGAAATTTGGCACGCAGATAGCTATTATGACGTAGGCATCCACTAAGAAAGGATTTTTGAAAATTCAACTCCTAAGGGGGTGAAATACGGGTTCGAAATTTGTGTAGTCCACGCGGACGAAGCGAGCATAAGCTAGTTTATATATTAAGATTTAGAACACTTATCTTTTTTAGCAGCGGCCAAAAAACAATTTCAATATTCCACTCTTTTGTCACACATTTTTTCGACGCAAAAAATTCTCATTTTTCTTTTAATATGCAAGCGAGGCAGACATGAGACAATGAATATTAAAGCTTTCATTTGAAGAAAACCTTCGTAACATTGTCTCTGAAGAAGCTTTAAGATAAGTATTCAACCACTAGTTCAGAATGAGACATTGTAGCGAGATCTCCTTTACGAGTAGGTATGCCACATTTTTCAAAGTCAAAATCAAGTCATTTATATTCAAAGTAGGTACCTACTATTGTATACTTTTTTTAAGTGATATAATGGTGATAATTGAAAAAAAAAATTAAATTTAACAAAACAGTTATGTTAATTTTAACATTATTGTCTGATGGTATAAGTCCCGCAAATTTCTATTGGGCTAGAACCATGTCTCATTAACATCGAAATGACGTCATTTCGACGTCAGCCGAAATAAAAAATATATCATCAACTCGAAACTTCAGTCTAGTGCTGACGTCACTTCAATGGCGGCTACGCGCATTAGCAATTTGCGGGACTTAAAGTGATATTGAAAGAACTGCTAAAAGTTTTACAATAAATCTAGCCTTATCTAATTACTATCCCGACTAATATTATAAAGGCGAAAGTTTGTATGTGTGTGTGTGTGTGTGTGTATGTTTGTTACTCCTTCACGCAAAAACTACTGGACGGATTTGGCTTGGAAATTTGGAATGAAGAATATAGATAATACCCTGGATAACACATAGGCTACTTTTTATCCCGGAAAATCAAAGAGTTCCCGCGGGATTTTGAAAAACGTAAATCCACGCGGACGAAGTCGCGGGCATCAGCTAGTACAATGTAATCATGCCCGCGTGGAATGGTGCCAAGAATGGCTGCATTTCCGCGCTGGACAGCCAGGCTGATTCGTTGCGCAAATTATGAGCCATACGCAATAGCAATTTGCGGGACTTATAACAGGAAAAGCTCCAAAGATATTCTACTATACTACTGCGTACCTCCTTTTCCCTGTACCTTAATAAATAAGGGATAATAAATGTGTTCAGTTAAGACTACTGATTTATTTCTCTCGGCCCTTAAAGACGTTTTCATGTAAAACCAGGGTCCGTTACCGATACGGGAGAACCCGTATTTTTTCCAAAATGTATTGCTATTTTACCCTGGCGGCCTTTCAATATTGGTGAAAGGAAAACACCTACGTAAAACTGGGTTTTCGTGACCATTATATATGTATTTCTGAAACACTGGCATTATAATAGCGTGTTTGATAAATCTATACTAATATTATAAAGAGGTAAAGTTTGTAAGTTTGTCGATCCGTCCAGTAGTAGTAATAGTTCGAGCTGTGCGTTGGGAGATCAGTCAGTCAGTCACCTTTTGCTTTTATATATTTAGATTCGAATAGGTATAAAAACTTTTAAGATGGTTTGATTGCGCTGATTTACAATATTTTTTTTTATTTTTTTCAACTTTTTTAAATGGTATACCTAAGTGTTATTTTTCTTTTTATTGTTATAATAATAGTTTTTTTAAAACATTTACAGTAAAGAGAAAAAGAGAGTAAAAGTCGACAGGGCTTCCCTGGGACTTATCTCTACGAGAGATCTCTACCAGTGACCCTTATAGTGAATTATTCTCTTTAATAATGAATTCTAGCCCCATAAACTACCGCTATACAAAAAATCCCATAATTTCAAAGTCCAAGACCCTATAATTAAGAACCTTCTCCATTTTGTAGTCAGTTCAAAATCCGTAATTTTCCCGCCAGTTGCTATCCGAAAATGTCCTTATCGGGCCCGTTCGCTATTATACTCAAAATCTATACCCAGATGACATCTACCTACTTAGCTCTTGTCCGGGTAAATTATTCCCTCACGACGGTCCCGACTTTTGTCCGGATCAGATCCTTTGTCGATGCTACACAATAAAATTTTATCCGGGAAACCTATTCGCAGTTACCTTTTATTATAATGTTGCAGATGCTATCCGGGCTACTTTCAGTGGCGGCCATTGTTGGTCCGCATAATGGGGGGTAACCTTTTTATTCCGGTTCAGATTTTGGATGATACTCCGTTGATATGAATAAACTTTGAGATATACAATTATTGCATAGATTTTTTGATGAGATGATAATTTTTTGATAAAAAGTATCTTTATACAATATGGCTGTCCAAAAAAAGAAGTGTAGATAATGTTTTCATGGTTCATATTGTATGTAAGTAAAAGTAAAATACAAATCAGTTGAGTAGTTTTTAAGGTTATCCTACTTTATTCTTATAATATTTGTTAATTTTCGATGGAAGCTTGAATCCTTCCGACATTTTGTTCAAATATCGTCATATTTCAGCAAATTAACAAATTTACCAATACTAAACTATACCTATAAATCTTTCTCTTGAAACATTCTATCTACTGGTGAAAACCGCATTAAAATCAGTAGCATAGTTTAAAAGATCTACACATTCAAACATACATACAGACAGCGGAAAGCGACTTTATTTTATACTATGTAGAGATTAAGTACTTTTTTCTTTTATTCAAAAGCCTATTTGACTAAAAATTGTAAATTAAAATTGAATTAAAAAAAAATTGAATTTATAATAAACTTAAGCTTCAATAACTTAATGGTTAAAGGAATGGAATGAATTCCAAAATTTAAAAAATCCGTTAGTAAAAAAATTACGAGCATTTTTATATGAGACTGTAATACATGATATTATTATCATAATGTACATCTTTGGCTTCATATATCAATGTACAACTCCAGTGAAGTTATCAGCACATCTGATAAATAGGGACAAGCTATTTTGTTTTCTATCGCCAACACACTTGGGATTGTATTTGCATGATTTTATTTTATTACGGTAAACATTTCGGGTACTTTATACCTACGGTACGAATATGAGTCGATATGCAAATGGATTTTTCGCGTACTTTAATGCTGTTCAGTTTTTTGGGGGTATTTACGCGTGCATGTTTGTTTCGTAAAATGTTATGTACTTGATAATAAAGCTTCATTCACGCCAGAGCAACATAGAGCTACATTGTGACTAAACCGCTTCTCGGTAGAAAACGCATTCCGAACCAGTGGTAGATGCATTTGACGATACAAAAACACCTGTGAAAGTTTAAATGAATAAAAATATTTTATACAATGAACCAAAAGCTTAATTTGCTATAATCCGCTGAAACAGGTCGAATCTGTTTCCTGCATGTTTAGCAGTGGGAAGGCGGGCGGTGTATTTCGCATGCTGCATGTTGCACCATACAGATTCGACCTGTTTCAGCGGATTATAGCAAATTAAGCTTTTGGTTCATTGCATACCATGGACATCCGCAAAGTAACTCCATACTTCTATACAACATTAAAAAAATATTTTGATTTTGAAACCCAATTTGATTTTGATTTTGTGTGTTGTTGTTTTTACAACAACAAGGTAATGTTGTTGGTGATACAACAAGGGCCGCTCGAGCAACGGGTATTTTTCAACAGCGCGCGGCGGTGGACGTATCAATCAATTACAAAGGCCGACGCCGACGCCTCAAGTGATATACGCTGCAGATAGGGTGAGCCGCACCTATCCCATGTGCAGTCCATGTTACAAGAATCAGCGGTCCTTAGCTTTAGTCAAAGTCAAACATTTATTCAAAATAGATAACACTGATGCCAGCGACTTCGTCTGCGTGGATTTAGTTTTGTAAATCCCGTGGGAATTCTTAAATTTTCAGAGATTAAAGTAGCCTATGTCGCTCTCCAGGTCTTTAACTATATCCTTGCAAAAAATCACGTCGACCCGTTGCTCCGTTGTGGCGTGATCGAAGGACAAACCAACAAACCAATAAACTAACAAACAAATACACTTTAGCATTTATAATAAGGTAATAATATAAGGGTATAGGTAATGATAGGTAACACTGTACACTTGTTGATAGTCAATAATTGTTGGATTTGTAAGATAAGGATGATTGTGATAATTAATTACGTAAGATAATGGTAATAATTAACTAGTGATTGCTCAAGCCTTCATTTGCATACTTACTATTTCTGATTTCCCATGAGATTCTTGATTCGTCTATTGCCAAAAAGCCAACAGCTAGTAAAAATTGCAACATTATTTTCCATGAATTTCCCTACGATCTTCCGATCCCTATTTTACCCTCTTAGGTGTAAATTTTTGTTAAATTCTTTTTTAGCTGATGTCTTATCCCTAGAAGAAACTTACTTTAAAATCCATTCATTCATTATCTACCAAAATTCAAATTAAAAATAACACGAAATGAAATTTTTCCGTACAAGCTTTCATCCCCTATTTTTCCTCCTTCATCCCGAATTTCCTCGAAATATTTTCTTAGCTGACATAAAATTAATTTCTAATTTTAAACCGCTTAAATCTTTTAACTTGCGCCCAAACCGATGCCTATTGCTCACAGCACTAATCAATACCTATCCGCTGGCTATTTGCCGACATGACGATTTTATTAAATAAAAACTGGACATCCTATATTGAATATTCTCAACACAATTTTAGTAGCAAGTACTTCCAAATACAGATTTTTTTTGCTGAAAATAAATAACTACATGTCCATGTTGGTAGCCAGGAGGTCCAAGTTTACAAAACAACAATGTTGTAGATATTATAGTGCGTATAATTTTGAAAGAGGACTAGCCAGTAGCCATATTTTCTCTATCATCTATGTGATTATTGTCATGTTAAAAGCACGGTTTACCTGTGGCCCTACCGCGGTTGTTTGACAGCTACAATGTCACGATCGCAATCATCTCTGATTGGTTAATGCTCGCTCACTATTGGCCACAATGCATTGTTGCAACAAGAATCGCACAAATTCAGCCAATCAGAACAATTGAGATTGTAAAAATGATTGATGCAGGTTTTAGACAATCGCCCTGCGGGTTTACCGTACTTTTGATATGACAGTTGACATAATATATAGCAATGTGGCGTGTTTTTTCTCAAAATGTACGCGTTAAACATTGACTTATATTACTTCGTATGGACAGGGTTATTGAACAAACAAAATGGCACCGACTCATTGGTGCTTATGCACCAATGCAACCTCAGTGACGTCTGGATTTCAAACGGGTCGTTCATTAGTATCTAAGAGGTGGCGCTGATATATTTTTCTAAGCCGTGAAATTATTTTTTCGCTTTACCATAATATGTTGTCATTTATATCGATGGCATTAAACGAAAAATTGCTGTCATTTACCAATTATACTATATTTCTAACTAATCCACTAGGTAATATCAGTGGGCGTTTACCATTTTGAGGTACCAACCAACCACAAACATGTTTTCAAAAACATTCGAAATTCAATTTGAAAACATAGTTTCGTTTTTGATTAGTTGGTGACTCAAAATGCCCACTAAGATTTTAGTCTCTGTCATTTGTATGGGCCTAGCTTATGCCCGCGACTTCGTCCACGTGGACGTACCTCCTTAGGGGTTGAATTTTCAAAAATCCTTTCTTAGCGGATGTCTACGGCATAATAGCTATCGGCATACCAAATTTCAGCCTGATTTGTCCTGTAGTTTGAACTGTGCGTTGATAGATCAGTCAGTCAGTCACCTTGTGAGAGTCCTATACTTACTTCTTGCCGTATAGCAAATGACGTAACAAGCAAGTCATAATAGAGTCTAAGCGTTCATGAAACCAAAGAATGGGGGCAGGTGCCTTCGCCACGCCATATCTCCGCGTATATTATATTAATAATCCCCGCTATTGCTGGTATATTATATTAATAATCCCCGCTATTGCAGGATTGCTGATGTCACTTGGAAATTCCGCCTCCTCGCCGTCAACAAAGCCTGGAATTCGGCGCGTTGGAACTCCGTACAGCTTGGAATCGCTCAGGCATTTTCCAATTTACACTTCCACTTATTTGTGATATTTTTATTAAGTACTTCTAATTCTGGGGAATTGAGAAAAGAGTTATCGAGTCAACCGGGGACCCGAGAGCTGGCAGCTACCTTGGTCAAAGAATTAGTTTGGCCATCCAAAGGGGTAATGCTGCCAGCATTTTGGGTACAATGCCTCGCTGCGGTGGTCTCGACGAGGTTTTAGATTTAATTTAATTTATTTTAGTTTTAATTTAATGTTGTTTTTTTTTTTTAGATTTAAGTTTATTAATAGTTTATTTGTTAACCATTAATTAAATGAAACTATTCAGGTTATTTAGCAAAATAGAGGAAGAATCGTTTGCTAGACAAATAAGGACTTATTTACACTGTCTATCAATAATATCAGTCTTAAAATTGTTTGTGAATCCAAAAATAAGTAAATCCCCCTTCCTTTAATCCATTAATGTACAAAATATGAAATACTAGCTGATGCCCGCGACTTTGGCCGCGTGGAATTATGTTTTAGAAAATCCCGTGGGAACTCTTTGATTTTCCGGGTAAAAAGTAGCCTATGTCACTCATCAGGCCTAAACTATAATTATCCATGCAAAAAATGACGTCGATCCGTTGCTCCGTTGCGACGTGATTGAAGAACCAACAAACCAATAAACTAATAAACGAACACACTTTCGCATTTATAATAGGGGTAGTGACGATGTCGTTGAACTATGAAATAAGCTTAAAATTCTTGTGTGCTGTTTTCATTTTTTTTATTAATTTTAACTAATTACACCAGTTGAAGTATAAAATCAAGGTAAAAAGTTGGTGTAAAATATCGATTCACTTCCATCCGCTGACAGTAATAAAGGCGAGTTTGTAGGGCAGGTAGGTACTTAATGATAAATGTTCGGAAAACTCCGGGGCGGTTCCCGGCCGGTCATTGTTATCGTACGTATAAATTAGAACTCTATTGTCTGTTATGCCATAATTTTATGAGGACCTCGAAAATAATTAGGAGGTATTTTTTTATATATTACGGCGCATTTAAATTAGCAGCACCGCAGCAAATTCACTGGTGGATCATCATAAGCCTTACTCTTCTTCTACCTTCTTCAGCATACCTAACATGCGCCTCACGAGAAAATTTTGTCTACGCATTTACTCGTGTTATTCATAGAGATAACACGAGTAAATGCGTAGACAAAATTTTCTCGTGGACGCATGTAAGGCGTGCAGGGCTGTGTAGATTCTTGAATACCTTGTATCACTTTGATTGTCTCCGATCCATTGTAATCGCCACCAATTTTATAGTTCCGTGCTAATCTTAGAGCCTCAATAGCTCAACTGGTAAAGGAGTGGACTGAAAACCGAAAGGTCGACGGTTCAAACCCCGCCCGTTGCACTATTGTCGTACCTACTCCTAGCACAAGCTTCACGCTTAGTTGGAGAGGAAAGGGGAATATTAGTCATTTAACATGGCTAATATTCTTTAAAAAAAAACTTGTACAACAAAACATTCCTAACGGGAATTAGAGTCGCTTCCTCAGGGTGTACGTTGTGTTTCCCTAGCCCTAGGTGGATGCTACGTTTATCCATTAAAGTAGGTTAGTAGCAGATTATGGCATTTGAGTCTTTTCAGGCATAATCTGCATAAAACAAAGAATCAAGGACGAATGGGATATACAGAAAAGAGAAAGCGCCTAAAGACAGTCATCTTTCAGATGCAATGCAAAGGTTTTACCTGAAAATTAGAGCGAAAGAGGGGAGGAGGTTTTTAGTCTGTAGGCCGTTGGACAGCACCCCAAATGGAGTCGGGCATGTCAGTGGTATCCATGAGGATTTTCCTATTCCCCTAACGAAAAAAAGGCATAATCTGCAGATATCTGCGCCCTGGAGCTTAAGATTGTACATGACGTGTCTATTTAGTCCACGACGATCCATTAAAGCAGCATATCAAAGGTCTTCCTCTTATTGAATGATACCTACGACCAGCGCTTTTGTGTGGTTCATAACCCTGGCAAGTTTTTCCAATCACAAACTTGATATTTTATAACAAGGTATGCACCTAACCTTTTTTTTTTTTTTTTTTTAAATACAGAAGGGGAAAATCCTCATGGACACCCGAAGGTAGAGCCGGACTCTTACCGGCTCAAAACCCCTTCTGTCGCCCTGTTCGCCGTGTGCCCGCCTTTCAGCCTAAACACAGTAACATTATTGTCTATAATATAATTCCTATTTAACTTGTTTTTCTCTTCGCCTTTCTTCTTCCTCTTTAGAGCTTATTATTTTTTCCATAAAGCTTGCAACAAGCATCCATGTGTCTTCATGTTGTAACATTTTGTTCACTAAATTATTGAACCTATTTTCGAGATAAGTTCCTTCCTCTCTTTGACCCACTTTACGCAGTAAAATACTGTGTGTTCTGCATTGTCAATTTCGTCGCAGTACATGCATGGGCGACAGGTTGCCACAAGGTATGCACCTAACCTAACATCCTCCTAAATAACTAAGTCAAACGAAAAAAGAAGTTAATAGAGAAGTGCCTACACGATCTAACTTTTCGCTAGCTTTAGAGTTTGTTCCAAAATTCGGTTTAGCTGTTCGCAATCTGAACCGAGCGGGGCCTGCGCTCGCATCGGCACGTATGCGCTTGTTTTCTTTTAATTAAGTCCGATGGAGCAACTTGCGGCTTCATCTGGGGATACAAACACGTGCTTAGAATATACGATACGACGCGGCGGGACGATATTGTCTCTTTCTACTAATACTCTGATACAGTCTAGTGGTTAAGACTTGGGTATTCTTTTCAGAGGTCCGGGGTTTAACATTTATTTTATCGGAGTTATGTGCGTTTTTGAGTAATTTAATATCACTTGTTTTACGTTTTAACGGTGAAGGAAAACATCGTGAAGAAATTTGCATGTTCTCAACGATGTGTGAAATCCGCCAATTCGCACAATACGCGCACACTTATCTGTTTAAGCTTGTTTGTTTCATCATCATCATCATCATGATCAACCCATCACCGGCTCACTACAGAGCTCGGGTCTCTTCTCAGAGTGAGAAGGGGTTTGGCCATAGTCTACCACGCTGGCCATGTGCGGATTGGTGGACTTCACACACCTTTGAGAACATTAATGGAGAACTCTCAGACATGCAGGTTTCCTCGCGATGTTTTCCTTCACCGTTAAAGCAAGTGATATTTAATTAATTAAAATGCATATAACTCCGAAAAGTTAGAGGTGCGTGCCCGGGATCGAACCCCCGACCTCCGATTAGAAAGCGGACGTCCTAACCACTAGGCTATCACAGCTTGTTTGTTTACTTACTAACTACGAAGTTCGCCTGATGCAAAGCAGTCCACTATTCCACTGCTAAAATTAAAAGCTACATTTCGATATATCTTCACTGTTATTTCATACTTCCCATAGATCAGAAACATAATTAGCAACCATTGATGTACCTACGAAAAACTAAATTAATACAAAGTTTCGGACCGAGTGAGGTATTCAAATTAGTCGGTGTAATAATTGTACCTACTACATCCGTCTGTTTGTCTGTATATCAAAGCCACATAATTTTGTATCTAATCTGTGGTTTGAGCCATATGATTACCTTCTTCTGAAATCCCTACCCAAAATATTATCCCTATAAAAAATAAAAAATAAAAATCTTTTTTATTCAAGTAAACTTTCACAAGTGCTTTCGAATCGTCGGATGCATCTACCATCTCGGAATGCCTTTCCTACCGAGAAGAACCAGCAAGAAACTCGGCGGTTGCTCTTTTCAAATATTTGATATACAAGATTATGCCATGTATAAAAAAGTATTTGCAGTCCTGTGCGTTGCTGGAACGAGCTGCAGGTCAAATCCACGCTCTTTTATCATTTAGATAATCTTCAATTGTGTAATATGCTTTTTTCAGGAGTATATTTTTAATAGATTTTTTAAACTTATGCAAAGGTAAGTCCAAAATAGTCTATCTATATTATTCTTACCCATATTATAAATGCGAAAGTGTTTATTTGTTTGTTGGTTTGTCCTTCAATCACGTTGCAACGAAGCAACAAGTTGATGGAATTATTTGCATGGGTATAGTTTAAGACCTAGAGAGTGACATTGGCTACTTTGTACACTACATACAACTCTTATCTTTGGTTTTTGTGTCGACGATTTGCTGCATAAAAACACCATACAAAAGAGATTGCCCATTTTCTTAGGAGCTTTGGACCCCTCCTAATATAATTGTTATGTCACCATGGTTTTAATTTTATTTTGTAGACAAATAATTAACTCTTTATATTCTGCAGACGATTTCTATTTATTCACCCTGGTTATAAAGAAATCTTATTTTTTATATTGCTGATATTGAGGTTATATTTAATTAATACTTCTTCAAAATAAATGCATGTTTACGATTCTAACTGTAATTGTGGATATTTTCAATAATAGAGTGAAAAAAAGTCGTTATAAAACATAATCGTAAAAAAATAACACATTTAAATAAAAAATTATTTAAGTTTTGACACGACGCCACAAAAGAGGCCGTTCACGGGCGATCTCCTTTTGAGATCCTCGTAATATGTTGCAACCATTATAATGCGCTGGCCTCATGAGATCTATTTCCATACAGCGAGTGAAGTCGTAAATAATCCATTTGGTGGAGAATCGAATGCGTGCATTCGTTGTAGTTATAAATAGCAGCATTTCGGTTTATGGTTTACGTCGAATCTGATGCTCTTTGGCTGTCGGATAGGGTTAGAAGTTATATTGTGTTACTTCATCGTTTGTAATATGCGGAATAGGCTGAAATAAGTTGGTGTTTTTTTTAGCATTCAGTATCACAAAAGGAAAATAACCGGCCAAGTGCGAGTCAGGCTCGCGCAATGAGGGTTCCGTACTACAGTCGTAATTTTTCTTCATTGTGCACAATAAATTAAAAACTATCATGCATAAAAATAAATTAAAATCTGTTTTAGAATGTACAGGAAAAGCCCTTATCATATGACACCCCACTTGATATTGCAATCTTACTTTGAAAGTTGAAAATACTAATTATTTGTTTTTAATACTTTTTGGTGGTGTTACCACAAATTCGTGTTTTCTAGTATTTTTTGTTATAGCGGCTACAGAAATACATCATCTGTGAAAATTTTAATTGTCTAACAATCACGGTTCATGAGATACAGCCTGGTGACAGACAGACGGACGGACAGCAGAGTCTTAGTAATAGGGTCCCGTTTTACCCTTTGGGTATGGAAACCTTAAACCCTAGAAACTAAGTTGATTTAGTTTTTTACTATTAGGGAACAAGCTCTACAAGGGATGGTAGATATTTCAACTCTACGCGTTCCTGAGAAAAGGGTCATGGTAGACAGACAAACAACGAAGTTATCTTATAAGGTTTCCTTTTTCATTATGAAATACGGAATCCTAAAAACAGAAATATTATAGGAAAATTATAATAATTTTAAAGAGAATCTTAATATATGTGCAAGAAAAAGGTGACTGACTGACTGATCTATCAACGCACAGCTCATGTTACTAGACGGATCGGGCTGAAATTTGGCCTACAGATAGCTATTATGACGTAGGCACCTTACGAAAAGATTTGTGAAAATTCAACCCCTAAGGGGGTGAAATAGGGGTTTGAAATTTGTGTAGTTCACGCGCACGAGGTCGCGAACATAAGGTAGTCAGAAATATTATAGGAAAATTATAATAACTTTAGAGCGAATTTTACATAATTATAAACCGAAAGCAATTAAAATGATCAATGAATAATGTCGGTCCGTCCATTGAGGAGTCCATTTAATTATCGCCAGTATTATGGAGTGGTAATCAGATTTGTATTAAAGATAATTCGGGTATTCGGAGATAATAATTGGCCGAGCACATCGATATTTGTTTTTAATTAAAGCCTGCGTGTTTAATTTTATTTCCCTCTGTAACCTCTCATTAATAATTATTACGCATTATTTTAAAGTTATTTAAAATACTAGCTAATGGCCGCGACTTCGTACGATTGTATTTAGATTTTTGAAAATCCCAAGAGTCCCAAAGAGTTCCCACTCTTTGATTTTCCGGGATAAAAAGTAACCTGTCACTCTCCGGGTCTTTAACCCATGCAAAAAATCACGTAAATCCGTTGAAACGTTGCGACGTGATTGAAGGACAAACCAACAAGCAAACACACTTTCGCATTTATAATAAGGGTACTGACTAGCGACCCGCCTCGGCTTCGCACTCATAGTATGCAATGTGCAATATTGTGAACGTGCCTTTATTTACATCTAATCGCAATGTACTCGATTAAGGCACACGTGGATGCAATAATCGATCTTTTTATAGATTTATTGCCACTCGACTTCGCTCGGTTATGAAACCTGTACAAGACTCGATCAATTTGGCAGAGTATTAGTTTAGATTTTATTGAAATTTAATTGGAGTTATTTGGGTCTAAAGCATCCGATTGATAACTCTACGTTATCACTACCCATATTATCAGTACCTACCCATATTATGTTTGTTTGTTAGCTGTTTATTGGTTTGTTGGTTTGTCCTTCAATCACGTCGCAACGGAGCAACGGATCGACGTGATTTTTTGCATAGATATAGTTAACGACTTGAAGAGTGATATAGGCTACTTTTTATCCCGGAAAATCAAAGAGTTCCCACGGGATTTTTAAAAAACCTAATTCCACGCGGACGAAGTCGTGGGCATCATATTATTTTTATTTTATTTATTTTATATCTAATTAGAACGGCAGTGCCACTTACACTAACTAGATGATTAATAATAAATTTAAATACAAATAAAGGTACAAGAAAAAAGACATAAAATACAAAACGATAAAAGATCAAAGAATTTTGAATATGTACGCTGAGAACATTGAATGACATATTCATGCAATGCTCTCAGCGTACTTCAGTAACTCCCGAACCAGTATTATAGACCCATCATTAAATGGGTCCCATTATAAATGCGAAAGTACATTTGTGTTCTTCAATCACGCCACAACGGAGTGAGAAGATTCGTAGGAGAACCAGAGTAACCAATGTAGCTCAACGGGTTGTGAAGATGAAGTGGCAATGGGCAGGGCACATAGTTCGAAAAGATAGACGTTGGGGTCCCAAGGGGCTAGAATGGCGACCTCGCACCGGAAAGCGCAGTGTTGGAAGCCCCTTCATCACGTGGCGACATCAAATGAGTCGCAGGATTCAGGCGGCGCAAGGCCGTACATTGTGGAAGAACAAAATACCAATGCCCAGCTGTGGACGTCTATCGATAGAATATAATGATGATGATGATGAATTATATCTATAGCACATGAAAACCTAAGAACACGTGTACAAGGGTAGTACTTTCAGAATTCTGTCAGAACAACATACAAACAAACAAACGCAAACTGCTGAAAAAAATAAGCATTCTGTTATTTCATTGCTTGCTACCCAGCTTTGTATCGTCCGAGATATAAAAACCGGCCAAGTGCGAGTCAGACTCGCGCACCGAGGGTTCCGTACTACGGTCTTATTTTTTCAACATTTTGCATGATAAATCTAAAACTATTAGGTAAGTATAATTAGTCATTTTTTTTCAATTTACATAATATCTTCATATAAATAAATAAAATCCGGTTCAGAATGTACTTGTAAAGCCCTTTCATATGATACCACACTTGGTATATTGATCTTACTTTCAAAGTTGAAAATACAAATTGTTCATGAACATATTTTGATTTTATTTTTTGTGATGTGACGATAAATTCACGGATTTCGGATTTTTCCCATTACGAGTGCTATAGGACCTGCCCACTTACCAAACTTCATAATTCTTGGTCAACGTGAAGTACCTTATAGGTTTTTTGACAGACAGACAGACAACGAAGTGATCCTATAAGGGTTCCTTTTATCTTTTGAGGTACGGAACCCTAAAAAACATTTTATTGATAGAGCAACCAACGATCTCAAACAAGATTGTAGTAGATTTATATTTTCTTGTTATTCTATTGCTTTGTGGTTTGCTTTCAACTTGAAGTTTTCTATTTCGTCGGCCGCACTTGCAAGTCTCTTCAGTCTTCTTTAAAAAATAAGCAAACCAAGTTTGTTGTGTATTCGTTTGTTATAACTACTGAAATTGGCATTTGCGTTTCGCCGGCCTACTTATGGTAGGGGAGCCCAAGAGCGGATTTTGGGATTTCCTCGAGCGCGTCAGATTAAGACAAGGTAAGTTAATTTTATGCATATAATATTATATTTTGTATGGAGATTTTATAACATTAGTATGGATTTAAATTAGTTTAGTTTAGTTAGTAAGTTTTATAAAATGTGCTTCAAGATCAAAGATGATCCAGGGATCATCTCTCAAAAGAGTTACATCGAGAAATCAGAACGAAAAAACATACTTTCCTTTTAAAATTTTACGATTTGTAGTAGTAGAGAGGCTAGGAATAGATTCGTTCTGAATAGAAAGTGAAATAACGCATGAATATACTAGTAACGACGCCGCCTATTCAATACTGCAAGTGGTTTTAACTCTTAAATCCACTTTGCTGGGAAATTCTTTTTAATTCTTTCTTATTTAATTCTTTTTAATTTCTTAAAATGTGCTTCAAGATCAAAGATGATCCATCATCAACATCTTTCAAAAGAGTTACATCGAGAAATCAGAACGAAAAAACATACTTTCCTTTTAAAATTTTACGATTTGTAGTAGTAGAGAGGCTAGGAATAGATTCGTTCTGAATAGAAAGTGAAATAACGCATGAATATACTAGTAACGACGCCGCCTATTCAATACTGCAAGTGGTTTTAACTCTTAAATCCACTTTGCTGGGAAATTCTTTTTAATTCTTTCTTCTTTAATTCTTTTTAATTTCTTAAAATGTGCTTCAAGATCAAAGATGATCCATCATCATCATCTTTCAAAAGAGTTACATCGAGAAATCAGAACGAAAAAACATACTTTCCTTTTAAAATTTTACGATTTGTAGTAGTAGAGAGGCTAGGAATAGATTCGCTCTGAATAGAAAGTGAAATAACGCATGAATATACTAGTAACGACGCCGCCTATTCAATACTGCAAGTGGTTTTAACTCTTAAATCCACTTTGCTGGGAAATTCTTTTTAAAACTTTCAATGTACCTAATTTGATTTATTATATTTGTGCAAATGCATTTGGACTACCGCTCTGCTTTTCTAGCAGTTGATATTTGCTTTGGCCTTATTAATCACTAGATACCCGCGACTTCATTCGCGTGGATTTAGATTTTTAAAAATCCTGAGGAACTCTTTAATTTTTTGGGATAAAAACTAGTGTGTGTCCTTCCCAGGGATGCAAGCTATCTGTGTACCAAATTTTGTCAAAATCTGATGAACTGATGGTATATGGATGAGGTGTTTTGTGTACTTTTTTCCACATGTTCTACTTTTTCATCTATTCTACTGAAAGTGCTATCTGCTATCTTTTCACGGCCCATCCATTTAACGTATTTTGACGAAATTTGGTACAAAGATAGCTTGCATCCCGGAGAAAGACTAGGTTCTTTAGGTGCTGTAAAAATCAAAGAGTTCCCACACTATTTTTAAAAACCTAAACCCACGTAGGTGCACGTCATTTATTTGGTACAGAGATAACTTGCAACCTGCAGAAGGACTTAGGGTACTCGTTATCCCGGAGAATTACGAGGTCCCGCGGGATTTTCAGGAAACTTAAAATGACAAGGTCGTGGGCATCATCATGATTTTCATCAGGTGTGATTGTTGTCAAGCGTGTGCCCAAAATGAATTAAAAAATAACTGTAACAAAGCCCTATTCAATTAGGTACCTATAGGTAGGTACTTGTATAGTAACGCCACAGTCACCCACGCTCGCCGGCACTGGGTTAGCGCGGGGGCTGTGCGGGTGTGTGGGGCGTTCCCTCCCCGATTGCCATCTCAACCTGTCGCGGACTATAGGTACTCTTCCTTTCCATGGCTTCAAACAATGCAATGATTGCGCAATCATTTAGCATCTATGGCTCATTGTTTGAGGCACGAACTCTATGAAAACTGATCGACGCCTCTAATTGCACGCACTAATTAGAGGAGCCTTCGCGCCTTTGAACGCCCATTCTGGCGGTTAATGGTTGCAAGTGAGCCTCACTTCTAAACAGATTGCTGTGTGGATGAACCATGAATCTGAATACAGTATTTGACAACTAGTCAAATTTTTTTATAATTTTTTAGTGTTTTACCTACACTTCAAGGAAATTACTAAATAATTTTAATTTTAGTACCCCGTAGGTTTCGGACCGACAGACAGACAGACAGACAGACAGACAGACAGACAGACAGACAGACAGACAGAAAGACAACAAAGTGATCCTATAAGGGTTCCGTTTTTCCTTTTGAGGTACTGAACCCTAAAAAAAGCATATCTTAGCCTAGTTTTCAATGTGAAACAGTATGGTTACCAATTCACTAAAAATCAGTATTTAAAGCGAAAGTGAAAATACGTGTAATGTAAATTGGGTTTGTTTACATTATTCATTTAAACACAATCTTCAATCGATTTTGAATCTTACATTGTAGGCAATAACGTTGGAATTAGTATATGAATGCAATGTTGCTGTTTCAAGGAACGTAGGAAAATAATTAGACACGTTTACATGTCGGTATGTAAAAGTACAGGACGGTTTATTTCAGGGCCATAAATGGTGAATCTTTCGTTTTTTGCCCCATATTTGCACACATGCAAATTGTTCAAAGTCTTTATACTCGTACCTTCTCACTAGCTGACCCGCCCCGGCTTCGCTCGGGTGGAATTTAGAAAATCGAGGTGGGGGTTAAATTTCCGAAAATCCTGAAGTACAAATTTCTTCATTTGTTGCCGAAAACCCAAATACCAATTTTCATGCAAATAACTTGAAAAATGACTGACTTTCATACAAACTTTCATCCCCTATTTAACCCCCTTAGGGATGGAATTTCAAAAAAATCGTTCTTAGTGGATACCTACTCTTTACAAAGAACACACCCTCCGAATTTCATGTCTCTAGGACCAGCGGTTTAGGCTGTGCGTTGATATATATGTCAGTCAGTCAGTCAGTCAGGACTTTGAATTTTATATATATAGATAGATATATTATAAAAAACTAATCAATTCGATTATCGTTCATCTAATTATGAAGAAAGATGGTATTTTTCATCATAAGAAAAATATAAGAGGACTTTAGATGCTATTTTAAAATGTGTAAGTGAAGCCCTTGAGTTCCTGTATTTTTTGGTGCAACAATGCACATTGACAGAATGTCTTGGTTTACTTTTTAGGGTTCCGTACCTGAAAAGGAAAAACGGAACCCTTATTATAGGATTTGTCTGTATGTATGTCTGTCTGTCAAGAAACCTACAGGGTACTTCCCGTTGACCTAGAATCATGAAATTTGGCAGGTAAGTAGGTCTTATAGCAGACATTATGGGAAAAATCTGAAAACCGTGAACAAAAATAAATAAATTGTGGTCATGAACTAATCCATACTAATATGATAAATGTGAAAGTGTGTCTGTCTGTCTGTAATTAAATATTTTTATTTAGCTTACAATAATAATTTATACGTAAAAGAGCTAAATAGCATGAAAATCTGCAGTAGGTACCTACTACGATGCATTGCCGGTTTTAGGGGAGTTTTATCTATTAGGTATACCTTTGCATATCCCTTAATATCACGCGTCCAATAAAAAACACCCTAAAATACTAATGTAAAAGAAAAAATTTAGGAATCTGGTAACAAAATCTCCGCCCAAAACTCACCAAATCATCGTAGTAATTCGCAATGTGCGAGTAAATCAGCGAATCGTAATATCCCTTAATATCACGTCTAATAAAAACACCCTAAAATCCATACTCTATATTAATATTATAATTGTGAAAGTGCGTCTGTCTGTCTGTGTGCTAGCTTTGCACGGCCCAACAATTTAACCGATTTTGATGAAATTTAGTACTGAGTTAGCTTACATCCCGGGGAAGGACATACCTACTTTTTATCCCGGAAAATCAAAGAGTTCCTACGGGATTTTTAGAAAACCTAATTCCACGCGGATGAAGTCATCTAGTAATTTATAAGTAAAAGAGCCACCCATAAACATCTGCAGTACTCCGATGCATTTCCGGTTTTAAAGGAGTTTAATCTATTAGTATACCTTTGCATACCCCTTAATAATATCACGTCCAATAAAAACACCCTAAAATACTGATATATATAAGAAGAAAATGTAGAAATCTGGTAACAAAATCTCCGCCCAAAACTCACCAAATCATCGTAGTAATTCGCAATGTGCGAGTAAATCAGCGAATCGTAATCCATAGCTCACTCAAATCACACACACCAAATTCGGGATAACACTCAGAGATTCGGGATTCAGAACCGCACTACGGGACCCGGGATCAAACTACAGGATTCGCGGAACCAGGATGATTCGACAATTGTTAAATCACTGATCAATTTCCCCGGTACGGTAGCGTCGAACTAAGACGCATTGGTCGAATAACGGCTGACGTACACTACCGCCTGTAAAGCTAAAATAAGACCAAATTTTAAACACAAATCTTTGGTGCGTCCAGAGTACGCATAGAGTTGTTTTTACCGCTTGTTTTCGTTTGGTACGTCAGATTATGGAAGATGAATCATTGTTCAGTTTTTCATATTCAATCTATCTATCTATCTGTATTATGTAGGTAAGCTATCTAGCAACGTTATGTTTTGGCAGTCTTTTATAAGATACTAGATAATGCCCGCGACTTCGTACATGTGAATTTAGGTTTTTCAAAATCCCATGGGAACTCTTTAATTTTCCGGGAGAAAAGTAGCCTATGTCCTTCCCCGGGATGTAAGCTAAATCTGTACCAAATTTCACCAAAATCGATTAGACTGTTGGGCAGTGAAAAGCTAGCAGACAGACAGATAGACACGCTTTCGCATTTATAATATTAGTATGGATAATAAAGATGCTACAAGTCCCGCAAATGGCTAATACGCGTGGCCGCCATTTTAGTGACGTCAGCACTAGACTGAAGTTTCGAGCTGATGGTATATTTTTACTTAAATATACGTCAAATGACATCAAAATGACGTCAGTTCAATGTTAATGAGACATGGTTCCGGCGCAATAGCAATTTAGAGGACTTATACGTAACATAATTGACAGATAATAGACAAATTGAATAGAGGAACACGACATTAAAGCATCCTTCCTAATCATTGGATTTTATCAATATTATTTCTATTTATAATCATTTTTCTAAAGTTCTGGTGTGCAATGTCGAATCACTTTTTCATTATTATATTTTTTCTGTAATGTACTATTCTTAGCTGAAAATTCACTTAATTGTTATCAAATTATTATTAGGTACTCCATTTAATCTTTGTTTTTACAATAAGGCGGTGAATTTAATAAAATATGGTTTGCTTATTATAATAACATACGGGTAATAAAGTCACATTCATTTGTTCAGCATTCTACAGAATATTATTACTATCTTAATGATAATTTTGTTATTTTTAAACGTTTTATTTTATTTTCTATGAACCAGTACCTACTCGAAATAAAAAATCCAACAATCACACCCATGTTTATTTTTGACATCAATAACAACTCCATAGGTATCTATGAATGTTACTAGAGGAAGCGAGTTATAGCGTACGCACGTCGACTTACTTCAAACATTTTATGTTAGTTTGCTTTATAATTTCACGGTAACCTATTATTTATATTGTGAAAAGGATATGTAAGTATATAAATAAGAAGGTATCTGTAGAATGCTTGTATAAGTTGCACCATTATCTACCTGTCAAATCCAATAGAAATTGATTGATAACTCCATAGATCGGCAAATAAATTTTTAAATTTTTTATTTATTTCTATACTAGCTGATGCCCGCGACTTCATACTCGTGGGATTAGGTTTTTAAAAATCCCGTGGGAACTCTTTGATTTTCCGGGTTAAAAAGTAGCCTATGTCACTCTCCAGATTTTTATCTATACCCATGCAAAAAATCACATCAATCCGTTGCACCGTTGCGACGTGAATGAAGGACAAACCAACAAACCAACAAACTAACAAACCAACTAACCAACAAACAAGGGTACATACTGATAATATCCTGTCTAAACGACCGGCGTTAGAGACCATTTTGTTTTCGCTCTTGATTTGATTACAATTTCCATGCTAATCCCTCCAGGAACATGCTAGGTCTATGAAGAAAATATTGTATTGTAGAGCATACTCCCTCCTTCCTACTACCTCCCCCCACTCTGACTAATGTTTTTAATTAAGCTATCGCGGAAGGTATAAAAGAGATATTCAGACAACTAATTTATTTTCTTATGTAGTTATTTATTTGCGGACACATACATTTAAAATTAAATTCTATTTGTAAAAGTTCTAAAGCTTAAATTGTTTTGAAATCTTGTAGGTAATATAGAGTGCACACTTCATATTAGTAATCTAAATATATAAAAGGAAAAGGTGACTGACTGACTGACTGATCTATCAACGCACAGCTCAAACTACTGGATGGATCGGGCTGAAATTGTCATGCAGATAGCTATTATGACGTAGGCATCTGCTAAGAAAGGATTTGGGAAAATTCAATCCCTAAGGGGGTGGAATAGGGGTTTGAAATTTGTGTAGTCCACGCGGACGAAGTCGCGGGCATAAGCTAGTTAATTATTATGTTCCACGCGACTTCGTCCGCGTGGATTTAGTTTTTTAAAAATCCTGTGGGAACTCTTTGATTTTCCGGGATAAAAAGTAGCCTATGTCACTCTCCAGGTCTTTAACTATACCCACACCCATGCAAAAAGTCACGTCAATCGATTGCTCCGTTGCGACGTGATTGAAGGACGAGCCAACAATAAATGTACTTACTAGAAGTGTTATTTTTTGAAGGGACAGTATTTCTAGCTCTTTTATTAAACCCCTCGAGTGAAAAAAAGAAAGAAACCTCTTCTAATATTATGCAAAGTTGGTTAAAAATCAAATTAGAAGGGGCAAGAGAGCGACGTTGGAAAAATAAATGTCCGTTTCTTGGAACAAAAGAATTCAATGCAGTTTTTATTCTTTATGATTTAAAAGTTTTTGCGAACTCGAAAAATATTTTAAAAAAACTTTAAAAAGACGGCGTGATTCAATTTTCTTTATAGTGAAAGCGTAGCACTAGGTTTTAAGAGATTGGTTAAAAGCAAGTACATTTTCATATATATTCTGAGATTTTTATATTTTAAAGAGCTTTATCTCTCTCTCAGTACCTACATACCTACTCACTCATAGGTGTTTAAAAACGTGGTTTTATATTCAGATGTATGTAAGCCCTTGACTGCAATCTCACCTGGTGGTAAGTGATGATGCAGTCTAGATGGTGGCGGGCAAACCTGGAAGGGATATAATCAACTTATATATATATATATATATAGGAATAAAAAACGGGCCAAGTGCGAGTTAGACTCGCGCACCGAGGGTTCCGTACTACAGTCGTATTTTATCGACATTTTGCACGATAAATCAACACTATTATGCGTGAAAATAAATAAGATTTTTTTTTAGAATGTACAGGTAAAAAAGCCATTTCATATGATGCCCCACTTAGTATAGTTATCTTACTTCGAAAATTGAAAATACTAATTATTTGTTCTTGAACTCATTTTAATTATTTTTTTGTGATGTCACTACAAATTCACGGTATTTGGATTTTCCTCCTTACCTGTTCTGTGCCTGTGCTATAAGACTTACCTACCTACCTGCCGGACGTGCCCTATAGTTTTCTTGACAGACAGACAGACAACGAAGTGATCCTATAAGGGTTCCGTTTGTCCTTTTGAGGTACGGAACCCTAAAAAAGGTACTCAGTATTTTTTTATTCAAAACTAATATGGTAAAGTCAAATAACCTTATATAATAGGTAATAGATACTTAACATTTTGTTGTTTAAAAGTCAAAATCAATAATTATTGTATTTTTATTTCTATTTAAATACCAATTGATTTAGGTATAACTAATAAATCGCACATAAAATAAAGCCAATTTACTTAATGGACACACCACAGGTATTCAGCGGGGCAAATTCTCTAATTAATGCGTTGATTGATATGCAAATTAGAGAGACTGCCTTACATAACAATTGCGATATTGTTATGTTAATAAATACCACTATTATAATAATTTAGATATTAAAACTACTTAATTTAATTTAATTTAGTATTATATGCATGTTGCTGATAGTGAAGACGGATTATCGAATTTACCTTTCGTTATACTATTTTTTTTTCTATTTTTTTTACTTGCACAATTGACACCTAAACTACTTGTTATTTCTGACTCATTATACTATGCTTAAAAAGCTATGATAGCTAATGGTTAAGACGTCCACTTCCTAATCGGAGGTCGGTGGGCATGCACCTCTAACTTTTTGGAAAAAAATAGCTAAAAAGCTATCTTCGATTGAAATAATGCTAAATCAAAATTTAAAAAAAAGAAGAAAGCATAGTATCATTATGATCAACCCATCGCCGGCTCACTACAGAGGACGGGTCTCCTCTCAGAGTGAGAAGGGTTTAAGCCATAGTCTACCACGCTGGCCAAATGCAGATTGGCAGACTTCACACACCTCTCAGAACATTATGCAGAACTCTCAGGAATGCAGGCTTCCTTACGAGGTTTCGCTTTACCGTTAAAGCAAGTAACTACTTAAAACGCACATAACTCCGAAAAGTTAGAGGTGCGTGCCCGGGATCGAATCCCCGACATCCGATTCAAATCAAATCAAATCTAATTTCTTTATTGCGAATATGGGTAAACAGTAGAGATGTTACAAAAACAAGAAGGTACTGCCAAATTCGGCCTATTATAGCATGCAATATGTTATGATAATTATATGAATTGTCATTGATTAATTAATATTAAATTAGGAGGTGGATGTTCTAACCACTAGCTGTCACAGCTTTTTAAGCATATAGTATAATATACGGAACCCAAATAACTATAAAATGATTCGCTCTCCCGAGAATAACCTCGTAAGGGCATTAGAGACAACACAGATAACAATAACGCCGCAAAACAGGCACAATGCGATCCGAAAGTAAACCTTTTATTGCAATAACACTAGCAATTGGAGAATGTCGCGAGCTTTGACAAATTCGCCACAGAAATTTCTAGATATGCTGAGATGTGGCTGAGATGCACGAGACAATGCATTTGTAAGTACACTAAATTTAATGACTAAAGTATACATTCACTAGCTGGTACCCAGGACTTCCATAGCTGATATCATCATCTACCGATAGACATCAACTGCTGGACATAGGTCTCTTGTAGAGACTTTCACACGCCACGGTCTTGCGCCGCCTGAATCCAGCGGCTCGCTGCGACTCGTCTGATGTCGTCCGTCCACCTAGTGGAGGATCTTCCAACACTGCGTCTTCCGGTGCTAGGTCGCCATTCCAGCACCTTGAGACCCCAACGTCTATCGGTTTTACGAACTATGTGCCCTGCCCATTGCCACTTCAGCTTCGCAACCCGTTGAGCTATGTCGGTTACTCTTGTTCACCTATGGATCTCCTCATTTCTGATTTGAACACGTAGAGAAACTCCAAGCATAGCTCTCTCCATCGCCCGCTGAGTGACTCTGAGCTTTCTTATGAGGCCCATAGTTAGCGACCATGTCTCGGATCCATATGTCATCACTGGCAACACGCACTGTTCGAAGACTTTGGTCTTCAAGCGCAGCTGATATAATGCCCAGCAAACAACTTGGGCCTGCAGCAGCGTAGTGGGAGAAAGCTGGCGAATCCGGGAAGCAAAAGTCAAAACCAATCGCGTGCACTCGCGCCGACTGATCAACCAATCGCGTGCACCCGCCATTCGCCAGCCAATCGCGTCAATACTAAAAAAAAATCCGTAGGAGGATAAAAAGGAGCCAGTTTAAACTATGACTACAAAAAATTACATTGATCCGTCGCTAATCCGTTGGGACATGATTGACAAACAAACCATTAAACCAACAAACAGACACACATTCGTATTTATAATATGGGTAGTATTGTTTAAATATATAAAAAAATCCCGTTTGTTTTACAAGAAAATTTTAAACAAATAGGAAAAAATGAAAATAATAATATTTTATTATTTTCTTATCCTCCATAGTTTTCGATAGTCCTTTATCGGTTGCCCACGAACACCTACCAATCACGAACAAGATGCATCGGATAAAATGTCGTCCGTGAGCCAGACCGCAGCACCGCAACGCAACAATTTATAGCGCGACAGTAGACTGTGGTCTGTAACACACGCATCTAGACCATAGACACACATTGAATAGCTTAATCCTTTATTATTTTTATTTTACTGAACGTAAATAAATAAACTTGCGAATTCATAATCCATACTTAAGAGCCCGCTTCATAGAAGCGTTAACTCGTTGGTGGGTGGAGCCTAAAATAGTGCTGTTTCCATAGATCTGTTAGCTTACATCCCGGGAAAGGACATAGGGTACTTTTTATCCCGGAAAAACAAAGAGTTCCCACGGGATTTAAAAAAACTATATCCACGCGGATGAAGTCCAGGGCATCATCTAGTGCTCAAATAAAATCTTTTTAGCTGTCGAATATAAAATATTTGTATTATAAATATAAAATAATATATTTGTAATATAAAATATAAACATTCGTATTTTAGAAGCACGAATTGAACGCAAAAGCCAAAGACGCAAATGTTTGGACGATATAAGGGGGTGAACAGGGCTTAGTTACCCAAAGTTAAAGGAGGCGGCTTTAAATAGAGAAGCTTTTCGCATGATGACCTCTAAACTTCGTTTCGAAGAAGGCACGCGATGATGATGATGAAGATATAAAATAGTTTACCACAAAAATCTGGAAATCGGTAGAAAATTATAGGAATATTTATTTTTATAGCTGAAAGTCATCTCCACACATGCCGTATTCAATGGGCCACGCACGACCTGTTGCAAGTGAGCTGCACTGGATCCTTTCCAGTGCTTAAGTGAATTATACTCAAATAAAACCGTTTTAGTTATCATTTACATTTTTCAATTCGGCGCCTCCACGCCAACTTTTGTTATTCTTGCTAATGTGTTAGTTGCGTGGAGAATTTTGTTTATATCTTGTATGCATTTTCCGTTTCGTTTTGAGATTATGTTTTGGTTTATTTTTATGTAGAGCCTCAATGGCTCAACGGTTAGAGGAGCGGACTGAAATCCGAAAGGTCGCCGGTTCATACCCCACCCGTTGCACTATTGTCATACTTACTCCTAGCACAAGCTTGACGCTTAGTTGGAGGGGAAAGGGGAATATTAGTAATCATTGATGAAATCAATATTCGAATCAGAATTCGAAAAGTACTTATTGAATTATTACTATTATTGTTACGAAGACTTATTCGGACTTACAATAGAAAATCTCACACTTTGTGTTATTTTTACACATAAAGTATAATAATGTGTAAAAATAACATTTTACGATTTATACGTGTTGTGTGTTGCAGCATTCCGGGCACGCGCGTGACGACTGCCGTTCGTAATTCCAGAGTTTAAAGTGCAGGTGAAATTAGAAGCAGAAAGGGTAAAGCTACGAGCGCGAGTGCTATAAAGCTATATTTTGTTGATGTAAAAAATACCACCGCCACATTTTATAGAGGTCTGGTACCAAAACTAAAGTGAATTGTCGAGCAGCAACTAGATTATAACATGGGGTTATTCAAGGGGCGGACCAACAAATTCCTAAAAGGCCGGCAACGCATCGGCGGCTCCTCTGGTGCTGCAAATGTTCATGGGCGGCGGTAATCACTTAACATCAGGTGACCCGCCTGCTCGCTTGCTCGCTATATCTATTAAAAAAAAAAAAAAATTTGGCCTCACGATCAACCCCTCTACCACGCTGGCCAAGTGCAGATTGGCAGACTTCGGACACCTTTACACAACATTATGGAGAACTCTCAGGTTTCCTGAGAATGTTTTCCTTCACCGTTAAAGCAAGTGCTTTAACGGTAAATGAAAACATTCTCAGGAAACCTGAGAGTTCAATACTTAATAATTGCTACAACGCACATAACTCTTAACCGATGATAGCCTAATGGTTAAGAGTTAGGGGGTCTGAGGTTAAATCCCGGGTGCACCTCTAACTTTTCAAAGTTATGTGCGTTTTAAGTAATTACATATCAATTGCTTTAACGGTGATGGAAACATAGTGAGGGAACCTGCATGCGTGAGAGTTCTCCATAATATTCTCAAAGGTGTGTGTGAAGTGTACCAATCCGCACATGGCCAGCTTGGTAGACTATGGCCAGAACCCTTCTCACTCTGAGAGGAGACCCGTGCTCTGTAGTGAGCCGGCGATAGGTTGATCATGATGATGATGATGTTGGGTAGGTTTTAGATTGCCTCGCCACTTCGTGGCTGAAATTGTGGTCGGAAAGAACATTTATATTACATCAATGTTACAACATTCACACTTTACCTAACTCAAGAATTTATGAAAGCAAGCACGTATGCATGTTTGTCCGTATTTATTATGATTTTTCCATGATCACGTACAAGAACAGACGTATGCGTGTATTCTCTGGGGAAAACCGGCGAAAAACTCGACGAATTCTCTTATGATTATGTAATATAACATTTTCCTGCTTTTCAGGGTTACTTACCTAAAGGGCAAAACGGGAAACTATTACTAAGACTCCGCTGTCTGTCCGTCTGTCACCTGGCTGTATCTCATGAACCGTAATAGTTAGACAGTTGAAATTTTCGCAGATGTTGACGTATTTCTGTTGCCGCTTTAACAACAAATACAAAAAAAAAAACAGAATAAAATACCTAAATATTTAAGGGGGCTCCCATACAATAAACGTGATTTTTTTTGCTCGTTTTATAGATAATGGTACGGAACCCTTCGTGCGCGAGTCCGATTCGCACTTACTTGGCTGGTGTTTTTATTCGATGTTAAGTTAGCCCTTGACTGCGATCTCACCTGGTGGTAAATGTCAATGCAATTTTAGTTGGAAGCAGGCTAATTTTAACATAGGCATCAGCTAAGAACCGGTTTTACAAAATCCACCCCTAAACGGGTGACATAGAAATTGTGAAAGCTCAGGAGGATATTTCCTTGCATAATATTCGAGAATCACACCAAACTCATTTATTCATTGTATACTTGTATACTTGTACTTCTCATAGTCACAATATAACAACTTCATAACTTAAACACTGTCGCACCACAACTAGGCATAGTTGACACAAGACTGACCCTAGTTATCCAAAACACCCGTGTTAAATACAAGTCGTTACCACTTCCAAACAGTAATAATTGCCTTTGTCAATACACGTCTTGTCATGCAACGTATATTGACAAAGGTATAATGACATATTTAATAGGGTATATTGACGTGGCTACACTGTTGTGTCATGACGTTGTATACTGGCAAGCGATGAGAATAATAATTATAATCGAAATTGCTAACAATTGGAATATTATTTACATGACAGTCCTATGTTTTTGTAAGTGGAGAAACAAAACAAACAAACATACTTTCGCATTTATTATGTGGGTATAATATAATATTATATACACCGATAGGCCTGTTACGGTGGATTTTCTTAGTTTATTAAAATTGTTCGTGGACGGAATCGTGGGTAAACGCTAATATATTCGTAACTAAGCCGGAATGACGTCACAATTGAGCCCATTGATGACCCAGAGCGGCAAATCAAACACATCTGTCTGCTAAATACACTTGCTAATGTAAACGAACGCTCCATATTCATAATTAATCTACGTCAAAGGTTTGCGTTTAAGTGAATTTAATTTGCTCTGTTTATACGTTTAATAGAAAGTTATAGTATGCGACAGGTTGAGATGGGGTATGAGGCGGAGGAACGCACCGCACACCAGCACGTTACCAGTGCCATCCCGCACTGGATAGCGCGGGGGCTGTGCGGATGTGGGCGGCGTCCCCACCCGGATTGTCATCTCGACGGTCTCGACCTGTCGCGAACTATAGATTCAGGCGTTTTAGCTCTAAATTATTTTTTCAAATTAGAAAGGCAATAATGCGAAGATGGTTTTTAAGGCCAATAAAAATGAATAAGGCAATATTTTATAGCCTATAGTAGCACATGCCAGGTATCCGCTAGAGATAAAATAAAATAAAATAATCACATAGAAAAAATAATCACAAAGCAATGGCATCATTCGCACGCCCTATATGTACATTGTATACTAACCTCGTTATTTATGAAAGCTATTATAGCTCAAAATTTCTTACGCCTGAATTATTTAATCTGCTTTTCCATTAGGGTTTTGTGAAATGACACAATTTATATTCAGTGCGTAGCGTGGGCCGGCTTCGCGAATATGACTTTATAGGGAAGATTAGGGTGAGACCAAAAATTAAAATACCACAGAATTTAAAATAAGGTGATCGAAATGGTATCTTGTGGGTATGAATGTTTATATTTTAACTAGCTTATCCTCGTGACTTCGTCCGCGTGGACTACACAAATTTCAAACCCCTATTATACCCCTTTAAGGGTTGAATTTTCAAAAATCCTTTCTAATCTAGACATCTGCATGCCAAATTTCTGCCCGATCCGTATAGTAGTTTGAGCTGTGCGTTGATAGATCAGTCAGTCAGTCAGGACAAACCAACAAACTAATAGACCTACAAACCAACATACAAACACACATTTATAATATGGGTAGTGATAAATATAACAAAATATTATAAATAATATCTATCCCGGCTGTTCTCACGTGTCTCGTCGACGTTAGCCTGACTAGTTTGGAACCCATCCGGGGTCCTGATGGGTTCGAAACTAGTCGGGCTAACGTCGACGAGACACAGGAGTACAGCCGGGATAGATATTATTTGTAATGGAAATCACTTACGGTACCTAGTTTAAATGCTAAAATAACAAAATATTACTTTATTCTATTTCATTCAATATATTTAACTTAAATCAACTTTTCACATTTCAACATAATAATAGTAGGTAGGTACTTACCTATGTTGTGAGGATAAAAATATAACTCTGTATTAAGACAAAAATATTACAATATATTTTATGTTTATAATAATATTATGATTTTAAGTAGGTATTTCATTTAGTTACAAAAGCTAGATATTCTTTATTATTTCAGTTCATTCACTTCTGTTACTCTAATTACGTACTGGCCAAAAATAATAAGTACCTAGATAAGTAGTTTATTAATCAAGTTCAAAATCATAGTAAGGAACTAATAGAGAAACGAACGTTACCTTTTGGACTAAATTAAACAAGGGTTAAGGCGAGTCACCGAGGCTAAGCGGAAAAAACTGGTTTGCTAGATCAAAATATGTTTTAGGTATTTACTATTAAATAATTGCAAAAAATATACAATATACCTAAAGACATTGTCTAAAGATTGTGCTACTTTGATACACAATAGGAAGTACTTCACTCGATCAAATAAAATCTTGAAATAAGCCGAAATAAAAGTCTAAAACGAATTATTTAATACTAAAATTTCTGACTTGGCAAATAATTTTTATATGGAAATATTTGTCTTTAAGTACTACAGAGAACCTGCAAAATTTTGGTTTTCAACAGGACTTCTATAATTTATTAAATTCAAATTTAACGTTTGAAACACAGAATTTGAACGTTGCGAAGCGGTTTACTTCAAAGCCGCGCTGCTCGCCTCGGTGACTCGCCTTAAAACAATTCCTTAGAAACAAATATTGTCCTATACAAAATAGAGTTATAAACGCTTTAGTATTTTCTAGGGTTTAATGTGCAAACCAGCTAATGTCGGGGCCTGGGTGCGTTTACTATGATACAGTCATTATGCGGGAATCGGTTTATGCCCTTAAATAAAATTACTTTCGTTGTTACATGCATGAGCCGAGAGCGACGCCGCGAATACAAAGTAGAGGTTAATTTTACGTCCGTAACGATTTACGTAGCGTAAAATTTATATACCCATTCGTGCAATTAAAAAAATTAAGTACTTAAGTACAGGTATTTGTTGGATGGAGAACTCTAGTGTGTTATAATGTTACATTAAAATATATTTACTATGAATGCTTATAATATTACAAAAGTTACAGCAGTTTTTATTTAGCGCCGCATTCTCGGTCATGTGAAAATACATATTATAAATTTAAAAAAACTGGCCAAGTGCGAGTCAGACTCGCGCACGGAGGGTTCCGTACTACAGTCGTATTTTTTCGAAATTTTACACGATAAATCAAAAATTATGATGTATATAAAAATATCTGTTTTAAAATGCACAGGTGAAGCCATTTCATATGATACCAAGTAAACGTTTGAAAAACTTACTGTAGGACAATTTTTTTAATTCAGATACAAGTTAGCCCTGACTGCAATCTCATCTGATGGTAAGTGATGATGCAGTCTAAGATGGAAGTGGGTTAACCTGGAAGGGGTATGGCAGTTTTTAATAGACCCAAACCCCTTTGGTTTCTACACAGCATCATACCGGAACGCTAAATCGCTTGGCGGCACGGTTTCGCCAGTAGGGTGGTAACTAGCCACGATCGAAGCCTCCCACCAGACCAGACGAAAAATTTAGAAGTTATAAAATTCTAAATCCCTGCCAGGAATCGAACCCGGGACCTCCATAAGACCACAGCGCTTACCACTGCGCCAGGGAGGTCGTCAATGGTTAGGCCCTTGTACCAACTGAAATACCTGCCTCGTAAGTCGTATTACATCAACCCTCACAATTTATAGTTCATACACACAGGTACAACCCCCGTTACAGAGCCCGGCGCCACGCGGAATACCAAGCAGTGGTAATTCTACCTCCGCATTAAATTCTGTAAGGCGAAATTACTTCATACGCGGCACTTTGTACCTTTATCGCGCGATTCTGTTTAAAAAAAAAAAAAAAACACATTTTTATTTCAAGGGTTGAAACGCTCGCTGAATGTAAATTGGTATTAAAATATTACGTGAATATTCAAGTTGTATGTACAAAAACACTTTATTTTGACTAAAATGCATATTCAGTACTAATTCAAACGTACAGGAGTATTTCAGACTGGTTAAAAAGTGTAGCATTACTAAATTCATTTAGGTATCTGTTCAAAATCCATCGCGTAGCTTAGTCCATACTAATATTATAAATGCTAAAGTGTGTCTGTCAATCTGCTAGCCTTTCACGGCCCATCCGTTCAACCGATTTGCGATAGCTTGCATCTCAGGGAAGGCCATGGCTACTTTTTATTACGGAAAATCAAAGAGTTCCCACGGTATTTTAAAAAACCTAAATCGTAACCTAAATAGTATTATAATATATCTACGCAATTCAGCAATTAGACAATTGGAAATCAACAAGCTATGAAGTACGAGTTAAAATCGCTTACTTCCCAATAACAAATCATGCGGCGCACCAATAAATTCGACGACGCCACCAAAATGAAACATATCTACGACAATTTAATAGCAGGTGCATTAAAAATATTTATTTGACAGCTCCGGTTCCCTTTATTTTATTGTTTGACACGAACGATTTCATTTTTTTAACGAAAAAATGAAATCGTTGAACGGGCGTACAACAATATTCTTTTTTAAAATATAAATTCGGTTTCATGTTTGAATTTAATTTTTTGCATGCATTTGTTAATTTGTCTTTTATGAGATAAATGTATGCTCACCTCTCACGATGAGTTTCTGACATAATATTAATGGCCAAAGTAAATAATCAATCCTATTTCTGTAACCTATCGATAGTAAGTAACTTCGCAACGTTGTTATTTGTTAAAAATAATGTATGATCTGTTTTACGTTGCCAAGTAATAATTTATCTAAAGATTACGTCTTACGAATAGTTTGGTCATTTTGGCCGTAATTTTAAAAACCGGCCAAGTGCGAGTCAGGCTCGCGCAATGAGGGTTTCGTACTACAGTCGTACTTTTTCGGCATTTTGCACGATAATTCAAAAACTATGGTGCATAAAAATAAATACCCCACTTGATATAGTCACTCACTTCGAAAGTTGAAAATACTAATTATTAGTTCATGACCAAAATTTAATTTTTTTTGTGTGATCTAACCCTAAATTCACGGTTTTCAGATTTTTCCCCAAATGTCAGCTATAAGATCTACCTACCTGCCAAATTTCATGATTCTAGGTCAACGGGAAGTACCCTGTAGGTTTCTTGACAGACAGACGGACAGACAGACAGACAGACAGACAGACAGACAGACAGACAGACAGACAGACAGACAGACAGACAGACAGACAACAAAGTGATCCTATAAGGGTTCCGTTTTTCCTTTTGAGGTACGGAACCCTAAAAAACGTAGATACGTTTTTACTTACGTATATTTCAATTTTTTCCTAGCGTTTAGCAAATTATATTTGTGATAATATAATTGAAACAAAAAAGAATGTAAAATTTACATGAATTTTGTGCTATATTTTTATATTTCAAAAACAGAACTTATAATCTAAAATTGCCACATCTACGCTATTAATATTTCTTATTTTCCTGAATACAGAAAAGGTTAATATTTTACTAGGAAAAATAAATTAATGCTAAAACTTACCCCTGGTAGCGTCCGTTTTTCATGGAGGGCGGATTGTGCACTTGATGCACTTTCTGGATTAAAATAGGTCAGGAACGCGCACCCTGAGGACAAAAATATCTATTTAGAATATAGGTTGTGTGCTTACCTATCGGCATAACTTTTTTTTTTATTTTATTTATTCAGATACAAGTTAGCCCTTGACTGCAATCTCACCTGATGATAAGTGATGATGCAGTCTAAGATGATAGCGGGCTAACCTGGAACGGATATGGCAGTTTTTATTAAACCCGTACCCCTTTGGTTTCTACACGGCATCGTACCGGAACGCTAAATCGCTTGGCGGCACGGCTTTGCCGGTAGGGTGGTAACTAGCCACGGCCGAAGCCTCCCACCAGACCAGACCAGAAATTTAGAAATTATAAAATTCCAAACCCCTGCCAGGAATCGAACCCGGGACCACCCACTAATAAGACCACAGCGCTCACGACTGCGCCAGGGAGGTCGTCATACCTACCAGGGATATACAGTACAGTCATCATCATCATCATCATCATCAGCCAATAGACATAGGTCTCTTGTAGGGACTTCCACACGCGCCAGACGCACGGTCTTGCGCCGCCTGGATCCAGCGGCTCCCTGCGACTCGTCTGATGTCGTCCGTCCATCTAGTGGGGGGTCTTCTAACGCTGTGTCTTCCGGTGCGAGGTCGCCATTGCAGCACCTTGGGACCCCAACGTCTATCGGTTGTACGAACTATGTGCCCTGCCCATTGCCACTTCAGCTTCGTGACCCGTTGAGCTATGTCGGTTACTCTAGTTCTCCTACGGATCTCCTCATTTCCTCATTGATCACGTAGAGAAACTCCGCACATAGCTCTCTCCATCGCCCGCTGAGTGACTCTGAGCTTTCTTATGAGGCCTATACAGTACAGTACGCGACAGAAAATAATGTACATCGGCCTTTAAGAATGACATTTCGGCTTTGTAGAGCGTTGTCTCTGTCACTCATACCTATGTGACGTCCCGCACACCCGCACAGCCCCCGTGCTAACTCAGTGCGGGCGAGCGCGGGTAACGTTCGGGTGTACGGGATCCCTCGTCTCATACCTTGATTGCCATCTCGACCTGTCGCGGACTATAACCTATAAAATAGAATAACGAAGATATAATTAAATCAAATGGCCATACAATGGCCCTTACTTAAAAAAACCTCTCATTCAACTTAAAATACACCTATTTTAAATTCACTATACGCAGTAAAAGCTTATGAACATCGCTCGAAAACAACAGACAAGCATTCACTATAAAAAAATATGAGTCAGAATCGAATGGTGCGGAAATACGGAAATGCATAGGCACAGGAAATGAACACGTTTTCAATACAAGATGGCCGCGATTTACGTTGCGACTGGACGCTGCTGGATGAAAAATTTAGTAGGGAAATTGTTTCAAATGCATTTGCTACTTGGGGGAAAACTGGGAATATCCTTTTGGGGATTTTATTTATGCAAGTTAGGGTTTACAAGCTTTCCAATGGAAGAAAATTTAGCTGGGTATGAATTTGTCTACTATATTTTTCTGATCCTTAGTGTGGCTGGTAGAGATCGCTGTTACGTTATAAGACTGCCTTTTGCAATCCTTCTTTTCTTTATAACTAAACTACAGTACGTGGCCGAAGGTAATGTATATCGACCTTTAGAAAGACATTGCGGCTTTGTAGAGCGTTGTCTCAGTCACTTATACCTATGTGACGTTTTGTCGGTCTCAATGACAGGGACAATGCTCTACAAATCTACTATCTCCTTCTAAATGTCGATGTACATTACTTTCAGCCACGTACTGTACGTTAAGGGTAATTATTCATAGATTATTAAAATGAAAAATGAAAAAATTCTAGTGGGGAAGCTATTACGGCACCAAATCGTCCGTCACACTCGCACACTCGCTCATAGCCCAGCGACAGAACTATCCCAACTACAAACTGGCTTCTCGTTGCTCGCCCAATCTTTTCTAGTTTTCAGTTAACTCGTTTCTCGCTAACCGTTGGCGGTCGGGCAAATACCTTAAGAAAAAAAGTAGCTTCGTATTTCTATAGTTTTGTTTTGATGGGATGGTTGCATCCAGCTATGCTAAAAGTTTTACAGAACGCTGGAAAAACCTATTTTTCAGCCGCAGTTCGATCAATCAAAAATTTAGGCATGTAAAAGACGTTTTCACAAATTTCCCAGCAAAACAGTTTTAGGCTATGCAAAGGACAAACTTTTTAACTAGGTATTACGTACAAGTTGTTAAAAATCTACAAAATACCTCTCATTTAGGCCGAGGCTATAAATAACTGAAAAATAATATTAAGGAAAAAAGAAAGACAGATTTTTTTTTCTTAAATTGTCATCATCATCATGATCAACCCATCAACGGCTCACTACAGCGCACTGGTCTCCTCTCAGAGTGAGAAGGGTCTGGCCATAGTCTACCCCGCTGGCCATGTGCGGATTGGTAGACTTCACACACCTTTGAGAACATTATGGACAACTCTCAGGCATGCAGGTTTCCTCACGATGTTTTCCTTCGTCATTAAAGCAAGTGATATTTAATTACTTAAAACGCACATTATACGTTAGAGGTGCGTGCCCGGGATCGAACTCCCGACCTGCGATTAGAAGGCGGACGTCCTAACTATTAGGCTATCACAGCTTTTAAAAAGTAGGTATAAATACAAATAATTAGACAATCAGCCGAAATACCTCCGTTAATTGCACCGAAATAAGTACAATAGCACGTGACAACAGTGCAGTAATTTACGGCGCGTGGTCGAATTTACATCGCCGGCCACCGACCACTAATTAGCCGGCGGGTTTTATTTCCACGCCGTTATCTAAGCACTCGTGATCAGCTCCCGCCACGCCTATGCGCCGCACGGAACACCGCCGACGTCTGCTATTACTGCTTGTGTGAAGCCCAACCAAATAATGCCACTGTTTACAACAATTATTTATTAATGCGATTTACGTTTATTGCAATTTCGCATGACAGAATAAAGTTAAGTTAGAATAAGTAGTGACTAAGTTCGGCTACGTTGCTCATGTTTTCTATTTAAGTAGTAGCATTTTTTCTCAAAAATCATAATATAATTTTATCATATAAGAAAACATATATTTTCCAACTAAAACATAAATTGATTAACTAATAATATTTCCATTAAAAAGAGTTTCATTAAAAATAAGTATACGAGTAGATAAAGGAAAGGCAGAGTAGTTAGTAAGTTACGCTAAGTTTGTCATGTTTTTCTTCAGTAGCGTTCTCAAAAGAAACTTGTTAATGAATAGTTATCATAATACAGAAAAATATATTATTATAATTTTTAAAGTGAAACAATTAAGTGCCAGATAAATAAAATTTAGACTACATGTTAATAACCCAAAAAGTTTTAGCAATAGCGTACCTACCTGTTTAATATTGGGTACTATGAACATAAGCATTTAGACAAAATGGTTAACTTATTTACCTACGCCACATGGTGGACTTTTCACCACCGGCACCGACCACTAAATTAGCCAGCGGCATTTAATTCCGAGCCATTATCATAGGCTAATTTTTATCCCGGAGTATCAAAGACCTACCACGGGATTTTTAAAAACCTAAATACACGCGGCTAAAGTCGCGGGCATGATCTACTTAGTAGTTAATTAAGATAACCAAAACCTCAATAACAACGGATGCTCATTTCATTCAAAATGTAGAGAAGGGTAATTTTCAAAACAGACAATTTAAACTTTTGATAGGATGAATTTCGTAATGCAAAAACGAACAAGCAGAAACTCTACAATTCTCTAAAGAACAATGGTAAACATTTTAACTAGACTACATTCACATAATGAGCCCCGTAACATTTAATTAGGAAAAATTCGCGAAAACTTCTCCATGGCAAAAGAGAAGTTTCCTGCCTCGTTTAAAAGAAGCAGTCTCGCTAAAACAACCTACTCTATCAATCTGCCGCTACGAGCAGGCAATTTTAACCCCAATCATCATAATCCTAAGTTTGGTTTTTCTATAAACATTTTTGAGATATAACATTCATAGTTATGCGAGAAGTCTCGGATTACATACTTGAAGCTTGAAGGAATTAGTTATGGATGACTGTCACAGTAGATTTAAAGTATTTTTTTGTAGTTAGTTCAAAATCTTGCCTTTTCCTATGACATTTAGAAAGCTTTGCGAAATTGCTCTAGCGATTTAAGAAATCTGAGCTTTAATTAGTGCAACTTTTGACATAAGAAAACTCGCTAAATTAAAATTAGGTAGCATTTGATATCAATAGTAAGTAATGAATATATTCAATTAAGTTTAGCTCGTAGACTCAGGTTTTTAAAATCCTCTGCTGTTTTTGTGCAATATAATTATTATGACTAGTGCCACTTAAATACTCTTCCACTTCCAACTTAGCATGTGTCGTCACTTACCATCAGATTATTCAGATGGCTACTCCATGTTAAAACTTGTACTCTATCAAGTCAGAATAAAAAAATAGACTGGACTAGCTTATGCTCGTGACTTCGTCCGCGTGGGCTTCAAAAATTTCAAACTCCTATTTCACCCCCTTAGGGGTTGAATTTTCAAAAATCCTTTCTTAGTGGATGCCTACATCATAATTCTATCTGCATGCCAAATTTCAGGCCGATCCGGACAGTCACTCAATCCTTTTATATATTTAGATAAAAGATAAATACCAGAAACATGTGAACGACGAAGATATTACTTTCAAAGGTCGAGTAACATAAATATTAATCTGGTCTCTTTCCCATTTTCTGCATATTCTCTCATTACGTTGGTACAAAGGGCAAAGCAGTGCTGCCAAGTGATTTTTGTAATATAGTCCCACTTATATTTATAACCTTTCACGTCTATCTTAGATTGCGTCATCACTTACCATCAAGTTGATAAGATAGCGACTACTCAGTACTCAGAGTGAGTCAAGTCTGAATTAAAAAAATAGACGAGATAAATACCAGAAACATGTGAAAGACGAAGATATTACTTTCAAAGGCTGAGTAACATAAATTAATCTGGTCTCTTTTCCCCTTTTTCTGCATATTCTCTCATTACGTCGGTACAAAGGGTAACAATATTCTGCCCAGGGCACGACACAACACGCCTCTTTGACGAGCACCGAACCGCCGCCGGCTCCTTGATTATACGCGGATCTCATTATATGCTGAAAGGGTGCATTCAAGATAAGCAGCATTTATTTTAGGCCGGAGACGTAAGACATTGATAATACGTATAGTTTAGTTTTCTATACACAAACTTGATAATAAACTAAATAACCGACCGTCTAAAATTTATCTACATTATCTAAATATACCTATAAAAGGAAAAGCTAACTGGCTGACTGACTGATCTATCAACGCACAAACTACTGGATATATCGGGCTGAAATTTGGCAAGCAGATTGCTATTATTACATAGAATTTTACTAAGAAAGGATTTCTGAAAACCCCTAAGGGGATAAAATAGGGGTTTGGAATTTGAGTAGTCCACGCGTATGAAGTCGCGGGCATAAGCTAGTAAATATACTATTTAGACAGTAAGCTGTATTTAACGTGCCGTTAAAATAAAATTTATAGTTATTTTTTGTGGCGATTCAAAGCGACGCGAAGGGAATTATAATTTAGAAATTATAAAATTCCAGAACCCTGCCGGGAATCGAACCCGGGACCTCCCACAAATAAGACCACAGCGCTTGCCACTGCACTAGGGAGGTCGTCAAAAGTATATTCAACTTAACTAGTAATTACAAAATATAATATAAAAGCACAGCAGTAACAAAGTTACTGCTTTTATCGTCGTATAGAAAATAAACCATTCTAAATTGTATAGTAACTCTATATTTACTGAAAACAAAGCCTTATTATAGTTCAACCTAGTTAAGTAAACAGCTCAAAAAAACTTGTTTTCCAGACTCCGATATCGGAGTTTGTTCACGGGTTCAATTACTTTGTTTTTGTCCTGCTTTTTGTATACGCTGCCTCATTACTAAAGCTACAAAAAGTAACAATTTTGTACCGTGAACTAAAGCTTTATTTGAGGGTAGAGCGGCTTTTTAAATTAATGTTTACACTCTAAAATTTCAAGTATATTATGTATTTATATTTATTTATTTATTTATTATTATTTTCAAGATACCGTACCTCAAAAGGAAAAACGGAACCCTTATACGATCACTTTGTTGTCTGTCTGTCTGTCTGTCTTTCTGCCGGTCTGTCAAAAAACCTACAGGGTACTTCCCGTTGACCTAAAATCATGAAATTTGGCAGGTAGGTAGGTCTTATAGTAGACATAAGGGGAAAAATCTGAAAACCGTGAATTTGTGGTAACGTCACACAAAAAAATTAAGTTATGGTCATGATCTAATAATTTGTATTTTAAATATTAGCATATTAATGTGGCCATTCAACGAGGTAACGCAGCCAGCGTTCTGGACACGCTGCCTCGTTACGGTGGTTTAGATGATATTTTCGATTTGTAATTTTCATATTTAATTATTTTACCATATTATTTTGTTAATATAATTTAAAAAATATATGTATATAGTATAAGTTATCTTTACTAGATGACCGCATATTCATCCGCGTACCTACTAAGGTTTTTAAAAACTGCGCGAGAACTCTTTGATTTCCCGTAATAAAATGTAGCCTTTAAGTACCCTATAATAAATGGACATACTTACCTATTTAAGTTTCTTTTTAAATCCAGGAACAAGGAAACTTGAACTAAAGAAAAAATAAATTCGGCCAATACTTTCTAATAAAAACAAGTAACAAATTTATAATTCTGTTTCCTTAAATTAATAAATTCTGCTTAAGAAATATGTAGATTTATCTTGTCTGTCATAATCAAAACGTTGAAATATCTGTAACCCTGAGTAATGAGGCTGTATGACGAGCACTAAACGACCTCTTACTAACTTGATTATAATAAACTATAATGCTGTTCACATTATGTACTAAAAGGGTACGTTTAAGATAAGTAATGTTTACTTAGCGCTTGTACAAAAGGCGGTGGAAAAAGTTTTAATGGAATCGTGTTGTTGGAAAAGCTACCTTTATTATCGTTTCCTTTTAAAGATGGTTAGGTTTTAAGTGAACATTTTTATTTTTTTAAATGGACTTAGGTATTACCTAAGTGAATATTTTTAGTTTTCGAAATGGCCTTACGTCTTCTACCACTAGTTTTGTTTTGCTCTTTGCTACTTAATATATAATAATTAATAGCTCATTCTATAGAGCAAATACGTTTTGATATGATTCAAAGCTGTAGATATTCCTACAATTTTTTATTTCAACTTAGCGCATTTTTTGTAGAGCAAATTTCATTGGGATGAGTCCGCATTAAGCTATGTGGATAGTAATGTTCTTATAAATAATAATATATCTTAAAGAGAAATAATATTCATCATAATGTTATGGAAACATTTTTAATGTTAGAATACGAAACGAAACACAAATGATTAAACCTTAATAATTTTACAATGTGCTATTAAACATCTTTTTAATTTATTCATTTGTTGGTAACAAAAAAGGGCAAGTAACAAAGACAAACGAGGTGATTACAGAATATATAAGGAATATTTTAAATGTAATCTACGTGGAATTAACCCAGAACAAGGAAAATTAGATCCAAAAAGTAAATTATTGCAACTTTAATTAATCACAAGACAAGAACCGTGAAATTTATAGAAGCCAAGGAAAGAACTCTTTAATCTTATTTAGTTTAAAGGCTAGTGGTTCCGTAGTTGTGTAACTAAACAAAACTACTTCTGACCGAACTACTGGTGGCTTATTCTCGGAAAACGTAGTTTGTAAACCCAACATGAGATGTTTTGTCAAGTGGCCAGTAAATCGGTAAAAAGTTCGCTCCGATTTATGCCTTTGGCACGAGCGGTAAAAAGTTTAAAGTATATTAAAAGGATGCGTAATACGGTTGCATGAAAGAAGTACCTATACTTAATAATTTTTCTGGTAAATTTATCCAATTTTGAGATTAATTTCACTGCCTTTACTGCATATTAAATAAATGTTATCGCATTTGTATTTGGCGCCTTTTAAAATGGAAGTCGTGTTGCGAGGCAGCTATGTTGAGTCAATTGTATAAATACGGTTGGTTGGTGGTTTTTAAGCTAGTCTCGTTCCCACTCGAGGTTTGACCAACTATTAAATGCTTTTTGTGTTAAGGTCGCCATTTTGATTAAGTGGCTACAATAGCAATTGGGTCCTAATCAAGTTAATATTGCAGTTAGGTTATTATAAAAGGTAAAACTCTCGATACTCCTATTCGCGTCGTGATTAATATTTAACTTTGCTTCTTGTATGTTTATATAAAATAATTGAAAATAAGATCATAGCTCATAAGTTCAACCCAGCATTTCGCCTCGTGCGGTTAGTTTTTTTTTTTAAGAATATTAGCTACGTTAATTATGACTAATATTCCCCTTTCCTTTCAACTAAGCGTTAAGCTTGTGCTAGGAGGAGGCACGACAATGGAGCACGTACGTAGTGTAGGTGCGGGTGCAGTTTGAAGGATTTCCCTCTCAGAATCATAGATAATACACTAATCTCAGAATCAGTCCGCTCCTGTAACCGTTGAGCTATCGAGGCTATGCCACCCGGCACCTGTCCCGCACCGCCAAGTCTGTTTATTTTTGTTTATATTTTCTGAGTATAAATAAATAAACCTAGTAGAGATTAAAAAAGACGTCAGTACCGGTCATTGCATTTTTAAACTTTTCACAGCTATAATTAAGTAAGAGACAATGCCTTTTTCGTAGGCAAAGTAATAGCAGATTACAGTGGCTTAGGAAATGGCTCGAAACTAAAACCCACGAGCTAATTAGTGGTCGCTGGCCGACGATGCAAATTCGACCACGAGGCGTAAATTAGTTGTCTATTTCAATGAAATTTATATAAAATCACAGTATTGTAACTTTTGATTTAGGGCAAATATGTTATTATTTTTGTCACTTGTTTGAGTTGAAAAATTGACCAGACATCCTTTTCAATTTCCAGTAAAATATTTTAGGAATTTACATCATTATATCAACACTAACAATTTACATAAATTCCATTAAGCCGTGAGAAATCTGATGTTAATTATTGCTAAGAAAAATAATTTTAACACTACTTAAATACAAAAGAAAATTATACATATTTACACGTAGAAAAAACTCATAACTAAAATTTTTATATTTACATAAAATATACGCCGTCCAAATAGTCATTTATGGGCATTGTGCCCAATATACTGGTGCTATTACCTCGCTGAATGGCAAGGCTTAACCGTTGAGCGAAATAAGAACCAGCTCTTGGAATTACTTAATTGAAATTAAACATAACCTTCTTTAAAATTATGGTTTTTAGGACTTTTTAGATTAAAAGAAGTAATCGTAGCTTCTATACAAACGCTAGGTAGTCCTCATTTACTTAAATACTAAAATTTAAGCTTCAAAGTTACACTTTACAACTAAACATTTTTACAAAAATTGGTCACACAGACACATATTTTTGTGTCATAAACGTGTCTCAACTAAGAATTTATTGAAACTAAACACTCTGTTTAAAACAGACTTCTTTATAACATGTGCAAGTGTGGTAGTTTATCTAAGTAATAAATTATAACTTCTCAGCCTAATAATTAAGTGCTGCATAAACTACATTTTACAATTTTTTCGTGTAAAAGTTGGTCATTATAAAAGTTTATTACAACTTTTCACATGCAAATTTTTAGTTCTTTATCACGAATTTATAGCATTAATAATTCACGTAAGCACTGCTAATATTTAGTTATGCTTAACACAAGCAGTAATTGCTCAAATCAGTGGTGTTCTAATAATTATGATAACATTGTACTAGCATGGTGCTAGGTATGATATTTTTGGATGATTAAGTACATAAATATTTTGATGGATAATCATAATATTAGATATTTGCCGTCGTTGGCCGGCGATGTAGGTAAATTTGACCTCCTGCCATAAATAAATTGGCTATTTTACCTAAATAGTTTTTATAGTATATAGTTAAAATAGTTTGTTTTATACTCTTTAGTTTTCAGCTAAAGGCCTACAGTTTTCAGTAATACTTACTTGTAAAAGTTTATTTGAATAAAAAAGATTTTTATTTTATTTAATTTTTTTTTTTTTTTTTTTTTTTTTTTTTTTTTAATAGATATAGCGAGCAAGCGAGCAGGCGGGTCACCTGATGTTAAGTGATTACCGCCGCCCATGAACATTTGCAGCACCAGAGGAGCCGCCGATGCGTTGCCGGCCTTTTAGGAATTTGTTGGTCCGCCCCTTGAATAACCCCATGTTATAATCTAGTGGGAACACCGCCGATGGGAGTTGGTTCCACAGTTTGCACGTGCGTGGAAAGAAGGATCTGGCGCAGCGGACGGTCGAAGTGCACCAGACACCCAGATGGTGAGGGTGAAATTCCTTACGGTGGCGCGCGGTGCGGTTGTAGAAAAAAGAGGGTGGAATGAGGTCAAAAAGCTCTTCAGAGCACTCCCCATTATACAGGCGATAGAACACGCATAGAGAGCTAACGTCTCTGCGGTGCTCCAGGCTTTCCAACGAGGCGGTTAGTTTGGGATCGTCCACAAGTCGAACAGCCCGCCTTTGGATCCGATCAAATGGAAGGAGTTGGTACTGGGGTGCTCCAGCCCAAAGGTGGGAGCAGTACTCCATGTGAGGGCGGACTTGCGCCTTATAGAGTAGGAGCCTATGCTCGGGCGCGAAGTAACGCTTTGCTCTGTTGAGCACCCCAAGCTTTTTGGAGGCTAATTTGGCCTTGCTTTCCAAATGATCGCGGAATTGAACCTCGCTCGAAATGTGGACTCCAAGGATCCCAATGCTGTTGGAAGGTGTGAGTGTGTGTGTTTTATTTTTTGAAGCTATTAAATATTCAACATTTTATTAACTAATCAATTGTGTTAGTCATGATTTTTTGAGTAAAAATTCTAGTAAAAAGAAAACATGAGCAACGTAGCACAACTTAGTCACTACTTATTCTAACTTAGCTTTATTCTGTCGTGCGAAATTGCAATAAACGTAAATCGCATTAATAAATAATTCTTATAAGCAGTGGCATTATTTGGTTGGGCTTCACACAAGCAGTAATAGCAGACGTCGGCGGTGTTCCGTGCGGCGCATAGGCGTGGCGGGAGCTGATCACGAGTGCTTAGATAACGGTGCGGAAATAAAACCCGCCGGCTAATTAGTGGTCGGTGGCCGGCGATGTAAATTCGACCACGCGCCGTAAATTACTGCACTGTTGCACCGAAATAAATACAATGGCACGCGATTGTATCAACTTGTTTATTACAATTAGTCGAGGTAAAGAAGATTAGTAGGCTGTCAAAAGGTTGGAAATAATCAGCAAACTTTAATAGTTAAATTCTCTTGTTAAACACGTAATATTGACGTTGTAGGTAATTCAGGGATTCACAGGGTATGGCGCGTTTATGTTGTACACAAAGTGTTTAAAAAAAGGACAACAGCTTAAATTATTTATTGCATAGAACCAATTTTTTTATTCAGATACAAGTTAGCTCTTAACTGCGATCTCACCTGATGCAGTCTAAGATGGAAAATAGATTATATTTCACCGCTTGGTGCTTAATATATCTTAGGTAGGTATCTTGCTTGACTTCGGTAATCTAGGTAATGCATTACGTACGTATAATTACCAAAGTTAAACGGAATTGAACTCAGTGCGAGGTTTATCGTATGCAAACTAATCGTCTCGGCAAATAGCCTATTGTGATGTGGTTTAATTAAATCTATTCAATGACTAATTGATAGACACTAAGCCGATATTGTATCTGATAGACTATGTATAAATACATAGCTAGGTCTTAATCCCGATAAGATAATAGGTATACCAACCATACTAGAGTCTAGAACTAGAATAGAAAATATCTATTAAAAGTATGCTCCTAAAATACCATATTGAAGACTATGTAAATGATAAAAAAGCTCGGATTTAACTCGCTCCAGCAATGTATGGGGTTGCTGTAACTTGTACAATACTATGTAGAAGACAACACAGAGAGCTCATTATAGGTATAATAAATTGTAGTATATCATAGTAATTATTACACAAAGCGCCACGCGTACAATTACAAGTCCGCCGTCCGTGGAGACGATCATTATTATGTTTCTTGTGAAACAACTCGAGATAAGATCTGGCGAAATGAGAAAACAGGAGCGCATGCCAAATGCAGTTTCATATACACTTTAAGGGCGTTGGCACGAGGAGAGTTTATTTTGACGCTGCAATTTAGAGTACGATGTAGATAAGTTTGTTTGTCATTCTCTTGACTATACGAGAAAACACTTAGCCCACTTACGACTTTTATACTGGTGTGACTAACTGAATAAATGAACGATGGAACAAAAATAAAGATTGACAAGTCGTGATTAAAATAAAAACCGGCCAAGTGCGAGTCAGGCTCGCGCAATTAGGGTTCCGTACTACAGTCGTATTTTTTCGACATTTTGCACGATAATTCAAAAACTATGATACATAAAAATAAATAAAAATCTGTTTTAGAATGCACAAGTAAAGACCTTTCATATGATACCCCACTTGATTAGTTATCTTACTTCGAAAATTGAAAATAATAATTATTAGTTCATGACTACAATTTAATTTCTTTTTGTGTGATCTAACCCTAAATTCACATACCTTCCAAATTTCATGATTCTAAGTTAACGGGAAGTACCCTGTAGGTTTCTTGACAGACAGACAGACAGTTGTTGCAACAAGAATCGCACAAATTCAGCCAATCAGAACACTTGAATTGTAATAATGATTGATGCAGGTTTAACGAAATCGACTCGCAGTATCACTCGTGATGACATAAGAATTCTAACAATATCCCATAGGTACATTGAAATCTGTTCAGGTGTTTAGAAACTGTGGTGGAATAAACTCACATACATGAGCCATATTAAAGTAAGTGATTTTTAATTGCTTGAAACACAAATAACTCTGAAGAGATAGAGGTGCGTGCCCGGGATCGAACCCTGAACCCCCGACTAGGAGGCTGACGTCATAATCACTAGGGTATCACCACTTCCCTTTTAAAGTCATTCCTAACACAAACATCGAAAGGGCGACTGAGAAAAGTTAGAGATTTAGGGGAATAGGAGTCCCAAGTCTTAACCCATCATCCAAATATATTAATAGACTAGCTGACCCGCCCCGGCTTCGCTCGGGTGAAATTTAGAACATCGAGGTAGGGGTTGAATTTCCAAAAATCCTGAAATACATATTTCTTCATTTGTTGCCGAAAACCCAAATACCAATTTTCATGCAAATAACTTGAAAAATGACGGACTTTCATACAAACTTTCATCCCCTATTTAACCCCCTTGGTAGTAAAATTTCCAAAAATCGTGAAATACGTATTTTTTATTTTTTACCGAAAGCTTAAATACTAATTTTCATCGATGTAACTTCAAAAATGACGGACTTTCATACAAACTTCCATCCCCCATTTAAACCACTTTAGGGGTGGAATTTCAAAAAATCCTTTCTTAGTGGATACCAGTACCCGTAGTACAAGATTTTACGTCTCACCAAACCAAACCAAATTCGAGAGTCGAAATACTTCCGCGTTACAGTAAAATGGACCTAAACAGCCTTGAATTGAAGTCAAATATTGATGATGAGCGGGTCTTCTGCGTTTGGCCGGAACGGCCAAGCGGGGGTACGGGCCTCGAGGCATGGCCTCCTTACCCGGGTGGGGCGCAGGGCAACTTTGTGCCCTGGTGACTGTTTTTAAGTCGGAATTACACCGACTTGGGCCTGCCAATCTTGGCTTATGGCCCTAGGGGACTTGTTCTGTTTGTTTGTTCTCCGCGCGCGGGCGGCGGCGTTCGCACTGTCGCGCGCGGAGATGTTTTCGGTCCAGGGTCGTCAATCCGAGGTCGGTCTCCGCGCGACGGCGTTAAGTTCGCCGTCGAGCGCGGAGACGAGGTCAAGTCCGGTGGGTCTCGCGTCGTCGTAATCGTCGTCGCTTGGATCATTTGCGTTCTGCGACAATGATGGCGATCGCAGGAGCTCACGAGGTAGTTGACGCCCGGTCGGCGGTCTAGGGATGAGTGGAGCGATGCCGTGGAGGTGCTCGTACGGTCCGTTGTCCGCGCGCGCAAACATGCGCCGCGCGAGTGTGCGGACGTACTCCTCCACGGTGGGCGTCTTGAGGTCGCGGTGGATGAATATGAAATATTCAATGCCACTGATTTTAATTTCGCAATGTTTCCGCTTGGAGCGCTGGCTGTAGAAGTGTAGACAAACTTGAGCTTTAAAACAAGGCATTTAAGATCCAGTTTACTGTAACGTGGAAGTATTTCGACTCTCGAATTTGGTTTGGTTTGGTGAGACGTAAAATCTTGTACTACGGGTACAGCTCTTTACAAAAAACACACCCTCTAAACTTCATGTCTCTAGGACCAGCGGTTTAGGCTGTGCGTTGATATTATATGTCAGTCAGTCAGTCAGGACTTTGAATTTTATATATTATACAGATGTAATTTGACCTGCTACGTGTGTGGACAGCTTTAACACTTGAAGGAGTTGCTGAGAACTAAGTTCCGTTGACTCTAAATATGGACAATATCGCCCACTCGCTAATTAAATTTCAACTGCTTTTATAAAGTTTCCGTTTTGTTAGAGCGCATTGAATTTATTTTATAAATTCACTGTATAATTGTCTCACCACTGGGCAAAGAGAGTCCCTAAAGACTTTTTTGAGCAAAATAACAAATACCTAAATATATCTGTACATATAAAATAAGTTGTGATGTGCGTTTCAAGTAATTAAAACAAACATCAGTTGCTTTAACGGTGAAGGAAAATATCGCGAGGAAACCTGCCTGAGAGTTCTCCATAATGGTTATAATGTTCTCAGTAATAGTAAATAAAGAAAACCGGCCAAGTGCGAGTCGGGCTCGCGCACTGAGGGTACCGTACCGTACCGTAAAATTTCATGTTCGTACGTCCGTCCGTCCGTCTGTCCGGCCGTCCGTTTGTCTGTCAGTGGACTGTATCTTGTGTACGCTAATAGGTAGAGACTTGAAATTTTCACAGAATGTGTATTTTTATTGCCGTTATAACAACAAATACTAAAAATTACAAAATGGACGCCATGAAAATAAAATAAAATAAAAAGTGTTATATCTTGTACGATGGTACGGAACCTTTCGTGTGCAAGCCCGACTCGCACTTGACTGATTTTATATTATTGTTTGACCTCATTGAAAAATAATCTTCAACGATTTTACATTAAACTCGTTTTTACATTGATTCTGATTTAATTATTTAGCAATGGAATTTGTTAAAATTTTCTACCTGGTTTCATTGCTGTGTAATTTTTTCTTGATTTGATACTTTTTCTCTAATTTTTTTGTACCAATAGATAGCTAACGAAACGTAGATGTATTTAAAATAATCCGCAGGATTAGTGCCATAGTAATTTTTACAGAAAATTTGCAAGTTATTCAAAGAATTAAATTTAAAAATCGAAAACTTGTACAGATTTTGGGTTGTAATTTTAAAATGCTTGAAGATTTTTCTTGTTTTATAACTATTTATTATTAACAAGGATATGCACTAGCAAGAAATAAAAAAAAATCTGATGAAATACATTGTTCCTTTTTTTATTTATTTTTAAAGTGGCAAACACCCCTTTACCAAGAAAAAAATAAAAAATGAATAACTCTAAAAAGATACACTTTTGCATAAGCACTTTAGAGGTCGTTTGAAAGCTAATGTCCTGTACCCCTTAACGGAATCGTGTCCTATTTTCCTGTAACCCTGTATACAAGGAAAAGGTGACTCATTGACTGACTGATCTATCAACGCACAGCTCAAACTACTGGACGAATCGGGCTGAAATTCGGCATGCAGATAGATATTATGACATAGGCATCCGCTAAGAAAGGATTTCTGAAAATTCAACCCCTAAGGGGGTGAAATAGGGGTATGGAATTTGTGTAGTCTACGCGTACGAAATCGCGAGCATAAGCTAGTAAATTATAAACTTGGTCGATCGCATGTTGACACGTGGCTAATTGATAGGTGTAGTTAAAGCGTTCAGTTTTCAGTACAATCCGGAAAACAAATAACCACAGTAATCAAACCGACAGTTTAAATGTTGTTCTACATATTGTTTCAATTTGTATTGACAGTTAACACAAAAATCAAAACTTTCCAGCCTATAATATCTGCAAATCCATACTTAATACAGGGTGTAACCAGAACGCCGGCAAAAACAAACACAGGTGATAGTACTGATGATTACTGATATGATACCACAAAAAATCTGGTCTGGTGGGAGGCTTCGGCCGTGGCTAGTTACCACCCTACCGGCAAAGCCGTGCCGCCAAGCGATTTAGCGTTCCGGCACGATGCCGTGTAGAAACCAAAGGGGTATGGGTTTAATAAAAACTGCCATACCCCTTCCAGGTTAGCCCGCTATCATCTTAGACTGCATCATCACTTACCATCAGGTGAGATTGCAGTCAAGGGCTAACTTGTATTATAAATAATAAAAAAAAAAAAACGCTGCCTGCTAAAACCGAAAAGCCTCTAAAGTCAGGCGAGAAAAATATGAAATAGCGTAGGCAAATGAAATAAAATATGGAATACCTATTTTTATTCTCAAGGGAGTTTTAGATCGCTATAATATTCTTTGTAGCAAAATAAAATAGCGTAATAATATTATCCACAATCTGCGGTATGATCAGACAGCCGTATATTAAATACTTTACTACACTGCAATGGACTGACCACTTGCAAGACTCTAATAGTATAAGAGATGGCGTCATAACTACTTCGACATTTTATTAATACCAAAATATCCCGATGCATGACGTATGAGAACTTCTATAAAAAAGGATTCGCTGCGAAAATCAAGTGGCAATTGTATTCGACGATACCTACCTCACATCGGTTCGGAACTCTCAATAGTACCGGAACGCCAAGAAAGAAAGAAAAGACGTTTCTTTACAAAACCAAGTGATTTAGCGTTCCGGTATTACTATGCCATCTAGAAACCGTTAAGGGGTATGGGTTTTATAAAACTCCCATACCCCTTCCAAGTAAGCCCACTTGCTTAGACTGCACATCACTTAAACACGTCATGCGGTCGTAGTCGTAGTCACCATCTAAGTAGTAAAGTAATCAATGAAATTAATATTTTGATCGTTAATTCTTTACGGAATCCGTAGATTTTCTCAAAATTTTTAATTACGCAAGCTCTGTAGCTCTGTTTACTTTTGTTTTGCACTGAGTTGTATCTACTGTTGTAATCACCTAACATAATTGACCGCAAACTCTTAAAGTATACGGTTTTTCCTCGGAATTCTTTCTAGACTAGCAATTTGCACATTGTTGGGCGGTGTTTTACGTTTCCTTTTGTCGGCTGATTTGTTAGCCTTTTTAGCCTTTTTTCAGGCTTTTTCAGGCTTTTTTCCGTTGCAAACGCGTTCTGCTACTGTACTGATTTCGTAATGTAGTACTTATTCGTGCTATTTGTGTTACTAAGTGCTTGTTTAAAAATGAAAATTCAAGTGTTTTCAGCGAAGGCGCGGCGATTACGGTGCCTGTTTATAAGTAGACGACTCATTCGTAGGCGGCCTTTTACATTTGTTTATAAAAAAAAAAATATTTTTAAGTATTTTTTAAACTCACCTTTTTTAAATACTTCAGTATATTTTGTAACGAGCATTTAGTGTAACTTGTATGCTCTGTGACAAAAGTCTGATTCTTAGTAGTATTTAAATCGTAAGGTTTTTTAGGGTTCCGTACCTCAAAAGAAAAAAAGGAACCCGTATAGGATAATTTTGTTGTACTCAGAGAGAGTTAAAGAGATAAAAACGCAGTAAAAGCCTAGCACAAACGCAAAAATATCATAATAACCGTATCAATTCCGCGCAATAGGCCGTCCGGTTGAACGAGAGAAAAGGCCCATGAAATGAATGTTAATTGTTGGAAACTCTGCCCGCGCCCGCCACGAGTTCCTAACTACGAGAACTTGTGCGATTCTCATTTTATTAAATAATCAACAAATATTGCTACCACTTCGTTATGAAAAACTACCGCAGAATTCAAAATAATTATTATATAGAACTGCTAAAGAAACGTGAACGTATCGCTGCGTATCGTAAGTTCACAGTTCTACCACAGTAATATGACAATATACAGGCTGTAACCAGAACGTTGGCAAAAACGAACACAGGTAAAAGTACTGATGATTACTGATATAGTACCACAAAAAACCACGAAAAAATATATTTAAAAATCCTATATTTTGTAACATTTCACGATATATTGCAAATAAAACATCTGACTGATGCTAGAGGTCAACGAGCGTCATTGCAACGTCGTAGGTGGGGAGTTGACCCGAGTTTTGCACGCTATACATTGCAGGTTTGTAAAATACTAAAACTATAAAATGAGGCAAATGGTTATTCGTATTGTACCTATTGCGTTTTGGTAGTATAAAAATAATGCTAAGTTTTGTCTAGCGTTCTGGTAAACAGTCTATACAATCATAAGATACCTAAGCTACATTAACCAAGATATTGCTCGACTATATTGAATTACAGATTTACCTCAACGCTTTTAAAAATGTACACTATAGAGTCCCAGCTTCATTTTACGCGACTGAATGAATAAAAAAACGGCCGTTAAAAATGTATAACATCTTCACATTAACGTTCATTATACACGTAAATTAAAAAGGGAGACAATTAGCGTGACATAATTAGTGAAAGCGCCGCGACAAGGAACGTCTCGCTGGAACTAAGCTCTAATTACGATGGCGTGAGGCGAGTCATTACCTCCCATTCATTATGACACTCGCGCCTCACTCAACTACTCGCCGAGTGGCGCGATAACGCTTTGACATTTATGGAGATTATACTATTTTTTGTAAGACTTCATACATTGTTTTACATAAATAAACAACTAGTCAAGGTAGCGTCATTGCCAACTTTACCTATTGTGCACTATGCAGCGCACACGCTCGCTGGAACTAAGCTCTAATTAAGAGGATATAAGGCGAGTCATTACCTCCCATTCATCATGACACTCACGCCTCACTCAACTACTCGCCGAGTGGTGCGATAAAGCTTTGACATTTATGGAGATTATACGATTTTTTGTAAGACTTCATACATTGTTTTACATAAATAAACAACTAGTCAAGGTAGCGTCATTGCCAACTTTACCTATTGTGCACTATGCAGCGCACACGCTCGCTGGAACTAAGCTCTAATTAAGAGGATATGAGGCGAGTCATTACCTCCCATTCATCATGACACTCACGCCTCACTCAACTACTCGCCGAGTGGTGCGATAAAGCTTTGACATTTATGGAGATTATACGATTTTTTGTAAGACTTCATACATTGTTTTACATAAATAAACAACTAGTCAAGGTAGCGTCATTGCCAACTATACCTATGGTGCACTGTGCAGCGCACACGCTCGCTGGAACTAAGCTCTAATTAAGAGGATATAAGGCGAGTCATTACCTCCCATTCATCATGACACTCACGCCTCACTCAACTACTCGCCGAGTGGCGCGATAACGCTTTGACATTTATGGAGATTATACTATTTTTTGTAAGACTTCATACATTGTTTTACATAAATAAACAACTAGTCAAGGTAGCGTCATTGCCAACTTTACCTATTGTGCACTATGCAGCGCACACGCTCGCTGGAACTAAGCTCTAATTAAGAGGATATAAGGCGAGTCATTACCTCCCATTCATCATGACACTCACGCCTCACTCAACTACTCGCCGAGTGGTGCGATAAAGCTTTGACATTTATGGAGATTATACGATTTTTTGTAAGACTTCATACATTGTTTTACATAAATAAACAACTAGTCAAGGTAGCGTCATTGCCAACTTTACCTATTGTGCACTATGCAGCGCACACGCTCGCTGGAACTAAGCTCTAATTAAGAGGATATAAGGCGAGTCATTACCTCCCATTCATCATGACACTCACGCCTCACTCAACTACTCGCCGAGTGGTGCGATAAAGCTTTGACATTTATGGAGATTATACGATTTTTTGTAAGACTTCATACATTGTTTTACATAAATAAACAACTAGTCAAGGTAGCGTCATTGCCAACTTTACCTATTGTGCACTATGCAGCGCACACGCTCGCTGGAACTAAGCTCTAATTAAGAGGATATGAGGCGAGTCATTACCTCCCATTCATCATGACACTCACGCCTCACTCAACTACTCGCCGAGTGGTGCGATAAAGCTTTGACATTTATGGAGATTATACGATTTTTTGTAAGACTTCATACATTGTTTTACATAAATAAACAACTAGTCAAGGTAGCGTCATTGCCAACTATACCTATGGTGCACTGTGCAGCGCACACGCTCGCTGGAACTAAGCTCTAATTAAGAGGATATAAGGCGAGTCATTACCTCCCATTCATCATGACACTCACGCCTCACTCAACTACTCGCCGAGTGGCGCGATAACGCTTTGACATTTATGGAGATTATACTATTTTTTGTAAGACTTCATACATTGTTTTACATAAATAAACAACTAGTCAAGGTAGCGTCATTGCCAACTTTACCTATTGTGCACTGTGCAGCGCACACGCTCGCTGGAACTAAGCTCTAATTAAGAGGATATGAGGCGAGTCATTACCTCCCATTCATCATGACACTCATGCCTCACTCAACTACTCGCCGAGTGGTGCGATAAAGCTTTGACATTTATGGAGATTATACAATTTTTGTATAGACCTCACATATTGTTTACACAAACATAAATAAACTAGAGGTCAGGAGCCGAATAATTGATATTTTTGTAGCGTTTTTTATTCCGGTAAAAGTTATATTATTCTCTTTCTCTCTCTCTCTCTCTCTCTCTCTGTCTCACACACACATGCAATCACAGGTATTCATAATAATTACTATAAGCCTATATATTAAGCCTAGTATAATTATTTTATCGCATTTCATTACTTACATTCAAAAAATTAAAACTAATGCTATTAAAAAATTCAAAAGCGACTTCAATAAATATGTCAAAAACTGATTAGAAATGTAAAAAATTTACAATGGCATTAATTTGAAAAGAAATTTTAACTTTTTACGGCCTAAATCATTATGAAAGCAACGCAACCATAATAAGCATATCAATTCAGAAAAGTTGACAGTCACCTTTAACGAGGTAAACTTTCATGGAACGAATAAAAACTGTCCAAAACTCAGACCAATTTAAATGTATACTCCCTACTAAAAAGCACATCTAGTTAGTTTGTTTCACAAAAGTATCATGTTCATGTTGTCATAAAATGTACTCGCAAAACTCGCTTTTAACCGAATTTTAAAAAGAAGGTTATCTATTTTTATAAAATACTACTAGACCCACCCCGGCTTCGCTCGGGTGGGATTTAAAAAATCGCCGTGGGGGTAGAATTTCCAAAAATCCTGATACTTTTTTTTCGGACTTTGGATTAGTATGGAAGTAATAAAAATAAAGTACTGTACCCGTAGTACAAGATTTTACGTCTCACCAAACCAAACCAAATTCGAGAGTCGAAATACTTCCGCGTTACAGTAAACTGGATCTTAAATGCCTTGTTTTAAAGCTCAAGTTTGTCTACACTTCTACAGCCAGCGCTCCAAGCGGAAACATTGCGAAATTAAAATCAGTGGCATTTGTAAGGAGACCACGAAGGAAAAATAACTCGAAGACGATTTCACAAGTTTATTTGTCGGTTTTCATTACAGAACTACTTGCCTATTCGGCCACACGGCTTTTTATATCGTTTATCATGAATGAACTCAGACATTAATCGAAATGACGTGAAGTTACCTTCGTTCATTCCTTAAGATTCGTTTTCAACGTATCTTAATTAAAGTCATTATTATGTTAACAAACAAATATATGTAATACTACTTTGATAAATAATTGTAGTAATTTTAACGATTAGCAAACTTAGTAAGTAAGTTACTTTAAATAGATATGCAATTTAGGGATGTGTATTGTCAACAACATTTGATTGAATGAATCACATAAGGTTTAGGTTGCAATATTCTACATTCAATCAAATGTTTCCTTCATATTATATTTAATGCGCTCTATTAATTATGGCCATAGTATTTAACTCTACAAATTTTAATATTTATAACATGATTTCTAACATTTCGGCCATTCTGATAATCATAGTTTGTCCTCAAACTTTTAATTGCATAAGTAGATAATTAACTATAATTGACATTATTTCAGCACCTTTGAATTAAGTGAGAAGAGCGTGGTAAAGAATTTAAAATTTAAGTAGAATTTCCTTCTATTTTCACATAATGTACTTATGTCCACTGTGCTTTTGCTTTCATGAGACTACACCCTGACTACCTCAAACTCAAACTCAAATTGTTTATCCAGAATTGGTAAAATGATATAGTGGTGATAATTAATACGTACTTAAAACAAAAAGAAGAGAAGAGTCTTAGCCCACAACAAACTCAGCCGGGTATTCTTTTTATTATCACCACTTTACAAAATCACCTAGAACTAACACAAAGCTGTTAAGCAACTCATTCCCAACCAAGCTTTCTTATCATTCAAATAGTACTTTAGGTATTATTGTAATAGATTTTTTTTTTTTAATAAGTTTCCGTTTTATGAAGACTTTGAACATTGTTGAGAGACACCTCCAATATGTCTTCTGGAAGCTTATTATACTAGCTAAATGTTTTATTACCAACTAACTGAACTAAATATAAAATCCTTGAGATTATTTAAGATCTATTTAACTAATATTACTAAGATTTTAATTCATCTTAATCTTACTCAAGATTTTTAGCTTCCTTAATATTATTTTATACATTTAAAGCAGGATTAAAATAATCGTGAAACTGTAACAATTAAATCAGAATTACAATAATCAAATGAGAATGGATTGATACATGAATAAAGTAATAACTTTAGTATTTGAGTAACGAAACATAATTAGATCTTGAGAACTTGTGTCGCAAAAAATCAATAATTTAATTTATCATAATCTGAAGCATTAATTAAAATTACACTGATTTAAATAAAATCACAGAGAAAATAAAATTCTCATACATATTTACCAATTCTATCTATCTATCTTGTATACATTTTTTATTTTTTTAAATCTCTCGTAGGAACTTCCATAGTCTTGTGCCGCCTGAATCCAGCAGCTCCCTGCTACTCATATCATTCAATTTTCAAATAATGCTTAACATTTTCTTTAAGCATCCCTAATTCTATGCCTGAAATTTTCTTTAGACATGCCCTTAATTTCGTGTCTAGAACTTCTTCAGACATACCCTCATTTTATGCTGGAAGTTCTTTCAGACACGCCCTTAATTCTATGCCTGAAATTTTCTTCAGACATGCCCTTAATTTCGTGTCTAGAACTTCTTCAGACATACCCTCATTTCATGCTGGAAGTTCCTTCAGACACGCCCTTAATTTAATGCCTGGAACTTCTTCGGACATGCCCTCGGTTCATGCCTGGAAGTTCATTTGACATGCCCTTAACTTTATGCTTGGAATATCCTTTGATCCCTTGATTTTTCCGTTAGGTCTTTACTACATTTAATAATGATAATAATGTTGATATTATTATAATTATTTATTCTCTTCACTATCTGTACTATTATTCATTGATTCATTGAATTTGGTTAATGAGTGTACTAGTTCAAGATTTTTCATAGATTACTTATTTATATATAAAAAAAAAATAGAAATGTCATTTTTTTTTCATTTAAAGTTAATATGGCATAATCCAATAAGTGAAAGATTTCTCTAATTTATTAATCCCTTCATCAAAATCTTTAAAAAAAAGACAGTGCTTTAAATAATATTGTTCTCTGAGACTCAACTAAACTAAAACAAATTATCGGGTGTCATAAAATATCATCGAGTGAGAGTTCTGAGTCTATGCATTGGGTTATGGGTACTTCCACTGTTATGTTCCCTAGTCCCTACCCATGTCTTTCGAAAACTCAAGCAAATCTACAATATCCACACAAGCCCTTAAGGTTTTGCGATTAATCGATTGTAATTAGCATGTACTATTTTTTTTTAACATGATCTGAGTCGGGAATGCAAAAGTGGTATATAATTTAGTGCACTCATTAACTTTTGTTGTTGAATCAAATTTAGAGATTATTTTATTTTCATCATAATGCAGTTTTGGAGATTGATCATTGATAAATCTACAAAACTCATGAGCCTCATGAAATCTATATAACTCATATTAACATGTTTACATCGATGCACAATTATCACCATTTGAATTAGCAGACTTTTCTGCTTCCCTCGGTTGCTCTGGTTGGACTACCAGCCGCACCGCGGCGGCCGAGCTCTCGGCCGCGCCGACGGCCGCGCGCTCAGCCACGCCGACGGCCGCGCTCTCAGCCGCGCCGACGGCCGCGCTCTCAGCCGCGCCGACGGCCGCGCTCTCAGCCGCGCCGACGGCCGCGCTCTCAGCCGCGCCGACGGCCGCGCTCTCAGCCGCGCCTGACGGTCGCGTCCCCGGCCGCACCGGCGGCTGCGCTTCCGGCCGCGCCCACGGCCACACCAACGGCCGCGCTCCCGGCCGCGCCAACGGCCGCGCCGACGGCCGCACTCCCGGCCGTACCAACGGCCGCGCACCCGGCCGCGCCGACGGCCGCACTCCCGGCCGTACCGACGGCCGCTCTCCCGGCCGCGCCAACGGCCGCACTCCCGGCCGTACCGACGGCCGCGCTCCCGGCTGCACCGGCGGCCGCGCTCCCAGCCGCGCCGACGGCCGCACCGACGGCCGCGCTCCCGGCCGCACTCCCGGCTGCGCCAACGTCCGTGCTCCCGGCCGCGCTCCCAGCCGCATCGACGGCCGCGCTCCCAGCCGCGCCGACGGCCGCGCTCCCGGCCGCACTCCCGGCTGCGCCAACGGCCGTGCTCCCGGCCGCGCTCCCAGCTGCACCGGCGGCCGCGCTCCCAGCCGCGCCGACGGCCGCACTCCCGGCCGCACCGACGGCCGCGCTCCCGGCCGCACTCCCGGCTGCGCCAACGGCCGTGCTCCCGGCCGCGCTCCCAGCCGCACCGACGGCCGCGCTCCCGGCTGCACCGGCGGCCGAGCTCCCGGCCGCGCCGGCGGCCGCACTTCTGGCCGCGCCGACGGCCGTGCTCCCGGCCGCGCTCCTGGCCGTGCCAGCGGCCGCGTCAACGGTCGCGCTCCAGGCCGCACCAGCGATCGCGCTTCTGGCCGCGCCGACGTTTGCGCTCCCGGCTGCACCGCCCAGCTGTCCTGCCGGCTGCGCTCCCAGTCGCATCGCGGCGTGGAGGCCGCGCTTCTGGCCGCGTTGCCAGCCGTGTTCCCGGCTGTACTCCGGTCACACCGGCGGCTGCGTCTCTGGCCGCACTTCCAGGCTGAGGCTTGCGGCACATCATCGTCCTCGATATGAAAGAACGAAAAAAAAAAGGACGAATTGAACATTTTGACCATGTAAATCAATGTAATGCGGGTAGATGAAAAACACACATTACTTAGAAATAGATGTTATTGCGTTAGATTTTAACATACTTAATTATTTATAGTTTCAAAATCGGTTAGCTACGTAGATCGGTTAGAGACGTTAGTAACACGGAAAGATCAAAACATGGAACTCGATGAAATACGGGTAGATTAAAAAAATCACTCCTATCTCAGCAAAGTTTCATTTTGTTCCTTTATCCTTTTCGTAAATTATCTTTTGAAGGTGGTGGGTACTTCCATAATTAACTCCATAAATGGATATTAATGAACAGGTTTAAAACACAAAAAAAAAAAACATCTCAATTTTCAAATCGCTTTAGACTTATTCACACAATAAAATAAATCACTTATTACCTGCGTTCAGCCGATCGATCCCTGCTTCTGATGTAAGGAGACCACGAAGGAAAAATAACTCGAAGACGATTTCACAAGTTTATTTGTCGGTTTTCATTACAGAACTACTTGCCTATTCGGCCACACGGCTTTTTATATCGTTTATCATGAATGAACTCAGACATTAATCGAAATGACGTGAAGTTACCTTCGTTCATTCCTTAAGATTCGTTTTCAACGTATCTTAATTAAAGTCATTATTATGTTAACAAACAAATATATGTAATACTACTTTGATAAATAATTGTAGTAATTTTAACGATTAGCAAACTTAGTAAGTAAGTTACTTTAAATAGATATGCAATTTAGGGATGTGTATTGTCAACAACATTTGATTGAATGAATCACATAAGGTTTAGGTTGCAATATTCTACATTCAATCAAATGTTTCCTTCATATTATATTTAATGCGCTCTATTAATTATGGCCATAGTATTTAACTCTACAAATTTTAATATTTATAACATGATTTCTAACACATTGAATATTTGACTTGAATTCAAGGCTGTTTAGGTCCATTTTACTGTAACGCGGAAGTATTTCGACTCTCGAATTTGGTTTCGTTTGGTGAGACGTAAAATCTTGTACTACGGGTACTGATCCTTTCTACAAAGTAATCTAAATAAAACATTATATCAATCTCATGATAAAATGCAGATTAGATACATCGTCCCAATTTCCATGGTGGCGCATTACGAAAGCCATCAAACACCTAAAGGCTATTACGGGGGAATTTTTTTTCGATTATCCACTAATCGGATTTTCTAAACCTTCATAAACCGAATGCAATCCCGGCCTCGGGCGTAATTACGAACTTTCCGGCGTTCCTCGGACAACAGTTATGCCGGGATTACGTCTGTAACTAAGGTTGGCAGGCTGCTAGGATTTTCGTGACTGTCTCGGTATTGTGAATACATTATTATATTACTATGCTATTGCTGTGTATTGTCATTTCCCGGATTGTAAGTGATTGTGGTTAACTAAAAATTCATTAAAACTTTTTATTTCCATCTTATTTTATTAAAAGTAATCGAGATATATAATTTAAACTGCCATACCCCTTCCAGGTTAGCCCGCTATCATCTTAGACTGCATCATCACTTACCACCAGGTGAGATTGCAGTCAAGGACTAACTTGTATCTGAATTTAAAAAAAAAAAAAAAAAAAGGTTTTTTAAATTTTTATGACATAATAATTACTTTGAATTTTTTTTTAAAAAAACGCCAGTCCGGGATGGAAAAATACGTTTCCGACAACCCTATTAAGAACTCATAACCGTGTCCCGGAATCCGGTTAAATAGGTATAATGTGCACTCGGATTAAGCACGACAGATCATATTATTATCCTTAATTGCTCGCTTAAGTACAAGTTTATAACTCGGATTACGCGATATAGCAATGTTTTCAGTCCTCTCCCTTAATAATACGAAGGTTCTAATTAACAGTTCATTGGCCTTTATTGGGAAAGGGTTAGGATTAAGTTAATTGCTAAATTATATTGCTTAAATCGAAATACCTACTAATCTTATTTTATTACACCAAATTAACGTAGGCCTGATTCGGTTTCCCATGAACCCGTATTAAACACCGTAGTCTTTTGTTCAACCCTAATCACTACCCCTATTAAAAATGTGAAAGTGTGTTTGTTTGTTGGTTTGTCCTTCAATCACGTCGCAAAGGAGCAACGGATCAACGTACCTATAGTTTAAGACCTGGAGAGGGACATAGGCTAGTTTTTATCCCGGAAAATCAAAGAGTTCCTACGAGATTTTTAAAAACCTAAATCACGCGGATGAAGTCGCGGGCATCATCTAGGTTTATATATTTAGATAATGATGATGATAATGAAGGTGATTATACGTTTATATTTAACTTTTATATTCATATTTTCGTAGTTCAACCCTAATTATTTATTAATATAAAGTAATTTACGTTATAATAGATTTAACGAATTAAACTCAATTCATAAAATATTTTACATTACAAAAAGGAAATCAGCCATTTTAAATTGAATAACACTCATCACATAATAAATGCATTATACAAATAATTCGTTTAAAGAGATCAAAATCCAACAATAATATAATTGGGCAATTTAAAGTCAATTCTGTAAGGCTTGCTACACACTATCAGCTTAAGTTATTAACTTAGAAATAAATTATTATTTCTATTCTGTTCGGTATAAAGTCATACGATATCACAAAAACCGGTATCCTTTCGAGGTACGGAACCCTAAAAACCACAATAAACCGATAGTAGTTGGGGTCCAAAGATGCTGGAATGGCACCTGGAATGAACCTCGGAATGGAAAGCACAGCGTTTGGGAGTTTACTATTAAAATCGGTTTAGTAGTTCAAGAGTAATCTATAAGATTACCAACAGACAAACAAAAAATCTTTCCTCTTCATTACAGATGTCCCCGCCAGCGATACACTTTAGCACTGAAATGAACTGCAGAGTATTCTGTGGCTTAATTAAGTTCTACCCCAATAACAATACCTACCCTCCTTCTAGTACAGTCGGGTAAAAATCTAGAAAAGTAAACGACTGATAAACTGTCAGCTTATCGGCTTTCTGGTCAAACTGCGAAACCTGAGCTGAAAACACTAAAAAGAAATGACAAGGATTGCAAACCTAACTGAAATACGTTTCAGGGATAAAACAAATTCGAGCATGGTTCTAGAACGCACTACGGGTTTTTTTTTCAATTTTCAATGAAATGTAGATTTTTTAAATCTTCTAAATATATAAAAGGAAAGAATGACTGACTGACTGATCTATCAACGCACAGCTCAAACTACTGGACGGATCGGGCTGAAATTTGGATGCAGATAGCTATTATAACGTAGGCATCCGCTAAGAAAGGATTTTTGAAAATTCAACCCCTAAGAGGGTGAAATAGGGATTAGAAATTTGTATAGTCCCTGCAGACTAAGTCGCGAGCATAAGCTAGTTGCAAATAAAACATCTGAATGACGCTAGAAGTCAACGAACGTTCCCTAAATCAGAGTCAATGCCACGACATAGGTAGGTCACTGACCCGAGTTTCACACGCTATACATTGCGGCTTTAAAAAAACCGGCCAAGTGCGAGTCAGGCTCGCGCAATGAGGGTTCCGTAGTACAGTCGTATTTTTTCGACATTTTGCACGATAATTCAAAAACTATGATGCATAAAAATAAATATAAATCTGTTTTAGAATGTACAGGTGAAGACCTTTCATATGATACCCCACTTGATATAGTCACTCACTTCGAAAGTTGAAAATACTAATTATTAGTTCATGACCACAATTTAATTTTACTAAATCACTAAAAATAACGCTAATGGTTAATGGCATTGGATTGTGTTTAGGTATTACTAATGCTTGCTTGCATTGTGTGTAGGTAGTATAATAATAACGCTAAGTTTTTGCTACCGTTCTGGATACACCCTGTATAAAATGAGAGACGGATTTTCAGAATCTTGCGGATAAAATTCATCTGTGGTTTACTGTAGTGCGAGTTAAGTTTGGAATGAACAAATTCAGACATATTATACTAAGCTCCACTTTTTATCCGGGGGTCCCAGATAGCCGTAAGCGAATTGGGACAAAACGTAACCAGTAAAAATAGGATGAAGGTAGCAATAAAATGAGGCGGGATAAGATAGTGCGTCTTACATGATTGCAGTCGAAAATTGATCTTTTTAGGGTTCCGTACCCGAAGGATGCCAATGCGACCCTATTACTGAGACTCCGCTGTCCGTCCGTCCATCCGCCCGTTCTACCATCTGTCTGTCAGTCAGCGGGCTGTATCTCATGAATTTTAACAGTAGAGAATTGAACTTAGTTCTCAAATAAGTATTTAATATTTTTACTTATGCGAGCAATAAATCAGTACCCTTATTATAAATGCGAAAGTTTGTTGGTTTGTCCTTCAATCACGTCGCAACCGTGCAACGGATTGACGTGATTTTTTGCACGGGTATAGATAAAGACCTGGAGAGTGACATAGGCTACTCTTTATCCTGGAAAATCTTAGAGTTCCCACGTGATTTTTGAAAACCCAATACCACACAGTCGCAGATGAAGTCGCGGGTATCAGCTAGTACAAAATATTCCTCAACATGAAAATACGACACTTTGATAACGCAAGTCTCTAAAGACTAAACCGTTCTGCTTTTTTAAATAAAATGTACGTACATCGTCATGACATGTCGTATCGTCGGGTAGGAAAGAGCCCAAAGGGACGTATACGCGGAGAGATAACCAGCTGAATTCGCACTCATGCCCACTAGGGACGTAACTGACACATCGATAATCTTTTTACACTTGAGGACATGTCGCGAGTCACATGTCAGATTAAAACCGCTGTTATTTATGGTAACTGGAATGAAACATTGGGAAATTATTTATGCAACTTTAAAATGAAATAAAAACCGGCCAAGTGCGAGTCAGACTCGCGCACCGAAGGTTTCGTATTAGAGTAGTATTTTTTTTTACATTTTGCACGATAATTCCATTTATGCATAAAAAACCGGCCAAGTGCGAGTCAGGCTCGCGCAATGAGGGTTCCGTACTACAGTCGTATTTTTTCGACATTTTGCACGATAATTCAAAAACTATGATTCATAAAAATAAATAAAAATCTGTTTTAAAATGTACAGGTGAAGACCTCTCATATGATACCCCACTTGATATAGTCACTCACTTCGAAAGTTAAAAATACTAATTATTAGTTCATGACCACAATTTAATTTTTTTTGTGTGATCTAACCCTAAATTTACGGTTTTCAGATTTTTCCCCAAATGTCAGCTATAAGATCTACCTACCTGCCAAATTTCATGATTCTAGGTCAACGGGAAGTACCCTGTAGGTTTCTTGACAGACAGACGGACAGACAGACAACAAAGTGATCCTATAAGGGTTCCGTTTTTCCTTTTGAGGTACGGAACCCTAAAAATAAATAAAAATCTGTTTTAGAAAGCCCTTTCATATTATGATAGCCCACTTAATATAGTTACAGGACGCGGCCAAAAGTCATGAACATCGATCTTTAGAAGGAGACAGCAGATTTGTAGAGCAGCGTCTCGGTCGTTGAGTCCGACAATGCGTCATATGGGTATGAGTGACAGAGACAACGCTCTATAAAGATGAAATGACATTCTAAAAGCCGATGTTCATCAATTTTGGCCGCGTACTGTAACGCGTCTTACTTTGAAAAAAAAAAAACTGAGTACGGAACCCTCGGTACGCGAGACTGACTCGCACTTGGCCGGTTTTTTAAGGATTGACAATTAACTTTCATGTATCAATGAATAATAAATTACCTGGCCAGTCTCATTAATAAAACTGAACTATCCCAGAACAAGCCCAAAACTCCGTTCACCGTAAATAATGAAACTTAAACTTTATTCTAGTTATAAGATCCCCGAAAAGGATGCCGCATTTAAAATTTATGAACGTCAAAAGCTGCCCTCCGGTCCTGAAGAAAGTTCTCAGTAGGCTTAGTATAAGACTTTTACATCTCACCAAGACACCACCTATACGGGCGAGGGTATCGTAACTACTATCGCCAACGATAGTATCGCGTTGTGGAGAATGGCCTTGAAGAGTTGTATCAAAATTGGTAGCGCAGTGAGACTGTCGCCGCGATTCTCTCGTCCGTGGAGATGGTGCCTATAGGTGCTGATAAACTTGAGCATTCACTTGTAATGAGCATTCGTGTGAATGTTACATCACAAAGAAATACGAAAACATTTTAGCGAGCATTCTGGTGAGCATTCTAGCGAGCACACGCGACCGCCAAGTCGGACATCTTCATTAAGAATAGACGAGCATCGAATAGAGCTTTCGCTAGAATGCTCAAGAAGTTCGTAGCAATATTTGGCTCTATGCTTGGCTCGGGTTGTTGTTCAGTTCGACAAAAATAAAAACGGCGAATGCTCGATGTTCTGTTACAAGTGAATGCTCAAGTTTATCAGCACCTTAACGCTGATAGAATTATTCTAATGTTACTAGTGGTCACTGCGGGTGTGTGGGGCGTCCCCAGCCCTATTGCTGTATCGACCTATCGCGTAATATAGGTATAAGTGAAAGAGACGACTCTCTACGAAACAGAAATCTCTTTCTAAAGTTCGACGAGCAATATTTACTGCCGGTATGGTACCTGTACTAAGGTCTCAGAGCTCCAAGAAAGTGTAGGTATGATGTTCCGGAATCTAATTTACAATAACTTCTGAGATACCGCGAGAAATATGTGGAGTATTATTTTCAGTCAGTATTTATAATGCCGAGAAGTAGAAGTGGCGGGAAAAAAGATTAATAGCTATATTTATGCATTAAAATGTCTCATTTTTCCACTGCAAGATTTATTATGTCAGAGGTTTTCTGTAATTTAGTGTTAAATATCTCGTATGTGATAGAGCTCTTTTTTTATTAATTTTATTTAAGTACATGCCGCTTAGCAACAAATTGCCTGAACACATGCACAAGACGGCAATTTAGTTACTATTTTTATGTAAAACGAGCTGCCCTGGCGAACTTCGTATAGCCTAACAGTCGATTCAATTTTTTTAAATTTTTCTTTCCGTAAGAACCATCCTCGTATTTCAAGGACATAAAAAAAGAATTAGCGAAATCGGTTCAGCTGTTCTCGAGATTTGCATTCAGCTATTCATTTTTATATATGGAAGATATAAATAAAAAGGTCCAGTTTGCGGGAGAAAATAATGTACATCAGTATCAAATAATGTACCTTTAGAATGAGATTTCGGCTTTGTATGTGTTTGTAGAGCGTTGTCTCTGTCACTCATACATATGTGACGTTTTATCGGTCTCAACGACATAGACAATGCTCTACAAAACCGCTATCTCTTTCTAAAGGTCAATGTACATTATTTTCTGTCGCGTACTGTACAAAACACAAACTATTCTTAAATGCTTCATTTAAATATTTCGGATTAGATCCCTACTTTCACACTAAAATCAAAATGCGAAATAATATTAGAACCCGTATTAGTTCCCAAGGGATTTAAAAAACTATTTTTTGGGCGATACAGAGAGAATATACTAATTAAAAAATACTAACAATTTTGAATTCAATTATTTTGAATTTTGAATAAAATCATTTGACTAATTTAGTTCAAGATAAGGAATAATAAAGGTTTTTTTATTTTTTTTATTTATCATATTCTTTGAGCTTTCTTTATTTTAATACGTATTTCTGTATATAGGTTATAGGTATTAAATACTAAATAGCCTAGTGCTTCCCTTATATAAGCACTAAGTAGATGATGCCTGCGACATTATCCCCATGGATTTAGGTTTTTAAAATCCCGTGGGAACTGTTTAATTTTCCGGGATAAAAAGTAGCCTATGTCCTTCCCCGGGATGTAAGCTAACTTTATACCAAATTTCATCAAAATCTGTTAAACTGTTGAGACGTGAAAAGCTAGGAGGCAGACAGACAGACACATTTTCGCATTTATAATATTAGTATGGATGGATAGTATAGTATGGATTTAATGGTCCATTCATCGATACCTGAACACCCCTTATAAGCCCTACCCATCCCTAAGTTCGGCCTAATGGAATCACGTGAATCAATAACTGCTGACCGTCTCATTACAATTCCCCTCTTTCAATCAACGCTGAGCAAACGATAATCGCCACTGCTGCCTAGAGAATACCCTTTATAATTCCATGAACAAGAACATGTTATAAGGCTTTTAATCGCGGCACTCGTAATAAAAGTGTCAAACTGTTGTGCCTGCGAAAGGAAAACACTGAAAGGCTTTACTGGCTTTGACTAATAAAATAAAAAGATATTATAGAGCCATCTTCCGGAGATATGATATGCTCAGGTTATTCGAAGGTCATTTTGGATGTTATTGGCTTAGATTTTATCGATATAAAATTAGGGTGTGTTTCCACTGGAGCGGAGCGGAGTGGAGACGTATATTTTCGACCAATCAGGCTATTGTTAGATGGCGTAATAATAAATTTATCACGACGTCGTCTCTCAATGATCGGAGAGATGACATCCTCGCTGCGCGCCGCGTTTGTGGAAACGCACCCTTAAGTGATGGTTTTTACCTAAAAGGTACAACAGACTCAGCTCAGATAGAGAATGACGTAGGTATTTATTTTGTAAAGTCATGTCTGTGTAATCTGATTTGTCTCCTGAAGACGTCATCTCTGTTCTACTCCACTCCACTCCACGCCGCATCAAGGGACGGCACGCTATTAAATAGCGCTATTAATTATTTTTTAGCAGTCTGTATATATATTTATCTTCCTACCATTGATTAAGCCATTGAATTCAGGCAGCGCAAAGCCGTGGTGAAAGTTCCTACAAGAGATTTATGTCCAGCTGTGGACGTCTATTTCTGATTTCTAATTTGATCACGTAATCAGAAATGAGGAGATCCTACATAGCTCAACGGGTTGCGAAGCTGAATTGGGAATGGGCAGGGCACATAGTTCGTATAACCGATAGACGTTGGAGTCCCAAGGTGCTAGAATGACGACCTCGCACCGGAAGACGCAGCGTTGGACGACCCCCCACTAGGTGGACGGACGACATCAGATAAGTCGCAGGGAGCCGCTGGATCCAGGCGGCGCAAGACCGTGACGTGTGGAAGTCCCTACAAGAGACCTATGTCCAGCAGTGGACGTCTATTGGTTGATGATGATGATGATGATGATGTGGACGTCTATCGTTTGATGACAACAACAACGACGAATTCATTCAAAATATAGATCGACAATTGGTACTGTTTCTGAGCACAACCTAATTTTAGAGTATTCGCATCCTCTTCTTACTAATGTAATATGAAAAGGACAGACGCAGTTTGACAGTTTTAAATTTAATTTTCAGATTGTAAAACCCGTGATGTTAGCGCACAGTCGCGAGCCTACTGTTTAAATTTGTAGCGTGCACTAAAATTCAGAGTCTTTAAATGTAAAGTTCATGTTCTGTCCCTTTTTAAAAAGAATAAGATGCAGAGACTCTAAATTTAGTTTAGAGAAAGACAACGGAATCGGTACCAATATACCATTCCTTCACCCAAATAGCAATCTCCGTAAGTAGGTATACAAAACAAATTAACATAACTTCCACCGTAATGTCATTTGCAATACAATTTTTTCCGAAAGTAAATTTCCACCGAATCCCCCGGGGGCAATTTCCCTCTGCCTTCAAAGAAACGATATATCAGGCTGTTTATGTCCAGGGCCGGACTCCGTGCCGGCTGAAGATGATTAATTGAACGGCGAAAATTTTAAATTTATAATACGCCCGCTTTGTTTGGACTACGAAGAAAGGCTTAGCATGTTTCAGAACTTTTTAATCGTGCATAACGAAGTCTGGGTGATGGATAGCTGCACAAGGCTTACATTTTGATAGACTGCATATTTGATGTAGGTAGATCGAAACTTTGAAGATATATCATACTTTGCTCTGTTAGCTTGACACGCCTTATAAAATACTAGATGATGCCCGCGACTTCGTCCGCGTGGATTTATGTGTTTGAAAATCCCGTGGGAGCTCTTTGATTTCACGGGTTAAAAAGTAGCCTATGTCACTCTCCAGGTGTTTGACTATACTCATGCAAAAAATCACGTCAATCCGTTGCTCTATTGCGACGTGATTTAAGGACAAACCAACAAACCAAAAAACAAACACACTTTCACATTTATAATAAGGATTAAAATTAAAACAAAACTCAGGTACGAAAACAGGAAAATGTAATTTGAAATTACCAGTGTAACTGCATTAGAGAGAAATACAACAACGAGCGTTCAAATTATAGAGTCTCAGTACAAAGAGACTGCAAAATAGAAAACAAACATAAAGTGAACAAATTGTGAACTACAATGCTAACTGTTGTGGTCGCGTTGAAGTGAACAACGCAGTCAAAAGAACTGCTAATAATGGTCATTATTGTTAAACATGAAGTACCTCCCTATCTTCTACTGCAATATGAAAAGTTATAATAGCAGGATCCACTGTAAGATTTTTATGACACGAAATGTAAATATTTTTAAGAATTTAATAGGAACCTACATATTTTTTCTTTTGTAACCGAAAACCAAAATATTAATTTTCATGGAAATAACTTTAAAAATGATAGACGTTCATACAAACTTCCATCCCCTTTTTATCCCCTTAGGGGTGGAATTTCAAAAAATCCTTTCTTATTGAATACCTACTCTTTACAAAGAACACACCCTCCAAATTTCATGTCTTTAGGACCAGCGGCTTAGGCTGTGCGTTGATATTATATAAGTCAGTCAGGACTTTGAATTTGATATCTAAATATATAAAAGGAAAAGGTGACTGACTGACTGACTGACTGACTGATCTATCAACGCACAGCTCAAACTACTGGACGGATCGGGCTGAAATTTGGCATGCAGATAGTTATTATGATGTAGGCATCCGCTAAGAAAGAATTTTTAAAAATTCAACCCCTAAGAGGGTGAAACAGGGGTTTGAAATTTAAGTAGTCCACGCGGACGAAGTTGCGAGCAAAAGCTAGTAATATATAAATTGGATACGATTTTTTACAAAGCGTTAAATTAACAATTGTAATAAGGGGAGAATTAGAATATGGCCAGTTTTTCAATTTATCTCCTAAGCCCTTAAGCTATTGAGGCTTCAAAAATGATCATTAAAACCCCTCTGTTACCTTTACGAACATTAAAAATTAATAGCAAAAAAACAATATCTGAATAGCCAAGTTCGAATGTGAGAAACTTCAAAGGAGCTATTTAAAAGTACTGTAGACGGTTTTAATTATGCAAAATCAGCAATGCTCGGGCCATTCGGGTCAACCGATGCGAAAGAGGCTGCTTTTAAAAATGAAACAATGGACGGGAAATGAAGACCAGTATTTTTACGTGTGTTAGAGTTAATAGTGCTGGATAGGAAATGTATGGAGCGGGCGATAAAGGAGGCAGGAAATTAAGTGGGTTTTTCATACAAAAAGAGGGAGTGGAACTAGAATGTCTATCTTTTTTAGAACGAATTTTGGTCTTTTAGAGGATGACTTTTGGTACACGACAATTGTAGGTACCTAGTTAATCTTTAACTTTACAAATTAAAAAAGTTTAAAGTTTAAAATGCTGAAAAGAAAATAAGTACCTTTGGAGCGGACAATACCTTGAGGCAAGAATTTAAGCGGTTTTTTCCACAAAAAGAGGGACTAGAACGAAAATGTTTTAAGTCTTTTAGAATGAATTTTGGTCTTTTAGAAGATGACTTTTGGTTCACGACTATTATATTGTAGGTAGGTAGTTAATCTTAAACTTTACAAATTAATAAATGTTTGCATTTATAATATTGGATGTAAAATGTATGGAGCGGGCGATAAAGGAGGTAGGAAATTAAGCGGGTTTTTCATACAAAAAGAGGGAGTGGAACTAGAATGTCTATCTTTTTAAGAACGAATTTTGGTCTTTTGAAGGATGACTTTTGATACACGACAATTATATTGTAGGTAGGTAGTTAATCTTAAACTTTACAAATTAATAAATGTTTGCGTTTATAATATTGTTTATAAAATGAATGGAGCAGGCGATAAAGGAGGCAGGAAATAAAGCGGTTTTTTCATACAAAAAGAGGGAATGGAACTAGAATGTCTATCTTTTTTATGACTCATGAATGAATTGAAGAATGAATTTTGGTCTTTTAGAGGATGATTTTTGGTTCACGACAAACATAGATAAAGATAGATAGAAAACTGTATCGCACACAAAACAAGACAAAACCCCAAAGAAACTATAAACGTAAAAACAACACGCAAAGGCGGCCTTAATGCTTAAAGCAATCTCCACCAGGAAACATTTGATGAGAGATTAAGTGTGTTGGATAGTACCTACATGCGATACACATATTCTTTTTTCATTTAATGATTAATTTATATTTATAAACATAAGAATAGACAGGCAATCTTAAGCTTTTTAAATTAAAAACTATTGTAGTTAGTAGTGCTGGCTGGACACTAAAATACTTTTATTGAATAATATTATACTTATATCAAATCTTTGAAGAGAGCAACCGCCGAGTTTTTTGCTGGTTCTTCTCGGTAGGAAGCGCATACCGAACCAGTGGTAGATGCATTTGACGATACAAAAGTACTTGTAAAAGTTAAGTTGAACTAAAAAATATTTTATTTTTATTATTAATTAGTCGGTTCAGTAGTTTCAGAGTTTATTGATTACAAACAAACAAATCTTTCCGCTTTATAATATTAAGTATCTATACTTACATTTTAATTTGAATTGCAGGCTCCACTTTCAAATAAATAAAAAGATAATAATTATATTTCGCAAGATTTCAGATATAACAATGAAATTAGGGTAAAGGGTCAAAAGGTCGTGCTAATAAAGATGGGACGGCGCTCTTTTGGAAAATTTTAATTGCGGTCCCTGTTATTGGGGAGCTCAATTCATTGGGCCTTCGAAAATGGATTGTTAAAATACGGTTCTTTATAACTTTGCTACTTTAATGGTCGGATAGTTAAATTACCTTTTTGTAGCACATTGCAATAAATGTTAATAAGTATAATGATCAAATACTTATTTAAATGAAAAAAATATCTATCCTACCCCTAGAGTGTATGTATGTTTATGTAAGATGTTTTAATTAATGTAGATATATATTTATATATAATATGACATAGTATCTATTATGTTCTTTTCATGAGTATTTCTATTTTCTTTTTGTACCTATTCTACTCCCTTTACACCCTCTCGCACTGCCAAGGGTCACTGGTAGAGATCTCTCATAGAGATAAGTGCTTCTCTGTCCACTTTTGCTCTCTTTTTTTCTTTACTGTAAATGTTTTTGGTACATATAAAAAAATATAGTATTTATAGTATATATAGTTATAGTAGTAGAGTAATTTTATACAGCGCAAATCTAGAAACTCGGGAAGGAGGTCTTGAACAAAGTGAGCCTAAGAGGCCAATCGGAGTGAGGTTGGCGAGCGAAGGGAACAGCCAACATCCATAGCAAAACGAAGTTTGATAAGGTGACGCTGAATGTAGGGATAACGAAGCGAGCCTTCTGGCGTAGCTCATTTAAAAAACTTAACACCCTTCAGTTTTAAATTAGATATTTTATTTCACTATCACATCGATGGGGACAGAGTACAAGGACTAAGGAAGAATTTTTAACAATTTTATTCAATGTGGCTAATTCCTTTGTACACAATCTCTAAACTAAACTAAAATATCACGTCTAAATCTATTGCTATCCCTTTCATAATGTTGCTTGCGGAAAAGGAAAGCACTAGATTTAGACCTGTTAATTTAGTTTAGTTTAGAGATTGTGTACTAGAGAATCGGCCCCAATGATACATTTAAATAGAAACACAAACAGACACCAAATACAAAACGATGAATACTAGCACAGTAGTAGAACAAACATTTTAATGTTAGATGATGTGATCTTGTCGCCAATGAACTGGTACACTGGAAATCGTTGCTGGAACAAACGTAACAAAATTTACTTTATGACAAATTGCTAAAAAAAAAAACATTTTTTTAGGCTTGTGGCAAGGACATCCTAGATCATATTTAGTAAATTCAATAGATTCCGCTGAAATTTACCAACTGGTTTGTCATATTTTTTTCAAAAAAAATCAATGGCATCTGGTAGATGTGTAATCAATTATTTTATGCACTCAATCCATACTAATATTATAAATACGAAAGTGTGTCTGTCTGTCTGCTAGCTTTTCACAGGCCAACAGTTTAGCTGATTTTGATAAAACTTGGTACGAAGTTAGCTTACATCCCGGGGAAAGACATAGGTTACATTTATCCCGGAAAATTAAAGAGCTCCCACGGGATTTTTAAAAACCTAAAGCCACGCGGACGAAGTCGCGGGCAACATCTAGTTTAACATAATAATGCTATCTAATATTATCTTTGTTGATAGTGTAAACATCACAATAACGTACAACCAATAACAATAGCCTTAATTCAGAACACAAACACCTTAAGGCTTTATAGTCCACACATTTATGGCAACGTCTGACCTAACCCAGGGGCCATTTAACCCTGGGACAGTCGTTACTAAGTTTGGGAGGCCATAAAATTTTATAGTGCATGAACAGATACTCGCTAAGTTAGGTACTTCGGGTAAACGTGCGTCTTATTTGTCTCTGTGGGAGGAAAAATAAAAATATATCTCTTGGATCTGTTACGATAAAGAACTGGCTGCAAATCTTAAATATGTAAAACTGTAACTTGTAACTGACTGACTGACTGATCTAGCAACGCACAACTCAAACTACTAGACGGATCGGATTGAAATTTGACATGCAGATAGCTATTATGATGTAGACGTCCGCTAATAAGGGATTTTTGAAAATTTAACCCCTAAGAGGGTGAAATAGGGGTTTGAATTTTATGTAGTCCATGCGGACGAAGTCGCGAGCATAAGCTAGTCATCTATATTTTTTTTCTAAAAGAGAATACCTTATAAGAAAAGTTTCTTATTCACCTATTGTTTATATAAGGAAAATTTAGGTATCTACGTACGTATATGCAAAATTTCCGCCCGAAATAAAGTTTTAACTGGCAATATATTCACAACAAGAGTAATTACGTGTTTAAATTGAGAAAGTTTTAAATATATTATACTCTATAATTCACTGGTTACTCGCGGTTGGGAACTTAGGTCTATAACGCAAAGAATTCTAATAAAATGGTTGCGAGCATTTTAAATTTCATAAATCTTGAGAATTTTACACACGATTTCAAACTGAAATGTTTGCACTTGTGGTTTGAATCTGCGTGTTTTATTATTTCTAGTGTTTTAGTCCAGCAAACTAATCCAGCGCCCGTGTTTTTATATTCCTAACATCCTTTTTAGGGTTCCGTATCTCAAAAGGAAAAACGGAACCCTTATAGGATCACTTTGTTGTCTGTCTGTCTGTCTGTCAAGAAACCTACAGGGTACTTCCCGTTGACTTAGAATCATGAAATTTGGCAGGTAGGTAGATCTTATAGCTGACATTTGGCGAAAAATGTGAAAATGGTGAATTTGTGGTTACATCACACAAAAAAAATTAAATTGTGGTCATGAACTAATAATTAGTATTTTCAATTTTCTAAGTAAGATAACTTTATCAAGTGGGGTGTCATAATATGAAAGAGCTTCACCTGTGCATTCTAAAACAGATTTTTGTTAATTTTTATTCATCATAGCTTTTGAATTATCGTGCAAAATGACGAAAAAATACGATTGTAATACAGAACCCTCGTTGCGCGAGCCTGACTCGCACTTGGCTGGTTTTTTCCTTCATCCTCAATTTCCTTCATCGGTCCGCTGAAATAAATTATAAACCAGATCTTAATTATAAAACAAGTTAGCTGCATCATCATGATCGACCCATCACCGGCTCACTACAGAGCACAGGTCTCCTCTAAGAGTGAGAAGGGTTTTGGCCATAGTCTACCACGCTGACCAAGTGCGGATTGGCAGACTTTACACACCTTTGAGAACATTATGGAGAACTCTGTAAGTAAGTGATATTTTAATTACTTAAAACGCATATAGCTCCGAAAAGTTAGAGGTGCGTGCCCGGGATCGAATCCCCGACCTCCGATTGGAAGGCGGACGTCCTAACCACTAGGCTACCACAGCTTTTACAGCACAGTTAGCTGCATAAAGATACAAAATATGGTAACAATCAGATTATGGTCAGCCACATAATAAAAGTAGCTAACAAAACCGTACCATACCAATAATGTCAAAACAAAATTAAATTATCGTTTCCTATAGACGAAATTGTTTTAAAAGCGATTCGGTGTAGTTAGTACCACACAGTACCTATAGAGAGAGAGCCAGCGTGTGCTAGACCTTCGTTATTTTATAAAAGCTGAAAGTTTCACTGCGTTCAGTCCGGAACACATGGAGGAACGATCAGCGGTTTTTCAGAATTTTATTAGAAATCAGGTCATGCCCTGCCAGACATTTAGTGTCATTACACACCCCTGCAAGACGCCCTTGAAGTTTAAAAGTTTTATACTTTGCTTTGACGTATGATTTTTTACACCTTTATTGTCTGTTATCTCCCAAAGCCACCATGATCCAAACTTCATAGTCGCTGATCAAATCAAATCAAATCGTTTTTTCAAAATCTCTACATAGTATAAAAATAAAGTCGCTTCCCGCTGTCTGTATGTTTGAAAGCGTAGATCTTTTAAACTACGCAACGGCTTTTAATGCGGTTTTCACCAATAGATAGAGTGATTCAAGAGGAAGGTTTATAGGTATAGTTTAATATTGGTTTGTGTTAATCCACATTGCACCCATGCGAAGCAGGGGCGGGTCGCTAGTAGGTAATAAATTACACTTTTTGATAGTCGGTTTTTGCATTTGTAAGATGATATTATTATAGTGGTGATAATTTTTACGCGAACTTAAAACTAAAGCCACGAGGACTCCAAACGCGCTCAGTACCCGTAGTACAAGATTTTACGTCTCAAGAAACGAAACCAAATTCGAGAGTCGAAATACTTCCGCGTTACAGTAAAATGGACCTAAACAGCCTTGAATTGAAGTCAAATATTCAATGCTACTGATTTTAATTTCGCAATGTTTCCGCTTGGAGCGCTGGCTGTAGAAGTGTAGACAAACTTGAGCTTTAAAACAAGGCATTTAAGATCCAGTTTACTGTAACGCGGAAGTATTTCGACTCTCGAATTTGGTTTGGTTTGGTGAGACGTAAAATCTTGTACTACGGGTACGGGAATCGTTCCACCCTGTGTTGGGGACTATACGCAGATAAACTTTCAGCTTTTATAAAATAACGAAGGTCTGGCACGCGCTGGCACTTAGTCCACTGTACCTACTACAGTAAATGTGAAACGTCCAATATTTTTGGCTTTATTGGAAATTCTTTGGCTAGCTCGCATTCACCGCGTACCTTTGAGGACGGAATGAATTTATTGTTACATTTAAAGGCAATTGTTCGTATAATGAAAGTTTTGGCGCGCTCGGCGGCCGCGTATGAATTGCTTTGGTACTACACCGATACTATTTTGTTTAATCAGGAACTAGAAATTATAGTCTATTGTGTCAGTTAGATTATTTTGTTTTTACACGACTGTTCAAAAGAAGGGGTGCAATGCTTTCAGGGTTTATGTATGAACTAGTTTATCCCCGCAACTTCGTCCGCGTTTTGGCTATAGTCTAGCAAGCTGGCCAAGTGCGTATTATCAGACTTAGCACCCCTTTGAGAACATTATGGAGAACTCTCAGGTATGCAGGTTTTCTTCACCGTCAAAGCGAGCGATATTAATTAATGTCTTAAAACGCACACAACTCCGAAAAGTTAGAGGTGCTACCCGGGATCGAACCCCCGACCTTCCGAATAGAAAGCGGACGTCGTAACCACTGGGCTAGCAAGACTTCACAGCAATATAATAAAGCAGTATTATAATACGCAAATTGGCTTATGCTCGTGACTTCGTCCGCGTGGACTACACAAATCACACACAAAACCCTTCTCACTCTGAGCAGACAGCAGACACCCGTGCTCTGTAGTGAACTGGCGATGTGTTGTTCTCTGATTCTGATAGGTGACCCGTTCTCAGTAGTGAGCCGGTGATGGGTTGATCATGATGGCATTACCTACACTACACTACATTGAATTGCTTTCAAATACAAATGTAGTTAGACACGTGCAACTAATTTGCATATATTACTGCTTAGAGCCCAATATTGAGGCAAGCAGTCACTGTAACTAGAATACGAAGTGGACTATTAAATCTAGACTAGTATAGGGTACAACTTGATGTTTAGTGTCTAGCTGTGGGATGGCGAGGTGAAGCGCACATTTGCGACAAAAGGACGTGTTATAATGATGATAAAGTTTCGATTAATTTTATCATCATTATAAAACTTCTGGTTCTAAAAATACCTACACTTGACAAAACAAATTACCAGTCAAATGGGTATTTCATAAATTACTATTTATTTTTTTATCGTAAAGTGCGACACCAGTACTTTACTATCATTACAATATAGCCTATGAGAGAGGCTAATAAGTAATATTATATTTAACCTGAACTTATAAACGTACTTAAGTATTAGCTACCTAAGAATCGGTCCATTGACTTATCTTAGTTTATAAAGATACTTTATTGGAAGACACTTTGTTCTTGTGTTCTTTGAATTGCACTAGCACTACACTTTTACTATAACTACACTAGGTCAAAAGGCTTAGTTCTTTTAAAATACTATTTGACAATGGTATTTTAAAAGAATCAAACTTACTTCAGGGTTCCCGACACTAAGCTGTAAACCGACATTGTTGTCATAAAATAAATTTTCATTTTATGAGGAAGTGGAGGGGGGGAGGGGGGGGTTTACCTCTCTATCTCTAGTCTAATTTATCATCGAATTAAAAAGTTTTATGAGTATAATAATAATTATTCCTAATACATATTATGTATGTAGGGCCGTACTGTCTCAAGTGTGCGCAGCAACCAAGAAGGTCTGCTCTTGAAACAGGGACATAAATCCGTGTGATGCGACTTGGGAAGTTTCTGCTCTATTTCACACAGCTGGAACAGCGGCCTTTGAATGTTATCGTTGTTTCATCATTTCGTTAGTGCTTCATTTGCTTGCAAGTACTTCTCAGCTGTAATGTCACTGTAATTGAGTTAGTCAGTTAGTTACAGGCGGAGTGGAACATGCGTACTGGACGAAATCTAACCATAGACATATTATTACTAATAACACATAGTACTGTTCGTCTATCTGTCTGTTACATCTTATAGATGTGAAGCTCGAGGAATTGTCGCACTTTTTAATACAATTGAATAAATAATAAATAGTAAAAATTAAGAATATTTTCAAAATAGTGTTCGGAGCGTGAGTCATTTGGTGTAGGTAAGTATATTTTTCAAAAAAAATTTTCAAAGTTTATTTTTCAAAAGTTTTCAGGGACCACAGAATACATAATATAAGTATATTCTGTTACATAAAGCTACTGCTATGTCGCTACGTAACTCTTTGCTACGAAATGCCTGCAAAATATCTTGCTACGAAACGCCTACAACATGCCTACAGCAAAATTGACAGCTCAAAGCAACGCTCGTAGCATTCCAACAATAAGTTCTACGTAACTGCTACACGGCTACAATATTAATTTTCATGTTAGCCGCTATCACATGAAAATCAATACGCTACAAGATAAATTGGATAAGATAAGTGTAATCGCCACTCGATGCACAAAGGGGTCGAGTGGCTCCGAGCTGATAGCATGGTATTATTTTTATTACTTGTTTTTATAGTGCTTGGCTTGTAAGGTTTTATGCATGGGTTGTTTTAGATAGTCTTTTTTAAGTATTGAGGTAATTTTTATAGACGTTAGCTCTGTATAAAATAAGCTTTATTTTTATTCAGATACAAGTAAGCCTGGTGCTAACAATCTCACCTGGTGGTAAGTGACGATGCAGTTTAAGATGGAAGCGGGTTAACCTGGAAGGGGCATGGCAGTTTTTAATAAACCCACGCCCCTTTATACACGTTTGTCCTTTAATCACGTCGCAACGGTGCAACGGATTGACGTAATTTTTTGCATAGGTATAGATAAAGACCTAGAGAGTGACATAAGCTACTTTTTATCCCGGAAAATCAAAGAGTTCCCACGGGATTTTTGAAAACCTAACTCCACGCGGACAAAGTCGCGGGAATCAGCCAGTTAAGTTATACATTTTGACATGGGATATAGAAGAAAAATAGTGTAAGCGTCACACAGAGTCCTCGTGTAAACAAGGACTGCGCCGTCGCGCACAATGGGAATGAGCACGTGAAATGAGATGTCTCATAACAACGCTGTACGAGCGGGCACGCGCGGTGCTGGCGCTGCAATCAGTCTAGTCTAGGGTAGTACCTATAGGGTACTTCCCGTTGACCTTTAATCATGAAGTTTGGTATGTAGGTAGGACTTATAGCACAAGTAAAGGAATAAATCCGAAAACCGTAATTTGTGGTTATACCACCAAAAAGCATGTGTTCATGTGCAAATAATTAGCATTTTCAATTTTCAAAGTAAGATTACTATACCAAGTGGGATATCATATGAAAGGGCTTAACGTGTACACTCTAAAACTGATTTTCATTTATTTTTATGCATAATAGTTTTTGATTTATCATGCAAAATGTCAAAAAAAAATACGATGTACACTGTACGTTAATACTGTAGCACGGAACCCTCAGTGAGCGAGTCTGACTCGCATTTGGCCGGTTTTTTTATTTTGACATAGTCTTGTGCTTGACAGCAATCATGCCTAATAAAAAGCAATGATTGGAACGCGCTTTGAACAGTTTGATATTGATTGGTACGAGCACTCGAAAACGTCAACCGTTTTGTATTAAAACACTCGCGAAATAAAATAGCTTCGAATCCAGTGACAGCAACGAGCGTACCTACATCACTCGCGCGGCTCTCTGCGCCTGACAGATATTAAATTCGCATCCGCGATCCCAGCCGGCCACAATATATTACTATCTGCGAATGTATGTATTTACACTACACTATGTCGTGCATTCATTTTGAACGTGTTATGCTAGAGGTGGGTATTGGGCTCGGAAGGCTTTTCAGAGTTGGTTTTTCGGGTTCCGTACTTGAAAAAAAGGCTGACGGAACCCTTATAGGATCACTTCGTCGTCTATCTGTTTGTCGGATCTGTCAAAAAACCAAGGTAGGTCTTATAGCACAAGTAAACAGCATATGAGGAACTAGCTTATGCTCGCAACTTCGTCCGCGTGGACTATGCATATTTCAAACCCCTATTTCACCCCCTTAGGGATTGAATTAAGAGCCTCAATAGCTCAACCGGTAAAGGAGTGTACTGAAAACCAAAAGGTCGACGGTTCAAACCCCGCCCGTTGCACTATTGTCGTACCCTACTCCTAGCACAAGCCTGACGCTTAGTAGGAGAGGAAAGGGGAATATTAGTCATTTAACATGGCTAATATTCTTTAAAAAAAAAAAAAATCCTTTCTTAACGGATGCCTACCTACGTCATAATAGCTATCTGCATGCCAAATTTCAGTCCGATCTGTCCAAAAGTTTGAGCTATGCGTTGATAAATCAGTCAGTTAGTCAGTCAGTCAGTTAGTCAGTCCGTCAGTCAGTCACCTTTCCTTTTATATATTTAGATTTACTATTTAAACTGAATCTAAGCAGACAAAGACAGAAACTAGTAAATATTTTCGTCTCCATCAAGTATTTAAGTCGGTTAAAAAGAAAAGATGATTTTAACATAAAGTTTACCTACTTATTTAAAAAACACAAGATCAGCTACTGACGTGTTTATAACGCGCTGAGGGGAAAAAACTTTTGATCCTCTAAACTCTGAGTGTAAGCAAGTCGGATGGAGGTTTATGTAAATAAGTCCGCCATGATTAACTCGCTGGTTTATCGCTTTACTTTTTACAATTTTCGACGGTAAGGTAATTTAGAGGTGGGAACTTAATAAGATTCTATAAAGCTACTTCGCTTTTAGTGTTAAAAATAACCTGCGGTTGTTTCTTTGCTTATCAAAAGATAACATTGAAATAAATTGCCTATAGCGTGAGGAAACCTGCATGCCTAAGAGTTCTCTATAATGTCCAATCCGCACTTAACCAGCGTGGCAGACTAAAGTCTAACCCCCTTCTCATTTTTAGAGGCTCATTAGTGAGCCAGCGATGGGTTGATCATGATAAACTAAAGTTACTCTATCTTTGTTTTTGATGACAAGTTCTCCATCTCACTTGATGGTAAGTGATGATGGTCACCGAAAGGTGTGTGAAGTCTGACAATGCACAGCATGGCAGTTTATGGCCTAAACCCTTGACATTCTTAGAGTGCTCAGTAGTGGGCCGGCAAGATCATGATGATGTTGAAAAAAGATTTTACTAGTAAATACATACTGTAAACTTTGTTGTACGCGTGTTTTTAACGTGCTGAGGGGGAAAAACTTTTGATCCTCTAAACTCTAAGTGTAAGCAAGTCGGATGGAGGTTAATGTATATAAGTCCGCCATGATTAACTCGCTGGCTTATCGCGTTACTTTTTAACATTTTCGACGGTGAGGTAATTTAGAGGTGGGAACTGAACAAGATTCTACGAAGCAATTTCGTAGTGAACTTTAGTATTAAAAAATAATCCGCGGTTGTTTTTTGCTTATCTATATATATATAAAAGGAAAAAGCGACTGACTGACTGACTGACTGACTGACTGACTGATCTATCAACGCACAGCTCAAACTACTGGACGGATCGCGCTGAAATTCGGCATGCAGATAGCTTTTATAACGTAGGCGTCCGCTAAGAAAGGATTTTTGAAAATTCAACCCCTAAAGAACCCCTAAGAAACCCCTAAAGGGGTAAAATAGGGGTTTGAAGTTTGTATGAAACTCTGTCAGTTTTGAAGTGTATATAAAGAAGTTTTGTAGTTAATATTCTTGCAATTAGCAGTATGACATATTTTATTAAGCTCATAATATGTTAAAATCTCATAGTTAAAGATCAACCCTAAGGGTGTAAAATAGGGGTTTAAAATTTGTGTAGTCCACGCGGACGAAGTCGCGGGGATAAGCTAGTCAAAAGATAACATTAAAATATATTGCCTATATTATGAGGAGACCTGCATGCCTACGAGTTGTTTATAATCAAGGTGCAATCAAGGTTTCAAAGATGTGTGAAGTACGCTAATCCGCACTCGGCCAGCGTGGCAGACTAATGCCTAATCCCTTATCATTTTGAGAGGAAACCCCTGATCAGTAGTGAGCTGCTGATGGAATTGATTAATTACCATATCTTTGTTTTTGACGACAAGGTGGTATGATTCCACTTGGTGGTAAGTGATGATGCAGTCTCAAATGGAAGCGGGCTAACTTGGAAGGGGTATGTGTGACAGTTAGTTAGTTGAACCCGATTCCGATAAACTTAAACTTTCAACAACTTTTCAATATCAGCATATATTTTTTTTAATAGAGATAGCGTGCAAACGAGCAAGCGGGTCACCTGATGTTAAGTGATTACCGCCGCCCATGAACATTTGCAGCACCAGAGGAACCGTCGATGCGTTGCCGGACTTTTAGGAATTTGTTGGTCCGCCCCTTAAATAACCCCATGTTGTAATCTAGCGGGAAAACTATGAGGGATATGATGAGGAATTTACTATTTAAACCGAATCTAAGCAGACAAAGATAGAAACCAGTAAATATTATAATTTAGTAAGCTAAAACAAATTAGCTCGAAGCTATTTGGAGAGCCGTTTGTGGAATCAGTAAATATTAGTAGCGGCGGTGTTCGGTAAATAAGGAGTGCTCGCATTAGTTAATACAATTTACCCAATTCAGATATTAATATATAACATAGTGTTTAGTTTGTCTTTACTGCCATCTGGTTAGGAACTGGTACTGACACAACATATAAGGCACAAAATACTAGCGACATGTGTATCTAGTGAGTAGAGCTGTCTTGCAAGAGCAAAAATTGTACAGACAGACAGACAACAAAGTAATTTTATAAGGGTTCCTTTTTTCCTTTTGAGGTATGGAACACTAAAAATGTTGTGCTCGTATAGATAAGTAATGTGGAAAAATAAATAAATTCATTCATTCTTTCGTTCATCGCAAGTGGCAAAAGCCTTTAGTCACTTTCACCCGAAAAGTGTACTCAACAAGTGTGTCAAGTGAGCAGATCTGTCTTTCAAGAGCAAAAATTAGTCAGAGAGACAGACAGACAGACAACAAAGTTATTCTATAAGGGTTCCTATTTTCCTTTTGACGTACGAAACGCTAAAAATGTTGTGCTCGTATAGATAAGTAATGTTGAAAAATAAATAAATTCGTTCATTCATTCATTCATCGCAAGTGGCAAAAGCCTTTAGTCACTTTCACCCGAAAAGTGTACTCGACAAGTGTGTCAAGTGAGCAGATCTGTCTTTCAAGAGCAAAAATTAGTCAGAGAGACAGACAGACAGACAACAAAGTGATTCTATAAGGGTTCCTATTTTCCTTTTGACGTACGAAACGCTAAAAATGTTGTGCTCGTATAGATAAGTAATGTGGAAAAATAAATTAATTCGTTCATTCATTCATTCATCGCAAGTGGCAAAAGCCTTTAGTCACTTTCACCCGAAAAGTGTACTCGACAAGTGTGTCAAGTGAGCAGATCTGTCTTTCAAGAGCAAAAATTAGTCAGAGAGACAGACAACAAAGTGATTCTATAAGGGTTCCTATTTTCCTTTTGACGTACGAAACGCTAAAAATGTTATGCTCGTATAGATAAGTAATGTGGAAAAATAAATAAATCCGTTCATTCATTCGTTCACCGCAAGTGGCAAAAGCCTTTAGTCACTTTCACCCGAAAAGTGTACTCGACAAGTGTGTCAAGTGAGCACAGCTGTCTTGCAAGAGCAAAAATTACGCATTCCACCAGATAAGGGTATTCAGTCGTGCCGTTTAAAGTCAAACATAACTCGCTGAGAATGGACCAAGTCTTAAACAGATGCCGGTTAACTAAGTTACTCTTTAAGGTTCCGTACCTCAAAAGAAAAACGGAACGCTTCGTTGTCTGTATGTCTCTCTGTCCGTCTGTCGTGTCTGTCAAGAATACCTAATAGGTAACTTCCAGTTGACCTAGAATCATGAAATTTGGCAGGTAAGTAGGCTTGATAGCATAAGTAAAGGAATAAATCCGAAAACCGTGAATTCGTGGTTACATTCTGCCAATCCGCACTTGGATAGCGTGGTGAACTGTAGCCTAAACCCTTTTCATTCTGAGAAGAAACCCATGCTTAATCGCGAGCCGGCAATGGGTTGGGATGATATAATAAGTTGCGGAGGAAATGGAGGTTTGAAATCATAGTATAGGTATATCTTAATTTTGTCTAGTTCTTCGCTTTTCTTCCTCTCATATCGCTTAAGAGACCGATGCGCATTAAATATTTGGATGTTACCCGCTTTCGCTCATCTTTTACCCCACCCCCTCTACATCCTCCCCACCCGAGGGGTGATTACCCCTTATTGTTCCCTCGAGCGAACCCTAATGCATGACACTATTACGCTTGATGTGAACTAATGGTTCCAATGTCTTTTTTATAACGAAATTATTGTTATTTAGGCGCGACATAGACAGTAATTATATTTTAGGGCTCGGTTTGTTTTGAGAGCTTTGGGAATTGTGACGTAATAGGGAAAGGGAAATGTTGCCGTGTTTTTAATGGTGAAACAGGTAGGTAGAAATATTTTGAAATAGCTGATGTCCGCGTGGATTGAAGTTTTTTAAAATCCCGTGGGAACTATTTGATTTTCCGATTGCCATCGTGACCTGTCGCGGACTTTACCTACTATTTGAGTCGTTTGCGGGAGGATCTCGGAGCCTACGGAGTTTTTCCGAGAAAACCTCTACCTATTCTATCAGTACCCTTATTATAAATGCGAAAGTGTGTTTGTTTGTTGATTTTTTTGTTTGTTGCAACGGTGCAACGGATTGACGTGATTTTCTACGTGAGTATAGATAAAGACATGGAGAGTGACGTAGGCTACTTTTTATCCCGGAAAATCAAAGAGTTCCCACGGTATTTTAAAAAAACCTAATTCCACGCGGACAAAGTCGCGAGCATCAGCTAGTATAAATATATAAAAGGAAAAGGTGACTGACTGACTGATTGACTGACTGACTGACTGACTGACTTATCTATCAACGCACAGCTCAAACTACTGGACAGATCGGGCTGAAATTTGGCATGCAGATAGCTATTATGACGTAGGGATCCACTAAGAAAGGATTTTTGAAAATTCAACCCCTAAGGTATGAAATAGGGGTTTGAAATTTGTGTAGTCCACGCGGACGAAGTCGCGAGCATAAGCTAGTTGTAATATAAGGTGAAAACCCTCAGTTATGAAGGACCTGAAGCAGAGGTTGTTTATTTCTAGTCAAAGAATTGACATTTACGTCGATTTGACTTAACAATCGCGTGACTCCACAATGGAGCGGCGTGTTATGAGTATGACTCTGGTCTATACCTTGTTTTAAAAACTAAACAATGTGACCGGAATAGACAATCGCCGCTCGACTTTACCTTGTATCCGTTCCGGCGATATTGTTTGATCTCGGAACAGATTGCTCGAGATACAGGCCGTTCGATCAGGCACGAGCACATCTGTTGAATCTTTCATGAGCTTAAACATTTAATGAAACAAATCCGATAACAGATACCATCTCAGCGTTGAGAGATGGTCTTAAGCAGAACGAATAATGAAGCATGCAATCACAGAGTAGGACATATCTACTCGTGTGACGCAATTATCTTCTTAAAAATATTAAAGGAAAAGGAGACTGACTGACTGACTGACTGACTGATCTATCAACGCACAGCTCAAACTACTGGAAGGATTGGGCTGAAATTCGGCATGCAGATAGCTATTATGACGTAGGCATGCGCTAAGAAAGAATTTTTGAAAATTCAACCCCTAAGGGGGTGAAACAGGGCTTTGAAATGTGTAGTTCACGCGGACGAAGTCGCGAGCATAAGCTAGTTTAGTCAATATTCATTTGCAACTTCTGGAAGGGTTTTATTCATCATCATCATGGTCAACCCATTGCCGGTTCACTACTGAGGACGTGTTAGACAGTTGCTTAGCATAAAAGTAGGCCCACGCCCATTCGTTACCTTCATTCCGCACATTGTCTTGATTACGTGACTTATGAGTCCACCAATCACAAAAAAGCATTCTCCACTGTCCCCAGTCAACATGTTACGATTTTGTTTTCATGCAAAACCTTGATGATGCGTACTCTTGATTTTGCATTCTCTGTGTTTATGTACTAAAAGGTTAAAATCTTAATCGTTAATTTGCTATCAAAATAGAAAACAAATTATAGTACGTGACTCGCGCTATCTCGCACCAGGTTACCGCAAGGGCTGAGTGGGTGTTCGGGGCGTCGTCACCTCGATTGCCATCTCAGCCTGTCGCTTACTATAGATTATTCGCAGTTAAAATCCTTTCAATCAAAAAGTTCCTATTGTACGATAGGTACAATATCGGCCAATGGCGACCTCGTACCGGAACACGCAGCGTTGGAAGACCCCCCTACTAGGTGGACGGACGACATCAGACGAGTCGCAGGGAGCCGCTGGATCCAGGCGGCGCAAGACCGTGGCGTGTGGAAGGGACGCTTAGTATAAGGCGTCTACCGATTGATGATGATTATGAATCATTTTTGCAATCAAAATCATGCATTGTTAGATAATTGTCAAGAATTACCTTAATTAAAAAAACGGGCTGAATTGAGAACCACCTCCTTTTTGGAAGTCGGTTAAAAAACTTACCATCGAATAGAAAACAAATTAAGTAGATTAGATATTCGCAGTAAAATTTATTTCAATAAAAGTTTCTATTAAACGGTAAGTAAAATACCAATGCTGTTCGTAGGCACGATGCTACGAAGCCCGTCGTATTTAGGCGTAATTATGTAGATAGAGCGCGGGCGGTCGGTCCGTCCGTCATTTAATTTTCCAGCGGCTTCCGTCGGCAGGTGCGTGAGCACACTAGCTAATTCGCCATTTGAACGCGTGTCAATTGTTCGTTGCCAAGCTATTAGGGCTGCAGATTATCAATGGAAACCGACATAACACTGGACTACGTACTGTACAAATAATCATTGTCAACCGATAAACGTCCACTGCTGGACATAGGTCTCTTGTAAGGATTTCCACATGGCACGGTCTTACCTACTCGTGTGGTCTTACACCGCTTTAATTCAGGGGCTCTCTAAACGTTGCTGGAATTCGAGAGTCGAAACACAATAGCGTCAAACTAAAATGGACCTAAAACGCTTTGAATTGAAGTCAAAAATTAAATGCCACTGATTTTGATTTCGCAACGTTACCGCTTGGAGCGCTGGCTGTAAATGTGTAGACAAACTTGAGCTTTAAAACAAGGCTGTTAAGATCCAGTTTACTATAATGCGGAAGGTTTTCGACACTCGAATAATATCAACGTTGGTGAGACATAAAATCTCGTAAGTACTAAGCGTACTGATGTCGTCTGCCTACCTAGTGCGCCTTCCGGTGCTAGGCCACCATTCCAGCACTTCGAGAGCCTAAGTCTATGTAGTTTGATGAGATTGATCTTCAAGTACTGAAGAATATTGGACGATAAGACATGTCATCTAAATATATAAAAGCGAAATACCAATCACTCACTCACTGACTGACTGACTAATCACGATATCTCAGGAACTATAAAGCCTACAAACTTGAAATTTGGAAGGTAGGTTTTTTCTAGGACGCAGGTGTCAGCTAAGAAACGGTTTTGAAAAATTCCCCCCCTAAGGGTGCGAAAGGGGGGGTCAAAGGTTGCAAGAAAATTGACATTTAGGTTATTAGCTTTAAATAATAAGAATCTGTATGGGTCAATTTGGGAAATTACCCCCTTAAGGGTGGTAAAATAAGGGGGAAAGTTTTTATAGAAAAGTTTTAACTAATGTTATTTTTACTTGAAAATTGAAACGTAGGTTCTTTCTAGGGGGTAGGTATCAGATAAGAAAGGATCTAACTAAATTCCCCCTAAGGGGGTGAAAGGGGGGGTTGAAAGTTGTATGAAAGTCCTATGTTTTTGAAGTTAGAGACGTAAAAATCGACATTTAGGTATTCTGGGTTCCGTGCCTTAAGGTGAGACTGAGCGAGTAGGTAAGTGAGGCCTTTTGCAGCGGAAAATTGCAGATCTCATGAGAAACCAGAAACTTTTCGCGGACGAAGTCGCGGGCGACTGCTAGTACTTTCATATTATAATTGAAATAAGTAGACCATAATAATCATTCTTGTATTTCAGGCTCGAATTTCAGTAGGATATGAAACTCGTCGGATTTAATATCAGATTGTTCACAGATCCCTGAATAAGATCCCTTTATAAAACTCAAGTAGCTAAGTAAAAAAGGCAAAAAAAAGTAATTTTACGCAAAGGTCAGTCGTGACGAGCTAAGATGGGAGAAAGGACGCTGTCCCTGAAAAACTGCGAACTTGTAAAACCGGCGAGTTAGCTCAAGTATTATGAGAACGTAGGCTCTGCATTTTTTTTCATAGAACCTTTGGTAAAGTTCGTTGTAAAGTTTTTGAACTAAAAGTTCCTGGGTCATTTTCCTATTGCGTGAATTTATAGGCTTTTTAAAAATCTTGGATGTTCCAGGATTGAAAGTGCTTTATGTCCTTTTCCATGAGGCAAGCTACCTTTGTGTCAAGTTTCGTCAAGTTTAGTTCAGCAGCCCGTAAAGCATATACATCATCAACCCATCGCTGGCTCACTACAGAGCACAGGTCTCCTTTCAGCAGGCCTAGCATGGGCCGGGAAATTTTCTCCCCGAGGAAAGGATAAAAATTTTATCCCCTCCGATAGTTATTTCCACTCTCCGAGCATGGGCACAGGGTTGGATATAATTATCCCCGGTGATAAGGCGGGGAAAGACTAGTCCTCGGTTAATGTCAAAGTGTTATTATTTTTTATCTGTGCTTTTGATTTTGCTCGTTTTCGTTACTCGTAACTCGTCTGTGGCTGCTTTTTATTTTAAAAGAGCTAGAAGCCGGAGCCGTAAAATAGTTTAAAAAACATTCACAGAAGATTATGCACGTAAGTATTGTTATTGTTTGTGTTTACCTAACCTAACTCCACTTTTGAATTATCCAAATTAAAAAATAATCGAATAGTTGAAATTCCTAGCTATCACAGTAAGTATCACAAAGACAATTTGTGTTAGTCAGTACACAAAATTGAAGTGATAATATATTGATATTGTTAGCGACAAAGAAATGCATAAATTGTTGTTTTATTTGCAGACATGGAAATATGTACTTGAAGAAGGGCACTGGCCACTGACTGACAAGTATGATGAGGCAGCTCGGGATGTAGGACCACCGGGAAATGTCTCAATAGTGCCGTCGGTCACATATATGAGCACATAAGTGTTCAATATTAATTATCACTGTTGGGCATAAATGCTCAACAGGAATTGGACCTGAAGACTCCATAATGGGCCAGCCAGAGAGATGCGTGTATTAATTTAGTTCTATTAAATGTGTGTCTTGTATAACAAACTCAAAATAACTTTAGGTACCTACCTATTGGAATAGGTAAGTTAGGTACACATCTTATCAACATAAAATATTTTCATTATTGTTTGAGATGATGATAAAACTAACAGTTTAGCACACTGCACTGAGAAGAGTTCAATATCACTTAAAATTGGTTAAGCTGGTATGGTTTGAGCTATTAAACTAACCTAATTTCTTTATAAGCATGTCAAGCCAATGTTTTTTATCTTATGGCAGGAAATCTTTGAAGTGTCGGTGGTGGACTATGGTGAGACTGTCGTTTAACCCACTTTGTACACAGTGGGTACTTTATAAAACCAATAGCCCCGAGTAGTTTTCCTATAAATGCCAATAAATAAATAAAAAGTAAGTAGAGGATATGTACATTTTTGTAATTTGTAAATAGTTATGAATATAGGAAGTTATTCTATGGCAGTGTGGTTTGATTGAACATTAAACTTGTTACTTCCTTTTCTTAAGGATAATAGCACTACTTTTAGATCTGTTAAGTTAACATCAGAGATTTGTGTACATTCAAATAAGCATTGTTTTAATTGGTATTCCTAATATTATGCCTAAGAGTTTGTGTTTGTTACTCAATCACACAGAAAGAGTACTTAAAGCAAAATTATTTTTTGAAGAAACTTATTTTTTGTTATAGCAGCAATAGAAATAAGTACAAAATTTCAACTTTAACCTGTTACGTTTCAGGAGACAGACAGATGGAGAGCTGAGACTGTAATAGGGTCCCATTGGTACCCTACAGAACCCTAGTAGTAGTAGTAGATATAAGGATGGGTTTGCACAAGGTGGTTTTAGGTAATAGGTACTTAAAGAAATATATTTTAATGCAAATATGTATTTATTATTCCATCCCTTTTTCCCTTTTATTGTCGGGCAACAGTTAGCAGTCTGGTTTGATCCATAGATATGTGAGATTTCTTTATTTGTTACATTTTCTAGTCTGTCCTTTGGTTGTTCCATTGGAATTCTGAAACATACAATTTATACATTAATGATTTTCAATAATAATAAATTAAGAGTAAGAGGATATACTGAAATGGTCTATAAAGTATAATAGGCTAACATATTTACTCTTACAAAACACTTATGATGAACCATTATAATTTTTAAAGTCTTATTGTGTTTGTGTATCATTATGTATTTAACTATGATATAGGTGTGTATTTTAATTTAAGAATTGTTTTGTTAAATTAGACTCCTGCCTATTTTGTTCAAATAAATGATTTTATTATAATGAGTCATTGTGTTATTTTATATTTCCAATAATCCATACTAATATTATAAATGCGAAAGTGTGTCTGCCTGTCTGTCTGCTAGCTTTTCACAGCCCAACAGTCTAACCGATTTAGATGAAATTTAGTACCTACAGAGTTAGCTTACATCCCGAGGATGGACACCGGCTACTTTTTATTCTGGAAAATCAAATAGTTCTCACAGGATTTTCAAAACCTAAATCCACACAGATGAAGTCGCGGGCAATAGTCATCCCATGACCTTGACTTGTATCTCACTGGTAACTACCATCTGCCAAGAGTCTTATAGATGTGAGGACGTAGAATAAATAGATAATAGCCGCATGTAGGACCTATTTGTAGGTACCTACTACCTACCTAAGTAGGTACCTATTCGTTTGCACAAGATGGTTTTAGGTAATAGGTAAGTACTTAGGTACTTACTTTTATGAATCCATCCATCGAATTAATCGGCTTTAGTGCTTCATTAAGCTGCTCGCACAAGTACAGCACATAATATTTGTCCATCCGAAACAAGTGTCGGAACTCAGCGTCGGGAAATTCAAAGGGATTACTTCCATCACTAATTACGTGCTCATGTTATTTTCGTTCTAAATTCTCTATTTCAAACTAATAAAAAAAGCGCGAGACATGTTTTTTGATCTTTTAATAATTGAGTTAAAGTTCTATGAGCATTATACCCACCTCAAATCTCGAGGATAAAATTATCCCTCTCAAATGTCAAAAAAGGACAGTTTATCTTCTTTTATTTGGCCCCATGCTATAGACGGTGGATAAATAGTCCCCCGAGTCCCCGTGAAATGTCAAACGGGGATAAACTTCTCCTCTCCCCTGTTGCCGTGCTCTGAGGGGTGGAGAAGTTAATGATATCTCCTGTGCAGTGGATAAAATCGGGGGATATAATTTTTATCTTCGGCCCATGCTAGCCGTGCTGAATGGAAAGGGGGTTGGCCATTGTCTACCATGCTGGCCAAGTGCGGTTTAGCAGACTTCACATGCCTTTGAGAACATTAAAGAGAACTCTCAGGCATGCAGGTTTCCTCACGATGTTTTACTTAAAACGCACATAGCTCCGAAAAGTTAGAGGTGCGTGCCCGGGATCGAACCCCCAACCTCCGATGAGGAGGCGATGTCTTAACCACTAGGCTGTCACATGCATGTACCTAGATTTTGTATTTATTACATTAGCATTTAGCATGGATTTTTGCATTAAATAACATTTTATCACAATTTCAAAACAGTACGTATAGTACGCGACAGGTCGAGATGGCAACCCGGTTTGAGGCAGAGGGACGCCCCGCACACGAGCAAGTCACTCGCGGTTGCCCGCACTGGGTTAGCGCGGAATCTGTGCGGGTGTTTGGGGCGTCCCCACCCCTATTGCCATCTTGACTTGTCGCGTACTGTACCCCTCACAAGAAACACTCAAGAAACCTAATTTTCTTTACTAACTATAATTTAACTAACTGATACCCGCGACTTCGTCCGCGTGGATTTAGGTTTTTTTAAATATCCCGTGGGAACTTTTGATTTCATGGGATAAAAACTAGCATATGTCACTCTACAGGTCTTTATCTATAACCATGCAAAAAGTCACGTCAATCCGTTGCATCGTTGCGACGTAGTTGAAGGACAAACCATTAAACCAACAAACAAACACACTTTCGCATTTATAATAAGGGTACTGATAAAATATACTTAGGTACACAAATTAAGTTTGTCAAACTTTATTAAAAGTTGAATAGTTTTGATTAAAACTTAAAAATATGGCAGCAGTTTTTCTTCTCTGTTAATTTCCCAAGATGTTTGCGAGTAAACAACGTCAACGTTCGTACATTAGAACAAACAGAGTGAACAAACTTGTTCTGTACGCTTAGTATAAGATTATACGTCTCACCAAACGTTGCTAGAATTCGAGAGTCGAAACACAATAACGTCAAAGTAAAATGGATCTAAAGAGCCTCAATAGCTCAACCGATAAAGGAGTGGACTGAAAACCGAAAGGTCGACGGTTCAAACCCCGCCCGTTGCACTATTGTGGTACCTACTCCTAGCACGAGCCTGACGCTTAGTTGGAGAGGAAAGGGGAATATTAGTCATTTAATATGGCTAATATTCTTTAAAAAAAAAAAAAAACAAGTCAAAAATTTAATACCACGCGATTTTAATTTCGCAACGTTTCCGCTTGGAGCGCTGGCTGTTGATGTGAAGGCAAACTTGAGCTTTAAAACAAGGCAGTTAAGATCCAGTTTACTATAATGCGGAAGTGTTTCGCCACTCGAATACTATCAACTTTACTTTACTCCTTTACTCGACACTTAGCTTTTAACGTCAGTGGCATCTCACACAGACAGCCATATTATCAGCGTCTGGCTGAGTTTAACATGACATCTCTTCGAAATAGACGCGAAATACTTGACTTGTGCTTTCTACATAAAATATTACGAAATAAAGTTAAATGTAGTAACCTTCTCAATCGAATATCCTTATCTGTTCCACATAGACACTCCCGTAGTTTTATATCCCCAAAAATCTTCCATATACCTTTCACCAAATCTCATCTAGGAAATCAAGCCCCAATTATGCGTATATGTGCAAAATTTAACGAAATATCAAAAAAGATACCCGGCATCGATATATTTCATGACTCAGCTACTGCATTCAAAAAAAAGCTCTTATCATTTTACGGTGGGTTCATCTCCTAAGTAACTTAGTTATTTGTTTAGTTAAGTTCTTTTTATTTGTCTAGATATTTTGCAAATGCTGTGTACACATTTTATAGATACATTTATCAGCCTGTGTTTGTTTATAAGTGTCGTAGTTTGTGTTAAATCAATGTATTGTGTGTGTTCCTAATAAATAAATAAATAAAAAAAATTGGTTAGACATAAAATCTCGTACTAAGCGTAGGTACTGTTTTCACGACAATATCGCAAACTGTACCGTACCTACTTCCACTTGGTTCTAAAATAAATACTCGCGTGGTTTCGGTTTCATCACGGTAATGCGTTTTTTGAAATCATATTATTGTTCTTTCATTTCGTCGTATTTGATTTTGTGTACTACGTCCGGAAGAAGGCAAGTTTTTTATTTTTTATTTTATTCAGATACAAGTTAGGCCTTGACTGCAATGTACATGTTTTTATAATGAAACTAGCTGATGCCCGCGACTTTATTCGCGTGGATTAAGATTTTTTAAAATATCCCGTGGGAACTTTTTTGATTTCATAGGATAAAAAAAAACAAAAAAAAAAAACCGACTTCAATAACCACCAACACTAAAAAGTAAACAATAATTTAATTTATTACCCAATATTGTTAGCGCACTTATAATAATTATATATTGTCCAGAGTCCGAGGAAGCAGCAACGGGATCATGCGCATGATAACGGACAAAATGGATAGTCCTCTGATGGGGAAACTCGTGCAGAGGACTAAATCCCTTTTAGTTATTAAGTACTAACATAGTGATTAAGTATTTTGTTACTAACTTCTTACCCTCTAACAAATAAACCTGGAATAGCGGTGGAATAGTTATACTCTGTTTTGTCTTTCTCTGTCATCTCTCATCAGTAATTTGACATTTGAAGGAAAAAGACAAAACAGAGTATAACTATTCCACCGCTATTCCAGATTTATTTGTTAGAGGGTTAGTGTTTAAGTATTAACATAGTTATTAAGTATTTATTGTTACTAACACATAATGGATCAATTATTGTCCGATTTAATAAATAAATTGAAATTGAAATTGAAATAATTATCTCTGACAGAAGTCACGTGATGTGTTGCATCACCATCTTGAATCGATTGGTATAAAAGCGAGAGTTGATGATTCTTAAGGCAGTCTGTGTTCAACTACAGACTCATTCGACTATTAAATGCTTTTGTGTTTAGGTCGCCGTTCTGATTGAGTGGTTTCAATAGCAATTGTGCCCTAATCAAGTTCATATTGCAGTTAGGTTATTATGAAAGGCAAAACTCTCGATAAGCCGCTGTGTGTCGTAGTTAATATTTAACTGCACTTCTGGTATGTTTATAATATAATATTATGTAGGTATACAAGAGTTATTGTAGTTCTATAGTAATATTTTTTGGAGGGAGTTAATAAGGGTACTGATACCATGATCATGATAATGATGAAATAGAAGATGTATGTATGTATATGTGTATATACATAAAGAAAACCAATTATTCAAGACTGTAAACTAAAACTCAAGTAATTAACTTCAAGTAAGCGCGTATAACTCGGAACAGTATTTAAACAACACATTGAAAATTGTGCGGAAGTACATCGATTAAGATAAGAATAGCAGTGAAGCCAAGGAAAGTTTAAACCTTAGCTTAATTAACTCGATGGCATAAAATCGATTGCGCTGACGTGAATCGAGATAGCGGAATCGATATAGGTACGTACAATCCCGAATCGCTTTCCTTGGCTTTATAGGAGTTTTATCATTCGAATCACATCACAAGAATTATCGTCATTCCTAAAGTATGGAACTTTAGAGATCTCTACAACAATCTCTTTGATTGAGCTTGAATTCCCAATATACAGGGTGTAACCAGAACGCTAGCAAAAACTTAGCGTTATTGTTATACTACCTAAACACAATCTAATACCAATAACCATTTGCCTCATTTTGTAGTTTTAGTGATGTAGTTTTTTTTCAAACCCGCAATGTATAGCGTGCAAAACTCTGGTCAATGCCTCGCCTACGACGTGGCATTGACTCCGAGTGACCTATTTTCGGAACGTTCGTTGACCTCTAGCGTACGTCAGTCAGATGTTTTATCCATACTTATATTATAAATGCGAAAGTGTGTCTGTCTGCTGTCTGTCCCAACAGTTTAACAGATCTTGATTTTGATTGTCAAATTGAAATTGAAAATTGTTATGTTAGGAACTTATGTTATGAAATGTATATACTTACATAATAATAATAATGTATAATAATATATTATGTATAGTCTGTTAAGTTTGGCCATCTAAAATCATTACATTCCCAGACATAAAAATTACACAGCAGAGTACAAAATCAGAACACAAAAAAAATGGAATTTAATTTGAGTTTTAATTCAGCTGGGAGTAAAATCCTAACGTTCTGTCTCACCGATCATGCGGTGCGGGGCGCGGGGGGCAAAGGGGGTGGAGGGCGCGGAGGGTACGGGGGCCGAATGAGATATAATTGAAATTTTTCTTAATCCCCCTGGACGCTTCACAAAGTTATTCCAGCTTTGAGATTAATATTGCGCGTTTCTGAAATAAAATATCGATAGACCGCAATACATGTACAGATAAAAAACCGGCCAAGTGGGAGTCAGGCTCGCGCATTGAGGGTGCCGTACTACAGTCGTATTTTTTCGACATTTTGCACGATAATTCAAAAACTATGATGCATAAAACTGCCGACTGTAGTACGGAACCCTCGTTGCGCGAGCCTGACTCGCACTTGGCTGGTTTTTTTTTTCTTTTGAAATATCACTGAACACAATACCTACCTATAATTTTTATTTAAAAAAAATATATTAAAAAAGTTTAAAATGTTATTCGTAAAGGCTTATAAAACCCGTGCGACTACCACGTGAGCACCGAATTGACCGTTTACGTGGACATACAAAAAGACTTGAATAAAAAACGAACACAGGTACGAGCACACTAATTGGTACAACGGGATTTAACTCTTGTTGATTTCCTGTCACGATGATCTTAAAATCCTATTTTTCTTATCACATTTTGAAAAAGTCATAACCCACTAAACTTATATTTCCTTTAATATCACTGAACACAATACCTATAATTTTTATCAAAAAAAATACATTTAAAAAAGTTTTAAGTGTTATTCGTAAAGGTTTATAAAACCCGTGCGACTGCCACGTGAGCACCGAAATGACCGTTTACGTGGACATACAAAAAAGACTTGAACAAAAAACGAACACAGGTACGAGCACACTAATTGGTACAACGGGATTTAACTCTTGTTGCCTTTGATCGAATTGCAGTTTTGATTTTAAGTTACAGTATTTTTATGTATCGTACATTCGTATGTATGGTACAAATGTAGAAATGAAAAAATGTTGTATTCATTGAAACGGAGAAAGAAAAATATGAAAATAATTGCTACTTACTTTTGAAAAGTTAACAACTCATGTTATCATCATCATAATCATGATCAACCCATCGCCGGCTCACTACAGAGAACGGGTCTCCTCTCAGATTAAGAAGGGTCTACCACGGATTGCGGATGCGGATTGGTAGACTTCACACACCTTTGAGAACATTATGGAGAATTCTCAGGCATGCAGGTTTTTTTTTAAAATATTATATGTTAAATGACTAATATTCCCCTTTCATCTCCAACTCAGCGTCAGGCTTGTGCTAGGAGTAGGTACGACAATAGTGCAACGGGCGGGGTTTGAACCGTCGACCTTACGGTTTTCAGTCCACTCCTTTACCCGGTGAGCTATTAAGGCTCTATTTTTTTACGATGTTTTCCTTCACCGTTAAAGGAAGTGACATTTAATTAATTAAAACGCACATAACTTCGAAAAGTAAGAGGTGCGTGCCCGGGATCGAACCCCCGACCTCCGATTAGAAGGCGAACGTCCTAACCACTAGGCTATCACAGCTTTCTTTATGTTATACCTATAGATAATGGTCGCAAATTTGTCCGCATGAACTACACAAATTTCAAACCCTCATTTCACCTCTTCGGGGGTTGAACTTTCAAAAACTCTTTCATAGCGGATGTCTACGTCATAAAATCTTTTTTTTAATTTATAGACTAGCGCTTGGCTGCAATCAGACCTGGTGGCAAGTGATGATGCAGCCTAAGATGGAGCGCGCTTGCCTAGAAGATGCCTATTCACTCTTGACTTGAAGGTACCCATATTAACTAAAATAATTATTAATTAATTACTAGCTATCTGTATTTCAGTCTTATCCGACCAGTATTTGACCTGCGCGTTGATAGATCAGTCAGTCAGTCAATCAGCATTCCCTTTTACATATTTAGATATTTCACCTAGTCAATACAACATTTTCAATAGAAATAATATAAATGTACCGCAATATTTAACTAGTCAATACACCCGCGGTGGAGGCGCACCGCAATGAGTGAACAGAATACATGCCCTCCATATTTATATTTTGCGTGAAGTTTCCGCTTATTCAACTTTATGCGATGCTCCTGAATATATCGAACATTATCATGGCCTGATAGGCATCAGTTGTAATCCGACTACACAAGCAAACATATACCTCAGATAACAAACTCCAAACCCCACGTAACTGCACAAAATTCTACGGGAAATCTTTTACAATATATTATGTTGTACAACTGTGGAATGCTCTGCCTAAAAATATCCGGGATTCGAAATCCTTGCCCATATTTAAAAATCGTCTTAAAGAACTATACTTATCGATGCCATAAAAGTTAATTTATTCGATCATAGGTATTGTATGTCTATTATAATATATGTAGGTATGTAGTTATATATATATATAATATAATATTATACTACTTCATTTTTCTGTATTGCGTGTAAGTACTATCCAACACACCTAGTTTCTCCTTTCACCAAAGGTTGCCTGGTAGAGATTGCTGTGAGCAATAAGGCCGCCTTTGCATACAATTATTTTTTGGTTTTAGTTTCTGTAATAATTATGTAATATTTTTTGTGTGCAATAAAGTATTTCTATCTATCTATCTATCTATCTACCTATATAGGATTGTTTATACCTTCAAAGCATCCCAACGGCTGGTCAACATAAGAAGTAAAACAAGAAATAATTTTAAATACGTATATCAAAAATTGCTGACCGGCAGGATTCATACCCGCGTCTCCTGGGGTCGAAAGGTTCAATAGCTGCAAATTGTCGCTACTAGATGGCATTAAAAGTCGCTTCAGTACTGAGTGAACATACATATCACAAATAGGAACGGAATTCCGAACCAGTGGTAAATTAAAACTACCTGACTATTCATAAGCACTTTTAAAAAGTTTACATGAATAAAAAAACATTATATTCTATTATATTCTATTCTATTCTACAAATTTCGTCACTGGCAGCAAGCGGACCGTAGTTTAGCGGTCGGATTATTGTAACTAAAACAATAAGAACATGTCCTACAAAAGTAGCAAAATACATAAAGAAAAACATAATGGCAATTCATATTCATACCTACACGAAAAGTTTTATAACAGCATAAGTAGCCTATATCCCTCGTAAGAAATCTTGAATTCGTATCTATTATTCGGTAGATCTCCAGCTGATGTCGCGTCTCTACATCAATTTCTTGCGAGCTCTCGGTATATAATTAATCTTTTGTAGATTTTTCACCGTCAAAATTCGTGTGACACAGCCACTTAGCATTCTTTGTCGAGGAATTTCAATGAAAAAGCCGTTGCCGGTGGTAATAGGCTGTTACTTCAACTGTACAATTTTTAAAAGCGCTCTGGAGAACGGCCAATTTATATTAAAACTGCATGTTTGTTAGCAAGTTACAAAGACCTTTAATTGTATGAGAGCTGTTGAACGATTTGTATGTAAAGTGTTTCTACTGGTTTATTTTAATAAATAACTTTCGATACTTACAAGTTACAGTTCTATAAGTTCTTAAGTAGGTATGGGTTGCCTGGAAGAGATCACTTTAGTGATAAGGATAAGGTTCGACGACCTCCCTGGCGCAGTGTTAAGCGCTGTGGTCTTATTAGCGGGAGGTCCTGGGTTCGATTCCTGGCGGGGAGTTGGAATTTTATAATTTCTTAATTTCTGGTCTGGTCTGGTGGGAGGCTTCGGCCGTGGCTAGTTACCACCCTACCGGCAAAGCCGCGCCGCCAAGCGATTTAGCGTTCCGGTACGATGCCGTGTAGAAACCAAAAGGGGCATGGGTTTATTAAAAACTGCCATACCCCTTTCAGGTTAGCCCGCTTTCATCTTAGACAGCATCGTCACTTACCACCAGGTGAGATTGCAGTCAAGGGCTAACTTGTATCTGAATAATAATAAAAAAAAAAAAAAGGTCGCCCTTTGTTTTTGTGTAAATCTTTAAGTGTATCCTGTATTCTTACTCACTGTTATTCTAGTAACAATAAAGTTGTTTTAAATTAAATTAAAATTAAATTTTGACTTTCAAAAAATTGTATCGATTGTTTTCCGTTTGTAATAAAAGTTCGGATTCAAAATTCAATCTTTCTGTAATATATCGATACATTGTTGGTTGTTGTAAAAAATACTATCCAGTTTTTGATAAAATAACAAAGTTGCTAAGTAACTAATCGACACATTGCAGTATACGCACAGAGAATTCAACCTCAAGAGTAACCATATTTTTCACAATCGTAAAATGTTGGCGGGGGACTCAATAGTCACGTAATCAAGAAAATGTGCAAGAATGAGGGTACCGAACGGCTTGCTTTAACGGTGAAAAATGAGAGGTGCGTATCCAAAATTAACCCCTCCCCCCCCCCCATTTACGAAGAAGAAGAATAATATAATTTCGAGCAAATTAACCAGCTCTCGAACGGATCTAGGCTAATTTATATGAAAAGTGCATGTTTGTAAGCGCGCTCGGTACAAAGAAGGTAATTATTGTGAAAGGAGCCGTGTAATTAATCACAAAGGCCTCTGTGTAAGCGGATCGGGGCCGAGCCAATATTTACCTAACTTTGAAAAACCGGCCAGGAGCGAGTCAGGTTCACGTACCGACGGTCCCGTTACTTTTATTTTTAAATAAACCGAACAAATTCGAACCGCTAAGATTTGGAACACCATCCAGCATCAGTTTCAAGACAAGAGTGAATGGCATCTTCTAGGCAAGCGCGCCCCATCTTAGGCTGCATCATCACTTGCCACCAGGTCTGATTGCAGCCAAGCTCTAGTCTATAAATTTAAAAAAAAAACGTACGTAAGCATTATTTAAAACCATTCCAAATATCAATTCAACAGCATTAGTTAGGTTTGTTAGAAAGTCGTCCCATTTGCAACTCGTCCAAGTCGCAGCTCGTCCCGTTCGCATCTCGTCCCATTCGCATTTCGTTCCGTTCGGAGCTCGTCCCATTCGCATCTCGTCCTCTTCGCAGCTCGTCCCGTTTGCATCTTGTACCATTCGCAGCTCGTCCCATTCACTATTTATATTCGCAACTCGTCCTGTTCTTAGCTCTAGGCTAGGTGGGTAAGGTTTACTAACTAACGTGTGGTTGTCTACATAGTTTACAATACTGAGAATTATTGCTAGCATTAGATAGTTACTGAAATAAGAAACTGTAACATATAGATGGACAGATGGAGGAAGTCGCACGATTTACATCCTTTTTTACCATTTTGATACGGGACCCTAAAATGGAAGTTCACATTGTCAACTTTGCGCTTCTTTTTATTTTCGTGCCGTTGGTTTTTTGCCAAGTTGGAATCGTTTTCAGTGGAGTTAATACACTTTAAAAGCACTGAACGGTACATTCATTGTTTTCACAGCGCTCCGCCTTTGTAAATTAGGTAGGAAATAAAAGGCTTTCCGGACCAACTGACTTATGGATCAACGCATAGCCTAAAATATCTGTACGTATATTGCTGGTGAAGCTGTGTTTTTTTTTTTTAAATTCAGATACAAGTTAGCCCTTGTCTGCAATCTCACCTGATGGTAAGTGATGATGCAGTATAAGATGATAGCGGGCTAACCTGGAAGGGGTATGGCAGTTTTTAGTAAACCCATACCCCTTTGGTTTCTACACGGCATCGTACCGGAACGCTACATCGCTTGGCGGTACGGCTTTGCCGCTAGGGTGGTAACTAGCCACGGCCGAAGCTTCCCACCAGACCAGACCAGAAATTTAGAAATTATAAAATTCCAAACCCCTGCCAGGAATCGAACCCGGGACCTCCCACTAATAAGACCACAGCGCTCACCACTGCGCCAGTGCTCAAGATCAAGAGCTCATAGACTCCCATTGAACCATAACATAATAATATTTATTAGGTATCTCTGTGCTTCCACGTGGGCGTTCCCCAACTAACACACCTGTCTCCGTGTGTGCACATAATGCCACCAACAGAAGTCGCTGGAGGGAGATCGCACGAGCAGCAGTGAATTCATAGCCACGACCACTCTGTCAAAAGTTAACGATTGAGAAGAATCTCTGTGCTAGTCAAGTTTATTATTAAAGAAGTTAATAAGCAGACCATTGAAGAGATCACGATAAACACTACGATTTTAAAACGATGATCGAGAGACTTGTGATGGGTAAACAACGTTGACCTAAGTCAGTAATTGGACGAGTGACTTTGGAGGTCTGAACTTAACTTTTCGTATCCTCCATACAATCAGAGAGAATAATTATAAGCTGTCTGTCTTGCCTGAAAACAATAGTTAAAACTAAGAGTCGAAGTTGCATAGAGTCTACACATACGTGAAATCTGGATTTAGAAGCCCGCCGCATAATTCTTACCATTACGTGATTATAATCATCATCATCAACCGGCCAAGTGCGAGTCAGGTTTGCGCTACTAGGGTTCCGTACTACAATCGTATTTTTTCGACATTTTGCACGCTAATTCAAAAACTATGATGCATGAAATTAAATAAAAATCTGTTTTAGAATGCACAGGTAAAGCCTTTTCATATGATACCCCACTTGATGTAGTTATCCTACTTCGAAAATTGAAAATACTAATCATTAGTTCATGACCACATTTTAATTTTATTTGTGTGATGTAACCCTAAATTCGCGGTTTTTAGATTTTTCCCCTTATGTCTGCTATAAGACCTACTTACCTGCCAAACATGATTCTAAGTAAACGGAAAGTACCCTGTAGGTTTCTTGACAGACAGACAACAAAGTGATCCTAAGTACAAGGGTTCTATTTTTCCTTTTAAGGTACGGAACCCTAAAAAGCGTCACGACCCTCAGAAATTAGAAAGAAAGAGACAAAAGATACGATGCATAGAAAGACATAGATAGGGAGAAAATTATAAAATGAACGCCTTATAATTTTTTTTTTTTTTTTCCAACCATACCTATGCTATAAATGTCCATAAATTCGGTTGGAATCACAATAAATCCGCATACAAATGTGCGGTGACAGATCAATATACAAGCGGCCGTGAATGACTCTCAGTAGGAAAATAAATAAGATACTGCTGCACGCCATGTGCCAATGCCGGGGAGTTATGACGTCATTCCCACTGCACTTCATATTGAGACTACTCTACCCAATAGGCTAGAATACCGACAGACAATACAGACGATTATAATAATATAATCAATCGTGCAAAAATTTTGCTACAATATTTCAGCAAATCTTGTAAAGAAAGAGACAAAAGAATATACATAGGGAAAATTGAAACAGAGAGAGAGAGGGGAAGAGAAAGAAAAAAATGTATACCATAAACATCAACCACATGCTATTATCATATCCATAAATTCAGTTGGAAAAACAATAAATCCACTATACAATGCGCGGTGACAGATCAATATACAAACAATCCTGAATGACTCGCAGTAAGAAAAAAAAATACCGACTTCCAAAATCACTACAAAGTAAAAAAAAACTTTTGTTTCTAGTTTCTACACGTGTACCAGAATCACTTTTTTTTTTTTTTTGAAAGTAATCAAAAGCGTAAATACATAATTATTATTTAAATTTAAATCTAGGTATAACAGAAGGCCAAAAGAGATTACTTAAAATTATAATTAAACTATTTTAACAGAATAGAGTTAGAATAAATGTAGGTATATACAATAATAAAATAAAATTACAACAGTGTGTGTATGATTGTGTGTGTGTGTGTATGCGTGTGTGAGTGTGTGCTTATGTGTGTGTGTGTGAGCGTGTGTGTATGTGTGTGTGTGTGTGTAACTGGGAGTGTATGATTGCATGCATATTTAGATGTTAGCTACTTTTTTTTTGTTTTACGATGATAGTTTCTTAATTCCTTAATTTTTGGAAGTCGGTAAAAAATAGTCTATCCTGGGACGCAAGCTATCTCTGGACCAAAATGATTCAAAATCGATTGAACGGACAGACAAACTATTGTCGCATAACACAGCTATTTTATGGTTCTAATATAAAATATAATTGAATGAGATAATTAAAATGGCAAATGTAATTATTTATACTGAGGGTGATTTCGGTCAATCGATAGCATGCACGCCTACCGCACTATTGACCCTGTTGCCAAATATTTGTTTGATGATATTTTAATTAATTTATCAATATAATAATAGCTGAATAAAATAACCGCAAATCTGGTGCTTTAAATTGTTATTCAACCAAAAGTGTTACGCGTTAATAATTAACTACTAAAATAGAAAACCGGCCAAGTGTCAGTCAGAAACAGGTCGAATCTATAATATAAAATACTTTAATCTAGCTTTTTAGGGTTCCGTACCTCAAAAGGAAAAACGGAACCCTTATAGGATCACTTTGTTGTCTGTCTGTCAAGAAACCTACAGGGTACTTCCCATTGACCTAGAATCATGAAATTTGGCAGGTAGGTGGGTCTTATAGCTGGCTTTAGGAGAAAAAATCTGAAAACCGTGAATTTAGGGTTAGATCACACAAAAAAAAATTAAATCGTGGTCATGAACTAATAATTAGTATTTTCAATATTCGAAGTAAGATAACTATATCAAGTGGGGTATCATATGAAAGGGCTTCACCTGTGCATTCAAAAACAGATTTTTATTTATTTTTATGCATCATAGTTTTTGAATTATCGTGAAAAATGTCGAAAAAATACGACTGTAGTACGGAACCCTCAGTGTGCGAGCCTGACTCGCACTTGGCCGCTTTTTTACTCAATCTACGCTTAATACCGAAGATAGGCACTGACCTCATCATTAAAGAGGCATGAGACGTTCACAATTCACTCTAATTAATTCGAACCTCGCATTTTCGATGGCAAACCTCAACGTCCCTGCAAGGATCAAGTGCCATCCCCTTCCTAATTGTGCCTTACGAGCTCTATTCGAACCGCTCTTATTCCATTATACACCTTAAAGCTATTGAAACAAAATCCACATTCTATTGAACGCTACACACAATAGCCGTAGTTCTTAAGACGTTTGAAATAAGAGTCATATTTTGAACAAGCCAACACACATTATGCTCTTGGTCCTTCAACTGAGAGCTCTATTTAGAACCAAGAGGTACCAATTAGGTGGCAATTTAGGATTATTTTCTAGCAAATATTTAAATGAAAAGAGAAAACTGTACCTACTAAAAATATTTTCCGTAAGTAAACTACTGAATGACGTGCAAATCCAATGCCGGAGTTTATTATGCCAGCCAAGAGAAAAACATCATCATCATCATCATCATCTCTTGTAGGGACTTCCACACGCCACGTCTTGCGCCGCCTGAATCCTCGTCTGATGTCGTCTGTCCACCTAGTGGAGGGTCTCCAAACGCTGCGTCTTCCGGTGCGAGGTCGCCATTCCAGCACCTTGAGACCCCAACCTCTATCGGTTTTACGAACTATTTGCCCTGCCTATTGCCACTTCAGCTTCGCAACCCGTTGAGCTATGTCGGTTACTCTAATTCTCCTACGGATCTAATCATTCCTGATTTGATCACGTAGAGAAACTCCAAGCATAGCTCTCTCCATCGCCCGCTGAGTGACTCTGAGCTTTTGTATGAGAGGAAAACAAATATTGACCAAATAAGGAAACTAGCAACACCTCAATGTGAACATTTTATCGATGACGACGTCTCCTTTTAAATAGGTTACAGTTAAATCACTAGACATTTCATAAGATGGCTCAAGTCTCAACTTTTGTCTCCGTTCAAGGTTTTACGTCATCTAAAATTTTATAAGTAAAACTTGACTAACTTTATTAGACGAGAATCTCGCATACTAAGCGCGCGTTTTGACGTTTGATAAAAAGTTGACTAGTTGTCAAATAATGTATTGTTATAAACGCGTCTTCTATATTTTATCCTTCACACTAGCATAGCATAGGGCTGCCATAATTGCTGAAAGGACTGTAAATTCAAGACCAGAAGACAAGTAGACCCCCCACTAGGTGGACGGAAAATCAGACGAGTCGCAACTCGCAGGGAGCCGCTGGATTCAGGCGGCGCAAGAGACCTATGTCCAGCAGTGGACGTCTATCGTTTGATGGTGATGATTATGTCTGTAAATTCGAAAGTGTCAGTCAGTCTGTCTGCACTTTTTTTTTTTTTTTTTTAGATTTTTATAGAGGGTTTGTTTACAACCTAAACATGTCACCCTCATAGGAGCAAACATTTCATTATGTTCTAACTTCTAAGATTTGAGTACGTTTTATACAGCTTGCACAGTGCTCTGGCCTCCTTAGACAACGGGAGGGCCAAAACACTCTTACAAGTACCCACATCTCTCAAATCAATATTAAACCTATTTATAAAATTATGCCTTTCTATTTCGTTCCGGACACACTCCACTAAGACGTGATACACATCCTCGATTATATCGCATTCTGTGCATTTTGGCGAGTTTGATTTTCCAATAAGGTATGCAAATCCGTTCAGTGGAATGTGACCGGAACGTAGTCTTAAAGCTACTACAATTTCGAATCTACTTAACTTAGCACCAATAAACCACGGTTGCCGAGGGAGGGATGTCTGCACTTGGAAACAGCTTTTTATCCCGGAATATTGAAGAGTTCCCACGTGATTTTAAGAAAAACTAAATCGACTAACGCCCTAACTGCCAAACCGGGACAACTAACTTACTGACCGAGACACAGGGACACAACGCTACAAACCGGGACTTGTCCCGGTGTACTGGGACGTATGGCAGCCCTACAGTAGCAAAACCTGTCTAATGGATGACTTCAAACGGTATTTTGGACTGCAAATAAGCCTTATATTATCCTTTGTTATTAAGGATTCAGATGCAGACAAGGGTTCTTGGCACGAATAAATCTCTGCCACATACAGCAAAACTAATTAAATAATGCGCGTCGGCAAACTTTGTATACCCAAAATAAACACCAACTTCAAACATGAAGTTTGTCAAAATGCATTATTTAATTAAGTAATTGTAATGTAAACTTGAGTAACATACGAACTTTACTATTCTGTCTAGCTGATCCCCGCGACCTTGTCCGTATGGATTAAGGTTTTTGAAAATCCCGTGGGAACTCTTTTTAGGGTTCCGTAGACGAATGGCAAAAAACGGAACCCTTATAGATTCGTCATGTCTGTCTGTCTGTCTGTCTGGATGTATGTCACAGCCACTTTTTTCCGAAACTATAAGAGCTATACTGTTGAAACTTGGTAAGTAGATGTATTATGTAAACTGCATTAAGATTTTTACACAAAAATAGAAAAAATCAATAAATTTTGGGGTTCCCCATACTTAAACTCAAATTTTTTTTTCATCAAACCCATAGTGTGTGGTATCTATGTATAGGTCTTCAAAAATGATATTGAGGTGTCTAATATCATTTTTTTCTAAACTGAATAGTTTGCGCGAGAGACACTTCCAAAGTGATTTAATTTAATTTTAATTAATCTTATTAAGAGAATTAAGAGAAAGATAAAAGTAAAAAATATATTATGTACATTACCTACCATGCAAACTTCCACCAAAAATTGGTTTGAACGACATCTAGTAAGTAGTTTTTGATTTATCGTGCAAAATGTTGAAAAAATACGACTGTAGTACGGAACCCTCATTGCGCGAGCCTGACTCGCACTTGGCCGGTTTTTAGTAGTAGTAAAGTAGCCTCCATGTAGGGGCCGGTCGGTCGTGGTTACGCTTCCAAATTGGCGACGTCGCCGCCAGACCGCAGCCAAGTGAGTTAACTCTCAAAAATTTCATTACGTATTGTCTGGATACGTAGCCAGCGACGTCGCCATGGCGTCCCAGTGTGTTAGCGCTCTTATGCATATTTTTTGTAGCAACAAAACCAATGAATGTGGTATTTTTGGAGGTAAAATGTAAACTATTTTTTCAGAGCGTATCAAATTTCATTTAAATGTGAACACTGGTGTTGTTCGTTTGTTTTATGAATTTCGTCAGCGTGTTAGTTTTCATTGAAAATAGAATAGAAAATAGGTTTTTAGGGTTCCGTACCACCAAAGGAAAAATGGAACCCTTATAGCATCACTTCGTTGTCTGTCTGTCTGTCTGTCAAGAAACCTACAGGGTACTTCCCGTTAACCTAGAACCATGAAATTTGGCAGGTGATCGTGAATTTGTGGTTACATCACAAAAAAAATCAGTACCCATATTATAAATGCGATTGGTTTGTCCTTCAATCACGTCGCAACGGAGCAACGGATCGAAGTGATTTTTGCACGGGTATATTTAAAGACCTGGAGAGTGACATAGGCTACTTTTATCCCAGGAAATCAAAGAGTTCCCACGGGATTTTTAAAACGATAAATCCACGCGTACGAAGTCGCGGGCATCAGCTAGTACCTACATAATAAAAGTCTGACAATGTTTGTGCAGAAATAATTAATTTGTCTAGAAATAATTAACTACCTTTTTAATAAGGTAGGAAGGTAATGAGTGTTGTCTGTGTATGCAAATTACAAGCGCTTCATTACACGTGAATTATATAGTCCATTATGATATTATTGTGTACACAAATCTACATGACGATTATGTACAATTACCAACGATAATAATTAAATTACATCACAGGATTTTTACACCATTGCCCATAACAAAGGAATGTAATATTACCAGGTTTCTAGTAGGTAGAAATAATAACTTCCTTTTTAATAAGGTAGGAAGGTAATGAGTGTTGTCTGTGTATGCAAATTACAAGCGCTTCATTACACGTGAATTATATAGTCCAGCATGATATTGTGTAAACAAATCTACATGACGATCATGTACATTACGAAGGATAATAAATTAAATTAAATTACATGATTTTTACACGATTGCCCATAAAAATGAGTGTAATGTTATTAGTTTTCAAGCAGGTATAGTCCACGACAGGTCAAGATATTTGAGGTGGGGGGACGTGCGGACGCCCCGAACATCCGCTTGCGGATAATATGGATTAAAAACCCTTTTTTATGAATTACAATATGAATTTACTTATTGTTGTATAACATACATTCATAATACTTTAATAGGTATACTAGGTATCTACTCATACAAAAATAAAGACCATTTTCCAAAAATTATAAAATGAAAACAAAAAGTCCACAGCCACAATCGAAAAGTTAAACAAATTTTTGTATTTTATTTAATATTTTATTCATTAAATCGTCGACCCGTTCGGGAAATATCTTTATTTGATAAAGCGACGGACATACGTTAATAAACTCGAGAATCACTGAACCAATTTCAATGAGAATTTCACGGTCGGACAGCTTGTTATATCTGAGCACACGAGTTAAAGCTGTTTCGGCTGTAATTTTTGGAATAAACTTAAAAACTACTGAACCAATGCCAGCGGATATTTCACGCACCGACTGCTTAATATTATTCCGCCATGAATACCGCTTATGGAAAATTCAATAGGTATATTATTTTTAGGGTTCCGTACCTCAAAAGGAAAAATGGAACCCTTATAGGATCACTTTGTTGACTGTCTGTCAGTCTGTCAAGAAACGTACAGGGTACTTCCCGTTGACCTTAAGGTCTTAAAACCGTGAATTTGTGGTTATATCACATAAAAAAAATTGTGGCATTTGTAAGTATATTTATGTTAGTTAGTAGTTAAATTAGTGTAATTGGGCTTTACGGGCATAAAATTCTAATTAAATAATAATAATAAATGAACTAAAAATTAGTATTTTCAATCTTGAAGTAAGAAAACTATATCAAGTGGGGTATTATATTATAAAAGGGCTTCACCTGTGCATTCTAACTCAGATTTTTATTTATTTTTATGCATCGTAGTTTTTGAAGTATCGTAAAAATGTCGAAAAATACGACTGTAGTACGGAACCCTCGTTGTGCGAGCCCGACTCGCACTTGGCCGGTTTTTATAATAAAATACAGCTTAATTTGCATAATTTCGCATGGTTCAGCGTATATTATCCTTAGCGGCGAATAAAATACGATCACCATGTCAAAAGAAATAATGAATTGTAATATTTTCGGTATAATTTTTGGTCAGCCTCAATTTTGGAGCTTTTTTGAATTCCGAATTGATGTCGGTTTGCTTTCACAGCAAAAAGCTTTTTTCGTAATCGCCGTAATGGCGTTCATAAAAATTTTAACAAAATATTTTTTAATCACTTGTACAAAATTTATACAATATTATATTATATATTATTGTAAGCCATCCATTCAAATATTATAAATGCGAAAGTGTGTCAGAGAACATACCTACAAGTTCTCTGTTTTGAACTAGGTTTACTAAGTAGGTACCTACCTACTCTTAAGTTGTTTATTTCTGTTTGACCTTTAATTTGTTTACCACAAAATGTTTGCTCCGTAACTAATAAAGAAAGCTCATACTGCTCAAAATCTAGTTTTCAAAGGTAATATTAAGGATACATTAAGGATACGTGTAACTATCATGTAGATTGAGCCTTAAATTAGTTTATGGTAAGTACATAACTGTCAAAATAAACCGTTACACACTCCGCTGAAGAATACGTTTGTTTCATTGTTCCATCTCTGTACCTGAAAATAGAAGATCTGCCTATCGGGTCTACGGTATTAGTTTTAATAACTAACAGTAAGAAAAACTGACTAAAGAAACCTGTCAATTTAGTTTAGTTTACAGTTTGTACAGGGGATTTTTTCCATTTAAGCAAGGCAGCGGGGGCCGACTAGGTCGTGAATCGCAATAGCCTTAATAGTATGGGATCTCGCTATAGAACGACCTTCACCTTATATTCAATTTAATATGTCAATAAATATATTGCATATGGGTTGCCTAAAAAATTTCAGTCCAGGATGATTAATTAATAATAATAAAAAATATTTTTTCAATCATTTCACAAATTCCATACCAATCGAAAGTATATATAAGCCCATAGAATATGCAAACGTTAGGTTAATGAAATAATGTTTATTTTCATTTAACTTTTATTTATTAACGCGGTGCAAGTTACTAGTATCGATTTACCTGTTTATACCTGCCTACCCGGGGGAAAAAAATAACGTTTGCATATTCTATGGGCTTTTTACTTTCGATTGGAGTGGAATTTGTCAATTAAACAAACCGGTGATATGATTAAAAAAAAATTAAATTATTATTTACTCATAATATACTGGACTAAATTTTTTAGGCAACCCATATGCAATATATTTATTGACATATTAAATTGAATATAAAATACGTTTCATCCATTAACCAGCTCGATGAAGGTCGTTCTATAGCGGGATCTTAGACCATAAATGAAGATGAGAGATGAGTATGGAGGCAAGATTACCGCCTACACAAACACATCGTGTCAAAGGTCAAAGGGCCATGCTATGCGTTCCAACTGAGAAGAGTACGACCATATTTGAAAAATGTTGTATCGAGCTTGAATTCAAATACAATATGTTCTTTATTTGTCGGCTTGTTTTTATAGAATCACTAGCTTAAGACCGCAATTTCGTCCACGTAGACTACAAAAATTAATTTCCCTATTTTACCACCATAGTTTAAATTTTCAAAAATTAATTAATAGCTATCTGTATGCCTTAAGCCCGATACGTCCAGTAGTTTCAGCTGTGAGTTGATAGATCAGTCAGTCCGAAGTCGCGGGCATCAGCTAGTGATCAGTACCCTTATTATAAATGCGAAAGTGTGTTTGTTTGTTTGTTGGTTTATTGGTTTGTTGGCTTGTTGGTTTGTTGGTTTGTCCTCCAATCACGTCGCAACGGTGCAACGTATTAACATGATTTTTTGTATGGGTTTAGATAAAGACCTGGAGAGTGACATAGGCTACTTTTTATCCCGGAAAAACAAAGAGTTTCTAGGGGATTTTTAAAAACCAAATTCCACGCGGACGTAGTCGCGGGCATCAGATAGTTAATAAATAAAGTAAAAAATCTATGTTACTCATGCCTAGAAAGGATGAAAAGATTTTTGTTAAACTTTCAATAATTTTACATTCATTAAAATTATCTCAACCACTTTTATGGTCTACTAGCTGCCCAGTCGATTCAAATTTTTTAATTTTTTCTCTCCGTAAGAAACATCCTCGTACGAAATCGGTTCAGCTGTTCCCGAGATTTGCGATCAGCAACACATTTAGAGATTCATTTTTATATATAGAGATAATATACATTAGATTAGGTGCACGTCACTCAATAAAATTATTACATAAACACTCGTATTTTCCCGCAATAAAATTAGTCACACAAGCAATTCCCATAATTCACGTAGAGTAGGTACATGCCGCATTCAACCTACTCGTAATAAAAAACGCCTAACGCAAAAAAAATCAACGTATTACATCCAATAAACGCGCCGAACCAAAAACCATTCGACCCGTGTCATAAAATGTTACATAAAATTCCCCCCCGAATTTCTCCTCTCTCGCATCGTTAAGGAAATGAGTTACGAACGTACGTGTGTATTAACGTGCATACATTACATGCCTACGCCGAAGATGTGTGTTATAAGTTACGATACGATATCGATTCAATATCATTATCAACCGATAAACGTCCACTGCTGGATATAGGTCTCTTGTAGAGACTTCCACACACCACGGTCTTGCGCCGCCTGAATCCAGCGGCTCCCTGCGACTCGTCTGATGTCGTCCGTCCACCTTGTGGCGGGTCTTCCAACGCTGCGTTTTCCGGTGCTAGGTCGCTATTCCAACACCTTGAGACCTCAACGTCTATCGGTTTTAAGAACTATGTGCCCTGCCCATTGCCACTTCAGCTTCGTAACCCGTTGAGCTATGTCGGTTACTCTAGTTCTCCTACGGATTTCCTCATTTCTGATTTGATCACGCAGAGAAACTCCGAGCATAGCTCTCTCTATCACCCGCTGAGTGACTCTGAGCTCTCTTCAATCGATTTAATATAAAGGTTCTGTTTGCCAACTGAGATGGCGTAGCCTAAGGTGATTACTAACAAGTTTGCTAACGTGACATATTATGTATGCGTTGATGTATATCTAACAATTAATTTGACATGTCCCTACAAAGACACATTAAAAAAAAACTTAAGTCTCACGTTTTTAACTTGAAAACTTATACTGGACTCTGGTAAAGGCTAGAGCTGACATTTTTTTATGAAATAATTATTTTTCATTCATACTAACTTAAGTTAATTTTTAATTTAAGTTAAAAGTAGATACTTTTAACTTAAATTAAAAGTAAAGTAAGTGCCATTTATTATTTATTATTATTATTTATTTATACTTTTACAGTCAAATTATGGCCCAGAAAGAAATTTTGTGGTGTATAATAAAACTCAAAGACGTTATATATCAAACACCTAAAAAGTATTGTGATTTCCGTATTGCCTGGATATTATGGAAATCTAAACCTTCTAGCTCGTCGTGGTCATTACGTAAGCTTAAATTGCTGAGCGCATCCGTGCGCACGCCAAAGGCGCGAAAAAATGTCGTCGTGTCCAAAATTATTTACAAACGTCGTACCAATGACAAAATAATAATGTTAAATGACGTTTATAAATAGTCGTAGCGTGTAAATAAAGAAATAAATTATTTGTCGCATGCTGAACGTCTAGTGCGAGTAAAGACGCGAGAATATGTCGCGCCATTCATTCGACTTTTAATTATATGGATAAATCCGCGAAGATTATTTTTAAATCTCCCCTTTGATGTTTTAGCAGATATTAATGTATGGTGCCTATCTCATTTTTCATCTCTCTTTATTCGCAGATGAAGTAATTATTGTGATGACAACTCGCCGAGTGTTTTCAATGGTGCTTTTGACGCTTTTCATTCTCGCTCGCCAATTTTATGTCGATTTATAAAGAACGGTTTTAAATTATAAATTAAATGTGGAGCGATGCAATTTTAAAATGTGAAACGTCGGACGAAGGAAGTTGACAATTTGAGAGTAGGTATGTTGTTTTTTTTACAATTTTTTTTATAGGATCACTTTGTTGTCTGTCTGTCTGTCTGTCCATCTGTCTGTTAAGAAACCTACAGGGTACTTCCCGTTGACCTAGAATCATGAAATTTGGCAGCTAGGTACATCTTATAGCTAACATTAGGGGAAAATCTGAAAACCGTGAAATTAGGGTTAGATCACACAAAAAAAATTAAATTGTGGTCATAAAATAATAATTAGTATTTTCAACTTTCGAAGTGAGATAACTATATCAAGTGGGATATCATATGAAAGGTCTTCACCTGTACATTCTAAAACAGATTTTTGTTTATTTTTATGCATCATAATTTTTGAATTATCGTGCAAAATGTCGAAAAAATACGACTGTAGTACGGAACCCTCATTGCGCGAGCCTGACTCGCACTTGGCCGGTTTTTTCGCTGACTTTATTATTTCTGGTTTTCATCCGTATTCATGTGAAATGTTACAAACATTTATATAAGTCCCGCAAATTGCTCTTGCGCTGGAACCATGTCTCATTAACATCGAAATAAGGCCATTTTGTCGTCATTTGACGTATATTTAAATAAAAATATACCATAAGCTCGAAACTTCAGTCTAGTGCTGACGTCACTAAAATGGCGGCCACGCGCATTAGCAATTTGCGGGACTTATAACACTCATAACTGTACTTGTACTTTTTTTTATAAATAAAAAAAGCTTGGTCCTGAATAATCTATTTGGCAGCAATTTAAACTCAGCTTTATTGACAAACAGTAGAAATATGCTGAGAACAAAATAGGTATAGGTAGAAATTCCTAAAAGGCCGGCAACGCATCGGCGCGGCGGTTCCTCTGGTGCTGCAAATGTTCATGGGCGGCGGTAATCACTTAACATCAGGTGACCCGCCTGCTCGTTTGCTCGCTATATCTATTAAAAAAACAAAAAAAGGTATGGTGGATATTCAAACTGGGCTTTCCTTTGGTACTAGAATTTGTAAAATTATTTTAGTATTGAGTAGGTCTTCTCTATCAAAATAAAGTAAAAACGATTAAAATAATTTCACTGAACTTATAATTATTTAGTAAAGTCTATTTTAAATACAATACCTGATAGGGGTGACTTATATAAACTCAAGAGCGGCTCAGACATTAGGGGGCCGCCCGGCTCTGGAAATATAAACACAATTCATTTTACAACTATAATTCATACAGACACACTTCATGTGAATGAATTCTTAAAGAATACGTAATTAATTCTCTTCAGCACGTAATTCTTAAGCTATAGTCACACCTGCGCATCTAGAACGCGGGTTGCGGTACGCGATGCGGAGCGTTCATGACGTGAATCATACGTGCACACACACGAAACTGTTGCAGTCGCGTAGGAGTACATATTACATCAAATATCGTGGGAGGCGAAGATTTACATCAGTACGCTTAGTATTAGATTTTACGTCTCACCAAAAGTTGCTAGAAGTCGAAACACAATACCGTCAAAGTAAAATGGATCTAAAGAGCCTAGAATTGAAGTCAAAAATTGCCATTGATTTTAATTTCGCAACGTTTCCGCTTGGAGTGCTGGCTGTAGATATGTAGACAAAACTTGAGCTTTAAAACAAGGCAGTTAAGATCCAGTTTACTATAATGCGGAAGGTTTTCGACACTCGAATACTATCAACTTTGGTGAGACATAAAATCTCGTACTAATCCTTAGTACGAGACAGGCAGAGTCGCAGTGCGGCGTCAAGCGTTGACGAAACATAGTCTCCAGGGACAGACACGAGAATTCGTGAGCATTCGCGAGAATTCGGGCGCCTTCTCGCGCGAATGGACGAAATTGACGCTTCCGGTCCATTCCGTTCCGCAATAGTGTAACTTGAGCCTTAGTTGTCCAAAACGTTCAATAAAAAAACTGTCCCACTCCTAAGGAGCCTCAATAGCACAACGAGTAGGTATAGGAGTGGACTGGAAACCGAAAGGTCGACGGTTCAAACCTCACCCGTTGCACTATTGTCCTACTACTAGCACAAGCTTGACGCTTAATTTTTTTTTTTTTTTTTTTAAGAATATTAGCCATATTAAATGACTAATATTCCCCTTTCCTCTCCAATTAAGCGTCAGGCTTGTGCTAGGAGTAGGTACGACAATAGTGCAACGGGCGGGATTTGAACCGTCGACCTTTCGGTTTTCAGTCCACTCCTATACCGGTTGAGCTATTGAGGCTCTAATTGGAGAGGAAAGGAGAATATAAGTCATTTAACATGGCCAATATTCTTTAAAAAAAAATTTACTGATGAGTGATCAACGGGTGATCAACTGCAATGGCCTCATATGCACTGAATGAAAGAAAGAAAAGAAAGAAAGAAAAGACGTTTATTAATACAAATTATGCCACACATCACAACTTAAAGCTAAGAGCTGGTTGTTCCGGCGCTTCTTCCACCTGAGAACAAGCAAAAGAAGCGCCGGAACAAACTGTTATATTGTGTGGCACAACCCGAAAAAAGGGTCCCAGCTCAGCATTATGCTGTATGCCTTGTTGCACAAGGACATACAGCGCTGATTTTCAGCTGGTACCCTGAACCGGGTGACGCCACGGATTATAAACTAATGATAACTAAACTAATGAAACACACGGAAACATAAAAAATTAATAAAATAAAAAATCACTAACTAACAACTATACTTATTAATGACTATACTAACACAGACTGTAACTATACTAGTTATTACTAAAACAAAGACTAAGCACACATCTCATTGATAGACATATAGTGATAGCATGGACACTGAAACGCGGTTATTTGCGGGACACTACCCGGTGAACAACTAAATTACATGTCCACTGAGAGACTCAATAGGCGTATCGAACGCTGAATTATTTTGTAGTAGCCAGCCTAGAGGGATGTGAGGCCTAGTTGTGACAACGCATATCAATCGATAGCGATTGATACACAACGTTGACTTTAGTCGTTGATTGGTTGGGTGAACGACTTTTGAGTTCCCAATTTGGCCCGAAACGAACGAAACACACGGAATTCTTCTTGAGAATACCTACTACATAATATTCTCAAAGGTGGAAAGTCTGCTAATTCGCACTTGACGAGCGTGGTGGACTGTTACCTAAACTAGACTGGCATAATTTTGTACCTATATCAAATATTTGAAAAGAGCAACCGCCGAGTTTCTTGCTGGTTCTTCTCGGCAGGAAAGGCATTCCGAACCAGTGGTAGATGCATCCGACTATTCGTAAGCACTTGTAAAAAGTTTATACGAATTAAAAAAAAAAAAAAAAAAAAAAAAACCATTCTTTCCGAGAGGACATCCGTGCCCAATACTGGGCTGGCGATGGGTTGACATGATAGACGAAAAGTTAAAAGCAGTCGAAAAGTTTGAATTTTGAATTTTTTGGCTAGCGTGGTGGACTATGGGTTAAAAACTTTCTCATTCTGAGAGGAAACACGAGCTTAGTACTGGGCTAGCGATGAGTTGAGATAATCTATGATAACAAAGTTCAGAGCAATCAAAAAGTTTCAATTTTGAATATTTTATTTTTAATCTCGGATTCAATATTTAACTTAGAAATAGTTTTTCAATTAAGTCGTATCCAGCGTAGCATAGCGTCCATATAACTGTTCTACAACTAAAGTACTAGCTAAAGTTGTAAATCATAACTAAAACGACGCTTACACTGTTATTAAAACATAATTTTGCTCCCTTGAAACTACAAGTTTTGACGTTAGGGTAATTATTATTTACCATATAAACAGAACAACGGGTTACGGTATAGGAAAACGTAAGTAGCCCTACATATTATCTCAAGATGTGCTTAGACATGTAATAAAAATTAACTAGCTGACCCGCCCCGGCTTCGCTCGGGTGGAGTTTAAAAAATCGAGGTGGGGGTTCAATTTCCAAAAATCCTGAAATGCATATTTCTTCATCTGTTACCGAAAACCCAAATACCAATTTTCATGCAAATAACTTGAAAAATAACGGACTTTCATACAAACTTTCATCCCCTATTTGTCCCCCTTGGTAGTAGAATTTCCAAAAATCGTGAAATGCGTATTTTTGTATTTTGAACCGAAAGCTTAAATACCAATTTTCGTCAATGTAATTTCAAAAATGACGGACTTTTATACAAACTTCCATCCCCCATTTAACCCACGTAGGGGTAGAATTTCAAAAAATCCTTTCTTAGTGGATACCTACCTACTCTTTACAAAGATCACACCCTCAAAATTTCATGTCTCTAGGACCACGGTTTAGGCTGTGCGTTGATATATATGTCAGTCAGTCAGTCAGTCAAGACTTTGAATTATATATATATATATATATATATATATATATATATATATATATATAAAATTCAAAGTAGAAAGGGTTCAAAGGGTTCAAGGGTTCAAGAAGTTCAAAGGGTATATAGAATATAGATAGATAAACGTGTAATAAGGCGGTCGGTGTCCATCACCCACAATAATTGCCTTCGTTTGCCTTTGCTGCTTGATCTGTACCTTAGACTATTACCGTCCGCTGTAGTATATATGGCTATAATTATTATATCCTAATTGGCTGAAATAGAAAAACGTGCTGAAGAAAATTATATTAAGGTCATCTCATTTTTTTTATCAAAAAACATTTCATTTCACATTGTATAAGTAGTCTATTTTTCTTCAACTTACTTTAAAGAAAAAAATACATATTGCAAAAACATACTAAGCGACGTGTCATGTACGGCGCTTAGTATATATTTAGCTCGAATTAACAATAAACCGTGGTAAAAGTGAAAATCGGCTTCAAAACATGCGCATTGCTTACGATTTAGTACAAGAATTTACATGTGATTTGTCAACCTTATATGTAAGCTACGGTACGCGGCAGAAAGTAATGTACATCGGCCTTACGGCATTTTGGCTTTGTAGAGCGTTGTCTCTGTCACTCATACCTATATGACGGTTTGTCGGTCTCAGTAGAGACAATGGGGCCGATTCTCTTGTACGCTGTCTCTAAACTAAACTAAATTAACAGGTCTAAATCTAGTGCTATCCTTTTCCTCAAGCAACATTATGAAAGGGATAGCAATAGATTTAGACGTGTCATTTTAGTTTAGTTTAGAGATTGTGTACAACGGAATCAGCCACAATGCTCTACAAATCTGCTAACTCCTTCTAAAGTTCAATGTACATTTAGAGCCTCAATAGCTGAACCGGTATAGGAGTGGACTGAAAACCGAGAGGTCGACGGTTCAAACCCCGCCCGTTGCACTATTGTCGTACCTACTCCTAGCACAAGCCTGACGCTTAATTGGAGAGGAAAGGGGAATATTAGTCATTTAACATGACTAATATTCTTTTTAAAAAAAAAAAAAAAAAAAAAAAAAAAAAAAAAAAAAAAAAAAAAAAAAAAAAAAAACATTACTATCTGCCGCGTACTGTGAAGAAAAATAAACTATTCATATAAGAAATGTCTTAAACTGTAAAGAAGGCCTAATTTCTACGCATTCTTTTAGATTCTAAAATCCTTGCCGTGAGAAACGCCGTGCCGTTTTAACATGGTTTCATTCACTCGCTGTAAAAAGAGCAAAGTCTTATTAATTATTATGACCTACTTTTGAATTTCCCGGCTTGAAATTTTCGTACGTAACCGCATGTTCACACCAGTTCATATGTATGTTGATTCATTGTACATAGGTAGTAAGATTAAGCTTTGATCTGATTTTGGAACTCCAGCTAACATTTTTTATGAAGTAGCTAATCTAAATTTTCGGCAAGTCTAATTGCAAGTCCCCTTGCAATTAGATTTGCGTAATATTCCCTACTCTCCCATTTTTTTTGATAACTTTTCTATGAATTATTTATTTATTATTTCTAACCTATATTTGATCACACCATATACTTTATTTAGTATATTTTTACCTATAAGTAGATGTAGACTAATTAAATTAGTTTTAAGGTTTATTGTAGGGTTAATTGTAATATAGTGATCAAATAAAAAAGTTTTCTTTCTTTATTTTCTTAGAACTTGAACAAAACTAAAAAGTATTACCCAAATCCATTGTTTGAATCGTCAGATATGGCCCTGAGTTCATAAGAAATCCCATAGAAAAGAAAAATACGTTCAGTTTTTCATGATTTAAAAAACATCTATTTTTCCAATTTTTCTCCAGCCGTTCTCAAGGGATGCGCGTACCAACGAACAACATTTCTGCTGTCCGTCCATCCGTCTGTCTCTCTTATTTCGTAAACCATAATAAATAGAGAGATGAATTTTTAAAGTGTGTATTTCTCAGCCCAATCCACCCAGTAGTTTAAGCTGTGCGTTGATAGATCAATCAATCAGTCAGTCTGTCTCCTTTTTTATATTTATATAGGTACAGAGAATTAACAAGTTAAAAATATAACTTATAATAAGAACAGAATACAAAAGCGCATTTTTCAGAACAGTCACAATTGAGTTAGGTAAGAAAGACATGAAATAGCTCGGAAAGTAGAATGTAACTCTTTTGTGAGTTGCCAGTCCTACCAGATGTACTTCCGGCTATTAGTGCAGTTATCTGCAAGTATAAACGTCGTGGCCCGAGCCAAGAATTCGGATGATACGAGTGGCTAATATTGCATTATACTTTTTGTCACAGATTTTCAGTGTTCAATATAAAAGCTCTTTTCTATCGGCCAATGTTTAAAACATTTTTAGTAAAAAATGTGAAAAATCATAATTATTTTGGACTGTCCACTGGTTCGGAATACCGTTCCTACCGAGAAGAACTAGCAAGAAACTCGGCGGTTACTCTTTTCAAGTGATCAATTTACAGTCAAATCGAAGCTTTTTTTCATAGTTATTTAGACGCTCGTATTCCAAACGTTTTATAACACTGGAGTTTTGTATAATCTTAGGATAGAGATCAGTACCCTTGTTATAAATGCGAAAGTGTGTTTGTTTGTTTGTTGGTTTGTTGGTTTATTGGTTTGTTGGTTTGTTCTTCAATCACGTCGCAACGGTGCAACGGATTGAGCAGATTTTTTGCATGGTTAGGTATAGATAAAGACCTGGAGAATTACATAGGCTACTTTTTATTTTATTCCGGAAAATCAAAGAGTTCCCACGGGATTTTTAAAAACCTAAATCCACGCGGACGAAGTCGCGGGCATCAGCTAGTGAAGGTATATATTTAAATATATAAAAGGAATATATATAATATATTCTACCAATCTGCACTTGGCCAGCATGATAGACTATAGCTCTTCTCGTTCTGATAAGAGCTGGTACTCTGCAGTGAGCCGGCAATGGTTTGATGATGATTATTATTATTAATAGACTAAACAGCTTTCGCTGAAGTCGCGGGCATCAGCTGGTAAATAATAATGTTGATTTCTTCAAAAGAATCACTAATAGTAACGAGGTCACCTTGATGTCTAGTATTATATTGCAGACAGAACGGACGGTTCCAGTTTTAGATATATCGCTCTGTACCCGTAGTACAAGATTTTACGTCTCACCAAACCAAACCAAATTCGAGAGTCGAAATACTTCCGCGTTACAGTAAACTGGATCTTAAACGCCTTGTTTTAAAGCTCAAGTTTGTCTACACTTCTACAGCCAGCGCTCCAAGCGGAAACATTGCGAAATTAAAATCAGTGGCATTGAATATTTGACTTCAATTCAAGGCTGTTTAGGTCCATTTTACTGTAACGCGGAAGTATTTCGACTCTCGAATTTGGTTTGGTTTAGTGAGACGTAAAATCTTTTACTACGGGTACTGTTCTTAGTGGTGACGTAGAGGTCTGACATTTAAAAATGTTCCAGGAAACCAATTATTTTCATTCCCATGTCTTGTGTTGTGACATTAATGTCGTAGTTATATTTTTTAGACAAGATGGTCATTTGCGAGTAGGACTCGCGCTTTGGATGGGTTCCGTATCATTACAATACATGTTGCCAATGCGGGATTTGAAGTTATTGATTTTCGGATTTGTTCCGTCATTTGTTTGTATATATAAAAGGAAAAAGTGACTGACTGACTGATTGACTGACTGATTGACTGACTGATCTATCAACGCACAGCTCAAACTACTGGACGGATCGGGCTGACATTGGAGGTGCAAGTAGTTATTATGACGCTAGGAAAGGATTTTTGAAAATTCAACCCCTAAAGGGGTAAAATAGAGGTTCGAAATTTGTGAAATCCACGCGGAAGAAGTCGCGGGAATAAGCTAGTCATAGTAATATTTTATGAACAAGATGGTCATGTGCGAGCTGGACTGGCGCTTTGAGTGGGTTCCGTAATATCATTACAACACAATATATTGAAAATGCAGGATTTGAAATTATTAATTTTATGGATTTGTCTCTTCATTTGCGTAGTATAAAGGTAGATTTTCATATTCAAAACTATCTTATATCCGCAACTTCGGCCGCGAGGACTACACAAATTTCAACCCCCTATTTTAGTGCAGTACCTTACTATTAGGGGTAAATAAATCAAAATATCAGCAAAGCTATCAACTCTCGGCATCATCCCGTAAGCTTCGCTAAATTAATTCAATGACATTAACTTAACGACGTACTTTCCGCTACATCCTAAAATTTTAACGACATATTCTGTGCACTTCACGCTAGGTTAAGTTCGTTCACTACTATACATAACTGTTTAAAATCTGCTATAATAAGTCGAATATCAAATCAAATTTCTTTTCATCTAAATATATAAAAGGAAAAAGTGACTGACTGACTAACTTTATAAAAATCCCAACTAACGTATAACAATTCTTGTCATAAATATCGCGGTATATTAAATACTGTGAAACTATTTATCTATACTTTCTCATTTACACTTATCCATATCCATATTAAGTAATCTTCTAAAAATGAAAAGCTGACTGACTGACTGACTGATCTATCAACGCAGAGCTCAAACTGGACGAATCGGGCTGAAATTTGGCATGCAGATAGCTATTATGACGTAGGCATTCGCTAAGAAAGGATTTTTGAAAATTTAACCCCTAAGGGGGTGAAATAGGGGTTTGAAATTTGTGTAGTCCGCGCGGATGAAGTCGCGAGCATAAGCTAGTCACTTTTAAATTAATTTCGCAAAGGATCCCTGGTTGTTCAGCGTGGAAAGGCAGCCAGTGTTTTTGGCACCATTCCACGCGGCCATGACTTTTGTTTAGTTATTAAATTATGCTAGCCATAAGTTTTATTTATTGAGAAGCTGTGACAGCCTAGTGGTTAGGACGTCCGCCTCCTAATCGGAGGTTAGGGGTTCGATCCCGGGCCCGCGCTTCTACTTTTCAGAGCGATGTGCGTTTTAAATAGTAATTAAAATCACTTGATTTAACGGTGAAGGAAAACATCGGGAGGAAACCTGCATGCCTGAAAGTTCTCCATAATGATATCAAAGATGTGTGAAGTTTGCCAATCTGCACTTGGCCAGCGTGGTAAACTATATGGCCAAAGCGTTCTCATTCTGAGAGGAGACCCGTTCTCAGTAGTGAGCCGGTGATGGGTTGATAATGATGATGCTCGATAAGGCTAATAAATAATCATTCAGATAATCAGTTATTCTTTTTGGTATCACAAAAGTTTTCTAAGTTTGTGACAACTCAATTACCTGATGTCAATTATCTTTTTTGCGTCGTTCACTCTGGTATAAATAATATATATTTATGTATTTCAAGGTTTTCCTCTAATGGTTAGGTTGGAAAAAGGCACCCAAGGATTACTTCGTACTTTGTCTGTTGGTCTCTCTGTCATGTCTGTCAAGATCTGTCAAGGGAATCAAAACCTATATTTCCATTGACCTAAAATCATGAAATGCAGGTAGCAATGTCTTATAGCACAAGTAGGTAAAGGGAAAAATCCCAAACAATAATTGTAAAGTGTTATTTCTTGGACGATGGTACGGAACCCTTCATGTCAAGTGTGAGTCGGATTCGCACTAGACCGGTTTATATTAAATGTCATCAAAATAATATGGCAATGTCATTGGGTTATTTGTTTTACAAAATATTTAACATAATAGATTTGATAAAAAAACGAGAGAATAAGCTATTTTGAAACAAAGAGTACACTTTGCCCTTTTAAATTAAACGAGCTCTGTCGCCCAAAGCTGCCAGTCACAGTGTGAAATCTAAACATAAGGGTTGCGACATATCTGCGTAAATTCCGTCGCTGAAAGTTCAGTTGAATGTGCTCGCAATGATTTTTAGATTCAGTAGTCCATCCGTCTGTCTATCAGCGGTATGTATATCATGAATTGTAATAGGTAGACACAACCCTGCACTTCCCATGGCCCCACCAACCTTACGGTTATATGGGCCGAATCGCGTGAAGGCGCCAGGTTGGTATTTGCGTAATAGATAGAGTTGTACTCACAGGATGTGTTTTTTACCGTTATGACAGCAAAAAAAACTCTTCGTGTGTGAGCCCGACTCGCACTTTATCGGTTTACTTATGACATATTCCCTGGATTTAAGAAAATCAGCGTACCTTCCGTCAGGCGATTAGTTTGACTAGAATGCATTCAATGTATTTCAAAACCAAAATCAAATAATTTATTCAAACTGGGTATCATTTTTGATTGTCACGTTGTGGGATTTGTAAGATAATTTTACATAGCAAGTGACACGTCAAAACGCGTTAAATATACGACCTAAAGTTTGATACGCGAAGCTATCGGTACATTGCTGTCATGCTACGTCATGTAGCGCGTAGAAAAAGATGCTACGTAAGTTCCGTCACGTATTTTTCGGCGCGTTTTTAACAAAATGTGTGTCATACCAACCGAATACTATGACCAAAAACTTCGGCCATAGTACACCAAGATTTTGGTGAAGTATTTTTTTTAAGTTGTGAGTCACGTAAATTGCGTAAAATGAGTCGCATAATCAACAACTCATTGTCTTAGACAACTCATTTTGCGTCGCTGTGTGGCACAAACAGAACTTTTGTATGAAACCGAATACAGCATAAATTACGTGACTCACAACTCAAAAAATTACGCACGTTTGGATGAACCCTAAGAGTTTCAGAAGCCAGTGAACTTGTAAGACGACATACAGAATATAAAAAGCTTTATTTGGCACCGTTGGTAATTGAAAAAGATCTCTTTCAAAGGCAAGCTAAACAGAGCGAATAAATTTAGAAACTTTCATATTGTGCGCTCATTTAAAATTCAAATTGATTACTATTGAAAAAGTTATTCCAGTGTGCGCTGATTAACTTTTACGCTCTAACAGATTTCTGGATAATGTACAGGTTGCGGTTTTTATAATTCCGTGAGATATTAGCTTCTTCCGCAACTTCATCCACGTGGATTTAAGGGCCTGTGTACAGCACGTTGTGGAAACGTAAGTCGACTTTTGTCCTACAGAGCAGTTTGTTATCGTTTGTATCGATACTCACGCGCGTTAACATCGCGTTTGTATCGATTCAAACGCGCGACACCGGTGCGTATGTATCGATTCAAAATCAATTGTAAATCACACCCACATAAATCAATTCGGTATTTGACAACTAGTTAAATCAGTAACTTTTTATCAAACACTAAAACGCGCGCTTAGTACCTATGCGAGATTCTATGAAATCCCGGCATGTGACGTCACAATCATTTGACGTGTTTTTTTTAGTTTAATCGATAATAATTTAAAATGGTTATTACATTAATTAAAACTAACAAAGGACGTGGATTTTGCGAATTTTGGAAGACCCTCTATTTAGTAATTACTTACTGAGAAATAATTTATTTTTGACTAGCTTATGCTCGCGACTTCGTCCGCGTGGACTACAAAATTTCAAACCCCTATTTCACCCCCTTAGGAGTTGAATTTTCAAAAATCCTTTCTTAGCGGATGCCTACGTCATAATAGCTATCTGCATGCCGAATTTCAGCCCGATCCGTCCAGTTGTTTGAGCTGTGCGTTGATAGATCAGTCAGTCGTCAGTCAGTCAGTCAGTCAGTCAGTCACCTTTTCCTTATATATATATATATTTGATAACAGGCAAAAACCCTATTAGTAGTTATGCGTTCAAAACTTGGTTTCAAGAAGGATATGATAGAAAAATTCAACTCTCTACCTATCACGGTTAATGAGTTGCAGCCCGCTGACAGACAGACATACAAACACATGGATGGACAGTGCACGCTCAGTAATAGGGTCCCATTGGCACCCTTCGGGTATGTAAGGATCCTAAAAATCAACTCGATCCTCGAAATACTGTTGCGTACAAGGTCAAAACACATTGACGATACCTAAACATACGCGGCGTAACGCGTATTGACTCAAATCAAATCCTTGTAACTTTGTTTGTATTCTCAAAAATCCACCGCCATCGGTAATATTATATCATATAAAAAAATAATAGGCGTCAAAAGGCGTCTTCAGTGTGTTTCTACCATTAAGCATCTCACATTTCACACACTGCAGATTGCTTTTGACATTTCAAAGGTTATTTTAAGAAATGTTTTTCTTGTTTCTCTAATTAAATCTGATATTTAATGTGTTGTTAGTTTTTTACAGCACATTTTCTGATAGGACAAAATGTTGTGTTTCTAAATTTTGTTATAAGTGGTTTCAAAAGTAAGCATTTTTGGTTCCTAATCCATCGTGACCTTTCTTTAGACTACGATATACTTAATTTCAGGTATGTCATCCAGTTGATGTAATATAATTCGGTTGAAGTAATATGCTCGGAGTATAAAATATGATGGTGTCAGCGTAAAATATGATGTGGCATTTACGGCTTAGGCTGCATGATTATGTACCTACGTCCCTCACGATTTATTTGGTGGTTGAACGGAACGTTTTAAATTACAAGGGGCTAACGACGTTTGGTTTGACTGAAAAATGAAATGATTATCAACGACTTGCGGGAAATTTGTTAATTTTAGGCATACGGCGGATTTCTCACGGCAAGGTGAATTTTGACGAGTACACTCACCTCCGCAAATCAGAGACATCGGTGATATTTTTTTATATAAAACTGTTTAAAATTATTATATCAACTTATGTCCTAAGAGATCTAACTAGCGCACCTAACACTGTACACGAAGCTTCCCTATCAACTATTTAGAGGCGAGAAGGCAATGGAATATTAAACTTTGTACTGGCAAGATATCGTATCTAAAACTAGTTATGTTATAGAAAAAATGGCACTAAAAAGACACGTTTTTTTTATTTATCAACCGGTGTGACACAAACACTATCGACGATTAAAATGAATACATCAAAATGCGAACTAAATACACCAAAATGTCGTAACCACGCGGCCGGTTTATCATAAGTGGCGAGGGTACATTGTGGCGTGTTTTTATTATTGTTTACGCGGCTCGGCGCTCGGCGACGCGTGTGTGCGGGCTCGTGCGCGGCCGGCTGAGGCACGACTGACGCGTCGCGACGCGGCGACGGATCGTGACGTCACCGCCCGCCGCACGCATGCGTGCTCACTAACACATGCGCGCCTCCACTACACACGTGCTTATCAAAACTTGCCCATAATACTCAGTTAAAAGTTGCTTTATTAGTTCACTTAAATACGACATTGTTAAACTCCGCCAACGTGCAGAGTGGCCACCTACATGAATTCCACAGGAGTCGCTAAACCGACTCCGTCGAATGTCCCGAAAGTTCAGTTCAGATAAAACACGTGAAATATTGGCTTGTTTGCGTTTCCGAGCCGGCTCCGGCACTTTATCTGAATCCCATTATACAAACTTTAATCTGATCTTAGCAATGTCTGTAGCAACAACTAGGTATATAGTTACTAGTAGGTACGTGGAAGATGTAGAGACTTTTAACCTTTTAATTATGTCCTAGCTTCTAAGTTAGGTTACGATAAAATAAAAGTCTAGTTTGGACAGTTTTCTTTTGCGTAGACGGTTTCTGGAATGAAATCCAAGTACAGTCTTCTTCTTCTTTGTCGTATCACTCTTGGCAGAGCGGTCGTGGTCATCACGAAGCAACGTCTTTGAGGGCAGATGTTATATGCCTCACGAGCATTCGCCATTTCTCCCTGCTGGTCGACAGCTTGGTACACTCGTGCAAAGGACCGCCCACAGCAGACTTAATTTGGTCGGTCCTGCCCACCTTGCCCTGCGCGACAAGACGCTCGATGGAGTCACTCTCACGCCGGGAGACGTGTCCGAAGAATTTTAATATGAGACTCTGTACTATCGACGAAAGTCGTTTTTTAATGCCGAGTTCTTGGAGTATAGAGATGTTGGTAAGAAATTCGGTCCATGAGACTCCTAGCATTCGTCTCCAGCACCACATCTCCAGAGCATCAATCTTCTTCTTCTCGACCAGTCGCAAAGTCCACGTCTCCGCAGCGTATAAAAATATGGGGAAAACAAGTGTTTACATGGCAACAACCATGTACAGTACATGGCAGAAAACAGTGTACTCGTGCGAGGTTACAATTTTGAAACTTGATACCTTTTAATTTACATCGACTCAATCAAAAATAATTGGGATTTTCAAAAGTACTTCTAACTCAATTTATCTTGTTGGTTTTTCGAAATCAGGTAATAATAAATTGGGTATCAAAATATATCAGTAGTTTCGACCAAAGACAGGAAAATATCGATTATCATGTGCTAGAGTCTATTCTAGTATAAGTGTCCTAGTTTATACTTGGCTGAATAGCGTTCGAGAAACTCCGTGACATATTTTCGTCCAAAATCCCCTAGTCTCTGAATACGAAAGTCTATGAACAGGTGCAACATGCAGCATGTGACATGCACCGCCCGTTCTCCCACTGCTAAACATGCAGAAAAACCAATCACCAAGCAAACAATACGCACCACGCAGCACCACACAAATCCCAAAGCAAACTCAACAATATTCTACACAACATTTAAAATGAATCCTATACTAATTATTTCAAGTAGGTATGCTGCTTGTACTATCCATACTAATATTATAAATGCGAAAGTGTGTCTGTCTGTCTGTCTGTCTGCTAGCTTTTCACGGCCGAACCGTTCAACCGATTTTGATGAAATTTGGTACAGAGTTAGCTTATATTCCGGGGAAGGACATAGGCTACTTTTTATCCCGGAAAACTGATGAGTTCCCATGGGATTTTTAAAAACCTAAATCCACGCGTACGAAGTCGCGGGCATCAGCTAGTAATATTATAAAGGCCTATTTTCATCAATCCCACTTCTGATAACGGTCGATCAAGTGTAGTCTCGTCAATTAAGCGCTATAGACCCAAGTCAAGGACCACCTCATTAGCACCCGATCACTAGAATGCCTTGATTGGACCGAGTGTCTACGTACGCCTTAATTACTGATATTCTGTCTAACTACAATATTATATATCTCTGTTAAAGGAGTCTAGTGGTTAAGATGTTGGCTTTCTATTTAAGAAGTCCAGAGGTCCTAAGGCACGCAACTCTAACTTTCGGAGATAATATGTGCATTTTAAACAAATAAATATCACTCGGTGAAGAAAAATTGCATGCATACCCAAGAGTTCCTCCGTGATGTTTTCAAAGGTGTGTGAAGTCTGTCAATCTACATTTGGCCAGCGTAGTGGAGTATGACCTAAATCCCCTTCTCAATCTGAGACCCGTGCACAGTAGAGAGCCAGCTATAGGTTGAGATGATGATAATGGTGATAATGACATATTATATCTTGATACTTAAGTGTATGTCATTTACCTTTCACAGTTTAACTGATCTTGATGCACTCCAGAGACAAACTCAAACTATTTTTTACAGTTACTTTGAAACAATTTAGTAAAGACGCGTCACTGCGCTTCGATTTTGCGGCAATATGCCTTGAGCCTAATTTTGCAGTATCCTTCCACTGGATCTAATCTAAGACAATTTAGAACTTAATAATTTTATTACCAAAGGAGACAAAGCCTTGTTGTGATAGCACATATTATGTAATGATCACACTGGTTAAGCAACGTTGACTCCGGTCAGTAACTGGATGGGTGACCTAGATGAGTGTCATCGTTAATTAGTCTTCGTTTTTTCCGCGCCTCGCAGAACACGTTAAGCCGTCGGTTGCAACGTTCGTTGATCTTCAGCGTCAGTCAGAATATGTTTAATTAATAATTTGCAATATATTATTATTGTGAGCTTTTACAAAACATAGGATTTTTAAAATATTTTTTCGCGTTTTTCTTTTGTGGTATATCAGTTATCATCAGTATTATTACTTGTCTTCGTTTTTGCCAACGTTCTGGTTACAACCTGTATATGTATAAAAGGAAAAGCTGACTGACTGACTGATCTATCAACGCACAGGTCAAACTACTGGATGAATCGGACTGAAATTTAGCACGCATATAGCTATTATGACGTAGACATCCGCTAAGAACGGATTTTTGAAAATTCAACCCCTAAGGGGGTAAAATAGCGGTTTGTTTGTGTAGTCCACGTGGACTAAGTGGCGAGCATAAGTTAGTATTACAATATGTAATCAAATATGCAATTCTAATTCTATATTATCTAATAATCTAACTATTGCTAACCTCTTGAACCTATGCGACTCGGTCTAATAAATATCACTAAGTTCTTGTTTACATTGCATAGTTAACTTATTGAACAAAATTACCCCGATAAAGTCACTCCTAAAGAGACAACGTTAATGCTGATACAAAATAGCAGGTAAAGAGTAAAAGTAGCAGAGAGAAGAGTAAAAATTTCCATCGTAATCGGTTTAGTCGTAAAAAAGCTTTTAGACGCTCAGGTGTCGTGAGACCAGAGTGTAATAATCATTTATATCGTTCGAACTATCAATAGTAGGGGAGCCCAAGAGGGGATTTTGGGATTTACTCGAGCGCGTCAGATTAAGACGGGGCAAGTTAATTAGATGTAGAAAAGTATGCATTTCATTGATCTGACAATTTGAGAGTGACATAAGGGAATGGAAGAGTCACAAAGTTTTAAATATCTTCCATGGCTTTTGGTTGCGTCCAAATCTTCAGTTTTTTTAATAGGAGCTACTTAAGGATTCACTTAACATCCCTTCTCAATATCTGACGCGCTCGATAAATATTTTTGAGTATGTTTTCTTTTTCTTTTCTTTCAAATTTATAGACTCGCTCTTGGCTGCAATTAGAGCTGGTGGGAAGTGATAATGCAGCCTAAGATGGAGCGCCCCCTTCTACACCTTCGTACAACCACCCCCACCATGCAAACTGGCAGATAAATATTTTTGCGATAAAAAAAACACGTGGAGCGCATTATATACTATTAATATCTAAAGCGATCGAGTATTTATTTGTGTTTTTTTTTTCATTTTTAAAAATATGTACATGCTCTCCCCACCAGTGAAGGGGGTTACATTATATAACCTTTTTTTTCTTTTTAGCAACTAATCTTCACAATCCAATAGGTCCCCACGACGCTCGAGTAAATCCCTATTTAGCCTCTTGGGCTCCCCTACTACAACAAGACCAGTTCGACAATTGAATAATGTAACGTACTCGCTTTTTGCATTTTTATACTATTAATATCTAAATCGCTCGAGTATTTATTTGTGATTTTTTTTTACATTTTTGAAAACCTGTACATGCTCTCCCTATCAGTGAAATGGGTTGCATTATAATATAACCTTTTTTTCTTTTTAGCACCTAATCTTTACAATCCAATAGCTCCCCACGACGCTCGAGTAAATCCCTATTTAGCCTCTTGGGCTCCCCTACTACAACAAGACCAGTTCGACAATTGAATAATGTAACGTACTCGCTTTTTGCGCGCGGAATTAGTGTGGAAAAGTGGAAATTAGTGTTTTTACGGTTCCGTACACGAAGGGTGCCACTGGGACCCTATTACTAACGCTGTCCGTCCGTTCACTCGTCTATCAGCGGGCTGGACTTATCTCGTGAACCGTACCTAATAGAAAGAGAGTTGAATTTTTTACAATTAGTGTATGTATTTCTATTGATGCTTTATCATCAAATATTAAAAATTTCAAAATGGCCGCCATGAAAATTAAAAAAATATATAATTTCTTGTACGATATACATACGGAACTTTTCGTGTGTGATTCGACTTGCACTTAGCCGATTTTTAAGTGATATACAATGTAGAAATGTCTCGTGCTCTTTACATAGATACTATTTTAATAAGAGTTGAGCAAAGCATAAGTTGAGTTGTAGCGTAAGTGGTACAAAATTGTTCTATCTAGGTATACTAAAATCTGAACCAACGAGACACTCCTGGGTTTGATTACCGGGTTGAGCCAAAAATATTTAGGTATTGGGCTTAGAAATTCTCAATAAGCAATACTAAGCCCGGAGTTAAGAAGTTGGCGGTGTTTCAGCCCTGGTCCTTGGAAAGCATGTAAAGCCGTTGGTCCTGTGCCTGATATTTCTCCGGTCGTGTCGGATTTTCATCCCATCGGGCTATGAGAGTGTTTGCACCTGTTTTCATGATGTTATCTCCCGCACATGTTATGTCTTATCTCTATGGAGATTGGCTGTGGCCGAAATTCGGTCGGGAGGTCATTATTATCAAATACTAGCTAATGCCCGCGACTTTGTCCGCGTGGATTTACATTTTGCAAAATCGCGCGGGAATTCTTTGATTTTCCGGATTAAAAAGTAGCCTATGTGTTAATCCAGGGTATAATCTATCTCCATTCCAAATTTCATCCAAATCCGTTCAGCTGTGTTTGCGTGATTGAGTAACAAACATAAAAACATCCAAACACTTTCACATTCATAATATTAGGTAAGTAGGATTTGGATTAGGATAATATTAGGATGGATATGGATCAGTATAGATGAGAAGGAAGTATGGATAAATTTGGCTAAAGAAGAATGGTATCTTAGTAAAATATACTGTGATATTTATGTACTTACGGCAAGAATATACCTACGTAGTTATCAGTAGGTATATGTTTAGAAAAAGACAATTGAATTTTTTGTAAGAGTTTACTTGAAAGCGGTCACGTGAGATGGCCCACTTTGCCAATTTCTGCGTAGCTCCTATATTTTATTTGGCACACGCAATAAACTCAACGAATATACTCTGTTCGTAGTACGTATATAAAATAGGTCTCTTGAAGGTCGCTCGACTATCTTGTATTAGCTTATTATTTCATAAACTAATATTTGAGGCTGATTTGATTAAAATAAAGAAAATATAAAGTCTTCATTTGACTCAAATTTAAATATAAAAATAATATATGTCTTGATTTGAATAAATACAGTAGAAATATTTTTACAAGTCATGATAGTAAAATCATGACGTCTATAATTAAATAAGAACGAACTTCTTGGCGGTATTGACCATCAGTCTTGCTCCGTCAGTTGCACTTATTGACGCATTTTTAATATCGGTCCATGGCCGTTTTACGAACAACACAATCAATAATTGCTAAAGAAGTAAACGAAATAAAGTTACGACAGATAACTAATAGTGCTCGAGAGAAATAAACGTTATACTAAATTGATTATGTAGGTATGTCTATCATTTCATCGAGGACCCTGGCTACGATTTTACACTTGTAAGGACATTGTAATGTTACCGATTTACAAAATAAATTTATTTATTTGAATCAGAATGACACATCATCATGATCAGCCCATCGCCGGCTCACTACAGAACACGGGTCTCCTCTCAGAGTGAGAAGTTTTTGGCCATAGTCTATCACGCTGGCCATGTGCGGATTGGTAGACTTCACACACCTTTGAGAACATTATGGAGAACTCTCAGGCATGCAGGTTTCCTCACGATGTTTTCCTTCACCGTTAAAGCAAGTGATATTTAATTAAGTACTTAAAAAACACATAACTCCGAAAAGTTAGAGGAGCGTGCCCGGGATCGAGCCCCCGACCTCCGATTAGAAGGCGGACGTCCTAAGCACTAGCTTATCATAGCTTTCGAGGCTCGTACAGTTTATTTATATAGGTTCCAGTTTTTTTGCAAAGGAGAATATTTATAGCGGCCTACACTCTACAGCTCTCGCTCGCTCCCGTAAAATGATATATTTTTCATCATTAGGGTTCCGTACCTCAAAAGGAAAAACGGAACCTTTATAGGATCACTTTGTTGTCTGTCTGTCTCTCAGTCTGTCAAGAAACCTACAGGGTACTTCCCGTTGACTTAAGGTTTGTACGCACCTGAGCGGCGCGGCGCGGCGCTTCAGCGAGCTGCACGTCGCGGCACAGAGCTTCAAAATATCATTTCTATCATTTTGTATGGCGCATATCGCACTAGAGCGGCGCTGCACAGCGCTTCACCGCGCGTTGCCGCGCGGCACGGCTGGAGAGAATATTTTGAAGCGCAGCGAAGCGACGCGCAGTGCAGTGACGCTAGTGCGACATACCCAGCGGCGCGGCGCGGCGCTTCAGTATGCGTACGTCGCTCGAATAAGATACACGCGCATCTTGTTAGGTATTTAAAGTACAGGCAAGAATCGGCAAGATAGACCTCAAAATAAATAACGTAGGTTTAATTTTTGGCACATGACGTGTTCCTCATGCTCTTAGAAGTATATCCTCAAAGGACCCAACCCCTAGGATGTCGGCTTCCCCCCTTCCCAGTGTCTAAATGTATAAATGTCTCTCCGAGCGTTATGAGAAAACATCAATGGTAAAAATAATCCTGATTAAATAACTATAATATATTATGTACATATTATACCTACCGACTTCACCTAGGTAGAATTAATAGTTTCGGAAATATGCCTACCTATTGTTGTACTTGTGTTTATATTATACTAGCTTATGCCCGCGACGTCGTCCGCGTGGACTTCACAAATCTCGAACCCCTATTTTAGGGTTCCGTACCTCAAAAGGAAAAACGGAACTCTTATAGGATCACTTTGTTGTCTGTCTGTCTGTCCGTCTGTCTGTCAAGAAACCTACAGGGTACTTCCCGTTGACCTAGAATCATGAAAATTGGCAGGTAGGTAGATCTTATAGCTGACATTTGGGGAAAAATCTGAAAACCGTGAATTTAGGGTTAGATCACATAAAAAAAATTAAATTGTGGTCATGAACTAATAATTAGTATTTTCAACTTTCGAAGTGAGTGACTATACCAAGTGGGGTATCATATGAAAGGTCTTCACCTGTACATTCTAAAACAGATTTTTATTTATTTTTATGCATCATATTTTTTGAATTATCGTGCAAAATGTCGAAAAAATACGACTGTAGTACGGAACCCTCATTGCGCGAGCCTGACTCGCACTTGGCCGGTTTTTTCTCTTCGATAATTCGTTCTTCTTCTGCACAACAAAGAAATAATAATCAAATCTTCTTCACTGTCGCTCATCTTGCGACGTTGTTGCTCGTACGCGAACGGGTATAAAAGTGACGCGCAAGTGACGCGAGCTGCCGCGTACTGAAGTTGTAGTGCGGTAGGCACCGTCGAGCGGCCTGAGGTGACGCGTTCTGCAGTCGGACTGAAGCGCCGCGCCGCGCCGCTCAGGTGCGTACGAACCTTTAGAATCATGAAATTTGGTATGTAGGTAGATCTTATAGCTGACATTTGGCGAAAAATCTGGAAACCGTGAATTTGTAGTTACATCACACAAAAAAAATTAAATTGTGGTCAACTAATAATTAGTATTTTCAATTTTCTAAGTAACATAACTACCTATATCAAGTGTAGTATCATATGAAAGGTCTTCACCTGTGCATTCTAAAACAGATTTTTATTTATTTTTATGTATCATAGTTTTTGAATCATCCTGCAAAATGTCGGAAAAATACGACTGTAGTACGGAACCCTCATTGCGCGAGCCTGACTCGCACCTGGCCGGTTTTTTTTCATACTGAGCGTCCTCACACGACCTACGTCATGTAATAAGGCCACGCGAGCATTATTTTCGTTCAATCGAGCAGAAAACTGCCTTTGTTTTTTCAGACCTTATTTTGCCTAAAGCGAGCGGCCATGTTACTCTTTGAACTCGCTTATTCATTCGTTAATGTTTTATGAAGATACACACATTTCGGGGTAAACTTTTAAACTAATCATCAACTAAATTGGTTCCTTAAATCATGAAATCAGTATCAGTACCCTTATTATAGATGCGAAAGTGTGTTTGTTTGTTGGTTTATTGGTTTGTTGGTTTGTCCTTCAATCACGTCGCAAACGGTGCAACGGATTGACGTGATTTTTTGCATGGGTATAGATAAAAACCTGGAAAGTGCCATAGGTTACTTTTTATCACGGAAAATAAAAGAGTTCCCACGGGATTTTTAAGAAACTAATTCCACGCGGACGAAGTAATTTTACTAGCTAGTCAGCTAGTAAAATTATAGGGCTTAGTTACTACCCGACAACGGCAAAGCCAAAAGGGAGGGATATGTACCTACTTTTTAAAGGAAGGACCTGGCATTCATAACATTGGTTTACCCCAAAGCATTCCAATATAACACGGAAAATAACACTTATCGCGACAAATTTTTCACCTTGTCATAACATTTATGAAAGTGAAAACATTTGAAACCTTTGTCGCGAATGACGAACAATCGCAGATCGTTGTGGTACTTTGTTGCTTGCATCGATATAAATGACAAGATATGGTCAAGCGAACAAAATTTTTTACGGTTTAGAAACCAAATAAATCAGCGCCACCTCTTATATACTAATGAACGACCCGTTTGAAATCCAGATGTCACAGAGGTTGCATTGGTGCATAAAAGATCCAATGAGTCGGTGCCATTTCGTTTGTTCAATAACCCTGTCCATACGATGTCAGACAATGGTTGCTTGCCTCAATGGCACAGAAAAGATTATCCTGCAGGCTAGCTCTCCTAAATATACAGAAAGATGTGAACCTTGATAATTAAATATGTAAGAATGCACTGTATCGATCATGAGTGAATTTGTACACCGACTCGCACTTAGTAAATTTTCGGGTGTGCCCAAAACCTTTTTTGGAGAAGGAATTTAAATTTATAGGACATGAAAATTGATTTAAATGTTGACTGGTATTTTAACCCTAAACTAAATTCAACTTCTTGATACGCCTTACTCACAACCTTGAATGGGAAGCTGGAAGAAATCTCTGTTTAGAGATAAGCATTTCCAATTTAACTTAATTTATTATTACTTTGTAACTACAATTTTGGTACATAAAAAATAAATAAAATAAATATTGCCCTAACTAAAATTCGCTAGTGTATATATTTAGCGTTTGTTTTTATTGTGAAAATATCAAAGGCATGCAAATACGGAGTCCGCATAATCTGCGTGCAAACATAAATAAACACGACAATATTATTTTTTCACTCGCGAGCATCGTGGCTGCGTGTAAATAAAGGTCGCCGCTGAATTATGTAACTTTTTACCTTAATTTATGCGCCATTTTATTTTTATACAAATTCATTTTTACATTAAGTTACACATTCGTCATATTTTTTTTAAGTGTCATAGGAGTAATTTTTACGTATTTAGTTTAGTCAGGTTAGAAAAATTAACGGATCTGAATTGCAATAATTAAAATATCTCTTACTTTGTATTTTGTCTCGATTTATTATTGTAATAATATGTATCTAGTATTTTTTTGTATCTTACAAATTTTTAACAAATGTTGTGTTTATTTGTAAATGGCCACTACACTTAGTAACATTTTTTGAATAAGTATTATTTGTAAGTAGCCGTAAGAAAATAACAATGTCAATGAACTGAAATTATAAAGAAAACCTAATAAATAAAAATAAAATAAAAATTTCACGCAAACATTAAGGTTGCCTGTCCACTAAGTGAAGCGGAACGGAAATATCGTATTAAGATTTAAGGCGAGTCACCGAGGCGGGCAGCGCGGCTTTGAGGTAAACCGCTTGGCAACGTTCAAATTATGTGTTTCAAACGTTAAATTTGAATTTAATAAATTATAGAAGTCCTGTTGAAAACCAAAATTTAGTAGGTTCTCTGTAGTACTTAAAGACAAATATTTCCATATAAAAATTATTTGCCTAGTCAGAAATTTTAGTATTAAATAATTCGTTTTAGTCTTTTATTTCGGCTTATTTCAAGATTTTATTTGATCGAGTGAAGTACTTCCTATTGTGTATCAAAGTAGCACATTCTTTATACAATGTCTTTAGGTATATTGTATATTTTTAGCAAGGCCATTATTTAATAGTAAATACCTAAAATATTTGATCTAGCAAACCAGTTTTTTCCGCTTAGCCTCGGTGACTCGCCTTAAGAAGACAAATCATGTATTAGGAGATATATTTAACATGACGTCATCATCTTACCAAAATCTCAGACTGATTTGCCGCTATGCTTTACTTTAGTGGGCAGGCACCCTAATCATGAGCTTTTAAACAAAAACGCGATCCATTTAACTCAATCAAAATATCGACAAATCAAGCACGTAGAAATTCAAAGTAAATGTTATAATTTGCTCATTTTAGTGAAATATTGGGGCCGATTCTCTTGTACACAATCTCTAAACTAAACTAAATTAATAGGTCTACCTAAATCTAGTGCTATCCTTTTCCGCAAGCAACATTTTGAAAGGGATAGCAATAGATTTAGACGTGTCGTTTTAGTTTAGTTTAGAGATTGTGTACCAGAGAATTGGCCCCATTGTTCAATTTTCATGTCAAACTAGCCGATGCTCGCGACTTCGTACGCTTAGATTTACTCGTAGGTTTATAAAATCCGCTGGGAGCTCTTTGATTTTCCGGGATAAAAAGTAGCCTATGTCACTCTCCAGGTCTTAAACTATATCCATGCAAAAAATCACGTCAATCCGTTGCTCCGTTGCGACGTGACTGAAGAACAAACTAACAAACCAATAAACCAACAAACAAACACACTTTCGCATTTATAATAGGGGTAGTGATTACAAAGAATGCACTTTCAGAGTTATTACCCTCAAAAACAATAAACAGCACCAATTAAGCACCATTATACCCCTTATCGTAAGAATTCAAATGCACTATAAAAATTCCTAAGTATGTATTTAAGTTGGAATTATTTGGAAAATCTCGCCTGAAGTTATTGCATTGAAAAATGTTCGAGATTACTTTGATTATTTTGTAATTTAAGTGTTTTCAACCGACTCCATGAAAAGCGGTAATGGCATAGTGGACTCCTGTGGTTCTGCTTCCTTTCCAAAATGGAGAGTGAATTAAGACTTCGGCATTCTTTTTTTTTTTTATTTAGATACAAGTTAGCCCTTGACTGCAATCTCACCTGGTGGTAAGTGATGATGCAGTCTAAGATGATAGCGGGCTAACCTGGAAGGGGTATGGCAGTTTTTATTAAACCCATACCCCTTTGGTTTCTACACGGCATCGTACCGGAACGCTAAATCGCTTGGCGGCACGGCTTTGCCGGTAGGGTGGTAACTAGCCACGGCCGAAGCCTCCCACCAGACCAGACCAGAAATTTAGAAATTATAAAATTCCAAACCCCTGCCAGGAATCGAACCCGGGACATCCCACTATTGAGACCACAGCGCTCACCACTGTGCCAGGGAGGTCGTCAATTCTATTGGTGAGTTCGGGTTTCAATGCCGGGCACGCATTTCTATGCCTCTAATTACTTTTCGGATTTGATAGGTTGGTATAGTACGCGACAGGTCGAGATGGCAATCGGGGTATAAGGCGGGGGGACGGCCCGCACAACCACACGACACCCGCGCTCGCCCGCACCGATTTAGCTTGATTCCTGATTGCCATCTCGACCTGTCGCGGTCTATATGTGCGTTTTAAGTAATGATAAATATCACTTGCTTTAACTGTAAAGAAAAAGATTGCTCGTCAAGAAGAACATGTCTGAGCTAACATAAGTTAAGCTTAGTATAGTTTCTTTTATTTTTCACTTTTTTTATACCTAGCATGATATTTCTTTTATCGTATTTGTAACTTGAAATAAACTATTATAATTCACTACCTTATTCCTGCGACTTTGTCCGACTTGACTACACAAATTTCAAACCCCAATTTTACTCTTTGGTTGAACTTTCAAAAATTGTTTCTTGGCAGATGTCTACGTCATAATAACTATCTGCGTGCAAAATTTCAGCCCGATCCGTCCAGTAGTTTGAGCTGTGGATGTGGTGGACCTGTGAGCTCGATAGGTCAGTCAGTCAGTCTTCTTTTTATTTTATTTTAATATTTAAACCTCCACACTGGAAGTACACGCTACAAAATTAAATATGCTCTTTAAGTTTGCGTAACCAATCAAGTAATCTACGCTTCACGTGATCGCCTCGCTGTTATGGAATGGCCAAGGAATCCAGAATAAAACACAGAAGTAGTAAGAAGATCACTTGTAATGCATGAGTACGAGTCATTGTAAAACCTGGCATTTTTAGGGTTCCGTACCTCAAAAGGAAAAACGGAACCCTTATAGGATCACTTTGTTGTCTGTCTGTCTGTCAAGAAACCTACAGGGTCCTTCCCGTTGACCTAGAATGATGAAATTTGGCAGGTAGGTAGATCTTATAACTGGCTTTAGGGGAAAAATCTGAAAACTATGACTTTGTGGTCACATCACACAAAAAAAATTAAATTGTGCTCATAAACTAATAGTTAGTATTTTCCATTTTCGAAGTAAATCAAATATCAAGTGGTATCATATGAAAGGTCTGCACCTGTGCATTCTAAAACAGTATTCTTATTTATTTTTATGTATCATAGTTTTTGAACTATCCTGCAAAATGACGAAAAAATACGACTGTAGTACGGAACCCTCATTGCGCGAGCCTGACTCGCACTTGGCCGGTTTTTCATAACGTTGTAACAGTTTTATCAAAGTCAATTTACATGCTATAAGGTGTATTGTGCGGTTTGCAGGAGGGTGAAATGATGTTGAGTTTCTTGATTTTTTGCTTTTATTTTCACTCTTTTTTCCATGACGTTTTACCACTGGCCACGGGAGAGTACAGTGGTTATTACAGAGCCTCGCAATTTAACAAGCCATCTTAGTGAAACCTAAAGAAATATGCTTCCAAATTATTTTTGTGTGTTAGTAATTTTATTGTTAAAAATCAGCGGCACGCTATCTCGGTTTAAAAAAATAGCAAAATTACCATTTGTATTACTTTACTTGGAATTCTGAGTTATGGGCAAGTCGTGTCCGAAATCATTTCCGTATAGTGTCATAAAGGATCTTCGAGTTAAATGTACGGAATTTAACCTTAGCAGCAAATGTTGGGCGGAATGCTAGATAAAATTATTATCATAATATTGTATCGGCATTCTGTAGATTTTCTGACGGATTCCAGATTTTCAGGTAACATAAGCTAAAATTTGCCTCACCTATGTCAAGTTTAATAAATAAATAGTTTTTAGTAAATAGAATAATTTATTTAAATTTTTATATAGCATTTTGATTATTCTTTTTAATTATAAAAAACTACGTTAATTCAGATTTCTTTACCTTTTTATAAAAAAATACATAGGTTATTTTTTAGAACAAAACAAAATATTATCATTAATAAACTTATCCAAAAATTAAAATTTACAAAAATATTATACATAAAACTTTAATGGTCATATAATTTTAGCGGATGATTTTTCTACGACTATGTATAAAATAGAGATAGGATACCTATACTATAGTTAGTAAGTTCGATTGATACTGAGATTTGGTATTATAAAAGTTCAGAAATAATATAAGCAAAACTTTACTTACATCTACAAACTAGACAACACCACTTCTCTTTCTAACTCTTACCCTTCTCTTACCCATTATCTATCTCTCTCTATTATGATAATAAATGATACTTATGCTGGAGCTTTCGAAGGGGCGCACACGTCGTCGCCGCTAAGTATATTTCTCAGAGTGCTACAACATTCATAGCCTACGTTCAGGTCGTAGCAAGTTGCTACGAATTATCGTAACCAGTCTGTAGGGGGTTTTACATTTAAACAATTAATAATAATTAATATTAAATTATGGATTATAAAATACCATAAAAACTCAAAATATAAAACAGAGTGTCAGAATTTTAAAAATAAAAAGATTTATAATTGTTTAGAAATTAAACCATAAATTAAATCCAATTACGTTTTAGAAGTCAAAACCATAAACATATAAATTAAACCAATTAAATATTCACCCCGATGGTAACAAGAAACCTTCGCAGGGAAAACCACATAAAGAACCAGACCCTATTAGGGTGAATTCGAGTTATGATTTCCTCACCACAAAACCCTGCGAATTTGTTTCACCCTTGTTTTTTTGTATGACAGGTTCGCACTTGACTGCTATCTCACATAATACAAGTAAATAAAATATGAAAGTAAAAAAAAGTAAATACTACAAACATAACGTATAACTGAGTAAGTAGGTTCCTGCGGTATAAGTCCCGCAAATTTCTATTGCGCTGGAACCATGTCTCATTACCATCGAAATGACGTCATTTTGACGTCAGCCGAAATACAAATATACCATCAGCTCGAAACTTCAGTCTAGTGCTGACGTCACTAAAATGGCGGCCACGCGCATTAGCAATTTGCGGTGATCACGTGACGCAAAAGTGACGTGACGTCAGTGATTCGTCTACTTGTGAAAACTGTTAGATATAATATACATATCTTCCTTATCTATGCACTTGCTTTAACGGTGAAGGAACACAATCGTGCCTAAATCTGCATTCCTGAGAGTTCTCTATAATTCTCTCAAACGTTTGTATAGTCAGCCAATCCGCACTTAGCCAGCGTGGTGGACTGTGACCTTTCTCATTCTGAGAGGGGACTTTTGCTTACTAGTGAACCAGCGATAAGTCCGATTTATCCTAAATTTTATTAATTATATACTAAACTGTTACATAAATTATTGTCAGATAAGAAAAAATCGTGCTTTGGCAGTACTTTTTATTCCGGAGTTCAATTATTATAAAATGCCTGAAAATTATTTAGAGAAAATTGCACATACAATTCTTCATCAAATATAATTATAGTTATATCATTCGTCGAATCATTGGGGCCAGCCTACAATTTTTGTTGTTACGCTAGAAAGTCTTGTTAAAAAAAAGGCGTGGAAATGTGTCCCAAATCCGCTCCGAAGTACAAAAGCCCTGAAAAACGTGCCAAATTACCTTTATGCATGCCAGTGTGTTTATCCTTCAGCACGGTTAGCTCATAAATCTTGCCGAACTCCTCAAACATCGGGCGGAGGTCCTTCTCCTCCAAATGCCTGGGTATTTGGCCGACGAAAAGTTTGACAGCGTCCTTGCCGGCGCCGGGCGGCGCGCCCGTCCGCTCGGCCGGCGTCAGGGGCGAGCCGCGCTTAGTATCGTTCACCGAATGGACCGGCGTAGACGGCATCGTACTAGCATTCGACTCTTGCCCGCTTTGAGACATTTTCACCGGGGCTTGCACAAAACCCGGGAAATAAACCCCCGGATTGTAAATGTTAGCTCCCACCAACATATTTTTAGATAGCTATTTATGTTAACAACAAAAATCAGTTTTGTTTTAATCACAGTGTTTTTGTACTATAATTTTCTTATCACTTATAACTTACTCTAATATAAATTCGGTTTTCTTTTAAAGCTTTCGCGGGCTATTTATTTTCGGAGGGCGTAGGGTGGGGTGCGTCGGTGTGCGCGGTTTTTGTGTGTATGTGTGTGTTTGTGTCTCGTTCGCGTAATGCGTAATGTTATCGATCCTTATAGTAGCGGCTCCGAGACCTCGTGTATTTCACCCACTCAATGTTCCACACGTGCTACCCTATAAACAACTTATATTTTTATTCACGACTCTCTTTTTTTCTTTTTTGTACTCTCACACTTAGATTTGCTAAATTTATTATATATATTTACACTTTATTATATTACGATTATTTATATTGGCACGATTTAGGTACTGAGTAAAATTTGAGCGATTATTCCCTAGCTAGCGATATTCTAAAACATTCAATACATTTAGAGGTAGATATTTAGTTTTGCGCCAAAAAAGTTTAACGCGGTTAACGCGTTAGTGTTTACACTGGCGGACGCACGCCGGTCTGTTTACAAACAAAACAGTATATTCGCAACACTATATTTTTAAAATTCACGTATTGGTCAAACACCGCGAATTTATCGTTCGCGTTTATCCATCGAAAACATTCACGATTATTATTCAGCACACACAACACAGCGTTCAAACTTTTTCAGTTCTCAGTTTTTCCGTCACTATATTCTAAAACACGTATTATTTACAGCCCTAAAAATAATCACACAACAACGACGAACGATGACTCGACGCACAAAATAAACACAACAAGACACGAACTAAATTAGGCAACAAATTTGCCGTGTTCCCGTCTATATGTCTACATGTCCACTAACCTAAAATTCCCTCCCGGACCTTTCATAGCGTACGCTATGGGGGAGCCTCGAATCTTGATACAGGCCTCCCTTTCTCTCACCCTTGCTGATATTTAGAGGCAAGTGAACTCAGTAAATGTGACGCGGTTGATTATTACGAATCTTGTACCTCGCGATGTTGTATTGTAAACATACTTGGGGCGTAGAGGAGGCATATATCTAGGTGATGAACACCTTTGAAAGGCGGGCGCTTCGTAATTGATGGCATATATTCGCACTTGCCTCGTTAGTCAAGTGGTTAGCATGTTCGACTGTGAACGCCGAGGTTCTGGGTTCGATTGTTGGGTCAAAAATAGGTAGGTACTAGATTTTTCTAATAATAAATCTCAATACAAGCCCGAGGTTAAAAAGCCCCCGTGCCTCGAAGAGCTCGTAAAGCTGTCGGTCCTGAGTCTGATCTCTCTCCGGTCGTGTCGGATTACCTTCCCATCAGGCTATGAGAGTGAGGGAATAGAGAGTAGGCAAATGAAATCAGTTTAGGTGACGCGGTTGATTATTACGAATCTTCCATACTATAATATTATGAATGCGAAAGTGTGCCTGTCTATCTGTCTGTCTGTCTGTCTGTTTGCTAGCTTTTCACGGCCCAACCGTTCAACGGATTTTGATGAAATTAAGTACAGAGTTAGCTTATATCCCGGGGAAGGACACAGGCTCCGTTTTATCCCGGAAAATTAAAGAGTTCCCGTGGGATTAAAAAAAATCTAAATCCACGCGGACGAAGTCGTGGGCATCATCTAGTACCATGTTGGGATGTTGTGCAAGTAGTTGTATTGTTAACAAACTGCGGGGCGTAAATGAGGGATATATTATATACCTAGGTGGTGTACGCCTTTGAAAAACGAGCGCTTTGTACATGATGGCATATATTCGCAACCTTTGATTCATAAGTAGTTCATAACACATTTTACTTGTTACTTAAAGATATATTCGTTCAAACCTATTTTATATTATATCCTTTCTCTAGCTTCTTTTATGAAACAAAGTCGCAATACACTTTTGTCTATTTATTTATAGATTTAAGTGGGTTTCAATACGGCACATATTTTTTTCAGGGAGAACTTCCTTAATATTTTTGTGAACTACAACATTTTGACTAGGTAACTATGCGTAAATATGCCTACATGCACGAAGCCGGGGCGAATCTGCTTGTGATATCGACTATTTTATATTCCGCTACTAGATGATGGCCCACAACTTCGTGGACTTATTTATTTAAAAGTCCTCAGGATAAAAGTACCCTATATTCGTCTCTAATATGCAAGCTACCACTGAACCAAACGTCAAAATCGGTTAAGAGAAAGGCCCATTAAAAAGCAATATACAGACATACAGACCCATTTTCACATTTATAATATTAGTAGGTAACTATGGATTAAAATTAAACAAATAAGTACATAGTTCAGAAAATGTTGGCAATATCTGACAAAATTAATAATTCAGTAAATCAAGCTTATAATTTGAAACCTAACTAAAAGAAAAGGCCTTCATTTGATACTTAATTCCTAAATTTATGTACGTTGATAAAATCTGACTTAACGACGTACCTAATTAATATGCAAAATTTATTATTTAGCTTTATAATAACTCTATTATGGAGTAAGAGCCTGGGAGGGCCAGGCCTTCGTTATTTTATTTTATTATTTTGATGCTGAAAATGTATATGCGTATTGTCCCCAACACAGGAAGAAACTGTCAACAACTATTAAGTTTGGGTTATGGTGGCTTTGGAAGATTAAAGTATAATAATTTGTTATTATTACAGGGTGTAACCAAAACACTAGCAAAAATTTAGCGTTAATATTATACTACCTAAACACAATCCAATACCAATAACCATTTGCGTCATTTTTTAGTTTAAGTTTTAGTATTATAGTATTTTTAGTGATTTAGAAAGACAGATAGACATACACATTTTCGTTTTTATGATGGTATTAATAGGTTGCTCCTAATCAATCTCTTGAGACTAGATCCTCTGATTTAGAGGCTATACTTTAATCTAGAGAAAAACAGCTAAGTATACTCTGAATAAAAAATGAAATTTTAATGTTTAAAAAAAATGTAAGGAACTCTTACGCTCTAAAAAAAGTCGAAAAACCTTGGCTTCATAATACTTATCTAAAACTGCCCTGTAGACTGTAACACACTCAAACGTATAGTCCGCGACAGGTTGACATGGCAACCGGGGAGGCAACGCCCTGCACACTCGCACAGGCCCCCGCCCTAACCCGGTGCGGGCGAGCGCGGGTGACGTGCGGGTGTACGGGGCATCCCCAGCCTCATACCCCGATTGCCATCTCAACCTGTCGCAGGCTAAAGTCCACTTCAAACACAAACACATTTTTAGGGTTCCGTGCCTCAAAAGGGAAAACGGAAAAATTACAGGATCACTTTGTTCTCTGTCTGTCTGTCTGTCGGTCTGTCAAGAAACCTACAGGGTACTTGACCTAGAATCATGAAATTTGGCAGGTAGGTAGGTCTCGTAGCTGACATTAGGGGAAAAATCTGAAAACCGTGAATTTGTGGTTACATCACAGAAAAAAATTTAAAATGTGGTAATAAACTAATAATTAGTATTTTCCATTTTAGAAGCTTACTTCGAAAATTGAAAATACTAATTATTAGAAAATACTAAAACAGATTTTTATTTATTTTCATGCATCATAGTTTTTGAATTATCGTGCAAAATATCGAAAAAATACGACTGTAGTACGGAACCCTCGTTGCGCGAGCCTGACTCGCACTTGGTCGGTTTTTTTTTTCCTTTACAGAAAATACGGAAACAATATTGACTCACACTCAAGCGTTTAGCATTTATTAAACCCCGAGAACCGACATCAGCATCGGAAGAAAAAAACTTTCACTGAATAATTTATCCGCCAATGCTTAGGAGGCAGTCGTAAAACGGAAAGGGAATTTCGGTAAAAAGGTCTTCAATGTTTGGTCGGACTATAATTCAAGCTCCGAAAATAGAAGGGGAAGTACCACCCCACGCCATCCCTTCTCCACCGACCTGCCAGCCTCAGTTTGGATGATTCGCGCCCTTAATGGTTGTTTAGAAAAAATGAATTAGAAATTGCTTGGGGACCGGGTGACGATGGTGAAATTTGGCGGGGATTTTTGCTCAGGCGTCTTTCTTATTAAAAATTCTTCGTGCGTTAATTTTTTGCTTCAGATTTTTTCATTAAGCTGGGCACGCACATATATACATTAATATTATAAAGAGGTAAAGTTTGTAATTTTTAATGTATTGTGGTAACCTTCGGAACTAATGATCTGATTCTGAAAATTATTTTATTGATAGATCCTCGAGTACTATCACTACCCCTATCATAAATGTGAAAGTGTGTTTGTTTGTTGGTTTGTTGGTTTGTCCTTCAATCACGTCGCAACAGAGCAACGGATCGACGTGATTTTTTGCACGGATATAGTTTAAGACCAGGAAAGGGACATAGGCTACTTTTTATCCCGGAAAATCAAAGAGTTTCCACGGGATTTTTAAAAACCTAAATCCACGCGTACGAAGTCGCGTTTTCAATAATATTATAAAGAGGTAAAGTTTGTAATTTTGGATGTATTCTGAAAATTATTTTATTGATAAATCCTCGAGTAGGTACTAAGCTATAAATAATCTATTTATATAAAATTCAAAGTCCTGACTGACTGACTGACATATCAACGCACAGCCTAAACCACTGGTCCTAGAGACATGAAATTTTGAGGGTGTGTTCTTTGTAAAGAGTAGGTATCCACTAAGAAAGGATTTGTCGAAATTCCACCCCTAAGTGGGTTAAATAGGGGATGAAAGTTTGTATGAAAGTCTGTCATTTTTCAATTTATTTGCATGAAAATTGGTACTTGGGTTTTCGGTCACTAATGAAGAAATACGTATTCCAGGATTTTTGTAAATTCATCCCCACCTCGATTTTCTAAATTCCATCCGAGGTCTGCTAGTTACACATAAGAAATTGCGGGAAAAGTACTGTCATAGTCGCATCAGCTAGTAAAGAATCAGAATATTCAGTTTTGGTTTCAGATTTACTCTCACACATGGCACGACATAAATCTTCCTTAAAAGCCTATTCCATTCTTTTTTTATTGAAAACACAAAACATTTATTGTAATAGCCATTCTTTTCGAGAGAAACACAACACAAAAGCCTTAACTGCGCCATATAAGCCTTTATTTCCGAATATTATATAAAAAAACCGGCCAAGTGCGAGTCAGACTCGCGCACTGAGGGTTCCGTACTACAATCGTATTTTATCGACATTTTGCACGATAACTCGTATGCTTCTTCGTAATTTTTCTTATTTTTCTTGTTTTATGTAATATTTAGTATTTAATATTTAGTACTATTGTAAATTGCAGTGTTTTTTTTTATTTATTTTTTATTTTTTCATATTTGTATTTTTAGCTTTAAGTTAACTGGTAATCCCGCACTTGCAAACTTTTAAAATGCATGCCGGTTTGCCAGTAATTGGGTGTACACTCTAAATTTTTTCTCTGTGAATTGTAATTGTTATTTTATAATATGTGTACTATCTGTTGGCAAACCAATAAAATAAAATAAAACAATAAAATAAACCAAAAACTGTAATATACCTAAAAATAAATAAGAATCTGTTTTAGAATGTGCAGGTAGGTAGCCCTTTCATATGATACCCCACTTGGTATAGCAATCTTAATTTAAAAGTCGAAAATAGCAATATTTGTTCATGAATACATTTTAATTTTTTTTCTTGTGATGTAACCACAAATTTACGGTTGTCAGGTTTTTCCCCTAATGTCTGCTTAAGACCTACCCTACCTGCCAAATTTCATGATTCTTGGTCAGGGAGGTTTTTTTTTTTTTTTTTTTTTTTTTTTTTTTTTTTTTTTTTTTTTTTTTTTTTTTTTTTTTTTTTTTTTTTTTTTTTTTTTTTTTATAAAGAATATTAGCCATTTTAAATGACTAATATTCCCCTTTCCTCTCCAATTAAGCGTCAGGCTTGTGCTAGGAGTAGGTACGACAATAGTGCAACGGGCGGGGTTTGAACCGTCGACCTTTCGGTTTTCAGTCCACTCCTATGCCGGTTGAGCTATTGAGGCTATGGTAGTATGGAGGTACCTGTAGGTTTCTTGACAGACAGACAGACAGACAACAAAGTGATCCTATAAGAGTTCCGTTTTTCCTTTTGAGGTACGGAACCCTAAAGAATGTTCTAGAAATTGTTTCGAAGCCCAAATATCGTTCGGAAAATGTGTTCCGGTGCTATGGAAATTCTATGATCGCGAGAAGTGGGGGCCCACAATGTACCCATACATGCATAAAGGCTTCGAAGGGTTGCGAGGCGAGAGATATTAAAATTGGTCCCTATTTTTGACGCTTTTGTGCCACGCGTGTCAAACTGAGAATATGCGTTTTATTGCGTTATTAAAATCGTTTTTAATGATTTAACTAAAGCATAGATTGTTATAGATACTAATTTTAAATACGAAAGTGTGTCTATCTGTCTGTCTTCTAGCTTTTCACGGCCCAACAGTTTAACCGATTTTGATGAAATTTGGTAGAGCGTTAGCTTACATACCGGGGAAGGACATAGGCTATTTTTTATCCCGGAAAATTAAAGAGTTCCCACGGGATTTTTATAAATCTCAATCCAGGCCGGACGAAGTCTCGGGCATAATCTAGTTAGAAATAAATCTTACAAGAATAGAGATTTTATGACTGTGGCAGAGTGAACTAGAGTGAGGGAACTCTCGGTTTTTATTCTGCATCGACATCAGCTGTCAAATATAAGGGTTACGAAATGAAAGATACCTACTTAGTCGTTTTCTTAAATCTGAAATTTAGGTATTTCGGAGGTTTAGGAACGTGGTGAAATATGTACCACTATTTTCATAGCTTAGGTACCAAAATTCATTAATTAATTATTGTACTATCAACACTGTAGAAGAGTTGTAAAAGTGAAATTGGAGAGTTGCAAACAGAATCTCCATTCAATACTAGACCATATTTAAATAACTGATACGGTTCAAAGTAGTTTGATTAAAGCGTTCCCCTTTACCGTACTCGGGCGTCCAGTAGTACCTATTATATCAACGTCAGTAGTACAAATCTTTCCTTTGTGTTTCCCCGTGGCTGACTTTCCCCAAAAGGATACTGTGTAACCAACAAATAGAACATTTTGTGGTAAATAGGCGGGTTCCAGTTTGCTTTTTGGAATGTATACCCATCTGATGAGCTCTTTTGAACATTTGATACTGAAAATTTACAGTTTTAAACTTTACAAGACCACTTTTTCATTTTGCATATTGTATTGTCTTATTTGTTTATAGATAACTAGCTAATGCTCGCGACTTCGTCCGCGTGGACTACACAAATTTCAAACCCCTATTTCACCCCCTTAGGGATTGAATTTTCAAAAATCCTTTCTTAGCGGATGCCTACGTCATAGTAGCTATCTATATGCCAAGTTTCAGCCCGATCCGTCCAGTAGTTTGAGCTGTGCGTTGATAGATCAGTCAGTCAGTCAGTCAGTCAGTCACCTTTTCCTTTTATAATATATTTAGACTACCTAGCTAAAGGCCGCTTGGAAAGGATTTCTAAAAATCCCGTGGGAACTCTTTGATTTTCCGGGATAAAAAGTAGCCTACGCCACTCTCTAGGTCTCTATCTATACCCATGCAAAAAATGACGTCAATCCGTTGCACCGTTGCGACATGCTTGAAGGACAAACAAACACACTTTTGCATTTATAATATGGGTAGTGATTGCTTTCTTGTTTTGTCCTTTAAGTAATTACTTCGCAATAGAGCAACAACAGTATTGGACGTGATGAAAGCATTGAAAGTTAAAGACCAGTACCCGTAGTACAAGATTTTACGTCTCACCAAACGAAACCAAATTCGAGAGTCGAAATACTTCCGCGTTACAGTAAAATGGACCTAAACACCCTTGAATTGAAGTCAAATATTCAATGCCACTGATTTTAATTTCGCAATGTTTCCGCTTGGAGCGCTGGCTGTAGAAGTGTAGACAAACTTGAGCTTTAAAACAAGGCGTTTAAGATCCAGTTTACTGTAACGCGGAAGTATTTCGACTCTCGAATTTGGTTTGGTTTGGTGACACGTAAAATCTTGTAGGTACTACGGGTACTGGAGAGTGACGTAGGCTACTTTTTCCCGGAAAACCAAAAGTTGCTACGGGATTTTTAAAAACTTAAACCAAGATGGACGAAGTCACGGGTATCAGCAGCTAGTTTCTAATATTATATGAGTTAGGAATACTATGAAAAACACAAAAAATGCTTGCATTATAATAATGTCTTTCCGTCGTGGGTAAAAAATATATAACTGTTAGAGATCTCTCATAGATAGGATAAGTGCTTCCCTGTCCATTTTTACTTTCTTTTTCTCTTTATTGTAAATGTTTTTAGTACAATTAAATTAAACTAGCTTATGCTCGCGACTTCGTCCGCGTGGACTACACAAATTTCAAACCCCTATTTCACCCCGTTAGGGGTAGAATTTTAAAAATCCTTTCTTAGCGGATGCCTACGTCATAATAGCTATCTGCATGCCAAATTTCAGCCCGATCCGTCCAGTAGTTTGAGCTGTGCGTTGATATATCAGTCAGTCAGTCAGTCAGTCAGTCAGTCAGTCACCTTTTCTTTTTATATAATATATAGATTAATATCTTACCAATTCTAAGCTTCTCTATGTCATTACCATATTGACCCTCGCGTTGTTGCAAAGTATAAACTAGAGTCACACCGTTGGGTGATATAATTTAACTAAGGTGCTTAGCTAAGAGTTCCCAAGACACGAGTAAACTTTGCCCTCCAAAAGACACGGCAACTTTGCCCGGGCTAGATCTAGAATAATATCCTAGCATTGCCCATACAGTGGTAATAATTAGTAGTCACAGAGAATTCAACCTCAAGAGTACATATATACAAGGTTTTGCGTGAAAACAAAATCGTAAAATGTTGGCGAGGGACAAGGAAGAATCCTTTTAGATATAGCAGATTTGTAGAGCATTGTCTCTGTCGTTGAGACCGACAAAACGTCACATAGGTTTTGACGACCTCCCTGGCGCAGTGGTGAGCGCTGTGGTCTTAATAGTGGGAGGTCCCGGGTTCGATTCCTGGCAGGGGTTTGGAATTTTATAATTTCTAAATTTCTGGTCTGGTCTGGTGGGCGGCTTCGGCCGTGGCTAGTTACCACCCTACCGGCAAAGCCGTGCCGCCAAGCGATTTAGCGTTCCGGTACGATGCCGTGTAGAAACCAAAGGGGTATGGGTTTAACAAAAACTGCCATACCCCTTCCAGGTTAGCCCGCTATCATCTTAGACTGCATCATCACTTACCGCCAGGTGAGATTGCAGTCAAGGGCTAACTTGTATCTGAATAAAAAAAAATAAAAAAAAATAGGTATAAGTGACAGAGATAACGCTCTTCATAGCCGAAATGTCATTCTAAAAGCCGATGTACATTACTTTCTGACGCGTACTTACTATACATAGGTAGGTCCTAGTTGAAGCCTACTATATACATCATGATCAACCCATCACCAGCACACTACAGAGCACGGGTCTCCCCTCAGCGTGAGAGGGGTTTTGGCTATAGTCTACCACGCAGGCCTAGTGCGGATCGGTAGACTTTACACACTTTTGAGAACATTATGGAGAACTCTCAGGGCATGCAGGTTTCCTCACGATGTTTTCCTTCACTGTTAAATCAAGTGATATTTACTTACTTAAAACGCACATAACTCCGAAAAGTTAGAGGTGCATGCCCGGGATCGAACCCCCGACCTCCGATTAGAAAGCGGACGTCCTAACCACTTGGCTATCATAGCTTATACATACATTACCCAGAATCTCTGGAAGCTCTATATAATATAAAGTTTATTCAAGCAAAGGTCTCATACGGGTCGAAGTTAGGTACAAAGCTGCTTTTGTACGCACTAATTTGACGCCATTAAGTATTAACAAACGTCTGGGCCAGGTGTAATTTTAGAAAGGACTGGGTACACTAATAAATTTTATATTATACTAGCTTATGCTCGCGACTTCGTCCACGTGGACTACACAAATTTCAAACCCCCATTTCACCCTCTCAGGGGTTGAATTTTCAAAAATCCTTTCTTAGCGGATGCCTATGTCATAATAGCTATCTGCATGCCAAATTTCAGCCCGATCCATGCAGTAGTTTGAGCTGTGCGTTGATAGATCAGTCAGTCAGTCAGTCAGTCAGTCATCTTTTCCTTTTATATATTTAGACTAGCAGTTGCCCATGACTTCGTCCGCGTGGATTTAGGTTTTTAAAAATCCCGGGGCAACTCTTTGATTTTCCTTGATAAAAAGTAGCCTATGTCACTCTCCAGGTCTTAAACTATACCCATGCAAAAAATCACGTCGATCCGTTGCTCCACTGCGACGTGATTGAAGGACAAACCAACAAAACAATAAACCAACAAACAAACACACTTTCGCATTTATAATAGGGGTAGTGATTATGGAACAATGTTTATAAGCGAATGACTCTATCACCTCATTTTCGGAGTTTCCTCGCGATGTTTTCTTTTACCGTTAAAGAAAGTGATACTTAAATAATATTTGCTTAAAATGCACATAAGCTGTGATAGCCTAGTGGTTAGGACGTCCGCCTTCTAATCGGAGGTCGGGAGTTCGATCCTGGGCACGCACCTCTAACTTTTCGGAGTTATGTGCGTTTTAAGTAAGTAAATATCACTTGCTTTAACGGTGAAGGAAAACATCGTGAGGAAACCTGCATGCCCTGAGAGTTCTCCATAATGTTCTCAAAGGTGTGTGAAGTCTACCAATCCACACTTGGCCAGTGTATAGCCAAAACCCTTCTCACTCTGAGAGGAGACCCGTGCTCTGTAGTGAGCCGGTGATGGGTTAATCATGATGATGATGATGAAAACGCACATAACTCTGAAAAATTTGATGAGTGCCCAAGATTGATTCTCCGACTAGGAAGCCGACACGGCTTCTTCGCAATTTAGATTTCCGCGTAGAAATAAATTATAGGAGTACTAGCTGACTCGCCCCGGCTTCGCTCGGGTGGAATTTAGAAGATCGGCGTGGCGGTAGAATTTTCAAAAATCCTGAAATTGGTACCTATGTATTCTTTCTTAGGTAACTGAAAACCCAAATATTAATTTATATGAAAACTAGCTTATGCTCGCGACTTCGTCCGCGTGGACTACAAAATTTTAAACCCCTATTTCACCCCCTTAGGAGTTGAATTTTCAAAAATCCTTTCTTAGCGGATGCCTACGTCATAATAGCTATCTGCATGCCAAATTTCAGCCCGATCCGTCCAGTAGTTTGAGCTGTGCGTTGATAGATCAGTCAGTCAGTCAGTCTTGAAAAATGACCGACTTTCATACAAACTTTCAACTCCTATTTAACTCCCTTGGCAGTAGAATTTTCAAAAAATTTTTTTTTATTGGGTACCTACTTTTTACAAAGAACACACCCTTTAAATTTCATTTCTCTAGGACCAGCTGTTTAGGCTCTGCGTTGATTATATTAGTCAGTCAGTCAGTCAGGACTTTGAATTTTATATAAGTACTAGCTTCTGCCCTCGGCTTCGCCCGCGTGGCCTACAGAAAACAATTGACACTTTTTTATTCAGAAACTCAGGTTCTCGTAAACTAAACCTACTTTCCAAATTTCAAGTAATTAATATCAATAATTAAAACTGTCCCATCCCCTGTGTTTCATCCCCTATTTTACCACCCTTATGGACGAATTTTCCGAAAATCCTGAAACACGTATTTCTTCATTTGTGACAGAAAACCCAAATACCAATTTTCATGCAAATGCTTTCATACAAACTTCCATCCCCCATTTAACCCACTTAGGGGTAGAATTTCGAAAAATCCTTTCTTAGTGGATATCTAATCTTTACAAAAAATAGACCCTCTAAATTTCATGTCTTTAGGACCAGTGGTTTAGGCTGTGCGTTGATATATATGTCAGTCAGTCAGTCAGTCAGTCAGTCAGTCAGGACTTTGAATTTTATATATATAGATATAGAAGATAACTTTAAAACTGCCGCACTCCTTTCATCTTAGACTGCGCATCACTATTATCGCCAGGTGAAATGGTAGTCAAGGTCTTGTAAATTAAAAAGGCAGTACATTTTACGCCCATAAAATATATCCCAGGAGAAATTCGACGCGATAGCCAACGCGATTGCAACTGGACATTTGTAATTAGGCTTTTTTTATTGTTCCGCGTCACGAAGGGTTGACACAGGCCACGGGGTCGTAATTGCCCCGTTTCTCGCCATTCGGAAACACGTGTTGTTATTAACATAATTGTCGAAAAAGTTCCCGAAACATTTCGACACTCGGTAGCGCAATCTTTATTACGCATTTTGGATTGTGTCACTTTTCATATTCGTTGGATTGTTGAGGTTATTACCTACAGCAGGAATCAAGAAAATTCCAAATTTAATATACTAAGAGCCCACGAGGGCCAGACCTTAATCTAAATATATAAAAAGACTAGCTTTTGCTCGCGACTTCGTTCGCGTGGGCTACACAAAATTCAAACCCCTATTTCACCCTCTTAGGGGTTGAATTTTCAAAAATCCTCTCTTAGCGGATGACTACGTCATAATAGCTATCTGCGTGCCGAATTTCAGCGCGATCCGTCCAGTAGTTTGAGCTGTGCGTTGATAGATCAGTCAGTCAGTCAGTCAGTCAGTCACGTTTTCTTTTTATATATTTAGATTACAGATTATCTATATATATAAAAGGAAAAGGTGACTGACTGACTGACTGACTGATCTATCAACGCACAGCTCAAACTACTGGACGGATCGGGCTGAAATTTAGCATGCAGATAGGTATTATGACGTAGGCATCCGCTAAGAAAGGATTTTAGAAAATTCAACTCCTGAGGGGGTGAAATACGGGTTTGAAATTTTGTAGTCCACGCGGACGAAGTCGCGAGCATAAGCTAGTAAAAGATAAACACAAAAAACACAGAGAACGCGATGATTGTACATCACATGGTAATCACTGCTTTTTTAAGTTGTCAGTTGTCAAATAAAATAAAGTACCTAGCTAAAACTTATATAACAGTTTGGCAAACTTACTTCGGCCTACTAGAACGTAATACTAGTTCTATCGTAGACGGTGAAAAGTTTTAAAATCAACCGAGTCCACTGTTAAACGGTTTCAATAAAGATATCTGGGAACTCAGTACGGAAAGTTAGGTACCTATCGAAGTTTAACTATTCACTAACTAAAAGTTGGATGAAGTCAGTTGTACTTACTTACTTTGGATACTTATAGAAATTGGTGACCTTCCTTTCCATCTTATATTATAGTATATAGTAGATAGGCTAGTTTTGCTTGATAGTTGAATTTATTATACTATCTCTATGATTATACAGCCAACGAGAGATTGGTTTTTGACATATGTCAGTAACATCACTACCCATATTATAAATGCAAAAGTGTGTTTGTTTGTTGGTTTATTGATTTGTTAGTTTGTCCTATAATCACGTGGCAATGGAGCAACGGCTCGCCGTGATGTATGTTTTGCATGGGTATAGTTAAAGACTGACATAGCCTACTTTTTATCCCGGACAATAAAAAAAACACACACAATGTATGTGTTGTTTGTTGGTTTGTCCTTCAATCATGTTGCAACGGAGCAACAGATCGTCATGTTTTTTGGCACGAGTGGGTTTAGGTTAAGACTTGGAAAGTGACATAAGATTACTTTTTATCCCGGAAAATCAAACAGTTCTAACGGGATTTATAAAAATCGACATCCATGCGGACGAAGCTAGTTTAAAATTATTTAAAATACAGCGTGTACCCAAGCACGCTAGCAAAAACGAAAACAGGTATTACACCAAAAAAATGTGAAAAATAATTTTTATTTTGCAAAAGTTCACGATATATTGCAAATAAAACATCTGACTGACCCTAGAGGTCAACGACCATTGCGTAAGTAGGCCACTCGGAGTCAATACCGCGTCGCAGGTGGGGCATCGACATAAGTTTTGCACGCTATACATTGCGGATTTGAAAAATACTAAATCACTAAAACTACAAAATACGGTTAAAGAACTTTATTCTCACTAAGAATTAAATGAGGCAAATGCTTATTGGTATTGGATTGTGTTAGGGTAGTATAACAATAACGCTAAGATTTTGCGTTCTGGTTACATCTTGTATATGTAGGTACAGTTACCCTAGTGCGTGCGAAGCGAAATATTGATTCAGGAACTGCTAAGTGTAAGAGAACGTTAACACGTGGTGGTTTCTAACGCGTTTAAAATTCATGATTACCATTCATCGAAGCAGATTACAGATACGATTGATAAAATTATTAATTTCCGCCGTATATGAGGTTAGCATCATCATCATGATCAACCCATCGCCGGCAGACTATACAAAGAAAGGCAAGACTGTCAGAATTCAGGTAGATGCAATTGATGATTCAAAAGTACTTGTAAAATTTTAATTGAATAAAAAAAAAATTTGTTTTTTATTTTATTTTAGAATGCGAAAGGCTTTGATCATAGTCTACCACGCAGACCAAGTGCGGATTGGCAGGCTTCACACACCTTTTAGAACATTATGAAGAACTCTCAGGCATGCAGGTTTCCTCAGGACGTTTTCCTTCACCGTTAAAGCAAATGACATTTAATTAAAAACATTAAACAAATAAAAACGCACATAACTCCGAAAAGTTTGAAGTATGTGCCGGGCATCGAACCCCCAATCTCCGATTAGGAGACGGACTTCCTAACCACTAGGCTATCACAGTTTAATAAGGTTTCCTTAGGTGCTAGCTAAGTCATAATCGCAACCCTAAGTTACAGGGGTTGTGAAATTTATTCAATATTGTTTATGTTACCAACTTTCCCTATACAATAATTAGTGTTGGCTCAGGCCTCCCTTAATATTTAATGCGTCGAATTAGTGCGTTCAAGTGTACACGCTTTGTTGCTTAAGTTTGCGCTATTGATACTGATATACGAAACTTAAGATAGCTACTCAATCTCAAATCAAATCAAACCAAATCAACATTCCTCCTTCAACTTTCTACTATCGTACCGTAAGGCAGCGTCTGCACGCGTATTGTAATTCCATGGACAAAGCAACTTGCCTCCTCGTTTCTAATTCGACCCGCTGTGATATGGAACGCCCTTTTGGCATCAGTTTTCCGATTCCACTTTTCTTTTAATAGAAATAGCGAGCAAACGACCAGGTGGGTCACCTGATGTTAAGTGATTACCGCCACCCATGAACATTTGCAGCACCAGAGGAACTGCCGATGCGTTGCCGGCCTTTTAGGAATTTGTTGGTCCGTCCCTTGAATAACCCCATGTTGTATTTTAGTGGGAATACCGCCGATGGGAGTTGGTTCCACAGTTTGCATGTGCGTGGAAAGAAGGATCTGGCACAACGGGTGGTTGAAGTGCACCAGACACCCAGGTGGAATTGTTTGCGGTGGCGTGCGGTGCGGTTGTATGGTTTTACGAAATCGACCTACTGATGTAAAGTAATGATGCAATCTAAGATAGTAGCGGGCTAACTTGGAAACCGTGTGACGATTTTTATTATATCTTTACCCCTTACCAAGGGTGCGTTTCCACTGACGCAGAGCTGGGCGGAGTGGAGCGGACCGAACTGTGAATTGGCCAATCACACAGTTTCCACTGACGCAGAGTGGAGTACTGTGATTGGCCAATTCACGGTCCGTTTCGCTCCACTCCATCCAGCACCGCGTCAGTAGAAACGCATTCTTAACCAAACAAAACCGGTGAAGCGCGAGTTGGACTCGCACGCGAAGGGTCCCGTACCATCGAAAACCTAGACTAAAATTCAAGTAAATAATATCTATGTTTGTTTGTACTTCACTACAAACGTACCTATATAAAGCCTTCGGGTAATAGGTCCACAGAGTCGCCTTTGGTCTCTGCAGCTTAGACTTGCAAATACGTACAAAGTTGCCGTCTGTGCAGCGACTAAACGCGCCTTGGGAGCTCTTTGCTAAGTACCTTAGTTTGGCTACGATTCCTACCGGTATTTGGCTCTAGCTTATACGTGGAGAGTTTACTTTTTCTTTATTCCATTACAAGTTAGCCCTTGTCTACGATCTCACCTGATGTTAAGTGATGATGCAATCTAAGATGGTAGCGGGTTAATTTGGAAGGGGTGTGGTGGTTTTTACTACACCTATACTGCTTACTAAGGGTGCGTTTCCACTGACGCAGAGCTGGGCGGAGTGGAGCAGAGCGAGCTGTGAATTAGCCAATCACACAGTTTCCACTGACGCAGAGTGGAAATTTCGAGTACCTACTGTGATTGGCCAATTCATAGTCCGCTCCGCCCAGCATCGCGTCAGTGGAAACGCATTCTTAACCAGACTAAACGCGCCTTGGGAGTTCTTAGCTACCGTACGTACCTTAGTTTATTTTTTATTTTATTCAGATACAAGTTAGCCCTTGACTGAAATCTCACCTGGTGGTAAGTGACTTACCATCAGGTGAGATTGCAGTCAAGGGCTAACTTGTATCTGAATAAAAAAAAAAAAAAGCGTAGGGATGGGGATTACGTAAACTTAATATAATCCAAATTTTTGGGTAACTTTTCCACATGCAATAAATAAAACAGGCCGAATTGAGAACCACCTCCTTTTTGGAAGTCGGTTAAAAATATGATTGACATGCGAAATAGGGTCTACACTAACGGTTTCTGATCATAGGTTTACATATTTTATGAAATTATTGATTTCACAGGTTTAACAGTGCTAAATTAAATTAAGTTGGTCTGTCCTTTTCTTATTACATTGATAAGAAAAAGATGCAAATAAATTTATTTTCGCTCAGTATCAGTAGTTACTAATAACTTTTTAAAAATGTTCCAATAAAAGAAGCCGAAAATCTATCACAACACCCCATCCTTATCACAGTGCCCCATACATCCCTTTGGTTGAATGACCTTCAAACGAACGGGGGTGACGTCAGTCCGAAGGGTGACGTTAAGGGTTACCCGACAACAGACAGTGGGCCACAGGTTTGCAACTAACGTGGCCCCCTCAGTCCCTCTCGCTCAAGCAGATTTTCTTACTTGTGAAATGTCATTCCTTCTACACTTCACGTTGTTTGCCAAATACTCACGTACAAATACATTTTGGCAAACAAAAAAGTGGCCACGGTGATAAGGACAAAACATAATCATTTTGTCACGTTCTAACAAGAGCTTAAATGCATTTAGCTATCTCGCTCTAACAATAAGTGTCACAATAGGGCTACTTCTAACAGTCCTTGTTCTGAGCAGTGGGCGAATCAAGACATTACACCTACGCTTTACATTTCTGGTTCAGTGTGAACATTTTTCTAGTTAAGTTAGGAGCGAGTAATGTATTATGTTCTTAGGATGATTAGGATAATCTCTTAAAAACTACTTTTGGTAGTTTAACAGCCGTACTCAGAGTCGCTAATCGTTACTTAAGATTGAGTTAAAACGAGACAGGTGAGAGATATAGCTCTGTCTCGTTTTAACTAAACTGAAGTAACGATTAAGCGACTCTGAGTAAGGGTGTATGTATGTGTGCTTGCTTACCTGCAACCAGACATTCAAACAAACACGAATGAAATTAAGCGACTCTGAGTACGGCTGTAAGGTAGGTAGGCCTTCAGGCAGTCACACTAATGTTATTGTTAGATTTTTAACCGGGGTTTTTGGAGTTTTAATTGTTTGATTTCCTCTAGATTGACAATAAACTTTCTCGCACGTTACACGTGTTCAAGCGAGCGAGCATCGCTGAACGAACATCGCTGAGCGAGTTTATTTTTCAAAGCTCGTCGCTCAGCGGCAAAACTAGTAAAGGGAGTCGTCGCCGGCAACTTTTGATATTATATACATTTATTGTGAGTTTCTTGAGAGAGAAAATCGCCGATAGTTAGTCGTTTTCTCGCCGGCGGTCGGACCACTGCCTTACTCTTTAATCTTTATAGGCCTTTGTTTTCTCGAAAAAGCGAAAAAAGACAAGACAGCTTGGTCTTGGAGCGTCCCATTACTTCTGTCATTGTTTACAAATTGTTAAAAATGCTCGAGTTTCAGAATTAAGGTCATCGCACATTAGATCAATGATAGGTAGATTGATTAGAGACTCAAAGTGGTAAACGCTCTGCCTCCATCATTTGTATGGGATTTACGTAACAGAGAGAGCGTTATTCTTTCGGGCTTATGTACACAAAACTGCGATGCGACGTCGCATCGCAAAAACCTGCGAGCTCACACGTCGCGTCGCAAGAACTTGCGAATTGATTTCCAAAATCTTCTTTGTTTCTTTTGCCTGTATCTCCTAAGCAATAACAAAAGTGCACACTTCTTTTTACGATCCATGTCACGACCTAGTTTTCAAAATACGTGAAGTACGGTTAACGGTTGTCGAAGGAATGGTCGTAGAGCTTCTAGTAGGTAGTTTTTGATTTATCGTGCAAAATGTCGATAAAACACGATTGTACTACGGAACCCTCAGTGCGCGAGTCTGATTCGCATTTGACCGGTTTTTTGGAACACGTGTGGTACGTGCACTTCTAATGTGCGATCAGCACAAATTTGTGGGCCGAGTGAGGGAGATAAACATAATTTATTATTCCGTGGAAATAACGTCTTGACACGGAACATAAGGGCCTGTTTCAGCCAAAGAAAGAGCAAAGTGGGTTCGTCATATTTTATGCACACTCACAAACTCATTACGTCATAATTCCAAATTTCCACGGACATAAAAACGAATTTTGCGTCTATTTGTGCCGTTGTTGTTTTGAGTGGGAATGTTTTGTTACTTCTTTAATAATAATAATCTTCTTTTCACCCTCTTGTCTTATTATTTTTTATAGTTTCATGGAAATACTAAGATGTAAGTCAAGATGAATTTGGGTTTTTTTTAAATTCCATGCCATTAAAAGTTAGTTCTTGACTGCAATTTTGCTTGGTGGTAAGTGCTGATGTCTTAAAGCAAAGTGGGTTCGTCATATTTTATGCACACTCACAAACTCATTACGTCATAATTCCAAATTTCCACGGACATAAAAACGAATTTTGCGTCTATTTGTGCCGTTGTTGTTTTGAGTGGGAATGTTTTGTTACTTCTATAATAATAATCTTCTTTTCACCCTCTTGTCTTATTATTTTTATGGTTTCATGGAAATACTAAGATGTAAGTAAAGATGAATTTGGGTTTTTTTTTAATTCCATGCCATTAAAAGTTAGTTCTTGACTGCAATTTTGCTTGGTGGTAAGTGCTGATGTCTTAAAGCAAAGTGGGTTCGTCATATTTTATGCACACTCACAAACTCATTACGTCATAATTCCAAATTTCCACGGACATAAAAACGAATTTTGCGTCTATTTGTGCCGTTGTTGTTTTGAGTGGGGATGTTTTGTTACTTCTATAATAATAATAATTTTCGTCTCACCTTCTTGTCTTATTATTTTAGGGTTCCGTACCTCAAAAGGAAACAAAAATGGACCCTTATAGGATCACTTTGTTGTATGTCGGTTCGTCGTGTCTGTCAAGAAAACCTATAGGGTACTTCCCGTTTACCTAGAATCATGAAATTTGGTAGGAGGTAGCTCCCGCGCTTATCCCGTGCGGGTGAGCGCGGACGCCTCATACCCCGATTGCCATCTCGACATGTCGCGGACTTTACGTACAGTACACTACAATAGACATTGTCACTAGTAAGTGGTAAGATCTAGATGTCTCAGGAAACACAAGCGAGTTTCATATACCCGGCTGAGTTTGTTGTAGGCTCTTCTCAGACCTGGGCGCGTTTGGAACCCTCGCATTTTTAATTTTAATTTCGCGTGAAAATTATCACCACTATATCATCTTACAAATGCAACAACCTACTATCAAAAAGTGTAATTTATTACCTACTAGCTGATGCCCGCGATTTCGTCCGCGTGGATTTTCATTGTACAAAATCCCGCGGGAACTTTTTGATTTTCCGGGATAAAATGTGTTAATCCAGGGTATAATCTATCTCCATTCCAAATTTCATTCAAATCTGTTCGGCCGTTTTTGCGTGATTGAGTAACAAACATCCAAACATCCACACTTTCACATTTACAAAATTAGTAGGATTTTGAATAAACCATTTGATTTGATTTGATAACTCCTCCTCAGCCATCTTGTGACTCCAGGATATATTCCAAGCCTCCCACATACACTCCCACATATCCCTATTGTTTTCTTAGACTAGTAACTTAACCATCGGAGAAATGTAAGTAGATACATAAACTCTCTATTTTATTGCTCTACTAGCTGATCCCCGCGGCTTCGCCCGCGTAGATTTAGGTTTTTAAAGATCCCGTATAGCCTATGTCACTCAGGAATAATGTAGCTTTCTACTGGTGAAAGAATTTTTAAAATCGGTTCAGTAGTTCTAAAGATTACCCCCTACAAACAAACTTAACGACATTACCTCTTTATATAATAATATACAACGGGCCGTGCAGCAGAAATCGTAATATTTTAATTTCGCCATAACTTCAAAACCAAACGTCCAATTTTAATCATTCAAAGACCAAATATTATCTCCATAAACTGTTCTTAGTGATGAAATCATTTATTTTGATAAGGATTAATAGCATGAGTAAAATAAACGCGTTTAAATGTAGTCCAAAAAAAATTCAAGATTTTTAAATAAAAAAATGGTTGCTGTGCCTCACTCGACATAGATGGGTATAGTGTGTCGCGGACTTTTTTGTAGATATTTATAAGATCTACAATTAATTAGAACATTTTATGGTTCTATCTTTTATAGTTTAGGCAGCGTACGCAAAATAAGTAACTTTTCTGGTTGATTTTTTACACCTTGTGTCCGAAAAACCCAAATATCTTACGGAACCCTATTTTTTTCCAAAATAAAATATAGCCTATGTTACTCGTGGATAATGTAGCTTTCGAATGGTGAAAGAATTTTTAAAATCGGTCCAGTAGTTTTTGAGCCTATTCAGTACAAACAAACAAACAAACAAACAAACAAACAAACAAAGTTTTCCTCTTTATAATATTAGTGTAGACAACGGGCCGTGCAGCAGAAATCGTAATATTTTAATTTCGCCATAACTTCAAAACCAAACGTCCAATTTTAATCATTCAAAGACCAAATATTATCTCCATAAACTGTTCTTAGTGATGAAATCATTTATTTTGATAAGGATTAATAGCATGAGTAAAATAAACGCGTTTAAATATAGTCCAAAAAAAATTCAAGATTTTTAAATAAAAAAATGGTTGCTGTGCCTCACTCGACATAGATGGGTATAGTGTGTCGCGGACTTTTTTGTAGATATTTATAAGATCTACAATTAATTAGAACATTTTATGGTTCTATCTTTTATAGTTTAGGCAGCGTACGCAAAATAAGTAACTTTTCTGGTTGATTTTTTACACCTTGTGTCCGAAAAACCCAAATATCTTACGGAACCCTATTTTTTTCCAAAATAAAATATAGCCTATGTTACTCGTGGATAATGTAGCTTTCGAATGGTGAAAGAATTTTTTAAAATCGGTCCAGTAGTTTTTGAGCCTATTCAGTACAATCAAACAAACAAACAAACAAACAAACAAACAAACAAAGTTTTCCTCTTTATAATATTAGTGTAGATAAGTCGCATAGAATGAAAATCCATCCAAGTGTGAGTCGGACTCGCACACGATGGGTTCTGTACCATCGTACAAGAAATAACATTTTTTTATTTTCATGGCGAACATTTTGATTTTTAGGGTTCCGTACCTCAAAAGGAAAAACGGAACCCTTATAGGATCCATTTGTAGTTTGTCTGTCTGTCAATAAAACTACTACTTCCCGTTGACTTCGAATCATGAAATTTGGCAGGTAGGTAGGTAGGTCTTATAGCAGACATTCGGGGGAAAATCTGAAAACCCTTTTTTTCTTTTTTAATAGATATAGCGAGCAAACGAGCAGGCGGGTCACCTGATGTTAAGTGATTACCGCCGCCCATGAACATTTGCAGCACCAGAGGAGCCGCCGATGCGTTGCCGGCCTTTTAGGAATTTGTTGGTCCGCCCCTTGAAAAACCCCATGTTATAATCTAGTGGGAACACCGCCGATGGGAGTTGGTTCCACAGTTTGCACGTGCGTGGAAAGAAGGATCTGGCCCAGCGGACGGTCGAAGTGCACCAGACACCCAGATGGTGAGGGTGAAATTCCTTACGGTGGCGCTGGGATTTAGGATTACATCACACACAAAAAAATTAAATTGTGGTCATGAACTAATAATTAGTATTTTCAATTTTCGAAGTGGGGTATCATATGACAGGGCTTTATTTATGTTATATTCTACAACAGATTTTTATTTATTTTTATGCATCATAGTTTTTGAATTATCGTGCAAAATGTTGATGAAATACGACTGTAGTTCGGAACCCTCGGTGCGCGAGTCTGACTCGCACTTGGCCGGTTTTTTATTAATTATTGTTATAGTGGCAACAGAAATACATATTCTGTGAAAAATTCAACTCTCTACCTATCACTGTTCACGAGCCCGCTGACAGACGGACGGATAACGGAGCCTTAGTAATAGGTCCCGTTGGCATCCATCGGGTACGGAACCCTAAAACCGTAAAGTTGTTTGGAGCTAATATGCTAAAGCCGGTGTGACACTGGGAGAGGAGCGAGCTGGCATAATGTAAAGGAAATCAATATCGTGAGTCCGAGGCGCCCTTCTCACAGCTTTTGGTAAAACAACAAGTGCTGTGGAGACTTCTCGCTAAAATATTATTTTGATTTAAAATAATTTATTTTACTTTGTTACATCTAAATATTTAAAAGGTAAATGTGACTTACTGACTGACTGACCGACTGACTGACTGACTGACTGACTGACTGATCTATCAACGCACAGCTCAAACTACTGGACGAATCGGGCTGAAATTTGGCATGCAGATAGCTATTATATCGTAGGCATCCGCTAAGAGAGAATTTTTGAAAATTCAACCCCTAAAGGGGTAATATTGGGGGTTGAAATTTGTGTAGTCCATGCGGATGAAGTCGCGAGCATAAGCTAGTATGAGTATAAATAGACAAATATTTACAATAGAAAAAAGTTACTGACTGATCTTAGATCAAAGCAAAGTTTAAACTACCGGACCGATCAGGCTGAAATTTTTCATGCACATATCTTTTGGTATTGCATGGCAAATGTGGTGACACTACTTAATTAATAATTTGTAACATCTTTGTTAAACCTGCATTTACAGCGAATAAATGATTGATTGACTGATTGATATTATGACGTAGACATTTGCTAAGAAAAGATTTTTGAAAATCCAACCGCTAATACGGTAAAATAAGGGCTTACGCATCATTCGTATGATGGTGACGAAACTTTTGATTATCTAAGGCTAAGATCTATAGAGTGTACTTTGACTTTGCCCAGTCTATTCTAAGACACAGTTTTATCTCAAAGACATAAATCTGCCTCGTTTTGCCTAAGTAAAGTCTGAGGAAATTCAAATTAAAGACTTGTAGCGACTCCATGCCTTACCCAAGGCTGACACAATATATCTATATTCTGGCTTCACTTTTAAATACAACGGGGATCCGATAACGCGCGCCATGACAGCCAACACACACAGCGATATAAACATAGGCTTTTATCGTGATTGATGACGTGCACGTCACAACGTCGCACCGTCGAATGTCGTGCGGGTTTCACGTGGAAATTAGTTCAGCAAGACATGTGTGACAAAATTTCTTCTTTATTATTGGAGTATAATCCATACTTTATTTCAAATTCCGTTTCAAAATTCCGAATACGGCACAAATTCGATGAACATCAAGTCTTTCGTGATACAGTGATAGAATAATTGCTTTTTTTTATCGTTGGGAAATGCATTTACGCATCCCTCCCGTGAACGGGCAGGGTATATGGGACTCGCCAGCCGAGAGGCGACCGGAATCTAAATATATAAAAGGAAACGGTGACTGACTGACTGACTGACTGATTGACTGACTGATCTATCAACGCACAGCTCAAACTACTGGACGGATTGGGCTGAAATTTGGCATGCAGATAGCTATTGTGACGTAGGCATCCGCTAAGGAAGGATTTTTGAAAATTCTACCCCTAAGGGGGTGAAATAGGGGTTTGAAATTTTTGTAGTCCACGCGGACGAAGTCGCGAGCATAAGCTAGTACCCACTAAAACCCAACGACGCTCTTGCGCTGCGCTGGCGACTGGGTCACGGGAACACCGAAGCATTTCTACCGCGCCCAGTGGAATAAATGCCGCCTATATGTGACTCAAACGGCTGTGAGAAAGCTGAATTTGCCTAATTTTCATTCAACCAATTCGCTTTAGGTATATTTTTGTTGGAAAATTGTGACGCAGATTTTTTTGAATGCACGTAAAAGACACGTATTGTTGAATAGGAAGCGTGACTAGACGTGACCGAATATTAACATACTCTCCGGCACTCGCTCTGTACAAACGAGGTTTGGTACTCATTTGTATGTTAAGAGGGCGCAGTTGGGCGCTTTCTTCATACAAACGTAGGAGGGTGAAACGTAGGACTGACTGGCTGACTGATCTATCAACGCACAGCTCAACCTACTGAACGGATCGGGCTGAAATTTTGCATGCAGATAGCTATTATGACGTAGACATCCGAAAGTTGAACTAAATTAAGTTTATTTAGTCCATGCGATCGAAATCACGGACATCATCTAGTAAAGTATTATATAAACATTTAGCCAGCAACCTTTAATATTTTATTAACAAAGCCTATCTTGCATAAAATGTGTTTGTTTATTGGTCCCTTCAATCGCGCTGCAGCAGAGCAATGAATTAACGTGATTTTTTCATGAATATAGTTACAGACCTGGAAAGTGACATTAAAGGCCGGCAACGCATCGGCGGCTCCTCTGTGAATCTGCAAATGTTCATGGGCGACGGTAATCACTTAACATCAGGTGATGCGCCTGCTCGTTTGCTCGCTAACTCTATTAAATCCACGCGGACGCAGTCCCGGGCATCATCTAGTTAAATATAAATGTTTATCCAGCTCTCTTGTTTATTTTATTAATACAGCCTATCTTGCATCCCGTAGCTATCAGCCCATCAGCGTTAGGGTCTTATGGCTCCGCGACCCTTAAAGGGAGGAAAGGGTCAAGGATTTCCCAAGACGGCTCCCGAGATTACGATCAAGTACATTCAGTTGCTATATCGCGGGATACTTCGTGAGCTCTCGGGGCGTTTGCCCAAATTGAGGCAATTTTTTATGGACGTTATTATTGTATATTTTACTTTATTTTTCTTTTTAAGTATATGAATAAAATAAGGTTTTGATAACCTTACCCGCAGCTAGTTACTACCTTACCAACGCTACTGGCAAAGACTTTTGATCAAGTGCTGCTATCAAATGTGAAAGTTTTGCCCCAATCTGTACAGGAGTTACTGCATGATGCAAATTGTATAAATGCAGAAGTGTGTTTGTTTGTTGGCTTATTCTGCAATCACACTGCAACAAAGCAATGGGTTAAGGTGATTTTTGCATGAATATAGTTAAATACCAGGAAAGTGACATTTGAAAAATATCTCAATCCACGCGGACGAAGTTCCGGGCATCATCTAGTAAAATATAAACGTTTATCCAGCTCCTTTATTTATTTTATTACCTAATACAGCCTATCTTGCATCCCATAGCTATTTTATTTTATTTTTCTTTTTAAGTATATGAATAAAATAAGGTTTTAATAACCTTACTCACAGCTGCCTTACCATGAATATAATTGGCATAGGCTTTTGATCAAGTTGATGCTGTCAGATGTGAAAGTTTTGCCCCAATCTGTACAGGAGTTATTGCATGATGCAAGTACAAACAAACCACTACTTATACCTAGTATAAATGCAGAAGTGTGTTTGTTTGTTGGTTTGTCCTTTAAATGAGTGAGTGAGTGACTTTTTTTTTTAATTTATAGACTAGCGCTTGGCTGCAATCAGACCTGGTGGCAAGTGATGATGCAGCTTAAGATGGAGCGCGCTTGCCTAGAAGATGCCTATTCACTCTTGACTTGAAGGTCTTCAATTCAATTCAATTTAAATTTCTTTATTGCGAATATGGGTAAACAGTGGAGATACTTCTTGCTAGATACTTCTGGTAATTTGCTTCTTTTGAAAATGAATTCTGGTTTTTGCTAGTACAAATAGACAGACGGTATTGTGAAACTGACTTTTGAATGATAGGTCGGTCGGCAGGTGTGTTACCTGCCTGATATCCAACACTATCGCAGCCTGAATCCAGGTTAACAGTGTACTAAAAAATAAACTTCCATACAAAGTGTATGGTATAGAGAAATTTCTATGCATGCATTTAAAATTGTGTTCACCCTTTACGATGGTGCGATAACGTCATGCGCCGTAAAAGCCCAACAAACTGCTGCACGCTTTTGAACAACTTTCCCGGCTTTTCCACGGGCTTTTAGTTTCAAAAATTTTGTTAGGATTTATCACCAACTCTTAATCTTTCGAAGTTGATTACTAAAATCTTTTTTCTCGCTTTTTCTAAAATATAAAAGTGTTTAGGGCTTGTACATACACAAATCTCGACCGGTATATAATTATGGCAGGACGTCAACTAAACGCGTGGTTATTTTACTTTTTTTTGCATTCAGATAAAAGTTAGCCCTTGACTGCAATCTCACCTGGTGTTAAGTGATGATGCAGTCTAAGATGGAAGCTGACTAACTTGGAAGGGGTAGGTATAGATAAAGACCTAGAGGGTGACATACGCTACCTTTTATCCCGGAAAATCAAATCAAATCAGCTAGTGAAATAAATAAAATTCAAATTCAGCGTCACTGGCGCCGATTCTGTTGATTTTCTCTAAACTAAATTTAAAGTATCTGCATGCTCTTCTTTTTTTATTGCTAAAAAAGGACGGAACACGAATTTTACATTTAAAGACTCTAAATTTTAGTGCACGCTACAAACTTAAACAATACGACTGGCAGCTAAAGTCACGAGGTTTGACAGCTCTAAATGAAATTTAAAACTGTTAAACCGTGTAGGTCTGTCTTTTTCATTTTATATTAGTAAGAAGAGGATGCGAATGCTCTAAAATTTAGTTGTGCTCAGAATCAGTAGGTACCACTGTGATGCTTGCTAGTCCTCGCGCATTCTGTATGTCCACGCCTTTATAGCGTTTACTTTTTCAGCAAGCTGGTCTCTCGGGTTTTTCTATAATTTTTACTGTAATCTATAGCAGCAGTAAGTGTCTTGATTTTTCCTGTTAGCGAAAGCGTACTTTACTTGACAGCGTGAAAGATTTATGACTTCATTTTTTCTTCGCGAAAGGTAAAATGTGTAGGTATTGCGTTACTGCGCGTAGACGTTTCATTGAGTCATAACTTATGAATTACTATCTTATGCTCGTGACTTCATCCGCGTGGAATATTCAAATTTCAAACCATTATTTCACCCCTTAGGGATTCAATTTTCAAAAATCCTTTCTTAGCAAATGCCTACGTCATATTTATCTATCAACGCACAGCTAAAACTGCTGGACGGATTACGCTGAAATTTTGCTTGCAGATAGCTATTATGACGTAGGCATCCGCTAAGAAAGGATTTTTGAAAATTCAACCCCTAAGAGGGTGAAATAGGGGTTTGAAATTTGTGTAGTCTACGTTGAAGAAGTCGCGGGAATAGGATAGGAGTAGGTACGACAATAGTGCAATGGGTTGGGTTTGAACCGTCGACCTTTCGGTTTCCAGTCCACTCCTTTACCCGTTCAGCTATTGAGGCTCCAAGTGTAGTCTTCTTATAATATAAAACGCATGAACAAATAGGAAGAATGAAATCACCTGCTCTATGTCTCGATACATTTCAATAAATCAGTTGGGCCCCTAGAGCCCAATGTTGGCTCAATACATTTGGCAAGTATTTTGCGATTCCAACCATACAGCCTCCGAAGAATTTCCTCCGAAGGGATGCCATTAATTTATCTTTATTACTAGGCATTTGATCACGATGAATTCACACAAAAGTTTATGTGGACCATAGATATAAATGACATGCCTAAGATATTTAATAGCAATATAATATTTTCACTGATGATTTCGTATTTCACTATTTGTAACCACTATTAGAAGCTGTGATAGCCTAGTCGGTAGGACGTCCGCCTTCTGATCGGAGGTCGGAGGTTCGATCCCGGGCACGCACCTCTTACTTTTCGGAGTTATGTGCGTTTTAAATAATTAAATATCACTTGCTTTAACGGTGAAGGAAAACATCGTGAGGAAACCTGCATGCCTGAGAGTTCTCCATAATGTTCTCAAAGGTGTGTGAAGTCTACCAATCCGCACATGGCTAGCGTGGTAGACTATGGCTAAAACCTTTCTCACTATGAGAGTAGACCCGTGCTCTGTAGTGAGCCGGTAATGGGTTGATCATGATGGTGAATCACTATTAGCACTCAAGACTAAATAACCACTGTATTTTAGTTGAATTCCTATTTTTAATAATTTTTAACACAACTGGATTTTATATTCACTGCACTCGCCATCAACAGCGCGAGCCGTCCCGTCACTGAGGTTGCATTGGTGCTAAATAAATATTTTAGGACCAATGAGTCGGTGCCATTTTGCTTGTTCAATGGCCCTATCCTTACGAAGTAATATACAAGTCAATGATGTGGACCGACGCGCGACGATGACTCTGCGGTATTGGAGCTAAGATTCGGAAAATTTGCGGACCGTCTAAACACTTATAGTGATATATTGGCACTAAAAAGTGATCTAATAAAATTGCTTTTTAGGTAAAGACGTTTCACGTTCTTATGAAGAAAGAAATCACAGAGAATTGATCACGGAAAAAACCGTGAATTTGTGGTTACATCACACAAGAAAAATTAAATCGTGGTCATGAACTAATAATTAGTATTTTCAATTTTCGAAGTAAGATAACTATGTCAAACGGGGTATCATATGAAAAGGATTTACCTGTGCACTCTAAAACAGGTTTTTATTTATTTTTAAGCACAATAGTTTTTGATTTATCGTGCAAAATGTCGATAAAATGTAACCATGACAGCGAATGAGTGAATAAATCTAAAATCTAAGAAAATACGATTGTAGCACGGAACCCTCAGTGCGCGAGTCTGAATCGCACTTGGTCGGTTTTTTTCCTTTTATAATATACTCACACAAAGAAGATTTTTGAAATTGCAACCAGTTTGGTACTGGAATCCCGAAGGCACTCTTTTGCTTTGCCTCATATCCCTCCCCGTGGCCGTAGGGCTGCGGCTATTGACATAGTTTCGCAAATCGCAATGGTCGAAAAGGTCGGAATGGGTTGAAAAACTTTACGTTTAGATGGGGAGGATACGCGATGGGGGCGGTAGATTAAGGGTTTTGTTAAACTAGGTTAATAGGTCAAGCGGTAATAGCCTAGTGGTTAGGACGTCCGCCTTCTAATCGGAGGTCGGGGGTTCGATCCCGGGCACGCACCTCTAACTTTTCAGAGTTACGTACGTAAGTAATTAAATATCACTTGCTTTAACAGTAAGAAAACATCGTGAGGAAACCTGCATGCCTGAGAGTTCTCCATAATGTTCTCAAAGGTGTGTGAAGTCTACCAATCCGCACATGGCCAGCGTGATAGACTATATGGCCAAACCTCTCTCACTCTGAGAGGAGACCCGTGCTCTGCAGTGAGCCGGCGATAGGTTGACCATGATGATTTTGTTGATTTAGAAACGTTCAAAAATAGAACAATCGTAATTCACCATTATCATCATGATCAACCCATCGCAATGGTAATTACTATGTATAAAATATTTGAATGATAGCTTGGAACAGAACCCTTCATGTGCGACTCCCACTCGCACTTGACTTGTTTTTAGGGTTCCGTACCTCAAAAGGAAAAACGGAACCCTTATAGGATCACTTTGTTGTCTGTCTGTCTGTCAAGAAACCTACAGGGTAAATCCCGTTGACCTAGAATCATGAAATTTGGCAGGTAGGTAGATCTTATAGCTGACATTTGGGGAAAAATCTGAAAACCGCGAATTTAGGGTTAGATCACACAAAAAATTAAATTGTGGTCTTGAACTAATAATTAGTATTTTCAACTTTCGAAGTGAGTAACTATATCAAGTGGGGTATCATATGAAAGGTCTTCACCTGTACATTCTAAAACGGATTTTTAATTATTTTTATGCATCATAGTTTTTGAATTATCGTGCAAAATGTCGAAAAAATACGACTGTAGTACGGAACCCTCATTGCGCGAGCCTGTCTCGCACTTGGCCGGTTTTTTAGTCTTGGATCCATATGTCATCACTGGCAACGCATCAAAAAAACTCATAAGGCCCTAGAATTGAACCGTATCTACACAAACAAATCGTGGCCAGTTTGATAGTTACGATGGCACAGCACGATAGACAAACCCTTTCTTATCCGCAGAATGTTATTAGTCTCTGCGGGCCGCGTAATGCGAGAGCCGGAATCCTCCCTTTATGGCCTAACAGTTTTATATATCGCGTATGTTCTATATACCACATTGTAATAAACGTTGCCGTTTATCAGACCTCACTTAGTCTTGTGTGATGTAACCACAAATTCACGGTTTTCAGATTTTTCCCCTCATGTCTGCTATAAGACCTACCTAGCTGCCAAATTTTATGATTCTAGGTCAACGGGAAGTACCCTGTAGGTTTTTTGACAGACAGACAGACAACAAAGTGATACAGGGTAAATGAGAAACCCTAAAAATATTAATAAAAGTTTATGTGAATAAAAATCTTTCTATATCTTTCATTTCAGTTAGGTTCAAGTTTCAACTTTCACTTTTTGCTCTCTCCAATCTGTGCTTTGAATTGAATTGAAGAGTTTCCTTCAATTCGACAAATGACTTGTTATTAAATATCAGCAAACTAAGACCATTATTAACAAATACGCGAGAGCAATGAATAAAAAACCGGCCAAGTGCGAATCAGACTCGCGCGCACTGAGGGTTCCGTAGTACAATCGTATTTTATTGACATTTTGCACGATAAATCAAAAACTACTTACTAGATCTCGTTCAAACCAATTTTTGGTGGAAGTTTGGATGGTAATGTACATCATATTATGTTTTTTTTTTGGTTTTATCATTCTCTTGTTTTAGAAGTTACAGGGGGGACACATTTTACCACTTTGGAAGCAAACTATTCAGTTAAGAAAAAAAATGATATTAGAAACCTCAATATCATTTTTGAAGACCTATCCATAAGTACCCCACACGTATGGGTTTGATGAAAAAAAAGTTTTTTGAGTTTCAGTTCTAAGTATGGGGAACCCTCAAAATTTATTGTTATTTTTTATTTTTGTGTGAAAATCTTAATGCGGTTCACAGAATAGATCTACTTACCAAGTTTCAACAGTATAACTCTTATAGTTTCGGAAAAAAGTGGCTATGACATACGGACGGACAGACAGACATGACGAATCTATAAGGGTTCCGTTTTTAGCCACTTGGCTACGGAACCCTAAAAAGGTCTGCTCATTCAATAAGGCCTATTTACTTCATTATACGCGAGCAGCCATAACAGAGCCCGTTCCCCTTTCTCGCGATAGGATCGTGATCGAATCGGCGTTCGTTCGAAATTCGAATATTTCATTTGTACCGCAATTCCTTTGTCGTCACCTCGTGAACGAAGTTATGAAATATTGTGCGAGAATTGGAACACTTTGCCTAATGGATTTTTTTTTTTGGAGACTTTATTATCTGTGCCTCGTCTTATTGAAGTGAAAACTTCTATAAGTCCCGCAAATTGCTAACGCGCGTGGCCGCCATTTTAGTGACGTCAGCACTAGACTGAAGTTTCGAGCTGATGTTATATTTTTATTTGGCTGACGTCAAAATGACGTCATTTCGCTGTTAATGAGACATGGTTCCAGCGCAATAGCAATTTGCGGGATTTATAGCGATGGGCAGTTTAGGAATGGGTACCTAAAAATGAGGAATTAGAAATACGACGAAGAAAGAAATAAATGCGGAGGTAAACTTGAAACTTTCATCATCATCATCAACCGATAGACGTCCACTGATGATGGATAGATGCTGGGGATAGGTCTCTTGTAGGGACTTCCACACGGCACGGTCTTGCGCCGCCTGAATCCAGTGGCTCCTTGCGATTCGTCTGATGTCGTCCGTCCACCTAGTACATTTAGAATAAATCCTTTGACTTTGACTTTGAATGAGAGAGTTTAGCGCATAAATCAGATTTCTATGCGGGAAAACTTGGAATGCGATTGCATGCCTTCAATGTACAGATGCAGATCGAGAGTAGGGGCAATAAATAATTCTCAAGTGCGTATTATTTTTATTTCTCGGCTTCTTCTCAGAAAAGGAAGCGTTTGGAACCCTCGTAGCTTTAATTTTAAATTATCTTACATATTCAACAATTGACAGTCAAAAGTGTACAATGGTACCTATTTAGAATTATCGATTTGACTATGGTTGTAAATAAGAGAGTTTAATGAATAAATCAGATTTCTATGCGGGAAAACTTGGAATGCGATTGCATGCCCTCAATATGCGGATGCAGGTCGAGAGTAGGGGCAATAAATAATTCTGGAGCGCGACATCTGGGCGCGTCCCCTTCGGTGTCCTGTGCGAAGGAGGAAATGGGAGATAAAGCGGGCACACCCACACAAGGCGTTCACATCTCAGACTATTGTTGAATGAATGCGCCGCTTTCACAAACCTTTATACGTCTAGGTATATCTACATATAAAAGAGTCAGTCAGAAAAGCAGGCGAATTATTGAGTATTTTTAGATGAGTTTAGTTAAAATGTCCTCTCATATTAAACTTGCGAGCGGATATGGATCACAACGCTTAGAGGCTTATCGAGAGTTTTAGTCTTTAGACTAACCTAACTGAAATATTAACTTGATCGGGGAATAAATGCTATTTCAACCACTTGATTGAAATAACGACCTAAACACAAAAAGTATTTAATAGTCGTTGAGTCTCGAGTCAGAGCGAGACTGCCTTCAAAAGGGCCAAACACCGGTATTTATACAAATTGATTCAAAATGGCTGCCCGCCACAAATCGCGTGACATCGGATGAGTCAAACAATGTCCAATTCATTAAACTAACTTCAATAAATAAATTGATAATCTTGATCAATACTTTGAATTCAAACCAATTCTTTAAAATTAGCTAAAAATACCTAGTAATTTAGTCAGTGTTGCTGACACATAGTTTTGTGAAAATAGATAACGTATGTGCCTCGTAAGAAAGCTCAGAGTCACTCAGCGGGCGATGGAGAGAGCTATGTGCGGAGTTTCTCTACGTGATCAAATCAGAAATGAGGAGATCCGTAGGTGAACTAGAATAACCGACATAGCTCAACGGGTTGCGAAGCTGAAGTGGCAATGGGCAGGACACATAGTTCGTACAACCGATAGACGTTGGGGTCTCAAGGTGCTAGAATGGCGACCTCGCACCGGAAGAAGTAGGCGAATCGCAGGGATCTGCTGGATTCAGCCGGCGCAAGACCGTGGCGTGTGGAACTCCCTGCAAGAGACCTATGTCCAGCAGTGGACGTCTATCGGTTGATGATGATGATGAAATGAATTCAGTAATTGAAACCGTTAACTATTTCCAAATGTGAAACTTGATTCCCGAAATTCAGTTTTCAGACCCGTATCTTCTAAACAACATACCTACACAATGTTTGTTTTCAATTTATCGCAGTTTGGGATCATAGCAAACAAACTGCCACCGTTCGTACTGATTAACATGTCAGAATATTCACCAACTCGTCACCCTTATTGCGTTTACTTAGAGTTCAAATTATGTCAGATAAATTTTGTATAGTCCACGTCAGGTTGAGATAGCAATCGGGGAGGGAACGCCCCCTACACCCGCACAGCCCCAACCTAACCCAGTACGGGCGAGCGCAGGTGACGTGCGGGTGTACGGGGCATCCTCATCCCCTCCTCATACCCCGATTGCCATCTCAGACTGTCGCGGACTATGTGCATGGAATTATTGGTTGGTTTGCTGATTTATTTTATTCAGCTCAATGACTCTAATACGCTCGTTTGATAGGGTTCTGTAGGGTGCCAACGGGATCCAATTACTAAGCCTCCGTCCGTCTGTCTGTTTGTCTGTCTGTCAGCGGGTATCTCATAAACAAGACAAGACAACAATGACAAGACCAAGACAACACCAAAACACGAACAATACAAGACCAAGACACGATCAAAACCAAACTAAGACAAGGTAAAGACAAAGACAAAACCAAGACACGACCAGAACAATACTAAAGCACGACAAAGTCACGTCCAAGATAAGACTAAGACGAGACATCACACACTTTTGATAGGTACCCCACAACAAACTCAGACGGTGTTTGTTGTGGGCTCTTCTCAGACCTAGGGGCGTTTGGAACCCTCGTAGCTTTAGGTAATTAATTATCACAATTACATCTTACAAAATCCACAATTCTTTTACAATCAAAAAGTGTACAATGTTACTTAATTTGTTTTTTTTTTTTTTTGATTATGGAGAACACTAGGCATGCAGGTTTCTTCATGATGTTTCCCTTCACCGCTATAATTAGTGATATTTAAGTAATTGCTTAAAACGCACACAACTCCGAAAAGAAGAGGTGCATGGCCGGGTTCGATCTTCCGACCTCCTGAATAGGAAGCCTACATCTTAACCACTAGGTTATCAGGTGATACCAGAAGATGCCTATTAACTCTTTTATATTAAAGTCATTTTTTGGTATCGATTACATGATAAGTACAGGGTTTATTTTAAGTTCAAAAGCTCGCCACATTTTCTTCTAGAGCAAAAAAAACCGGCCAAGTGCGAGTCAGACTCGCGCAGTGACGGTTCCGTACGACAATCGTATTTTATCGACATTTTGCACGATAAATCAAAAACAATGAGGCCTAAAAATAAATTAAATAAATAATCTGTTTCAGAATGTAGTACAAGTAACGCCCTTTCATAATTATGATACCCCACTTGGTATAGTAATCTTACTTTGATAGTTGAAAATAGCAATATTTGTTCATTAACACATTTTAATTTTTTTCTTGTGATGTACCTAACGATATTATATTCACGGTTTTCAGATTTTTCCCCTCATGTCTGCTATAAGACCTACCTTCCGGCCAAATTGAATGGTTCTATGTCAACGGGAAGTACCCTATAGGTTTCTTGACAGACAGACAGACATACAACAAAGTGATCGTATAATGGTTCCTTTTTGCCTTTTGACGAACGGAACCCTAAAAAGGCGACAATGTTTGACAAGAATAGAGTGGAGGTGATTTGCATAAAACACGGCGCATAAATTATGTTTCTGTAATCTAGATTCAAGTTTATGCTTTCTACGGTAATAACATGCATGCGCAAAAAACCAGTCGCTATTTATTAGCTGCGGTGAATATAAACTCTTATAAGGAATAGGTCAAATGGAAAGCTTAGGTTTTCTACGGAAATAACAACAAAGACTTTATTTTTCTATAGAAATTATTAATGGGTAGGAGAACTAGAGTAACCGACATAGCTTAACGGTTTGCAAAGCTGAAGTGGCAATGGGTAGGGCACATAGTTCGTAAAACTGATAGAAGTTGGGATCCCAAGGTGCTAGAATGGCGACCTCGCCTCGGAAGACGTAGTGTTGGAAGACCCCTCACTAGGTGGACGGACGACATCAGACGAGTCGCAGGGAGCCGCTGGATTCAGGCGGCGCAAGACCGTGGCGTGTGAAAGTCCCTACCAAGAGATCTATGTCCAGCAGTGGACGTCTATCGGTTGATGATGTAGTGCCCGTTAGAATAACAGCCCGTTCCCACTTGCCGGCTGTCGGGCCCGGATTTTAATCGGTTGCAATATTTCAGTGGCAGAACATTTTGGCACAAAATCGGTTTTCGATAAGTGTGAAAAGCTTCATATAAAATACTAGCTTATGCTCGCGACTTCGTCCGCGTGGACTACACAAATTTTGACCCCCTATTTCACTCTATTAGGGGTTGAAATTTCAAAAATCGTAGCGGATGCCTACGTCACAATAGCTACCTGCATGCCAAATTTCAGCCCGATCCGTCCAGTAGTTTGAGCTGTGCGTCGATAGATCAGTCAGTCAGTCAGTCAGTCAGTCACCTTTTTAACCGACTTCAAAAAAAGGAGGAGGTTCTCAATTCGTCGGAATCTTTTTTTTTTTTTTTTTTTTTAATGTATGTTCCCCGATTACTCGAAGACGCCTGGACCGATTTTGAAAATTCTTTTTTGTTTGAAAGGGTATACTTCAAAGTTGGTCCCATTTAAATTTGGTGAAGATCTGATGAACATCTTCGAAGATAGATACTGGAACTCCTCAACGGATAAGAGTAAATTGCTCGCGTACAGAGTAATAGCTTAGTAAACAGTAGATTTTTAACCAGTCATAGCATAATTCCATGGGGCCACTAAAAATTGTGAAATAAAAAATTTTTACAAAAAAAATAAAAACCGACTTCGATACACAAACACTAAAAATTGAAAAATAATTTAATTTATTACCGAATATATTATGTATACAAGAGTTAATATAGTTCGATAATAATATTTTTTGGGGTCGGTGCCAATGAGGTGCCATTGTGGAGTCTCATAAAAATATGAAGTCTAGACGATTCGCGCAGCTAAAGCTAATTGGCACCGGCACCAAAAAGTATTATTATCGAACTATATTAACTCTTGTATACATAATAATATATTCGGTAATAAATTAAATTATTTTTCAATTTTTAGTGTTTGTGTATCGAAGTCGATTTTTATTTTTTTTGTAAAAAAAAATTATATATTTAGATTCTGCCACTGGATTATCCGATTAAAATCCAGACCCGACAGACGACTAATGGAAATAGCGCACTATAGCACACTATGCGTTGCGTGCCGCTGCGTATTTTACACAGAAATCGCTGTCGTCGGCGCCGAACGACGTCGCAACGCGTCGTGTGGCATGCTACGCCATACCATGACGTCAACGGGAAGTATCCTATAGGTTTCTTGGCAGACACAACAGACAGACAGACAACGAAGTGACCCTATAGGTAAGGGTTGCTTTTTTCCTTTTGAGGTACGGAATCCTAAAAATGTAATCTAACCATTCTGTTTTTACTACGGCCCTTACGGCCCTTTCCATCAGATGAACTGAGTTACGAGCTACGACCCTCATTTTCGGAATAAGCCTTTTGTTTCAGCAATCTATTACTTACGAAAATTAAAGAGAAAGGATCCTTTTGTACTTTTGAATGTTATTCAATGTAAAATGGCTCGTGTTTAATTTAGTCTCTATCAGAATTCCCATTAAAATATATTTTCGCAAATTAAATTATGCTTTACTAGCTTATGCTCGCGACTTCGTCCGCGTGGACTACACAAATTTCAAATCTCCTATTTTACCGCCTTAGGGGTTGCATTTTCAAAAATAGCCAAAGTTTTCAAAAAAAATGTTTCGCCATAGTCCACCACCTCACGATGTTTTCCTTCACCGATATTTTAATTTTTATTTGATTATGTACTATACTAGCTTAGGCTCGCGACTTCGTCTGCGTGAACAACACAAATTTCAAACCCCAATTTCGCCCCCTTAGGGGTTTGAATTTTCAAAAATCCTTTCTTAGCGGACGCCTACATCATGATCGGGCTAAAATTTGGCAGGCAGCTGAATGCCAAATTTTAACCCGATCCGTCCAGTACTTTGAGCAGTGCATTGATAGATCAGTCAGTCAGTCAGTCACCTTTTCCTTTTATATATTTAGGTAATGTACCTTTTCTTATTAGGGTAATGTTAAAGAATAATTTAAACCAATAACGCTTCTAATCCCGATTGGCCGGATTTGCATACAATGAATAAATATTTGTTCTAAACATTTTGGCGCTGGTCGAAGTGCTATTGTCGATGTTGCTAAGCTGATATAGTGGAATACAACCTATTTTCAACCTTATTTCTAGGTTACCAGGGTACAAAGTGCATCAGGCACCGTTCGGGTGTATAGAATTATTCTGTTTTGTTTCCAAAGAGTATTTCTGTTTGCTATTGCCGCTTTTCGATACCGCATCTGACGGTAAACATTCGGAAATTGGAGTTTTCAAATGAATTGTACGAAAATTTTATTCATGTTCGTTTGAATGTCTGGTTGCAGGTAAGCAAGCACACAGACATACAGCCATACTCAGAGTCGCTTAATCGTTACTTAAGTTTAGTTAGAACGAGATAGACCTATATCTCTCACATAAAGCTGTCTCGTTTTAACTAAATCTTAAGTAACGATTAGCGACTCTGAGTACGGCTGATAGAGTTGCGATAGCAAATACAGGGTGTAACCGGAACGCTAGCAGAAGCGTAAATCTGATGATTTCATTAATCGCCTTTCATACAAAGTGACGTTAGTTATTAATTTAGTTAAAAATAACGAAAAATCTATTTTTTTTTTAATTACTGAATTTATAGCGGTAGTTTATGGGGCTGGCCCATAAACTACCGCTATACAAAACATCACATCATTTTATTACTACAGTCCAAAACCGTATTAAATTGTCAACCTAGCGATATGGTAATCGAAACATACTTACCAGTCGTAAAATGTAACAATCTAAAAATAACCAAAACTTTTCGCTCACTTGAGAATATTAATACCTATTACAGTTTTTATGCCCCCATTTGCATACTTGATAACTCACTATAATTTATCGGGGCCTGCTTAATTGCCACATCCTTTGAAATTATAACACATTTTGTGTCCGGCCCGCGCCCGCTGAAATACGAATAAATTTAGGTGTTTGCATGTAATTAAACTGTACTGTGCGAATAAAATATGTGTGTTTCATATTTTGTGAAGCTTTTGTGCTGTCGAGTGTTGAGCTGAGGGTGGGGCAGGGGTGGACTAAGTGGGGCGGAGGGGGCAAATCGTGGCAATCGGGTCTAGAGGGCCTCCAAACCTCGAGAAGTCCTTTACTGAAATCCCAAATATGTTCAGTTGATAAAAACAAGTTTGAAGTTGAATGAACACATTAAAATTGAATAGTGAAGTTTTTGTAAATACAGGATCGTTTTTGAATTAAGGAAAGATTGTCGTACTCGTTTCGCTCGCACATATGGGTATTTCATTTTAAAATGTTATATTCAAATTGCATTTTTATTTCCTGTGAGCTTGTATGTATCGTTTCCGTAAAAATCTTTATGGACCCTGCATAAAAATATAACAGAACGGGATCATTATTTGGTCCGTCCCGGGCCACCATTCCAAAGTCTGGGATGGCGTGGCTTCGTTGCTGATGTGAATTGGTGATAAAATGTTATATTTATGTGTGTAGGTCGAAATTCAAACCTCAACGGAGATTGGCCAACTACACCGTACATGATTATCTATCGTGTGTGCGCGCGCAAAGACAGGTGCACTGTTTATTCCCTCTCTCTTAATCTGATGGGACATTTAGGCAGTGGTCCGACCGCCGACGATGAACGAGAAATGAGTAAAACTAGAAACTTAAACGAGTTGGCGATCAGCGGGAAGCGAATGTGTAGTTTCGGTAGTTTTGTCGCCGGGCTATAAGCGAGTATGCAAGTGCGACGAGCGATTACTCGCGCTATTTGCCCGCGGTCGCTCAGTCCTGCAAACCTGGCCCGCGTTACACGTGTTCAAGCGAGCGAGCAACGCTGAATGAATATCGCTGAGCGAGTTTATTTGTGAAAGCTCGTCGCTCAGCGACAAAACTAGTAAAGAGAGTCATCGCTGGCAGTGTGAACAGTCAGAGAGCAACTTTGGATATATGCATCTCTTTTGTTTACACGGAATGTACATTTATTTGTTTCTTGAGAGAGAAATCGCCGATAGTTAGTCGTTTCCTCGCCGGCGGCGGTCGCACCATCTGCCTAAGACCTGGTATCCACCAAAGCGGAGATAGGCAAAGGTGGTGGCACGCGTCGCGGTTGTGACATCTGCGACGTCACAACCGCGACGCGTGCGCGAACTGACTCCTTTGAAAAAGGACCCCGGATGGGTTCGAAACTAGTCGGGCTAACGTCGACTAAACACGTGAGTACAGCCGGGACAGATATTATATATATATATATATACTACCTGAGTGTGTACTACAAAGGATGTGGTACAATATTAAAGGAACGAGTTAATTTTTGACTCACCTAGACATATTCATGGCTATTACCATTTTTATGTCTCATTAGCATACACGGCAGCGCAGTATAATTTATCGAGGGCTGCTTAATTGCCTCGGCGTTTGGAATTATAACACACAGGATTCACGGGACTTCCTCTGCGTATCGTGCTATACAATATCTATTATGGGCAGCAGAGTTTTCGTAAGCCCTTTTATTTACATTTTCAGTGAACTATAACTGAAATGAAGAAATGAACAGACTGACATTAATATCAAAAAATATCTATCTGGAAAACAGACAGTTATTACTTGCCAAGTTTATAAATTAATCATGTAGTCACAGATGCAACTGAATTCAAGACATTATTATTCATTACCGCCATACATTTGTGACAGCTTCTCATAATACCGTAGCGATGCTGTAACTAGGCTGTAACTAATTCAAGTGCCGATAAACAGTCAGTTAGTATTGCCTTTTCTATACCTACCTACAAAACAAACGGTTATTCTTGCCAAGTTAATAAATTAATCAAATTAATCATGTAGTCACAGATGCAACTGAATTCACGACAGTATTATTCACTTCAGGTATACCACCATACATTTGTGACAGCTTATTATATTACCGTTGCGATGCTGTAACTAGGCTGTAACTAATTCAAGTGCCGATCAACAGTCAGTTAGTATTGCCTTTTCTATACCTACCTACAAAACAAACGGTTATTCTTGCCAAGTTAATAAATTAATCAAATTAATCATGTAGTCACAGATGCAACTGAATTCACGACAGTATTATTCACTTCAGGTATTATTACCGCCATACATTTGTGACAGCTTATTATATTACCGTTGCGATTCTGTAACTAGGTTGTAACTAATTCTAGTGCCGGTCAGCGAGCCTAAGATTTATGGCGCGTACTAAATTAGCTCCTTCCATCATTTGATATACTGGCAGCTCACTTGGTCTCGTGACCCGAGAAATATACATTATACAGGCTCCGTGGCAGGAAATATCGTACATCGACCTTTAGAAAGAGATAGCGGTTTCGTAGAATGTTGTCTCTGTCATTGAGACCCAAAAAACGTCACATTGGTATGATGTCAGCAGCCATCATACTGGACCATGTGATGTTCCAGTGTAACTCGTCCGATCCGAGTCCGTGAAAATACGTTCCTTTTGGTTTTGCATGGGAGCTTATGACATATATCGTAAATAATCGCTGGAATTCTCACGGATGACGGATAGAACTCGGATGACCCGAAAATCTCTAGATTAGCTAACTAGCTCCTAGCAACAACATTATGTATGCAGCTATGTGAACATTCAATTGATTGAGTAAAAAATCGTGTTTTTCAAAACAAACCAATAATAAATCTGCCTACACCCATTCATAACGTTGCTTGTCCCGCGTTACCATCAAACGCGTCTTCAAACCGGCCAAGATTTACCGACCTTGCCAAAGGACTTTACTGTAAAAACTCTAGATTAGCTAAGCTCCTAGCAACATAATTATGTATGCAGCAATGTGAACATTCAATTGATTGAGTAAAAAATCGTGTTTTTCGAAACAAACCAATAATAAATCCGCCTACACCCATTCATAACGTTGTTTGTCCCGCGTTACCATCAAACGCGTTTTCAAACCGGTCAAGATTTACCGACCCTGCCAGAGGACTTTACTATAAAAACTCTAGATTAGCTAAGCTCCTAGCAACATAATTATGTATGCAGCTATGTGAACATTCAATTGATTGAGTAAAAAATCGTGTTTTTCAAAACAAACCAATAATAAATCTGCCTACACCCATTCATAACGTTGCTTGTCCCGCGTTACCATCAAACGCGTTTTCAAACCGGCCAAGATTTACCGACGCAGCGATCCTAACTACAGGTCAACGGTGGCGGTGGCGTGGGGGACATTCGCAATTTGCGAACGTTGCCGGTCCATTTCAGATTTTTACACGCCCCGCACCTTAATTACGCAACCCACCAACAACACCTTCACACCACTACTACCAATTTGTTTAACATCCATTGCGTGTTCCCTCAACTGTTTCAAAATACACATTCATTGTAAAAAAGTAATGGATAGTGTTGTATACGATTCGATTCGTGAGGTAATTCCCCCACCAAATAAATGATCACACTGGCCGACGGGCCCAAAACGAATGTCTCGTAAACCTCACGCATTCAATTACTTTTCGCGCGTTTTTCCGATGGGCGTCGGACAGTAGGTTACAGTAAGCAATTTAGGGTATTCGGGGGAAAAGCTCCCAGAGTAAACATCGCCGGGCTTTTACTGTTTCGAACTTTTGGGATAAATTTTGTTGTTTTGCTCTTCATATGTCGGTATGTATATTTTATCAGTGAAGTTCCGAATGAAGAACTCTAATTCTTTATGGCATCCATTCTAATCTCGTAATTGGGTCATCTTCAAAAAAAATAACCTGTTTTGCATTTCGAAATGTCCATTAGAATTATTACAAAATTACGATTTGAATTGTCATTATCATAATATTACCTAGCTTTTACTAATAAAGGTGAAAGATGAAAATAATAAGAGTGGAACTATGACGCCACAAATAGGCTCCACTTTATCATGCAGGTGTGAATTGTGCCTAAGAGTTGCTAGGAGTACAGAAGAGAATGTGGAATTAGGTATGTCGTGCCTTAAAATTGTGCGACCCTGGCTTTTACTCATAAAGGTGAAAGATGAAAATAATAAGGGTAGAGCTATTATGAGAAAAAGGTTGCATATTAGTATGTGGGCGAATGACGCGAGTAATCGCTCGTCGCACATGCACACTTGCTTATATAGCCCGGCGACAAAACTACCGAAACTACACACAGTGTGTAGTTTCGGTAGCGAGTGTGTAACACACTCGCTTCCCGCTGATTGCCAACTCGTTCATAGTTTCTAGTTCTACTCGTTTCTCGTTAATATTCGGCGGTTGGACCATTGCCTTATTTATGTACTTTAGTTTATTTATTTTTCCGCTAACAAATAGGTATTTATATGAGGACAAACATACGGCTCAGTGGCGCGTGCGGTCGTCGTGCAATAATTAAATATTTGTATTATGTTAATTGTAAACACACATTGTTGTAATGGCGAAAAAGTGTTGCGGTCAGTTAAATGTGTTTGACACAAATACGCGTTAATTGGCGAATAATTGTTGCAACGCTACAGTTTATTATACACTAGCTGATGCCTGCAACTTCGTTCGCGTAGACAATATAGATTTTTTTAAATCTCGTGGGAACTTTTTGATTTTCTGGGATAAAATTAGCCTATATGTTAATTCCAGGGAAATATATTTCGACTCGAGTTCGGCTCGAGTTCAATTCTAGTTCGAGCTCGACTCGAGTTCGATTCTAGTTCCACTCGAGTTCGGCTCTAGTTTGGCAGTTCGACGCGTGTTTGACTCGAGTTCGACTCTAGTTCGACTCAAGCTCGACACGAGTTCGACTCTAGTTCGGCTCGAGTTCGACTCTAGTTCGACTCGAGTTCGATGCGAGTTTGACTCGAGTTCGGCTCTGGTTCAGCTCGAGTTCGACTTGAGTTCGACTTGAGTTCGACTCTAGTTCGACTCTTCAAAGGTTGTACATGTACTGTTCCGTATACTCATAGGTACAGCCTGATTCTGTTAGTTGAAGTCTACCTGCATTGCGAACGGGAGATGGTACTTGTGATATTGTTACACTTCAGGCTGGATGTGAGCGCTTCGCTGGAGAAAGCAAATTAAAAGTTATCAGCCGCCGGTGCCAACATAATGAGCTATTTCATATCATAAGGGGGGATGTTTTTCGAGTACATTTCTCTTGACATTGATCTCTCTATTCATTTAAGGGATGATTGAAAAATCTACAGATCACTACCCCTATTATAAATGTAAAAGTGTGTCTGTTTGTTGGTTTGTCCTTCAATCACGTCGCAACGGAGCAACGGATCAAAGTGATTTTTTGCATGGGTATAGTTTAAGACCTGGAGAGGGATATAGGCTACTTTTTACTCCGGAAAATTTAAGTTCCCACGGGATTTTTAAAACCAATATCTATGTAAGTATGATGTAATATTATCATGTATCTGCCTTTAAACTAATAACCTTCGAAAGTAGCATAAAGGAGTCAACATAAAAATTCTACCTACCCACGTAACGAACTCAACAAAACCCCCAAAATAGAAGCGGCGACCTAAAAAGAACAAAACTATTCTCACGTACGTACGGCTAGGTATACCTAACACGCGAATCGTAATTCTCAACAAACATTCGCTAACAAAAGCGCACGACGGAACACATAAACCTGCCTAGCTGATGTTCCGTTTTGCCATTCCGCCGCGGTACCCGAATAAATGAATAAACGTATCTTTTCAAATGGAAAAGCATACCGAAAAAAGCTACGGCGAAAAAATATTATATGAGCGCTGAAGCGGTTTTTTATAGCCACAGTTATAGGCTTCCGCGCTAATCTCTTAACTCTTAGCGTGGAAACAATAAAACGTCGCCGGCCGGCTTTATATCGCGCGACTGTAGTGGCTTTTCTGTTATACGACGCTTAGGTTATAGTGGGAGTGACTTAGCAACGACTCATCAGAGCTAATGATATACATAAACTCTGTATAATACATAGAGATGTCGTTCGCCACAGTTATAGGCTTCCGCGCTAATCTCGACGCTGCCGGCTGACTTTAAATCGCGCGTCTGTAGTGGCTTTTCTGTTACATGACACTTGGCTTGGCACTTGATGGACATATGCTACCAGAAAATCGAGGAGTTTCTACAAATTCATGATCTAGCATTCCTGTGAAAAAATGTTTTAGTATAAGAAATGACCAAGTGCGAAAATTTCAACTTTCTACCTTTTACGGTTCATGAGTTACAGCCGGCTGACAAAAAAACGGACTGAACACGGAGTCTTAGTAATAGGAATCAACTGAAATTCCGTAGAAGTCGTTACGTAGCAGGAAGGCTACGAAGCCCTTTGGTCGAATTTCGCACACATGGAAAAATGTCGGTAGGTATAAGGCAGTGGCCCGACCGCCGACGATGAACGAGAAACGAGTAGAACTAGAAACCTAAACGAGTTGGCGATTAGCGGGAAGCGAGTGTGTAGTTTCGATAGTATTGTCGCCTGGCTATAAGCGTGTGTGCAAGTGCGACGATCGGTTTACTCGCGCTATTCGCCCGCGGTCGCTCAGCAGCGCTGTGCAAACCTGCACGCGCGTTATACGTGTTCAAGCGAGCGAGCATCGCTGAGCGAGTTTATTTTTGAAAGCTCGTCGCTCAGCGACAAAAATAGTACAGTGACTCGTCGCCGGTAGTGTGGACAGTCAGAGAGCAACTTTTGATATATGCATCTCTTTCGTTTAAACGGAATGTACATTTATTGTGCGTTTCTTGAGAGAGAAAATCGCTGATAGTTAGTCGTTTTCCCGCCACGGCGGTCGGACCACTGCCTAATGTTTGGGCCATCCCCGGCGCGACAGTTTTACATATGTACGGTTTATTTTTGCAGCTGTTTATCTTCACTGAAGTCTTTATTAAAACTTTCCAGAATAATTTACATAAAATATACCTACTATGTGTTGTAATTTCTATGTTTAAAATATGTAAAGGGAGAAACTTTTTTTTTTAAATAGAGATAGCGAGCAAACGAGCAGGCGGGTCACCTGATGTTAAGTGATCACCGCCGCCCATGAACATTTGCAGCACCAGAGGAACCGCCGTTGCGTTGCCGGCCTTTTAGGAATTTGTTGGTCCGCCCCTTGAATAACCCCATGTTGTAATCTAGTGTGGCTAATTTTGTTGTACATCATCATGATCAACATATCGCCGGCTCACTACAGAGCTACAGAGCACTAAAAAGCTGTGATAGCCCAGTGGTTAGGACGTCCGCCTTCTAATCGGAGGTCGGGGGTTCGATTCCGGGCACGCACTTCTAACTATATATATATATATATATATAAAGGAAAAGGTGGCTGACTGACTGACTGATCTATCAACGCACAGCTCAAACCACTGGACGGATCGGGCTGAAATTTGGCATGCAGATAGCTATTATGACGTCGGTATCCGCTAAGAAAGGATTTTTAAAAATTCAATTCTGAGGGTGTAAAATAGGGGTTCGAAATTTGTGTAGTCCACGCGGACGAAGTCGCGGGAATAAGCTTGTGACTGTATAAATCTCTACTTGTAGTGTTAACACCACCGAATGGCCAATATCAAAAGTCCTTGCATTTTTACCCGAGCGCTCTCCTCCGCTACTTAATTCCGAACCGAAATCCTGCTACATAATTCAGATACGGCACCGCAAAGGAAATTGTATCCGCAAACTCGCTCCTTATCGCACAAAAGTAAATAAAACTCCGCTGAAAAAGAAGAAAAAAGTTTAAAGTACTAAGCTTTCTTTAATGCTTTAGTGCTTTATTCTTATTTTGGACTTGATATCTTTATTATTTGACTAGCTGATGCCCGCAACTTCGTCCGCGTGGATTTAGGTTTTTAAAAATCCCGTGGGAATTCTTTGATTTTCCGGGATAAAAAGTAGCTATGTCCTTCCCCGGGATGCAAGCTATCTCTGTTCCAAATTTTCGTCAAAATCGGTTGAAGAGATGGGTCGTGTAAGGTACAAAATTAGCTTTTCTAGAAGTTAATGTTGGATGAAACTCTCTTTCACATAAAATCATTGATTTTACCGTTAAATGATTAAATTTGCATGCATAATTTCTATAATTGCTATTAAATCACCCTCCACAAGGTATTATTTTCAACAACATTAATGCTTTTATTAAAGCTGAAAAAGTTTTATTGACTCATGGTGAACTACAGTGTTGAACGTTTTTATAACCAACAGTTATTATAAACCGATTAAGTCGAAATATTATGAGTAAAATTCAATCATGAATATGAAATGGGCTAAAGTTGGTGGTCTACCAATAATTTATTTTTCGATTGAAAATTCTGAAGATACGCTTTCCCGTTTATAATATTAGCATGGATTGGTTTTAGAGCTGAATAATTAAATGTATCTCACACTGAAATCCACAGTCAAGATAGGGGCTTCTTTAGAGGTCGATTCAAACGACATGTGTCATTATATTCAACCATTAAATCATCATCATCATCAACGAATAGACGTCCACTGCTGGACATAGGTCTCTTGTAGGGACTTTCACACGCCACGGTCTTGCGCCGCCTGAATCCAGCGGCTCCCTGCGACTCGTCTGATGTCGTCCGTCTCTCTATAGTAGGGGGTCTTCCAACGCTGCGCCTTCCGGTGCGAGGTCGCCATTCCAGCACCTTGAGACCCCAACGTCTATCGGTTGTATCTTTGTGATTATAGTCCTGTAAATATCCTGCAAGTTGGCCACCCTACAGTAGACGTATTGCCGTCTTCATTCGCGTAGGTACCAAATGACCGGCGGCAACCTCTCACGTTCTAATAGCTTATATGGGCGCGGTCGTAGATCGACGAGGCGATCTCAAGCCGGGATCGATCATGCCTCAACAGGCAATTCAGCCGCACAAGGTGTACATTTGCACACGTGAAAAGTTTAATAAACTAAATCCCAAGCACAACAAGAGTGACAACGCTTTCTTGGGAATTTATTACAAACAAAAGCCACGAAAATGATGTTTCGTATTAATGTTATTTATTGTACACGGACGTCCAAAGTCGCAAAAGAGATATATGCTGCAGTAATTGTTCTTAGATTGTAGATTAATTAAACGCGTTGTTATGTAGAGTGGAGCACCCTCTAGCACAATTGATCGACGATCTAAAAAGGATAGTGTAATGTGTATTGATGATAATGAGTGAGAGTTGGGTGTGATGGCGCTCATTAGCCATGGCGACCAAGTGTGGGTTGACAGACTTCAACAACCGTCGGCCCAGCTGGCGCTATTGAGCACAACCAACCGCTCGGTGGGAGATCTCCCTTTGAGACGGTCGAGCCTGCACACCGCTCCCGTACAACCTTTATAATATTATTAGTGTGATGTGATTATTCTTCGCCCATTCATAAGTCCACCGAGCGAAGGCGCCTTCCGGCGGGTTGAGCTACTTGTTACTTTAAGACAGTGGTTGTATGAATATTCTAGCAATGGCTGGAGAGCTTTTAAGCCTTTTATGTCGGTCTTTTGGGTTATGAAGTGGTTTGCTTTTCGCACTTTCGCTCTATGGCGACTTGGGCGATATTTTTTTGAAGAGGAAAAATTAGCCGGAAGTGTTTGGTAAAGCGGAAATAAACATTTATTTTTAACTGAAATACTTCACCATGGCTTATTACTTACTAGATGATTCCCGCGACTTCGTCCGCATGCATTAACATTCTTTTAAAATCTCGCGGGATAATAAGTAGCTTATGTCACTCTCCAGGTTAAAAAATCACCTCGCTCCGTTGCGACGTGATTGAAGGACAAACAAACACACTTTCGCATTTACTTATAATAATTATTCCCGCGACTTCATCCGCGTGGACTACATTCAAACCCCTATTTCACCCCTTTACGGGTTAAATTTACAAAAATCCTTTCTTAGCAGATGTCTACGTCATAACGGCAATCTGCATGCCAAATTTCAGCCCGATCCGTCCAGTAGCTTGAGATGTGCGTTGATAGATCAGTCAGTCAGTCAGTCAGTCAGTTTTTCCTTTTATTATATAATACTAGATGATGCCCACGACTTCGTCCGCGAGGATTTAGGTTTTTTTTAAATCTCGTAGGAACTTTTTGATTTTCCGAGATAAAAAGTAGCCTACGTCCCTCTAAGCTAACTCTGTACCAAATTTCATCAAAATCGCTTTAACTGTTAGGCCGTGAAAAGATAGACAGACAGACAGACACACTTTCGCATTTATATTATAAGTATGGATAATAGATTTTTTTTGACGGTTTATGTTACAGTCCATTCCAGTTAATGTCTTTATTCAAGCATAACTGTAAAAGAATTTCACCGTCTGGAAACTTGGAAAAGTATACGGCTTAAAAGTGCATAAAAGTCGATATCTCCAGCTGGCCGCATTAAAGAGAATATAAGAAAGAATGACCATTGGGTGTTTCTAAACGGTTTAGACTGGTATATGTTACGGGAATTTTGTATACTTTGGGAGTTCTATGAAGTGCCCAGTGAACTCAAACTGATTTGGTTTTGGGTGGGAAAGAGATTTGGTTACCTAAATGACTTTAATAGGTTTCACATTCCCGTATGTTATTTTCCTCTGGTAACGAACCTAATAGAAATTTCATTTGAGAATAAATTTTAACAATAATATGACTATTCTTATGCGGTGGTATTTTGAGAATCTGCTCATTCATTTTGCATCATTATGCATTGCATGCATTATCTGGAAGGTTTTGGAAGGAATTGCTTTACTATACCTACAGTATAAACTAAGTACAACGAGTCGGTCGCGTCTTAACCTATGTAGGTTTGACTGAAAAATAGAGTATCTTAATCGGTTTGTCAGTCCCTTTTGGTCATTGACTTATATATTACTTCGTATGGAAAGGGCTATTGAACAAACAAAATGGCACCGACTCAGTGGTGCTTTAGCACCAATGCAATCTCAGTGACGTCTGGATTTCAAACGGGTCGTTCATTAGTATCTAAGAGGTGGCGCTGATTTTATTTGGTTCCAAAACCGTGAAAAATTTTGTTCGCTTGGGCATATCTTGTCATTTATACAGATGTTTTGGTGTACTGTTTTAGGTTTTATATGTAATTCCTTATTATTTACTTGGTCGGTAACATAATAGACATTTGGGGATAGCAGTTGTTCGCAATATAACAAGAAATATAATTCACGTCGCGCCCGCCCTCAAGGACTCTTTCGTTCGCAGCTGCTTGTGAGACGTTTTCTCTTTCGGAGCCGCTAAAAAGCGCATAAACCCGTACAGACGATTGTCAACACAGTCTTCAAGGTGTAAGCGATAAGCAATTTCATCATCATCATGATCAACCCATCGCCGGCTCACTGCAGAGCACAGGTCTCCTCTCAGAACGAGAAGGGATTTGGTCATGATAGTCTACCACGCTGGCCAATTGCGGATTGGCAGACTTGACACACCTTTGAGAATAATATTATGGGGAACTCTAAAGGTTTCCTCCCGATGTTTTCCTTCACCGTTAAAGCAAGACATATTTAATTTGCTTAAAATGCACGTAACTCCGAAAAGTTAGAGGTGCTTGCCCGGGATCGAACCCCCGACCTCCGATTAGGAGGTGGACGTCTTGACCATGGCTATCACAGCTTCATACATAAGCGATTTACTACAGAGAAAAAACCACTATAGCTGCCTATAAGGGTCAAAAAATTACGAGGTAAAGTGTTAGACACACCTTTTCCCATCCCACGCTACGTATTCGCGCATATTCACAATTTCATAATATATGTCGGCGCGAAGGGGTTAATAGTTAATCGTAGTCAATCAAAAGTTAAATATTACCTTGTTAACCAAGCACTAAAATAGCCTCAGAGTTTGTAAAGTTGATTAATCATAGTGAACGATTGAAAGTGATGACGAATTGTTATTGTAAGCGAGTGATTACGCATGTTTTGGTATAAATACAGGCGGGCGACGTCTCAGGATTCATTATTACTTGAGACGTCATGCTGCTCGAACCTCTCGAGATTTGCAATGAAAGTAAAGTTCAAATGAGTATTGTGGTTTCATTCATAATGGATGAAGATATTGAACACAGTTCTGAAGTTTTTAAAAATGACTCTGAAACTCTTCAGCCGTCATATACATTTTTAATAGACTTCATCAATGTGGACTTAGGTTTTTAAAGATCCCGAGAAATTCCTCCTCAATCCCTTTTTCTATACTTTTATACTGACATTATAAAGACGTAATGTCGTTAAGTTTGTTTGTAGGGGGTAATCTTTGGAACTACTGAACCGATTTTAAAAATTCTTTCACTTCATTAAATATTACAGTACGTGGCAGAAAATATTGTGCATCGACCTTTAGAAAGAGATAGCGGTTTTGTAGAGCGTTGTCTCTGTCGTTGAGATGAGGTATGAATTACAGAAACGACGCTCTTGTAGAGCGTCGTTTAGCTTAGCCGAAATCTTGTTCTAAAGGTCGATGTACAATATTTCTTGCAGAGACTTCCGCTCTAGCTTATGCTTGTACCACAAGCCAAAGTCGAGGACAGTACTGAGAGCTCTCCACACTATACTAGTGTATCGCAGATACCGTAGTTTGCCAGATTTACGAGCCGGTTCGATGCTCGGGGGTGCCGACTTAATGTAGACGAACGTTCATACTGTTGCCTTATGGGTTGCTCTCTGTGATTTTGACGATCTCGTAAAGTGAAGCTGCCATTATTGTTTTACAAAGTACCTACTCTCAAACAAATGCTAGGATATTTTCAATGTATGGTTTTTGAGAAATGAAAGACCTTAGAGGTAGATAAGAATTAAAAAACTGACCAAGTGCGAGTCGGACTCGCGCACAAAGGGTTTCGTACCATCTTCTGTCTTCTATCTAAATATATAAAAGGAAATGGTGACTGACTGACTGATCTACCAACGCACAGCTCAAACTACTGGACGGATCGGGCTGAAATTTGGGATGCAGATAGCTATTATGACGTAGGCATCCGCTAAGAAAGGATTTTTGAAAATTCAACCGCTAAGGGGGTGAAATAGGGGTTTGAAATTTAGCATAAGCTAGTTATCTATAAAAAAACGAGCAAAAAATCACGTTTGTTGTATGAGAGCCCTTAACAATTCTGTTTTTTAGTTTTTTGTTATTATAACGGCAACAGAAATACATCATTTGTCTTCATCGTCTAACTATCACGGTTCATCAGATACAGCCTGGTGACAGACAGACAGAAGACGGACGGACAGCTGAATCTTACCTACTACTCTCCCTTTGTGTACGGAACCCTAAAAAGCTACACTGATAGACCTGTTAAAATATGAAAAAGAGAATATTTTAATTGTGTTTTTACTTAGTAGGAAAAAATGAAAATACTTATTGCACAAATTTAATAGCAGACAATGGGGCAATGGGGACTAAACTAAATTAACAGGTCTAACTCTAGTGTCAGTCTTTTCCGCAAGCATCATTATGAAAGGGATAGCACTAAGTAGATTTTGACCTGTTAATTTAGTTTAGAGATTGTGTACAAGAGAATCAGCCCCATTTCATATTTAGAACTTTCCAAAATCATATTTCAAAAAATTCTTTAAAATATTCCGGAAAAATTGTTAACTAAATCTCACTAAGTCTCGCACTCGACTATTGGACTAACTTAAAACATGTTTTTCACCTAAGTAGGAAAAAAGGAAAATATAATTAATTATTTATTAATCACAGACATGCCTCTTTGCCAAAATAATCCTTCAAAAATGTAGATACGAATATTGTTTGAAATGTTTCGACTACCGCGTTGAATAAACGAGCTCTGCCAGTACAGTGCCATTTAAAATTCTCCGAACTCACTCGTTGTTCTGTTCGGAAGCTTTTCATCTTGAAATTAATTGCGAGTTTCGATTGCCAGTAGGGCTACCAGGCGACTGAAAATATACTTGCCATCAAAATTTCGCAAAACCTTTTAGTATGGAAGTGTTTCGATTTTTTTGGTGCGAAGTAAGTATAATAATATAACTAGCTGATGCCCGCGACTTCGTCAGCGTGGATTTAGGTTTTTAACAACTCCCTGGGAACTCTTTGGCTTTCCGGGATAAAAAGTAGCCTATGTCACTCTCCAGGTCTTTGACTATACCTACCCATGCAAATAATCACGTCAATCCGTTGCTCCGTTGTGACGTGATTGAAGGACAAACCAACAAACAAACATAGTTTGGCATTTATAATAAGGGTACTGATATCTCCACCTTTTGTGGTATGTTGAGAAATTTGATCGAATTGGCTTTTTTAAGTATTAGTCCCCTAAGTAAGCCCTGGTAAGCCATAGATGATAATAATTTTTCTAGTGTAGATAAATTGATATTGCCTAGTAAATCAATAAAATCAATAAATAATTTTTACTTCAAAAATTGGTTCTGGCAACCCTAATTAAGAGTGAAAACTACAGGCCATTTATTATTTATGATGCACCCACTGTAGGTCTCTTGTGAGCATTTCTTCTCTTCTCGAGATATTCTGAGTGAGAAATTATTTGAACTTATGACGAGTTTGTGTGTAGGTAGTAGGTAGGTAGTAGGTACACACCAGGAAACTTTTTGTGTTTAAACTTTTGGACACTTGATTTAGGTACTTATTTTTTTTAAATCTAACAGACAATCTAAAGATAAGTGACATAGTAGCAACCTTCTTTATCTTATACCTACTACCTACACACGCACACTCACCCGAACACGCGCACGCAAACACGCACACACACACACACACACACACACACAAACCTTTTTTAATTGTGACTTTAATAATATAGTGCAAACATGAATAGAATAGAATAGAATAGAATGTTTTTTTATTCATGTAAACTTTTTAAAAGTTTTAATTTACCACTGTTACATGTTAAATTTTACATCTCACTAACCTGCAGATTTCCTTTCTTTTGTATAAAATGAGCTATTAATTTAAGGCGAGTGCTGTCGCCTAAAACAAAGGTGTATACCTAGCTTGTTTAAGCTGTGATAGCCTAGTGGTTAGGACGTCCGCCTTCTAATCAGAGGTCAGGGGTTCGATCCCGGGCACGCACCTCTAACTTTTCGGAGTTATGTGCGTTTTTAAGTCATTAAAATATATTATCACTTGCTTTAACGGTGAAGGAAAACATCGTGAGAAAACCTGCATGCCTGGGAGTTCTCCATAATGTTCTTAAAGGTGTGTGAAGTCTGCCAATCCGCACTTGGCCAGCGTGGTAGACTATGGCCAAAACCCTTCTCACTCTGAGAGGAGACCCGTCCTCAGTAGTGGGCCGGTAATGGGTTGACCATGGTGATTTAATAATAATAATTTATTGAATAGAGAACTATCTCAGGTTAGGTGCAATATTAGCGATCACTTACCATACAATGAAATCTGTGTTTGGAAGCATGCCAAGAGCATTTTATAAAATAAATAATTTTATTCTCTTTCCACGACGGTCTGCCATTTACATGCAAAGGAGCGGTTATGTAAGTTGAGATTCAGTTCTTTTGTAAACCGCATAAAGGCGAATGCATTTTTACATGCATAATAGAAATGTTCAAAATGTAGGTTTAACTGTGATTTAACTTAATTGTATGATTTTAATCAATGAAATTAATTTAGTTTTTTTCGTGACAACGTTCACGTAAAATCTTATACTAAGCGTACAGATCTATTCGACTCTTCGATCGATCTTTCGACTCTCGAACTAGCCAAACGTTGCTAGAATTCAAGAGTCGAAACACAATGCCGTCAAAGTAAAATGGACCTAAAGTGCCTTGAATTGAAGTCAAAAATTCAATGCCACTGATTTTAATTTCGCAACGTTTCCACTTGGAGCGCTAGCTGTAGATGTGAAGACAAACTTGAGCTTTAAAACAAGGCAGTTAAGAGTTTCTACACTCGAATACTATCAACGTTGGTGAGACATAAAATCTCGTAGTAAGCGACAAGCGTACTGTACCCGTAGTACAAGATTTTACGTCTCACCAAACCAAACCAAATTCGAGAGTCGAAATACTTCCGCATTACAGTAAACTGGATCTTAAATGCCTTGTTTTAAAGCTCAAGTTTGTCTACACTTCTACAGCCAGCGCTCCAAGCGGAAACATTGCGAAATTAAAATCAGTGGCATTGAATATTTGACTTCAATTCAAGGCTGTTTAGGTCCATTTTACTGTAACGCGGAAGTATTTCGACTCTCGAATTTGGTTTGGTTTGGTGAGACGTAAAATCTTGTACTACGGGTACTAAGCCGTATTTGAATATAGTATACGGGTTAATTTCGTTTGTGTCATATGAGTATGGTTTCCTTACTTCAGTGGCCGTTTACCTTCTTATTTGAATTTGCTAGCTGAACTGTGAGCTGTAGCTGAACGGGTAAAGGAGGTGGACTGAAAACCGAAAGGTCGACGGTTCAAACCCTGCCCGTTGCACTATCGTCGTACCTACCCCCTGGAGAGAAAAGGGGAATATTGGTCATTTAACATTGCTAATATTCTGTAAAAAAAAAAAAAAAATTATTTATTTTTATTATTCATGTACCAAAAATTGTAGTTACAAAGTAATAATACATTAAGTTACATTGGAAATGCTTATCTCTAAACAGAGATTTCTTCCAGCTTCAGTTGTGAGTAAGGCGTATCAAGAAGTGGAATAGGTCTACGGTACTAGAATCTAATAAACTGCATAAATATCTTATAATAAATACCCAAATCAACTTATATACAATAATAATACTTATCATAAATAATTAATACATAATATATGAAAAATATAAATACATATAATATATAAAATACTCTATATTAATGATAGGTAATACTGCTTCACTCTGTATTTGAATGAGTGTACTGAGTGGCAGTTCTCTCTGACATTTTCAGGAAGTGAGTTCTAAAGTTGGGTAGCTAGTACGGTGAAAGATTTGTTATAGAAGACTGTGTTACAACGGGGAGTGACGAGAGGATTTTTTGAGACACACGACCGCATAGGTATAGTAGGAGGGCGGGATAGTTGAAATCGCTCTCGTAGATAACCATGGGAAGAGGTTAAGAACATTGTAGAGAGCAGTCAGAATATGCAAATTGCGGCGAAAGCCGAATATGCTTGTATATTATTGTGAATATGTTTGTGTCCGCATGCATGTGGGTATGGTTTCCATACTTCAGTGGCCGTTTAGCTTTACATTAGAATTTGCCGTACATACATAATGCTTGTGTATAAGGATATTAGCTACAGAGTTACCGTATTACCAGCAGGCATGCAACGCTGCAACGCCCGCATGCAAGCTGACTGGCTATCAGAGATCGAGGAGCTAAATGTTCGCTGTTTAATCCTATATTAATACTGTAGTGCATAATCACTTCTTCGTTATAGTAAACTAGATGATGCCTGCGACTTCATCCGCGTGGAATTATTTTCCGGGAAGTATAAGCCTATGTCCTTCCCCGGGATGTAAGATAATTCTGTACCAAATTTCATCAAAATCGGTTGAACTGTTGGACCGTAAAAAGCTAGCAGACAGACAGACAGACAAACATACAGACACACCTTCGCATTTATAATATAAGTATGGAATATAGTTATAATAGCGCCACACTATGTTAAAGTTTAAAAAAGGAGAAAATTGAAATTGAAAAATCAACGGGCAACAGTCGTACTCAGAGTCGCTTAATCGTTACTTAAGTTTAGTTAAAACTAAACAGAGCTATATCTCTCACATAAATCTGTCTCGTTTTAACTCAATCTTAAGTAACGATTAGCGAGTCTGAGTACGGTGGTTGGTAACTTGAAATCTTGCATCCAGGTTCTGCCTTAACATTAATGCCATCGTTTTAGTCAAAAAGCGGCTTACCTCAAAAAGTATAGTAGTACGGGACAGGTCAAGATGGCAATCATGGTATAAGGCGGGGGGACGCCTTGCACACCCGCACATCACCCGCGCTCGCCCGCACCGGGTTAGCCATTGCCATTTGATTCTGCCGCGTACTAATAGGTATAAAACATGACTGACGTTACAGTTTTACTTACTTTCATAAAATACTGAAAATATAAACATCATTTGCTTCAATTATAATAATTAAAGCTTAAGGATGTTGAACAAGAATAGTCATATTAAACATTATTAGCCACATTATCAGTCACACACACCGACGGAAGGAAATGTAAAAATGTAAAATGCACGAGTAATAATCTAATACTCGGGAACGTAACAATGTTTGGCTTTAATCCAAACCGCTGCTACGGGCTTAGTACGAGGTTTTACACCTCACCGACGATGATAGAATTCGAGCGTCGAAACTCGAAACACTTCAGCATTAAAGTAAAAAATACCTTCACGAGAAGTTGAACTTAAAAATTACACATTTTTTCAGAAATCAGGCAAACCATGGAAGCAGATATTAATTTCTAAATTTTATTGTGTTGTATCAGTTTTATTCAAATGAGAGCTAAACTACGTTCGTTTAGAGCGCGTTACGAAACTCTTCTCTTTTAAAGCTTATTAAGTTTGTCCACACAACTTCAGCATCACCACCTGGGCGTCTGGTGCACTTCGATCGTCCGTTGTGCCAGATCTTTCTTTCCACGCACATGTAAACTATAGAATCAACTCTCGTCGGCGGTGTTCCCATTAGATTACAACATGGGGTTATTCAAGCGGCGGACCAATAAATTCCTGTAAGGCAGGCAACGCATCGTTAGTTCATCTGGTGCTGCAAATGTTCAATGGTCCTGCTCGTTGGCTCGCTATCTATACTTAAAAAAAACAAAAAAAAAAACCAGTCAGCGTTTCAAGCAGAAAAGTTATGAATTCTTTTTTGAATCGAGGAAGTTTAGTTTCATCATTTCACTTTAGCTACGTTATTGTGTTTTGACATTCGAATTCTTTCAACGTCGACGAGATGTAAAACCCCATACTAAGCCCACTGTTCACCACATATCACTCGCTCCCGTGTTCGTTTTCTCGCCAGTCGCTGCACTGCCATACAGCAGTGAAATTTTGCTATTTTTCAAATTTTTCGCCGAATATTCCGCTGGAGAGGAAAATCTGTTGTTTCATGCTTTCAACATTGTAATTTTTTACTTGATTTACAGCTAACAGTTTTATTTATTAACTAGTTTTTGTCCGCGACTTCGGACGCACGTTATAATAGCCAATAGTATCTAATAAGTACTTGGGGGTATTGTAGCCATCTACCAGTGAAAGAATTTTTGGAATTGGATAAGTTACAAACTTTATTACCTCTTTATAATATTACTAGCTTATGCCCGCGACCTCGTCCGCGTGGACTACACAAATTTCAAACCCCTATTTTACCCTCTTAGGGGTTGAATTTTCAAAAATCCTTTCTTAGCGGATGTCTACCTCATAATAGCTATCTGCATACCAAATTTCAGACCGATCCGTCCAGTATTTTGAGCTGTGCGTTGATAGATCAGTCAGTCAGTCAGTCACCTTTTCCTTTTATATATTTAGACTAGCTTATGCCCGCAACTTCATCCGCGTGGACTACACAAATTTCAAACCCCTATTTTACCCTCTTAGAGGTTGAATTTTTAAAAATCCTTTCTTAGCGGATGCCTACGTCATAATAGCTATTTGCATACCAAATTTCAGCCCGATCCGTCCAGTATTTTGAGCTGTACGTTGATAGATCAGTCAGTCAGTCAGTCACCTTTTCTTTTTATATATTTAGATTAGTGTAGACTAGATGATAAATACAACTTTTTGATTTTCCGCCTGTAGAGTATTTACAGCTCGGGCGGCGTAAAATATACCTTTTCGTAGGTATCATAAAGTAGGTAGAGAGATTTATATGACGGTTAAGTTCAGGTGGATAGCGTGCTCCTCTAAAAGCTAACTTCCTACTATACCTACCTAATATTATGCTGAAAATGTTTAAAGTTTTCGTTTTACGAAGAAGCCTGCTGTAGGCAATTTTTTTTATTTATTTATAGACTAGCGCTTGGCTGCAGTCAGACCTGGTGGCAAGTGATGATGCAGCCTAAGATGGAGCGCGCTTGCCTAGAAGATAGATGCCTATTCACACTTGACTAGAAGGTACCCATATTATAATTGGAGGGGAAAACTGATGCTGGAAGGGTGTTCCAAATCTTAGCGGTTTGAATTTGAAATGAGGAATCAAATCGCTTTGAAAGTCCCATCGGCGGTGTTCCCACTAGATTATAACATGGGGTTATTCAAGGGGCGGACCAACAAATTCCTAAAAAGCCGGCAACGCATCGGCGGCTCCTCTGGTGCTGCAAATGTTCATGGGCGGTGGTAATCACTTAACATCAGGTGACCCGCCTGCTCGTTTGCTCGCTATAACTATTAAAAAAAAAAAATAAGTACCCGTGAAATTTCGACGCGACGAATTGCCACGCGAATTAGCAATTTGTGGGTATATAAGCATAGAAAGAAAGAAAGAAAGAAAAGACGTTTATTTATACAAATTATGCCACACATCACAACTTAAAGCTAAGAGCTGGTTATTCCGGCGCTTCTTCCACCTGAGAACAAGCAAAAGAAGCGCCGGAACAAACTGTCATATTGTGTGGCACAACCCGAAAAAAGGGTCCCAGCTCAGCATTATGCTGTATGCCTTGTTGCACAAGGACATACAGCGCTGATTTTCAGCTGGTTGGTTTTCAGCATACTTACTCTTGAGGTTGAATTATCTGTGACAACAAAGTCTCAAGGCTCTCAAAGTGGTATTTCACAAGTAAAAACAAAATCCAAAGCCGAAAATTTCACCAAAAGATTCTGTAAGCGCTTACACAAGCCTAAACCGAATTTAAAGAACTGAATAAAATTACCATGCAAAAGAAACTTTTCTACCGACTTGAAAATTGAAATTCAATTTAAAAATTCCAAGTAAACGTCAAGTGGCACATCACATAGCACTTTCCAAATCCATCTCAAAGAAAGCTCCCATTCTGCAATTCGGCTGTGATCACTGATATTCGATATACTAGATGCATAGAGCCTCGATAGCTCAACGGTTAAATGAGCGGACTGAAATCCGAAAGGTCGCCATTTCAAACCCCACCCGTTGCACTATTGTCGTACCTACTTCTAGCACAAGCTTAACGCTTAGTTAGAGGGGAAAGAGCAATATTATTCAGCATGAAAAACTTGGCTGATATCCTTAAAAAAAAATAGACTCGCGAGAAAAGGTAGCTCTAAAATACGCTCAATTTAGACGCTTCATGACTCATCATCATCATCATTATCAACCGATAGACTACCACAGCTGGACATACGAGTAGGTCTTTTGTAGGGATTTCCGTGGTTTTACGCAGCCTTAATCCATCGTCTTCCTTTGACGACCTCTCTGGCGCAGTGGAGAGAGGTCGTCTGGCGCAGTTGTAATTCTTATTAGTGGGAGGTTCCGGGTTCGATTCCCGGCAGGGGTTTGGAAATTTGTAATTTCTAAATTTCTGGTTTGGTTTGGTGGGAGGCTTCAGCCGTGGCTAGTTACCACTCTACCGGCAGCCGTGTCGCCAAGCGATTTAGCGTTCCGGTACGATACCGTGTAGAAACCAAAGGGGTCAATGTTTAATTAAAAAAATCCATTCAGGTTAGCCCGCTTCCATCTTAGACTGCATCACCACTTACCACCAGGTGAGGTTGCAGTCAAGGGCTAACTTGTATCTCAATTTTTTTTTAACTCGTTTGATGTCGTCTGTAAGGGCGGTCTTCATAATTTTTGAGGAACGCAACGGGCGCAGTCTCCGTGATTGGTTGGCTGTCATTACACGTCATACTCTGCCTTCCGCATTGGTTTAACCAGGGTCTTCATATGATCCCAATTTAACTTCCAGGCAGGATCAGCCAGCATCTATTGGTAGATACTTAACGTCACAACACAACACTGATCATGTAAATCTATAAAAAAAATTTTTTATTCAAATAAACTTTTACAAGTACTTTCGAATAGTCGGATGCTTCTACCACATACATACTATTATGAATGCTACAGTGTTTCTGGGTGTCTGCTAGCTTTTCTCGGCCCATCTGTTAAACCATTTTGACTCAATTTGGTACAGAGACAGCTTGCATTGCAGGAAAAGGCATTGGCATCTTATGGTCCCGGAAAATCAAAGAATTCCCACAGGATTTTAAAAAAGCTCAAACCACGTTGATGAAGTCGCGGGCAACATCTAGAAAAGAAATAATAATCTGTGTATCTATGGTTAGGTATATCAATGGCGAGTGCAATTCCCCGCGGCGCATTCCGAGCGCGTACCGAACAAATCCGATAACGCGTCACGCCGAAACTTGCAGACTCGATTTCAGGCGAACACGATTACCGCGCGGAACAAGGGCGGAATTGAGAACTACCTGGAATAAAGTCGGTCCCACTGACAAGTTTAAAAGAATTCAAAAATACCTTTTTAGGGTTCCGTACCGGAAGGGTCCATCCGTCTGTCTGTCAGTGGGCTGTATCTCATGATACGTATACATACATTTATACGTATGGCTAAGGTTTGGAATACTCTTCCGCGATATGTGTTTCCTACCAATTACAACCCGGGTATCTTTAAAACAAGAGTGAATAGGCATCTTCTAGGTAAACGCGTCCCATATTAGGCCACATCATCACTTTCCATCAGGTGTGATTGAGGTCAAGCGTATACCTATAATGATTTAAAAAAAAACTCCTAATACGTAGAGTTGAGATTTTTATAGAGTGTGTATTTTTTTGCCGCTGTATAACAACAAAATGTTATCCTTATCATGCCATCATCAAAAACAAGGGATTACCCAGCCAGCCATATAAAGATTGCTTCTGAGCACGGGTCTCTTTTTAGAATGAGAAGGGCTTAGGCCATTGTCTACCACGCTGGCCAAGTACAAATTGGCAGACTTCACACACCTTTAAGAACACTATGAAAAATTCTCAGGTATGCAAGTTTCGTCACGATGTTTTTCTTCACCGCTAAAGTAAGTGATATTTAATAGCTTGGAACGCACATAACTCCAAAGGAGGCATGGGATCGTATCACCGATCTCCCGAAAAGGAGACTTCATATAATATACAGGATGTAACCAGAATGCTGGCAGAAACTTAGCGTTATTATACTACCTAAACACAATCCAATATCAATAACCATTTGCCTCGTTTTGTAGTTTTAGTGATTTAGTATTTTTCAAACCTGCAATGTATAGCGTGCAAAACTCAGATAATGCCCCACCTACGACATGGCATCGACTCCGAGTGGCCTACTTACGCAACGTTCATTGACCTCTAGCGTCAGTCAGATGTTTTATTTGCAATATATCCTTAACTTTGACAAAATATAGGACTTTTTTCGCGTTTATCATTGTGGTATCATATCAGTAATCATCAGTACCATCACTTGTCTTCGTTTTTGCCAGCGTTCTAATTACACCCTGTATAGATTAGGAATTAGGTATGCCACAATATACCTAAGATCAACACACTTTTAAAGTGTTTATACTATAACAAATGTTTCCAAAACATCTTCATATCTGTTAGTAGGAAATAGGTACAGAAATCTGGAGCAACTTACAGCCTATTAATATTCCGAGATGAATCTCCTTCAGCGTAGTGGAGAGCCGCCACTGTGGTGAACTAGAGGGGTCAATGGAGCTCCAAGCTTTCTTACATCGCCAGCCACTCGAGTGCTCTGATGAGCGAATAATTTTTAATTACATCCATAGCTGAAGTTTTATGGAATAGCAACTTGCTGATATTTTATAGAATACTAACATATTCCCGCGACTTCGTCCGCGTGGACTACTCAAATCTCAAACCCCTATTTTACCCCCTTAGGGGTTGAATTTTCAAAAATCCTTTCTTATCGGATGCCTACGTTATAATAGCTATCTGCATGTCTTTCAGTCCGATCCGTCTAGTAGTTTGAGCTGTGCGTTGATAGATCAGTCAGTCAGTCAGTCAGCCACTCAGTCAGTCAGTCACCTATTCCTTTTATATATTTAGACTAGTTGATGCCCACGGCTTCATCAAATTAGCTACATATTATAGTTCTTTGTTAATCAAAGAGTTCCCACGGGATTTTTAAAAACCTAATTCCACGCGGACGAAGTCTCGGGCATCAGCTAGTACAGATTAAAGTAGAAAAATCGACAGTCGAGACTAACACCTTATTTTCACCACAAAAAAATCTAATTAACACTGGGTAGTTTCACGCAATACATTTCTTCTAGGCCAGTTGTTGCCGCCAAATGTCGCAACAACTAGCGGGGTATAAAGAAGGGGGGTCGGTTAGCGAGGGGGGGCAATTAGGACCACAATTAGAGGACAGTATGTTGCAGATTACCGCAGCCTCCACCGAGATTCGCATCCTAGTCGTCGTAATAACAAAGCGTGCCAACTGACTATTAAGACGTTTCAAACTTTATTTCATCTGCGGTTAGTTGGGTTTTTTGTTTGAACTACTATTTTTAAATTTTTATTTTTAGGGTTGCCTCAAAAGGAAAAACGGAGCACTTAAATGTCAGCACCATTTCAGATTACCGCGACAGAATCCTACATTTTGTGATGTCAGGAGATATCAAACTATTCTATAACTGATAATGGAGGGAAATAACACATAATCTACTCGTAATGAATATTATAATGATACCACCTTATACTTTTATCACTTCACAATTCCACTTTTCACCTTTACACTTCACTTGCTAAAAATCAACTGCCAGAGCGAGCCGGCTCAACGCCCCGCACTTTCTCTGACCACCTCCATCGCTTTTATATGCCAAATTTATGATTGGTTGAGAGAGCCGCCTCGCTCTGTCAGGTGACGTCACATCCAGTATTAATTTTACAATAATCAATTACATTTTATTCTTACTGATTAAGTTCTTATTATATTTTATTTATTTATTTTATTTTTATTTTATATATATTTATATTTATCATTCTTACTGATGCTTATCATAGACTTATTACACAGAAGTTGTATTTGAGGAGCAATCTAACCAGTGTTGGTGACATATAGGATCACTTTGTTGTCTGTCTGTGTACCTGTCTGTCTGTCGGTCTGTCAAGAAACCTACAGTTCGTGTTGTACTGAATCCATTCCTCGTCCGCGCGTCGTAGGTGGCACGGTTCGTGCCCACCACGTGTTTAGCATAAATCTATAGGTATATATAAAATTCAAAGTCCTGACTGACTGACTGACTCACTGACTGACTGACATATATATCAACGCACAGCCTGAACCGCTGGTCCTAAAGACATGAAATTTGGAGGGTCTATTCTTTGTAAAGAGTAGGTATCCACTAAGAAAGGATTTTTCGAAATTCCACCCCTAAGTGGGTTAAATGGGGGATGGAAGTTTGTATGAAAGTCCGTCATTTTTCAAGTTATTTGCATGAAAATTGGTATTTGGGTTTTCGGTCACAAATGAAGAAATACGTGTTTCAGGATTTTTGGAAAATTCGCCCATAAGGGTAGTAAAATAAGGAATGAAAATTTGTATGGGAAAGTTTTAATTATTGATATTATTAACTTGAAATTTGGAAAGTATGTTTTTACTTGAGGTTAGGTGTCAGTTAAGAAACGACTATAAGACCCCCCTCCCCCCCTAAAGAAATGAAATGGGGGTTTGGGGGTTGGAAGGTTTTGCTGGTGCAGGGTGCGCGTCCTGATGTTATAATGTTTGTTTCTGAAAAAAAAATGCCATTTGTTTCCTGTAGGCCACGCGGGCGAAGCCGCGGGCAGAAGTTAGTCACCCATAACAACTGTGAGCCAACGAACGGTCTTAAAAATAAATAAGTTTTAACTACGCTGTACACCTATGATACTAAAGAAGAATTTATTTTACAAGGAAATTGAAAAAAGAAAACTCATTTCAAATAGGAAATATCCGCTCATACATTATTCTTGATATTAAAAACTTAAGCGATGTAATATTGAAATCTCAAGGCGTCGCCTGTTTAAAATTACAGATGACAGTGCGATGTTTTATTCATGGACTAAAGTTCTCTCAATAACTTTGCGGTTAACGGGTGAGAGGTCGATAGGCGCAATTTGCATTTTAATTCTAGCTATTAACACTAATCTAGAGACTAGACTTTAAACGAACGTTAGTTTTTCATATAATACTAGAATTTGACCTTATTCTAAACTCTGAGGTAAATATTTGAGAGAATTCTAAACTATGCGGGAATTCCAGAGACCGAGTAAGACGAAAATGAATAGTAAACTGTGAGAATTAAGTGATATTAATTTTAATTAATTACAGCTGATATTATGTTCACTTTATATTTACAGATGACACCGCGATGTTTTATTCATGGACTAAAGTTCCCTCAATAAGTTTGCGGTTAACGGGTGAGAGGTCGATAGGCGCAATTTGCATTTTAATTCTAGCTATTAACACTAATCTAGAGACTAGACTTTAAACGAACGTTAGTTTTTCAGGTATTGCTAGAATTTGACGTTATTCTAAACTTTGAGGTAAATATTTGAGGGAATTCTAGACAAAGGGGAATTCGAGGAGACTGAGGAAGACCATAGTGAATAATAAACAGTATAAATTAAGTGATCTTATCCTCTTATAATTACAGATAGCCCCTGTTTAAAATTATTGCTGACTAGCTGATCCCCGCGGCTTCGCCCGCGTAGATTTAGGTTTTTAAAGATCCCGTATAGCCTATGTCACTCAGAAATAATGTAGCTTTCTACTGGTGAAAGAATTTTTAAACTCGGTTCAGTAGTTCTAAAGATTACCCCCTACAAACAAACTTAACGACATTACCTCTTTATATAATACAACGGGCCGTGCAGCAGAAATCGTAATATTTTAATTTCGCCATAACTTCAAAACCAAACGTCCAATTTTAATCATTCAAAGACCAAATATTATCTCCATAAACTGTTCTTAGTGATGAAATCATTTATTTTGATAAGGATTAATAGCATGAGTAAAATAAACGCGTTTAAATGTAGTCCAAAAAAAATTCAAGATTTTTAAATAAAAAAATGGTTGCTGTGCCTCACTCGACGTAGATGGGTATAGTGTGTCGCTGACTTTTTTGTAGATATTTATAAGATCTACAATTAATTAGAACATTTTATGGTTCTATCTTTTATAGTTTAGGCAGCGTACGCAAAATAAGTAACTTTTCTGGTTGATTTTTACACCTTGTGTCCGAAAAACCCAAATATCTTACGGAACCCTATTTTTTTCCAAAATAAAATATAGCCTATGTTACTCGTGGATAATGTAGCTTTCGAATGGTGAAAGAATTTTTAAAATCGGTCCAGTAGTTTTTGAGCCTATTCAGTACAAACAAACAAACAAACAAACAAAGTTTTCCTCTTTATAATATTAGTGTAGACTAGCTTATGCTCGCGACTTCGTCTGCGTGGACTACACAAATTTCAACCCTTATTTCACCCCCTTAGGGGTTGAATTTTCAAAAATCCTTTCTTAGCGGATGCCTACGTCATGATAGCTATCTGCATGCCAAATTTCAGCCCGATCCGTCCAGTAGTTTGAGCTGTGCGTTGATAGATCAGTCAGTCAGTCAGTCAGTCAGTCACCTTTTCCTTTTATATTTATAGATTATGATGAGACTCCTATGTCAATTTCCAGGACTTAGGCTACCAAATTTCATATAAATAGGTTAAGCGAATGGCCCTTTTAACAATATCGTGGGAACTCTTTGGTTTTCCGGGATAAAAAGCCTGATGTAAGCTAACGTTGTACCAAATCCAACTTTGTTTCATCCAAATCGGTTTAACTTATGGGCCGTGAAAAGCCAAGAAGAGACAGCTACAGACAGACAGACAGACAGACAGACACTGTTTCGCATTTATAATACTAAGCATGGAAGTATTGATGATAACGCGTTGTGTTATTGGTGGGCTGAAAGTTCCGTTTAGAGACTAAGCAGGAAGGTACAACAGAATTAGCCACAATATCCTATGATATTGATATTTCAAGATGGCGCCTAGGTGACAACGCCATGTTTTATTCATGGGCTGCGAGTTGGTCGCTCAATAAGTTTGTGGTTAGCGGATGAGAGGCCGATAGGCGCAATTTGCATTTTAATTCTATCGCCGTCACTGTTTGCGAATTGCGATAATTAAGGCGATATTATATTGCGAAGTTTCGAGTGTTTGTGAGATACAAATATGGCGGAGAGCCGATCGAGCGGAGTGCAATGCGATGCGGGAATAATGCGTGGGAAATTGGGTAAAGGCTTATGCATAGGTACTCACAGGACGTAAGGCTTCGAGTCCACAACACTGAAGTGATCACTGCACGTCACCTTCCACTTTATTTGCGTAGAACACAGATTTTCTTCACAGCTTGCGTGGCGTAGGTTTAGTCGCGGGCATGCATGCCGTTTGTTTCGGGATGGGTCAGTAAACGCCCGGCGCGTATGAGATCAGATTGCAACTAACTGCGTGTGCGATTCTTTTTTGTAGATGCGAAGTGAAAGGAAGTAATTAGGAATGTAATGCGATAGGAAATGTGTATTTATAAGGAGCGTGAGGGAGAAGGTAGTAGGTGTTGGTTTGGCGCGTACATAGCCCCCGCCCTTGGACGGCTGTTCCAAGAAAACACTCTTAAACAAAGAGTACAAAAAATAACTCAAAATATCCATCATTCGGATAGCGATTAACTAGCGTGAATTTACTTATGTAAGAGAAAATATAAAAGAAATTATAACTAACAAATATAAACTGAGTAACTTAGAGAAACTAGTTATTAAATTCAACAGGAAGTGGGCATAGGCGAACTACAGGTCGTTCGAGTGTACCATTTTTTGTTCTAACTAAAGCGACTTGTATACGGCCATCAGGGCCTGGAAAGATTTTCTCAATTTTGCCTAACCTGTTTTTGTAAGTATTCTTCTCGCCAGCGTTTCCAATAAGGTGTTATAAATTTACCTAATAACGAGAAGTGCGAAATTAAATGCGAGCGTTTATTAATAATAATAACTAATATAAAGCTTAATACTAATTTTATGCGTTGTAATAGCCTATTTTTACATTTCAAGGTTGTTGCGAGTTCAAAAAAGTAAATCTTTTGAAGCGAATGAGTTAGAACTCTGCGACATTTAAATTATGAGCGGTTACTAAACCGTGCGTAAGCGAGCATATTATAAGCGAGTGAATTACTAATTCTGCGGTCTTTAAACCATCAGTGGGCTTAAAACCATGCGTAAGAAAGCGTATTATAAGCGAGCGAATTATAAGCGAGTGAATTATAAACAATTCTGCAGTATTTAAACCATCAGTGGGTTTTAAACTGCGCGTAAGCGAGCGAATTATAAGCGAGTGAATTATAAACAATTCTGCAGTATTCGAACCAATAATGGGTTCGAACCGCGCGTAATTAAGCGTTTACAATAGTGTAAAATATAAACAAATGTGCGTAGCACTTTTGTCCAAGAGGACGTGCATTCAGCGATAGCCAATGTAAGAAGCCTTTCTGGTATGACAGTATTAAATACGACCGTTTGAGACTCAGACAAATTATTTAAATTTGGAGTGAATTGTTTAACGGGCTTACTACAGCTTTCGTACATCCAAGGAGGACCGCTAAACCATAACGGATGAGAAGCGAGTTGAGCGGGAGTTAAACCACGAGACAAATAGTTGCTTGGGTTTTCTTCGCCAGAAACGTTAAAGAAGTTTACCGGGGCAAAATTATTTTGAATTTTTAATACCCGATTAGCGATGAATCCGTTTAGTTTATGTAGGCTAGAATTTATCCGATTGAGAGCGACTGTTGAGTCTAAAAATAAGTATGTGCGGGCAATAGTAACGCGAGAACCATAATTTGTCAACACAGCGCGTACCAACTTAGAAAGCAAATAAGCTGCACATAGTTCTAAGCGAGCGAGCGATACTGGTTTAACCTTTCCAAGAACGTCAAACAATTGCGCAATGACTGATAGCATGTTGCGTTTAGTGCATTTCATTTCTTTAGGAGCAAAGTCAAAGGTAAACAAATCTTTGTGAGGCTCCCACTTAACCCCTAAAACCTTCTGACTTGATTCGGGTTCAAAGCTAATAGCGAGTGATGTATGCAAAAGTTGTTTGGGGTAATGTTCAAGAAATTGAGACGAATTGCTCGACCATTTTAGCAAATCGAAGCAACCTGCGCAGAACATTGCTGATAATGGATCAGCCAAGTTGATTGCGTCTTCCACCGTGTGCGTTGAATATATGACGTCCTCCATGTAAAATTGATATGCCTTGATTGCGGCTACAGCTAAAGGGTATTTTTCTCCTTCCTCTTCAGCTAGCTGTTTTAAAACGCGAAGCGCAAGAAAAGGACTTGAAGCGAGGCCAAAGCATACGTGTTTAAATTGAAATAATTGCAAAGGATCGAATGAGCTGATATCATTTTCAATGGATGACGCATCCAAACCGAGTTTGACTTTAGTAGAAGCTTTATCGTCGAGTTGAATACCATGGTGCGGAATAATATATTGTAAGTCAGAGCAGTCTTTCTCTAAATATTCGTCCATAATATTATTGTAAGCGTCGCGTAAAGAAGGTGATTTTTCTAATTTGCGTTCTAAATAATTAAAGCGTTGTTCTGCCTTTAGCGAAGCGTTGCCCAATAAATTGGGGTCGGACTTGAACGGCAAAGCTACAATATATCGCCCTTGCGAATCGCGTTCTGTCGTGTTTTCATAAATAGCTTCGCATTCTTGTTCCTCCATACTAAGGAAGTTGCTCTTGGGGGAAGGTACCTCTTCCAATTCAAAGAAATTGCGTAAAGAATTATCTAAGCGTTCATTGGTGATAGCACATAGCGTTTGCGTGTGCGAAGGAGAAGCGGTTTGCGTTAGCGGGGCTTGACCCATAATAATATATCCAAGCGTGGTTTGTAATGCGTGAGGCATACCAGGCGGCGCCGCTACGCGGCCAGATAGTAGAATTTGCGTAAACATTTGCGCGCCTAAAATCATATCAACTTCACTTGGAAGGTGATAGGTATTGTCTGCGAGTGGTACGTTTTCTAAGTAGGTGAGCAGCGACCTTTCAACTGGCGATGTAGGTAAGTGATCTGTGATTTTGTCGACAATCAACGGCGTAAGTGAATATGGTTTATCATTAAATCGTGAAAATATTGTAATACTACTTATACCCTTAATTCTACTGGACCTGCCTCCAAACCCGTTTACAACCGCGGGATAAGACATGGTCTTAGCAGTTAAATTTAAGCGTTTAACACAATCACTTGTGATATAATTATGTTGCGATGCGTTGTCTATAAGACATTTGAGTGTATACGCTGTCCCACTGGAGTCTAACGCGCGGACGCAGGCGGTTGCGAGCAAAACAGTTGTGCGCATGTGCATACTATTATGACTAAGCGAGCAAAGCGAGACTGCTGGTTGACTTTGTGAATTTGTGTCAGAAGGGTCTGCAGGTGTGCGATCACCTTTATGCCCAGAAGTCTCGGTTTGATTATCATCTCTATGGAGTAGCGTGTGATGTTTTGCTGCACAGGTATAGCAAGACTTATCCGATTGGCAGAGCCGATTTTGATGAAAAAAGGATAAGCAAGAAGTGCATCCTCGATTAGACTTCACTACATTATATCGTTCTTGCGGCGTCAATTTTAAGAACTTAGGGCAGCGGTAGTATTGTTTGTGCGTATCGGTGTTACAAAGCGGACAGACCTGAGCCTTACTATCCACCGAAATAACAAATGATTTTGATGTACTTGAAGAGGGTATATTTTTTGGCGAAGGTACTTTGCGTTGGCGAATATTTCTATGTTCAAATGACGCGTGATGAGAATTTTCAGGAATTCTATCGTTAATTTTAGCTTGTTCTTTAATAAATTTAATAAAATTATCAAATGTGGGTACCTTCTCAGAGCGCATATAATTTTCATATAAGCGAGCAGTCTCCTTATCTACCTTTTTTAAAGCTAAATATAAATAAATAAAGTCAGCTTTATTTTCTATGTTCAATTTTTCAAACGCTGCGATTGATGTTCCACAGACATCTAAAAATGAGTTTAAATTTTGCGATGATTGTAACGGTTTAAAATTAAGAACTTGGTCTAAGTAATTATAACCTAAAGCGCGAACATTCTGGTATTTATCTACCAATGTTGAGTAAATAAGCTCATAATTATCTCCAGAGGGTTCAATCCCTGCTATGGAGGTTAAGGCGGCATCTGAAAGCTGGCCTAATAAATAATGTAATTTTTCAGCATTACTGAGTTCTTTATTTTCGTGAATCGTAGTATTAAAGCACTCATAAAAGATAGTCCATTGTTTTATATCTCCATTAAATTTATGTAACGTTATAGGTGGCAATTTTACTTTAGGTTTACATGACGTCACAGCTTGACAACAATCTGGAGTCTTTAAAGTCGATGTTGAGGGCGAACACTCATTCAACTTAAATTGAACGGACGAAAACAGCTCTTCGAATGCAATTAACGATTGAAAATTCGCGACATAATCTGGATTATTTTGTATACGAGCAATATTTAACTCCTTAACAAGGTTTATGTATTCTGTGCGTAAGTTATGTATATTAGCGGCTTTTGACAGAAAAAATCTAATTTCATCTTCACTTTTCGTATTTTGAGACGCGTTAAAAATAGATTGCATATTTGCGAAATAAGCTCCAACTTGAGCCTCCAATACCAACACTTCCGTACTGACCTTTGGGGTAGGACATTCTCCTTTCGGCATTTTGAACTACCGAAATGGGCAATCTCCTTTTTCGCGAAATAAAAAAGGTATTTAATACGTAAAGTGAAACGAACTTGGCGCGGACACACTACCGTGTGTCTTTATTATAAAATTATACAGGTAGGTAGATAAAAGAATTACGTACCTGGCTTGCGAGACAAAGCTATGTACTTACTTATTTAATTAATATGATACGTAGCCAGAAATTTAATTATTAACTAATTCTATAAGCAAGTAGGTAAAACTAGTAGGTAGGTATATATCGAATTACGTTACTAGTTAGTTAATTTAAAATATTTAATTCCTATAATACCTATGACGCGGAAGGAATAAACTTATAAACTTATAAATTGTAAACTTTTAACGTGTAGGTAGGTAACGACAATCTGGCGTAAGTATGGAATATTCCGATACGATGTACCTATTACCTAACTCTTAAGCGATTTAATGAATTTGTAAGCGAGTTAATTCAGATATACACTGCACTTTATCTAATATTGCACTGTAATTAAACTGTACTGTAAGAAAATCTTTCCTGTATTTTAAATACGATATATTTATCGTTTTATTGCGTTGCGTAATTAACTATAGTAAGTAGGTACACTCAAAACTCCACTGTAGTTTGCGTAAAGCGAAATAAATAGGTATACTAGAATAATGAATGATAGAATCGAAGGACCTTGCGTTTTTATATTATGATGAAATATGCGTTAATGGATTAAATGCGTAAATAGCGTGAATATTATTATAAAAAGGTACTGGGATCATCCAAGGTTCGAAGTGACCAAAAATTTGTTTGCGAATTGCGATAATTAAGGCGATATTATATTGCGAAGTTTCGAGTGTTTGTGAGATACAAATATGGCGGAGAGCCGATCGAGCGGAGTGCAATGCGATGCGGGAATAATGCGTGGGAAATTGGGTAAAGGCTTATGCATAGGTACTCACAGGACGTAAGGCTTCGAGTCCACAACACTGAAGTGATCACTGCACGTCACCTTCCACTTTATTTGCGTAGAACACAGATTTTCTTCACAGCTTGCGTGGCGTAGGTTTAGTCGCGGGCATGCATGCCGTTTGTTTCGGGATGGGTCAGTAAACGCCCGGCGCGTATGAGATCAGATTGCAACTAACTGCGTGTGCGATTCTTTTTTGTAGATGCGAAGTGAAAGGAAGTAATTAGGAATGTAATGCGATAGGAAATGTGTATTTATAAGGAGCGTGAGGGAGAAGGTAGTAGGTGTTGGTTTGGCGCGTACAGTCACCCCCACGCCATTAACACTAATCTTGTTCTAGAATTTGAGGTAACTTTGGACTTAGGTACCTAATGTTAGTTTTAACCAAAAACACGGGTAACGGATAGATAGATAGATAGAAATACTTTATTGCACACAAAAATTATTACATAACATGACAAAAGCCTCATTAGCCTATTTAAGAGCCTCAATAGCTCAACCGGTATAGGAGTGGACTGAAAACCGAAAGGTCGACGGTTCAAACCCCGCCCGTTGCACTATAATTGTCGTACCTACTCCTAGCACAAGCTTGACGCTTAATTGGAGAGGAAAGGGGAATATTAGTCATTTAAAAAATGGCTAGTATTCTTTAAAAAAAAAACTAAAACTTAAAAAAAATATAAGGGAGTAAGTTTAAGAGCGGTTACGCACTCATCCGTAAAAATACGGAAGTAAAAGATTCGGATATTGCTTAAGCCCTCCACATTGGTCTCCACCGGCGCTTTACAACAATGTAAACACTTGTTTACAACAAAAATTTCTTGTAAACACTGATGTTGCAAACCGCCGATAGAGACCGATGTGGAGAGCTTCTTTACAATAGTCTGGCCGGGGTTTAACGCACTAATCCGATCTTTCACATATCTATCGGGCAATTAAAAAGAGCAACCGCCGAGTTTCTTGCTGGTTTTTCTCGGTAGGAACGGCATTCCGAACCAGTGGTAAATTAAAACTACCTGACTATTCATAAGCACTTTTCAAAAGTTTACATGAATAAAAAAACATTCTATTCTATTCTATTCTATTCTTAAATTTGGCATGCAGATAGCTATTATGACGTAGGCATCCGCTAAGAAAGGATTTTTGAAAATTCAACCCCTAAGGGGGTGAAATAGGGGTTTGAATTTTTTGTAGTCCACGCGGACGAAGTCGCGAGCATAAGCTAGTCTCTATATATAAAAATGAATCGCTAAATATAGTGTTGCTGATAGCAAATCTCGAGAACAGCTGAACCGATTTCACTAGTTCTTTTTTTATAATATTCCTTGAAGTACGGGGATGGTTCTTACGGAGAGAAAAATTTGAATCGAATGTTAGGCGGTACGAAGTTCGCCGGGGCGGCTAGTTAGTTATAAATGTGTAGGAGTTGCAGACATAATAGAGCCCACTTCCCATCATAACTCCTACTTGTAAACTAAAGGAAATGTAAAAATGTTAAACGCAAAATAATATATCTACCTAGTACCTAGAGCAATGACGCGGGAATATAACCGACATTTTAAATTGTAAAATTAAAATTAAAAAGAGCAACCGCCGAGTTTCTTGCTGGTTCTTCTCGGTAGGAACAGCATTCCGAACCAGTGGTAAATTAAAACTACCTGACTATTCATAAGCACTTGTAAAAAGTTTACATGAATAAAAAAACATTCTATTCTATTCTATTCTATTCTATTCTACTACCGTGTTTAGCGGTACTCCAAACCACGACTGTTTTACCACGTGCGTGTTTCACAAGCACTCAGATCCATTACTCGATTACGGCGATGGAAAAGGAGTTACGATTTTAACAGTCTATGTTTGTCAAGTTTGTCTGTAACTCTGTCATTTCAATTTAATTGATAGATGCCCGCCATGTAAATTTTTAGGTCTCTTACAATTATTTCATACAAAAGCTCGATAATAAACCGTAGTTAACGGGGTCTTTTCCCGGTTTCTAGCAATTTCGCCTCTTTTCCAACCAGTTTTAATTCATGAAGAAGTAATTTTTTTGCATTGAAAAAAATATATATTGTAGATACATTCTTTATCTAGTGATCGTAATTCACAGAAACGCGTAAAGCTATATTTAGCTCGATCATAAAAAAATATGAAGAAATCGCGATTTTGACTATTTTTCCAATTTTATGTCAAAAGTTCTTAACTTAATTTAAAAAAACAAATATGAAAATAAAGCTTATTGCATTTACTAGTGATTTCAACGAATAGTTTTTTAAATAAAAATTCAGGCATAGTTCTAGCTTATTTCTAGACGAAAACTGCCAGAATTTTGGGGAGCGAGGCAGCCCGCAAATACCTATAGTTCCGGGAAAACCTAGCCTTAACAGATTAAAAACACGACTGCCCTGCCAAAACACGAACTTAAAAGTAAAAAAAAAATGGCGACATTTTAAATGATAAGAAAGCTTGGGGTTTAATTGCTTAAAAGTTTATTGTTACTTTGTGAAGATAGTAACAAGAATATCCATCTTAGTTTGTTATGGGCTCTTCTCAAACTTAGGTACGGTTGAAAACCCCATAGTTTACGTAAGTTTACTTAATTAATTATCTACGCGTATTATCTTACAAATCCAACAGCTGGCAATCAAAAAGTGTACAAATCTATTTTGAATAAATGACTTGACTTTGACTTCTACACTTCTTTTTTGGGGAGTCGTATAATAACCCTATATAATGTAGAGCAATAAAAAGAAACTCATGGCCATATCAAGTCCGTTAAAATTCATAAGCTCTGTATTAGGTAGCAGTTAAAAGGACAGCGACAAAACGTTTGATTAAATCCGGAGCGGTGCCAGCTTTGCGCGCGATATGTAATCTCGCTATTACCTAGAGGACGTATCGCGCTTGGCAGCGCGCGGGGCTTCCTTAGCCAACAGATGTGCACATTCACAACATACCTACCAATGTGCAGTACATTCTAGTAAAATAAAACGTTTTATTAAATTATCTGATTAAATATTTATTTCGATTCTTATTCATTTATTGCATGATTTGCATGGCGGCCATTTTGAAAATTTTGTACTCTTTTTTAAAAAAAAATTATTGTTTTTCGTAGTAGTTAGACATAATAGCTTACTCCGAATATTGTTATAATTAGTTAGTTTAGTATCTGTGTGTTATAGCTCAAATATAATGCACATTATGATAATATTATGATTTAGCGATAGGTAAATTAATATAAAATAGGATCTAATTGTCTGTACACTACGTATGTAGATGTATGTATATGTTTATAAAGGTGTTTAGCCTGTACAAACAAATATTTAATACTGTTGTTAGCAATAAGTTATCTTGAAAAACTGTTGCATAACTTTTTGTAATTATTATAAAAATAAATGACATTTAAAAATCAAATCAAAATCATTTTGAAAATTGCCATCTTGATTGTTTTATTATTTGTTTTATAGCTGCTATAGAAGTACCTTACCTACATACTCTGTGAAAATTTCAACTATATCTATTACGGTTCATGAGATACAGCCCGCTTACAGACAGACACATGGAGACTTTTACTAGGGTCCAGCAGATAGCACCCTTCGGTTACGGGACTCCAAAAACTCTTTCTTTATTATTAGAAAAAAACACGATCCAAGCAGAGACATTTATTGTAAAACGCTAAATAAAATGAACTTTTTATTCATAGAAATGTGTTCAAAATACATGCAAAGCATATAAAAAGCGATGCAAATTTGGCCACACAATTTCATTTGCGTTTAGCTTTGGCATGCGAACACGGCGCATCTCCGCGAACGGCTGATTTTAATACACGAAAGTAAAACGCTTAGGTCCCGTTCATACTTGTCATCCATTCTACTTCTTCTCAATCGTTCACTCTTGACAGAATGGTCGTGGCTATGAATTCTTCACTGCTGCTCGTGCGATCTCCCTCCAGCGACTTGTGTTGGTGGCATTATGTGCACACACGGAGACAGGCGTGTTTGTTGGGGATTAAGTCCGTCCACCTAGTTGGGGAACGCCCACGTGGACGTGTGCCCTCCACTCGACCTTGTACCACGAGGTGTTCGATGGTACCACTCTTCCTTGTGATGTGCCCAAAGAACTTGTCATCCATACTAATATTATAAATGCGAAAGTGTGCCTGTCTATTTGTCTGTCTGCTAGCCTTTCACGGCCCATCGATATTTGGTACACAGATAGCTTGCATGGGAAGGACATAGGCTACTTTTTATTCCGGAAAATCAAAGAGTTCCCACGGGATCTCAAAAACCTAAATCGATGCGGACGAAGCCGCGGACATAATATATAGTTTCTAATAAAGAAAAAAAATATGAAATTTCATCACAATCGGTTAAACTGTTGGCCCGTGAAAAGCTAGCAGACAGACACACTTTCGCATTTATAATATTAATAAGTAGTATGGAATTAGTATGGATAATTTTAACTAACAATCAAGGATTTCAAAATTATAATAATATTATATCCATGACGTTTTAAACGTTTTATTCGTTTTATTATTATTTTTGGCCATCAAGGATCCTGAAATATAAAGATCAGGGGCCTAAAATACGAAAAAAACTACTTCTTGCGAGAGAAAGATTTGACCCTTATCCAACTAAAACGGGTTATGTATGACTTTATCTCTTTTTATTATTTCCACATGAGTCTAACAATGTAGGCACTATATTCTTACCTTGTTATTGTTTTTTACAAATTAAATATAGCGCATGTAGCAAAGCAAATAAATATTAATATACGAAAAGCCCTCTTAGTTTAAACTTTAAAAAATAAAATAAAATTAGAAACTAGCTGATTTATTTTGTGTCAAACTCCATTCAAATTCTTTGAATAGTACACTCAAACTGACTACGCGTTCAAAATTTTGATTCAAAGGTTTGATTGGTTTGATATTCAAATATGAACCTAAGTAACTAAAGTAACTTTAAAATTACTAAGTAACTAAGTTTATTTGGAGCGTACTACGAATAAACTCTTCTTAAAATAATATATTAGAAAAAATAATCAAAGAGATGAAGTTTCTAAGCAGAGCTTTAGACACAACCGGATACAAAATATTTAGGGATAGATATCGCAATTTCATCCTCCAATATATTTTATTACGTGGTTTAGATGCAGCGGTTGAATTTGAAAATCATCCTTTTGCCTACGGAATATTATTTGGGATACATTTTGGATTCCTTTACTGAAATGGTTTTGATATCAGCTTTTCCTCAAACGTACATGATGGATTTGGATCGTTCGCGAATTTATTTTATTTTGTGTACAAGTTATATTTTTTTATTTCATTTTTAGGGTTTTGTACCTTATAAGGAAAAACGGAACCCTTATAGGATCACTTTGTTGTCTGTCTGTCTGTCGGTCTGTCAAGAAACCTACAGGGTACTTCCCGTTGACCTAGAATCATGAAATTTGGCCGGTAGGTAGGTCTTATAGCAGACATTAGAGGAAAAATCTGAAAAACGTGAATTTGTAGTTACATCACATAAAATTAAATTGTGGTCATGGACTAATAATTAGTGTTATCAATTTTCGAAGTAAGATAACTATATCCAGTGGAGTATCATATTATGAAAGGTCTTCTGTGCATTCTAAAACAGATTTTCATTTATTTTTATGCATCATAGTTTTTTAATTATAGTGTAAAATGTCGAAAAAATACGACTGTATTACGGAACCCTCATTGCGTGAGGCAAACTCGCACTTGGCCGGTTTTTTATTTCAGCGACTAGCTTATGCTTGCTATTTCGTCCGCGTGGACTAGGTACAAAAATTTCAAACCCCTACTTTACGCCTTCAGGGGGTCTATTCACTAGTTGTTAAAACTTCGGCAGTCTATTCGGTGGATAGTGGTGATCGATCCCGGACACGCGCTTTTAACTTTTCGGAATCCGTCCGTTTTAAGCAATTAAATATTTATATCACTTGTTTTAATGACGAAGGAAAACATCGCGAGGAAACCTGCCTGCTTGAGTTCTTTATAGTTCTCAAAGCTTTGTGAAGTCTGCCAATCCACACTGGGCCAGCGTGGCCGAATATGGCCTATAAGCCCTTCTCAGGAGTGGGCCGACCATGGATCGCGGATCATGACGATGAGTATGGATAACAGAAAACAATATTAATAATCAAACAACACAATTTTCATAATAAATTAATGGTTGCGTACTAATGCCATAGTAGCTTCTTGCGGTTTCATACAAATTTTCGTTTTGCGAGAAAGGGATAGAAGACCCTCCCACTCCAAAATTAAAATGCCTGTAACTTTGTAAATCTTTGTTGGATTTTAATATTTTTTTCAGCGTACGTCATAATTTTTATCCTAGTTTATAATAAAGTACTTAATATTATTTATCAAATTCAAAAGTAGGAAAATACCCAATTCTAGAAATCCTTTTGTTTACAGTTCACTCGTCTAATGAGTCAGTCAGCTTTTCACTTTCATCTCAAAGTGCTTGCGGTCGCTGAAGCGCTTTTTGTTACTTTTACACCGCGTATGATGTACTTGAACCTATTAACTCGCAAACAGAAAAATAAAGGGTAAAACAAGGCAAAACCGCTTTATAACAACATGGGTAGAAGTTGAGTTGATTTCATACTGGACAGGGGTAGGGTATGGGTTTAATGTGTCCCAAAAGTACCTGTAGTACGCGACAGGTCAAGATGGCAATCAGAAAGGGAACGCCGCGCACGCCCCCTTTTCTTCTATATCTCTATCTCTACATAGTATAAAATAAAGTCGCTTCCCGCGTCTGTATGTATGTATGTATGTATGAACGCGTAGATCTTTTAAACTACGCAACGGATTTTAATGCGGTTTTCACCAATAGATAGAGTGATTCACGAGAAAGGTTTATAGGTATAACTTAATTCTCAAAAAACTAGAGATCCCTAGGGAAATTGAAATAATGTGAATTAGGTCGGAAAAAATCCTCTCATTTGAGAGTTTCCGTTTTTTTTTTTATTATTTTTTTATTCAGATACAAGTTAGCCCTTGACTGCAATCTCACCTGATGGTAAGTGATGATGCAGTCTAAGATGATAGCGGGCTTACCTGGAAGGGATATGGCAGTTTTTATTAAACCCGTACTCCTTTGATTTCTACACGGCATCGTACCGGAACGCTAAATCGCTTGGCGGCACGGCTTTGCCGGCAGGGTGGTAACTAGCCACGGCCGAAACCTCCCACCAGACCAGACCAGAAATTTAGAAATTATAAAATTCCAAACCCCTGCCAGGAATCGAACCCGGGACCTCCCACTAATAAGACCACAGCGCTCACGACTGCGCCAGGGAGGTCGTCAATACACTGTTGTTAACACAACATTAGTATCAACGTTGCACTCATGCGAAGCCGGGGCGGGTCGCTAGTATTTTATATTTAAAATTGTTCTCATGTAAGTGAACTTTAGTTCTTTTTTGAGAAAATAAAGTCTCTTTAAACCTAATGCATTTTCCAAAAAAACCGGCCAAGTGCGAGTCAGACTCGCGCACCAAAGGTACCACAGTCATATTTTTTCGACATTTTGTACGATAAATCAAAAACTATCCAAGTCTCAAAGACTTTAGAGCTTTAAAATGACGCGGCCCTGGTTAAGTAAGCTGTGCATATAGTCCGCGACAGGTCGAGATGGCAATCGGGGTGTGAGGCGGGGAGATGCCCCGTATACCCGCACGTCACCCGCACTCGCCCGCACCTTGTTAGTGCAGGGGCTGTGCGGGTATGCGGGTTGTTCCCTCCCCCAATGCCATCTCGATCTGTCGGGTACTGTAAGTATGATGAAAAATCTTATGACACATAAAATAATCCCTTCGCAGCGAAAAATCTGTCTCTGTGTTAATCCTGGAAATTTAAAGTTGAAATTTAATAAAAAATAAAATTTGGAGAATAAATCCGCAGCCGTTCCCATTTCCGTCGGCCGGGAACAGATCCGGAGCGCGCCGGGGGACTTTAATTACTTTTTATTTGGCGGCTCGGCTCGACGCCGGCAAATATTAGACCGTTTTAAATAAATAATAATAAATAAAATAGTCATTTATTTAGGCAACTTGAACCCATTTGGACATACATAAAAGTAAATACAAATACAAATGTACAATTGTTAAAAATAATAATAATAAAATGAAAATAATAAAGTATACAATAATAAAATTTAAATTAAATTAAAATTAAAGATTGCCCCCAAATAGGAGGTTCGTACTTTATTTACGGTTATTGTCACGATGTACGGCAAGCCAGTACTTCAGTATGGGATTCTCAGGGCACTCAGAGCATACCCTGAGGACCTCGTTTTGAGAATCGCGGATGCGGGACCAAAATGCCGCAACACGAGATCTAACAACCGCGAAATAATCGGGCACTCTGGCGTCAGCAAACATGCCCGACGCACTGCAGTATTTAGGCAGTTTCATCAGAATGCGGTATGCGTTATTATACTGCACTCTGATGCTGCTACGTGCACTTTTCGTGGCGTTGAACCAAAGCTGACACGTGTAGAAGCATTGACAATATGCTCTAAACAGCGTCAGCTTCGCCTCAGGACTGCACCGTGCAAACCGACGTGCGAGCATATTACACCGAACAGCCAGAGCCCTCCTTTCGCGTTCTATATCGCGGTTATCACGCAAGTCCTCAGTTAGGATATGCCCCAAGTACCTGAACTGATCCACCCTTTCAATAGGTACACCATCTAAAAAAACCTTCGGAATCCTCTCCGGACCTCTACCTGAGCGGAATAACATCATCTGCGTCTTTTTAACATTATACTTCAGGCCGTGATCCCTTGCATAATGCTCGCAGATGGCCAATAATCTTCTAAGTTCCCTGATTGAGGGACTTAGAAGTACCATGTCGTCAGCGTAGCTTAAATTATTCAGGCAAGTTGTACCTATATGACAACCAATCCTTGTACTTCTAAGTTCCTCAATCAGATCGTTTACGTATAAGCTAAAGAGGTCCGGAGAGGTCAGCCCACCTTGACGTACGCCACACTCTAATATATAGTCATTAGAGATGGCGTCGCCCCATTTAACAAAGTTTGTCTGATTTTCGTACCAGTATCTCAACAGGTCTACAGTCTTACTGGGTACATTCGATGTTGTTAGTTTTTGCCAAAGTCGCTGGTAGTTAACTAGGTCGAAGGCGCGGCTTAGGTCTAAGAAGCAAGCATAAACCGACGTACCTCTGTTAGTGTAGTAGTTAACTGTTGATTTAAGACTGAAAACTGCAGAATCTGTTGAGAGTCCAGAACGAAAACCAAACTGCGTGTCGTCAACCTTTACGTTACCTTTTATACTTGGATGTAGTAGCCTTTCCAGAATTTTACCTATAACGGTCCCTAAAGAAATCGGCCGATAGTTTTTAAGGCTGGAAAGGTCACCAGTTTTATTTTTAGGGATTGGAACCACCAACGTTCTCATAAGATTTTTCGGCAAATATCCAGTATTTACACAAAAAGTAAATAATTCCGCCAAAATACGAAAAATATCGAAACCTGCAAATAAGATGTGTTCTATGCTCAGCCCGTCAAAACCTGGAGCTTTACCTCTCTTCATTTTTCTAACCACGTTGGCTATACAATCGGGTGTGTACAGTAGAGTAGATCCTTCGATACTTTTAAAGTCACTGGGCATAGAACCATGCTGCTGTACATTTTTAGCTGGCAAGGGATCAACTGAGATGGTCACTCATAAATCACCAAATTTATTACCGTGTGATACACGATTCTATGGCGTTCTCAAAACTAAGGCAATAAATCTAAAACAAAGAAAGAAAAATAAAAAGGCGACCATAAATTTTAAATACAGCAAAAACAAATTATCGAGAGTAGAGAGTGCGTTTGTTAATAAAGACGTCAAGAAATGCGTGAGTTATTTTAAAATTTCTGGCTAAACACGGCAAAAACTAATACTAAATGGCAACCATATGTCTGGGGACAAATAACAGGCGACAAGTATCTCCGAACTAATGTGGACAGATTTTTGGAGGTGGGGCCTGGAACGCAATTTTGTTTTCGGCCAATAGGGTAATTTTGTGCGCAAGAGGAGACCAACCAGAGTACCGTACTCCCCTGTGTGTTTTTGGTTTTCAGAGAACTGTGGGCGTGACGAAACACGACCACGGGGACCTTTAAGGAGAACTGGAAAAAGAACGGAGGACAGTCAAGGCAGGATTTCGGCTCGGGTCGGAAGTACAAATCCCAGCGCGAACCTCGCGACCTCGTCCATTCGAGATATTTTGAGCTTCCTTTGCAAAATTGGAGTGTAGATTAAAATTATAGTATAGTGTATTGTTAAAATTTGTCCTGAGAAATAAGATAAGGTTATAGAGACAGTGTGTTCGAGCCAGCGGCGGTTTAATGGTGAAGTACCCAGATTATTGTATTTAGTGTAAATTTTGAAAGTAGTTCCACAACTTTTAAGCTTATAAAATTGATTAGCCGGTATACCTAGAAGAAATAGATCTAGAAAATAATCTAGAAGACCAATATCATGCTAGACGTAGGCAATGGTCTCAACCCTGGGCTTGGATGGAGTGGACCACGGGTTTAGCGTGTGAAAATTTCATATTATACCTAATCACCGCATTGTGTATGCATAGTCGCGAGAAGTGGGGGCGTATTGTGAACCTCGCGAGTAGGTTTAAATTAGAAAGAATATACCGAAGGTGGTTTTAACCGAACAAGTTGTGTAACTAGGTTCAGATGTATTTAGAATAAATACTTGTGCTAGATTATGTATATAACCGTGTGTACAGTGTGTCTTTAACTCTAATTCGTTTTTAGGAATAAAATTTAAGAAATCTCTCTTAAATTTTATGACATATTATGTGTGTAATTGATTGTGAAATAAACTGCGCGGCCGTAAGGGTTTTTAAAGTTTAAATGTTCGTTTTTCCCTTCTAAATAGATTGGCCTAGGAAGCGAACATTTGGCGGGTTTTAAATGTAACAAACACATTTAAAATTCCGTCTAAATCACAATACCAGTTTCTTTTTTTTCTAAAAATACTCAACTGTGAGAGTAAATAAAACAACTTATTTACCAGAAATAAAAGCATTTGAGTATAAATATCATCTTTTATTTATCACGTCTAGATACCTTCTATAGACATTTAATAATGGAGCTCAAATTCATTTTAGAGGTAAAACGATCGAACTGTGTGTGTTCAAAAATGCCGTAGATACATGGTTCCATGTGTCGGACTCCAATATTAATCTCTCATATTACCTATATCACGACTCTTACTATTAAGTAAAGTTTAGGCTAGTTCCTTTTTTTTTCAGCAGTACACCGAATTCACAATATTAGCTCTTATCTAATAGTAAATAAGAAATAGAATAAAATTGACAGACTAACGCAGTCAGATGGGACGACCCTTGCCAAAATACACATTGACTGGGTAGGCAAAATTGCACTAATAATTTGGATAATGTGGTGTGTTTTGAACTATCAGCTACCACGATACCATCACCATCATCATGAGCAACCCTCGCCGGCTCACTACTGAGCGCGGGCTCCATAGAGAACTCTCAGGTTGCGGTTTACCTCACGATGCTTTCTTTCTACGACGAACCAAGTGATATTTAATTAATTTGAATATACACAACTACGACTACTAAAGGGTTATCTTTCGGGTTCGAATCCCCGACCCTCGAGTGGAAAGCAGGCGAGTCAAAACTGGGTCAGTGCGACTTACAACCAGCACACAGCGCAAGCAGATTGTATGAACGAGTAACGGGGCCGTTGGTGAACAGTAGAACAGGTACAGACCTTTTTTTTTTGTGTGTCATCGTTACGCCGCATTCCGAGAGCTATAGGACGGCGTTACATACCGGCCTAAACCGCGGGACACTGAAAGTATTAATGTGTGAGAACTATTAGTTTGATATCCTTGACCTATAAGGTCGGATTTAATGTAAAAAGGCACACGGTCGATATGACGGCGTCCTGGCGGCAAAGCCTCGGCACACCAAAACACGCCATGTCTTACAGCTTCGACCTCCCGACACCTAAGTTGGCCAACTTAGACATAACTGAACGAATATATATATATATATACAAAATTATACCATGGTAAGGGGCGAGCTTTTAGCTCAAGAAAAGAACCTTGTCTTCCACGACAGGCTACCAAACGCTTCGTAGCGAAATAACAGGGAGGTCGGCTGTGCCCCACATAACAATGTTGAAAGGCTGGTGTCCAGCGCAGGGTCCCCCGTGCTAGTAGAGGCTTTGGTCAGTAGAACGATGGCCTTATTGGCAAATACATGTACCAACCGACCCTTCATCCAAGCCAGAACGCATAACCTAGCTGTTTTTTTTTTCCCTCCTCAGGATTTTCATCCGAGAGAGTTGAGTGAGTCAAAATAGTAGATCTCTGAAATAAAATTCATCATCTAACCGCGAAAATCTGGAAGTTTGATTGGCAAGGTCTACATGTCCGTCCGACGAATTGTGCCTGCCATGTACTTGGCCATACCTAAGATAACATATGACTCCGAATACAAATAGTGTCCCAAAGTTTAGCCGATTTACTTGTTTTTGAATTTCCTCATTATAGCCCATCAATCGAAAGAAGCAGAGACGATCACCGTACCATCACACAACCTTGAAGTTTTGACGCGTCTCCAACTGATTTGGGGGTAAATTGAAACGCTTCCTGCTGTATAACATGTATTACCTAAAGTACGCCTGTTGTATAACATGTATTAACTAAAGTACGCCTGTTGTATTACATGTATTACCTAAAGTACGCCTGTTGTATAACATGTATTACCTAAAGTACGCCTGTTGTATAACATGTATTACCTAAAGTACGCCTGTTGTATAACATGTATTACCTAAAGTACGTCTGTTGTATAACATGTATTACCTAAAGTACGCGGCGCTTGGTACGTACTTATAACAAACAGTACGCTGAGTTTGACTTATTTTACCTAAATAAATTTAAAAAGGAAATTAGAAAACATCATCGCAAAATAAAAAAAATAGCTAACATCGAAATATGCATGCAGTGACACACTCCCATTTACACACATACACACAAACACACACACACACACACGAAGCACACACACACACACTGTTGTAATTTTATTACTGTATATACATTTTTTCTAATTCTATATTCTGTTAAAATAGTTTTCATTAGATTTAAATAATAATAATTACGTAATTAATAATTACGCTGTTGATTACTTTCAAAATATAAACAAAATAAAATGAAAAATAAGAAAATAAAGTAATGTACATCAGCCTTTAGTATTACATTTCGGCTTTGTAGAGCGTTGTCTCTGTCACTCATACCTATATGACGTTTTGTCGGACCCAATGACAGGGACAGCGCTCTACAAATCTGCTATCTCCTTCTAAAGGTCGATGTACATTACTTTCGGCCGCGTACTGTACACTACGACTGATTGGTCCGACATGCACGCACACTTACGCAATGCCCATGTACATGTAAACGACGTTACCACAAGTAAAGTTCACTAGCCTTCGTGAATTGCAAGAACTACAAAATACCGCAAAATTCTCGGCAACAACGAGAAAATATACAAACATTTTGACACTCTACACACCTCTATCAATATGCTCCTATGGCTCCGACAATTCAATACTGTTCCAATATTTCTCTAACGTTTATCTTCACGGGATGCTCTAATAGACTTTTATATCTATCGCCACGCAAAGGAAAAAGCCATTTAAACGCAAACTTCCTTGATGACCTTTTTGACGAAGCGGTGTACACTTTGGCCTTTTTATGCAAAAGTGTTATTACTAAGCTTGACCTTTTTTGCCTTTTTCCTATCCAACTAAGAAAAAACTTGTACGTACTAAGAGTTATACAAAAAACGCTATTGAGCTAGAGCAACTCCTAAACTTCTGCCGTTTACCATATTTTTATAATACCTTGTGGCGGTGGTACCTATGTAGTTAGTAAAACAGTAATAAAACTTCAGTTGTTCTGAAGCCTGTACTTCTCGAAGAATATCGCGCCGATTGCATGGAAGACTAAAATTTAAGTACCTAATGTAATTATTTTAATTTAAGTTTTTTAATAGGTACATAATTATTGTTATATAATATGTAGTAATAGATAATAATAAAATAACATAATTCAATTCAATTTATTTTCACAAAAAGACAAAAATGTAATTCTTTCGTCCATGTTCAGATGAAGAACCTACTCACTAGAATCACGTATTAAGAGGTATCTAGACGAGTAGGTATCGTCATCCGAACCACACGTATAAATTTGTAGCCAATATTAACGTTGGTGAGATGTAAAATCTCATACTAGCTCTAATGGAAGAAGTTAGACGCTACCTGAATCAAACTAATCGATTAAACCATAAATCTAAGTGGCGCGGAAACTATCTGAGGAACAAAAGTCATAAATTCCCCCTCGCTAGCGGAGGAATAGTTTGTTGCAAGTGTCAATTGTTTTGCCTCCACCGACCGAGACTTTTGTTCCATAGTTTGCTTTTCGTATGTATGTGGTTTGTTCCAGTTTGTTATATTTTTGTTTTTATTTTTGTTATTGAAAGGTTTATTCCTGACCACTGGTATAAATGGTTGTTAGAGTGAAACAGTTGGAAATAGAATGCAATATTTTGCAATCACTACCTCACTACCCATATTATAAATGCGAAAGTGTGTTTGTTGGTTTATTGGTACGTAGGTTTATTAATTTATCCTTCAGTTACGTCACAGCGGTGCAACGGATCGCCTTGGTTTTTGCGTGGTTATAGTTAAAGACATGGAAAGTGACATAGGCTACTTTTTATCCTGGAAAACCAAAGAATTCCCACGGGATTTCAAACTACGCAGAAATTATCAGAGGAACAAAAGTCATAAATTCCCCCTCGCTAGCGGAGGAATAGTTTGTTGCAAGTGTCAATTGTTTTGCCTCCACCGACCGAGACTTTTGTTCCATAGTTTGCTTTTCGTATGTATGTGGTTTGTTCCAGTTTGTTATATTTTTGTTTTTATTTTTGTTATTGAGAGGTTTATTCCTGACCACTGGTATAAATGGTTGTTAGAGTGAAACAGTTGGAAATAGAATACAATTTTGGAATCACTACCCATATTCCTACATCTCTACCCATATGGTAAATGCGAATGTGTGTTTGTTTTGTTTATTTAGTTACTGGTTTATTGGTTTGTCCTTTAATCACGTTGCAGTGGAGCAATGAATCGACGTGGTTTGTGCGTGGTTATAGTTAAAGACATGGAGAGTGACATACGTTACTTTTTATCCAGGAAAATCAAAGAGACCCCACAGGATTTTTTACATAATTTAACAAAAAAAAAACAACAACACAATTTTCCCAATAGGCCAGTGCGGAACAAACCTACGTCGATTACGGCCGACGCGACGGCAAAGTTCGCCAATGTGACCCGTAGCTTGTTATGACACCTCGCAGTTCTGCAACTTCCCGATCCAGGTGTCCAAACTTTGTAAACCTGTCCACAATTTGCTGTAAAACATTTATTTTTCCACTTTATGACATTCTCTAGGCATTTTTACAGAAGAATTCTGTTTGTACTATTTGCGTGCAGTGTATTGTTTATGGCAAAATTTTTAAGGTTCCGTACCTGGCGGATGTCAAGGGAACCAAGCTTCCGCTGTCCGTTCGTCTGTCTGTCTGTCAGCGGGTGTATTTTATGAACCATAATAGGTATAGTTATCGCAGAGTGTGTATTTTCTACTGCCGCTTTCTTTCTATTAACAAAAAAAAACAAAGGTAGGTCACCTAGTGAATTTAAAAATGGCTGTCATTAAAATAAAATAAAATAAGTAGGTACATAATGTTATACATATCTTGTATGATGCTACGGAGCGTCCCCGAGCGAGTCCCACCAAATTTTTAAAAACCTTAATCCACATGAATAGAATAGAATAGAATGTTTTTTTATTCATGTAAACTTTTTACAAGTACTTATGAATAGTCAGGTACTTAGTTTTAATTTACCACTGGTTCGGAATGCCGTTCCTACCGAGAAGAACCAGCAAGAAACTCGGCGGTTGCTCTTTTTAATTTTTCAATTTACAATGTTATTATACCGCACTATACAAGCCATTGCAGCCCCATGCATTGCTGGAGCGAGTCAAATCCAAGCTTTAGGGTCTTTAAAAATCCCGTGAGAACTCTTTAATTTCTCGGAACCATAAGTAGCCTATCTCCTTTCCCGCAATGGGGAATGGAGGGGCCGTGAAAAGCTAGCAGACTGACAGACAGACTCACGCACTTTTGCATTAATGAAAGTATAGAGTATGGATATGGAAACTCGTATATTCTAAATTTTTTTTTTTTTTAATTTAAAAAAAAAACGTATCTTTTAGGATTTCAATTGATCGTAACCTTGATTGTAGCTTTAATTAAAATACTCTTCGAGATAATTTGGCAGCTATTGAAAGCGGCCACTTCACATTGGCATCTCAATGGTCTCTCCGATGAAGAGGTACGTGATCGATTCACCGCCCACCACCGCTGGAGGTGGTGTGTCGGCTAATTAAATGATGAGGTCTATGATTTATTGATAATAATCTATACATACCATTACCTATATTATAAAGGCGAAAGTGTGTTTGTTTGTTAGTTTTTAAAGTGGCTAGTTACCACCCTACCGGCAAAGCCGTGCCGCCAAGCGATTTAGCGTTCCGGTACGATGCCGTGTAGAAACCAAAGGGGTATGGGTTTAATAAAAACTGCCATACCCCTTCCAGGTTAGCCCGCTATCATCTTAGACTGCACTTACCATCACGTGAGATTGCAGTCAAGGGCTAGCTTGTATCTGAATAAAATAAAAAAAAAGAATAAGAATCTTCTAGTAACTTCTAGAATCACTTTGTTGTCTGTATATACGTCTGTCCATCGTGTCCGTCAAGAAAACCTATAGGGTACTTCCCGTTGACCTAGACTCATGAAATTTGGTTGATAAATACCTACCTATTATAGCTATATTATAGCACAAGTAAAGGAATAAATCTGAAAACCGTGAATTTGTGGTTACATCACAAAAAAAATATGTTCATGAACAGATAATTACTCGTAGTTTTTTCAATTTTCAAAGTAATACAACTATACCAAGTGGGGTATCATATGAAAGGGCTTTACCTGTACATTCTAAATATTTTAACAAAATTCTAAAAAAAATTAACATAGATGGGTAGTAGTAGTAGTATTTAAACGCTGTATTGCGGCATAGAAGTCGTTTCATTTCGTAATTCCCCCGACAAGTTGGCAGCAGACTACATTGAATTTGATGCACACGTCTCCGTGGTGAGGTCTTCTATAAAATTAACAATTCTTATCACTGCCGCCGCTCGTAAAACCAAGCTCGTATATGAGGCCGAATGCCTCTGCTCGACTACTATGAGAACTCGAATGTGGGACGAATGAAACTCGCATGTGACTGTAACAACTTCATAGAGATCGTGCTTTATTCTCATAACGATATGGTGGAAAATATGGGGTACTGTACACTATAATAGTGATGATTGTATGGTTGTACGATGATAACCCATAACGGGCTCATTAACTCACAGGAAGGAAAAGGGCTTAGGCCATAGTCTGCCACTGGGGTAGTAGAATTTACACGCCTTTGAGAACATTATGGAGAACTCTCAGGCATAGTTTACTCACGATATTATCCTTCACCGTTAAAGCAAGTGACATTTAATTGCTTAAAACACATATAACTCCAGCAGGCCTAGCATGGGCCGGGAAATTTTCTCCCCGAGGAAAGGATAAAAATTTTATCCCCTCCGATAGTTATTTCCACTCTCCGAGCATGGGCACAGGGTTGGATATAATTATCCCCGGTGATAAGGCGGGGAAAGACTAGTCCTCGGTTAATGTCAAAGTGTTATTATTTTTTATCTGTGCTTTTGATTTTGCTCGTTTTCGTTACTCGTAACTCGTCTGTGGCTGCTTTTTATTTTAAAAGAGCTAGAAGCCGGAGCCGTAAAATAGTTTAAAAAACATTCACAGAAGATTATGCACGTAAGTATTGTTATTGTTTGTGTTTACCCACAGTGTTTACCTAACCTAACTCCACTTTTGAATTATCCAAATTAAAAAATAATCGAATAGTTGAAATTCCTAGCTATCACAGTAAGTATCACAAAGACAATTTGTGTTAGTCAGTACACAAAATTGAAGTGATAATATATTGATATTGTTAGCGACAAAGAAATGCATAAATTGTTTTATTTGCAGACATGGAAATATGTACTTGAAGAAGGGCACTGGCCACTGACTGACAAGTATGATGAGGCAGCTCGGGATGTAGGACCACCGGGAAATGTCTCAATAGTGCCGTCGGTCACATATATGAGCACATAAGTGTTCAATATTAATTATCACTGTTGGGCATAAATGCTCAACAGGAATTGGACCTGAAGACTCCATAATGGGCCAGCCAGAGAGATGCGTGTATTAATTTAGTTCTATTAAATGTGTGTCTTGTATAACAAACTCAAAATAACTTTAGGTACCTACCTATTGGAATAGGTAAGTTAGGTACACATCTTATCAACATAAAATATTTTCATTATTGTTTGAGATGATGATAAAACTAACAGTTTAGCACACTGCACTGAGAAGAGTTCAATATCACTTAAAATTGGTTAAGCTGGTATGGTTTGAGCTATTAAACTAACCTAATTTCTTTATAAGCATGTCAAGCCAATGTTTTTTATCTTATGGCAGGAATTCTTTGAAGTGTCGGTGGTGGACTATGGTGAGACTGTCGTTTAACCCACTTTGTACACAGTGGGTACTTTATAAAACCAATAGCCCCGAGTAGTTTTCCTATAAATGCCAATAAATAAATAAAAAGTAAGTAGAGGATATGTACATTTTTGTAATTTGTAAATAGTTATGAATATAGGAAGTTATTCTATGGCAGTGTGGTTTGATTGAACATTAAACTTGTTACTTCCTTTTCTTAAGGATAATAGCACTACTTTTAGATCTGTTAAGTTAACATCAGAGATTTGTCTACATCCAAATAAGCATTGTTTTAATTGGTATTCCTAATATTATGCCTAAGAGTTTGTGTTTGTTACTCAATCACACAGAAAGAGTACTTAAAGCAAAATTATTTTTTGAAGAAACTTATTTTTTGTTATAGCAGCAATAGAAATAAGTACAAAATTTCAATTTTAACCTGTTACGTTTCAGGAGACAGACAGATGGAGAGCTGAGACTGTAATAGGGTCCCATTGGTACCCTACAGAACCCTAGTAGTAGTAGTAGATATAAGGATGGGTTTGCACAAGGTGGTTTTAGGTAATAGGTACTTAAAGAAATATATTTTAATGCAAATATGTATTTATTATTCCATCCCTTTTTCCCTTTTATTGTCGGGCAACAGTTAGCAGTCTGGTTTGATCCATAGATATGTGAGATTTCTTTATTTGTTACATTTTCTAGTCTGTCCTTTGGTTGTTCCATTGGAATTCTGAAACATACAATTTATACATTAATGATTTTCAATAATAATAAATTAAGAGTAAGAGGATATACTGAAATGGTCTATAAAGTATAATAGGCTAACATATTTACTCTTACAAAACACTTATGATGAACCATTATAATTTGTAAAGTGTTATTGTGTTTGTGTATCATTATGTATTTAACTATGATATAGGTGTGTATTTTAATTTAAGAATTGTTTTGTTAAATTAGCTGCCTATTTTGTTCAAATAAATGATTTTATTATAATGAGTCATTGTGTTATTTTATATTTCCAATAATCCATACTAATATTATAAATGCGAAAGTGTGTCTGCCTGTCTGTCTGCTAGCTTTTCACAGCCCAACAGTCTAACCGATTTAGATGAAATTTAGTACCTACAGAGTTAGCTTACATCCCGAGGATGGACACCAGCTACTTTTTATTCTGGAAAATCAAATAGTTCTCACAGGATTTTCAAAACCTAAATCCACACAGATGAAGTCGCGGGCAATAGTCATCCCATGACCTTGACTTGTATCTCACTGGTAACTACCATCTGCCAAGAGTCTTATAGATGTGAGGACGTAGAATAAATAGATAATAGCCGCATGTAGGACCTATTTGTAGGTACCTACTACCTACCTAAGTAGGTACCTATTCGTTTGCACAAGATGGTTTTAGGTAATAGGTAAGTACTTAGGTACTTACTTTTATGAATCCATCCATCGAATTAATCGGCTTTAGTGCTTCATTAAGCTGCTCGCACAAGTACAGCACATAATATTTGTCCATCCGAAACAAGTGTCGGAACTCAGCGTCGGGAAATTCAAAGGGATTACTTCCAACACTAATTACGGGCTCATGTTATTTTCGTTCTAAATTCTCTATTTCAAACTAATAAAAAAAGCGCGAGACATGTTTTTTGATCTTTTAATAATTGAGTTAAAGTTCTATGAGCATTATATTATACCCACCTCAAATCTCGAGGATAAAATTATCCCTCTCAAATGTCAAAAAAGGACAGTTTATCTTCTTTTATTTGGCCCCATGCTATAGACGGTGGATAAATAGTCCCCCGAGTCCCCGTGAAATGTCAAACGGGGATAAACTTCTCCTCTCCCCTGTTGCCGTGCTCTGAGGGGTGGAGAAGTTAATGTTATCTCCTGTGCAGTGGATAAAATCGGGGGATATAATTTTTATCTTCGGCCCATGCTAGCCGTGCAGAAGGTTAGAGATGTTCGGAGGTGATCGGAAATCGAATCCCACCCTCCCGAATAGATGGCGGACGCCTAAACCACTAAGGTATAACAGCTTGTTTTTGATTTGACTCGCTCCAGCAATGCACGGGGCTGCAATGGCTTGTATAGTACGGTATAATAACATTGTAAATTGAAAAATTAAAAAGAGCAACCGCCGAGTTTCTTGCTGGTTCTTCTCGGTAGGAACGGCATTCCGAACCAGTGGTAAATTAAAACTACCTGACTATTCATAAGCACTTTTAAAAAGTTTACATGAATAAAAAAACATTCTATTCTATTCTATTCTATTCTATAAAGTTTTATCAACATAAAATACAATGGTAAGGGCCGGTCTCGACGTAAAATCTCACTATCGCGTGACTTGTGAAAAAAGCACTTTGACAGCCGTGAAGTTGAAAAATAAAAAAAGCAGCATCCATCCGACGGCGGAGACATAAAAGCTGCATTTTACTGCGCGGCACTAAAGCCGGCTCGTTGCCGCAAGTGCTGCTCGCGGGTGCTGATCATTGTCGTGATCGGCCGATGACGCCCGAGATGTACACTTGCGGATTTATGTCATTCAACTGTTCACTTTTTAGGATTTCGTACATCAATCAGTACCCATATTATAAATGCGAAAGTGTGTTTGTTTGTTGGTTTATTAGTTTGTTGGTTTTTCCATCAATCACGTCGCAACGGAGCAACAGATCGACGTGATTTTTGCATGGGTATAGTTAAAGACCTGGAGAGTAACATAGGCTACTTTTTATCCCGGGAAATTAAAGAGTTCCCACGGGATTTTTAAAAGCCTAAATCCACGCGTATGAAGTCGTTGGCATCAGCTAGTATTAAATATACGATTTAAGGTTCATATCTTCCTCTTAAATCTATATATATAAAAGGAAAAAGTGACTGACTGACTGACTGACTGATTGACTGACTGATCTATCAACGCACAGCTCAAACTACTGGACGGATCGGGCTGAAATTTGGCATGCAGATAGCTATTATGACATAGGCATCCGCTAAGAAAGGATTTTTGAAAATTCAACTCGTCTAAGGGGGTTAAATAGGGGTTTGAAATTTTGTAGTCCACGCGGACGAAGTCGCGGGCATAAGCTAGTCACTCTATGTATTAATGAAAAATGCATTATAATGCGTTGCTTAGTTTAAAAGATCTAAGTGTACAGAGAGACAGCCAGCGGGATAGACTTTGTTTTATACTATGTAGAGATGATTTAATTTAATTTAAAATAACCCTATTGTTAACAAAATTACAGAGAGTAACAATACAGGATGTCCTTAAAAAAACAAAGGGCAACCTTATCACTAAAGTGATGTCTTCCAGGCAACCCATACTTAAGAACTCATAGAACTGTAACCGTCGCACTCAGAGTCGCTAATCGTTACTTAAGATTGAGGTAAAACGAGACAGATTTATGTGAGAGATGTAGCTCTGTCTCGTTTAACTCAATCTTAAGTAACGATTAAGCGACTCTGAGTACGGCTGTAAGACTGTGAATGATGTATCTATTTATTCCACGAACTCACACAGGGTTAAAGCTACCAGTCTAAATCCAAATGTAGAGACCTCCGAGACAATAACGAAAGTTTAAGGCACCCCACTTTATAAAGCAAAGCTTAAAATTCAAGGAAAATGTTTTAATTCTTGATAATGTCATTCATAAAAGCCAGTGACTGTGTATTTATTTTAATTAAATCTCTAAATATGCAAATTGGGACCGCTTGCCTTTTATACGCGACTGTTACGAAAAATCTGCTTTTCGGAGGACAAAATTTTTGTAAATATTATACACTAGATGACGCCCACGACTTCATCCGCGTGAATATAGGTTTTTTTTTAATCCCGTGGGAACTTTTTGATTTTCCGGGATAAAAAGTAGCCTACGTCCTTCCCCGGAATGTAGGCTAACTCTGTTCCAAATGTCACCAAAATCGGTTAAAAATCGGGCCGTGAAAAGCTAGCAGACAGACAGACAGACGGACAGACAGACACACTTTCGCATTTACAATATTAGTATGGAGTACGGATAGTATGGATGGATAGTATGAATTTGTAACGTTAGTACTTACAGCTTTTGGTCGTGGCATTACCTACTTTTATTGTCATCCATACTAATATTATAAATGCGAAAGTGTGTCTGTCTGTCTGCTAGCTTTTCACGGCCCAACCGTTCAACCGATTTTGATGAAATTTGGTACAGGGTTAGCTTATATCCCGGGGAAGGACATAGGCTACTTTTTATCCCGGAAAATTGAAGAGTTCCCACGGGATTTCAAAAACCTGAATCCACGCGGACGAAGTCGCGGGCATCAGCTAGTTATTATTTAAAGCAAATAACATATGGTAATCTTAATGGTAATCTAAATCGATCTATCGCTTTTTCGTTATGTTGATTTTCACATTACAACGAGCTACTAAAAAGTTTTTAGTTAAAATAAAAAACCAGCCAAACACGAGCCTGACTAGCGCACCGTGGGTTCCGTATAACTGCAGTCGTATTTTTTCACATTTCGCACGATGAATCAAAAACTATAATGCATAAAAATAAATAAAAATCAGTTTCAGAATGTACAGGTAAATAAAGCCCTCTTAGCCCAGTATTAATAAATAATATTAGTAAATATTAATCTTACTTTGAAAGGTGAATACTATTATTTGTTCGTGAACACGTTTTAATTTATTTTTGTGATGTAACCACAAATTCACGGTTTTCGGATTTTTAGTCGAAGGTTGTCCTGAGTCCAGGCAAAGCCCTGGCGGTTCACGAGGGGAACGGAATAAGTACGTCAAAATTACCTTTGCTGACTTTGCATTTAAATGACAATTTTTGTAAGTATTGTTTGCGAAACAAAGGCAAAAATGAAGAAATCAGCTAAATATATAGTTGTAGGAACAAAGCTCGCAAGTTAGTAGAAGGTTGACAGGAACGACGCAAAGTTTATAAGTCCTGACGGGTTACGAGAGGGACGGAATACGTCATTGTTAGCGAAATTACCTTTGCCGAGTTTGCATTTAAATGATATTTAAATGTCAGTTTTTATAAGTATTATTTGCGAAACAAAGACAAAAAAAAGAAATCAGCTAAATATACAGTTGTAGGAACAAAGCCCGCAAGATGACAGGAACGAGGCAAAGTTTTTAAGTCCTGATGGGTTACGAGAGGAACGGAATACGTCATTGTTAGCGAAATTACCTTTGCCGCGTTTACATTTAAATGATTTTTAAATGTCAATTTTTAAAAGTATTATTTGCGAAACAAAGGCAAAAAGAAGAAATCAGCTAAATATACAGTTGTAGGAACAAAGCCCGCAAGTTAGTAGAAGGATGACAGGAACGAGGCAAAGTTTATAAGTCCTGACGGGTTACGAGAGGAACGGAATACGTCATTGTTAGCGAAATTACCTTTGCCGAGTTTGCATTTAAATGACAATTTCATAAGTATTATTTGCGAAACAAAGGCAAAAAGAAGAAATCAGCTAAATATACAGTTGTAGGAACAAAGCCCGCAAGTTAGTAGAAGGATGACAGGAACGAGGCAAAGTTTATAAGTCCTGACGGGTTACGAGAGGAACGGAATACGTCATTGTTAGCGAAATTACCTTTGCCGAGTTTGCATTAAATGACAATTTCATAAGTATTATTTGCGAAACAAAGGCAAAAAGAAGAAATCAGCTAAATATACAGTTGTAGGAACAAAGCCCGCAAGTTAGTAGAAGGATGACAGGAACGAGGCAAAGTTTATAAGTCCTGACGGGTTACGAGAGGAACGGAATACGTCATTGTTAGCGAAATTACCTTTGCCGAGTTTGCATTTAAATGACTTTCCCCTTTGTGCTGAGCGCTGTCTACAGTTTTAAGTCTATTACGACATCTTCTCTAGAGGAATTGAGATAAATGGAAATTGAACGTGATGCATTGTAGTGGGATTGTTTCCATACAAGTGAACTATATACAGGGTGTAACCAGAACGCGAGCAAAAACTTAGCGTTATTGTGATACTATCTAAACACAATCCAATATCAATAACCATTTGCCTCATTTGATAGTTTTAGTGATTTAGTATTCTTTCAAACCCGCGATGTATAGCGATGTAGGAGTTTCGTAGTACAGTCGTATTTTTGACATTTTGCACGATAAATCAAAATCATAAAAATAAATAAAATCTCTGTTTTAGAATGTACAGGCATTTCATATGATACCCCACTTAGTACAGTTATCTTGTATAGGTATTTGTTCATGAACACATTTTTTTTGTGATGTTACCACAAATTCACGGTTTTCGGATTTATTCCCTTACTTGTGCTATAAGATATACCTACCTGCCAAATTTTGTGATTCTAGGTCAACGGGAAGTTCCCTATAGGTTTTCTTGACAGGTTCCTTTTTTCCTTTTGAGGTACGGAACCCTAAAAAGTGACAAATAAACCCATTTTCTGGAACTGCTGATATCCACGATTTTATTCGCGTGGATTTAGGTTTTGAAAATCTCGTGGGGACTTTTTGATTGATGAAGATTTGATTGATATATTCTTAGTGAAGAAGGTTATAGGCTATATTTATGAGCATTTTGCAATAATAAGCCACCTGTATGATGCTAATTGTGAATTAAAACGGAAGAACCCGTGTGAAGCCGGGGCGGGTCGCTAGCTTCGTATCAAAGCCACGGCACCGAATAGAATCTATCAATAGAGTGAAAAACACCGAGTGAGTCATCAAAAACGCATTTCGTCCCAAATGTCCCTTACGCCCTTTGTAATTCGAAGTGTCGTTATGCTGATGTGGGATGAGCCCTCCTTATCTAATGCAATAACAAGCTACACTTTCTTTGCTTTTCTTTATTTCTGTTTTTTTTTTTTGTGTATAATTTTAGACACCCCACTAAAGCTTGATTGAGTAATCTTTTCCTGTTCTTATCGCACGCTATTTAGTATTTTAACCTTTCTCAATGAGAGTTATATTTTTGTCAAGACCCTGGAGTCTTAGCGCTATAATTTTTTTTTTGCGCAAAGGATCAGCTTGGCTGTCCAGCGCGGTTCTTGATGGGTTCCCAACGAGTCACACCCAATTGTGTACTTAACAGTGTGACTTGTTGGGAATCCATCGAAAAAAAATTGGCACCATTTTTACATTAATTAGATAAGACTGGCTTTCATTTCTTCTATACCTAACATTTTCGGTTTTAAAAATTTATAATTTACTAGCTGCCCCGGTGAACTTCGTACCGCCTAACAGTCGATTCTTTTTCAGAATTTTTTTAAATTTTTCTCTCCTTAAGAACCATCCCCGTACTTCAAAGAATATTATAAAAAATAATTAGCGAAATCGGTTCAGCTGTTCTCGAGATTTGCGATCAGCAACACATTTAGCCATTAATTTTTTATATAGAAAAGATAAAGTGCATAAATCTAGTTTCTGAAAATACCGCTCTATTATTACATCCTACAAAATATTCCATGCAATAAAAGTTCAAAATCTAATAACAATATTGAACAACACCAATAGATACAGGGAATAAAAGAAATCAATTCAGATCTTTACTAAAAATGTATCCGGATTTGTACATTTTTTAGCAATCCACTGGGGCTCAGCCTGCGGCCGACTGAAAGTTTAATCAGTGCTCGATGCACTAGTTTCAAACCTACGTTCCATTATAGTTTTAAAACTTTTTTTATCAACTGAAACATGCATTTGAATGACTATTGTAATGTACCGTTGATTCTGTTTTAAAATTTTAGCATTTTCCGTGGCGCGCATATGAAATTTTGATATTTGTTTTTTCATAGTGAGCGGCAGTCCGAGTACAATATAACTACACAATACATCTCTTTGTAGATAAAAAAACCAGCCTAATGCGAGTCGAACTCGTGCACGAAGGGTTCCGTACCATTACATCTATAAAAATTGGAAAAAAAAATCACATTTGTTGTAGGGGGGCCCCCGTTAAATATTTGTTTTATTTTTATTTAATTATTTAGTGAATATATAACTAAATATTCTGTGAATTTTTCAAACGTCTACCTGTTGCCGTTATTAATATCGAGCAAAAACATCACGTTTGTTGTATGGGAGCCCCCTTAAATATTCGTTTTATTCTGTTTTTTTAGTATTTGTTACATCGATGATTTGTTATTATAGCGGCAAAAGAAATACATTATCTGTGATAATTTCAACTGTCTAACTATCTCGGTTCAAGAGGTACAGCCTGGTGACAGACGGACGGACAGCGGCGTCTTAGTAATAGGGTCCCTTTTTACCCTTTGGGTACGGAACCCTAAAAAGCCGCGAGAAAGTGCTGCTGTAGATATGTATGGGTCACGTCAAAATATAGTTTTGTTTTACTCTAAAGCACAGAATCTGTATAAAATTCAAAGTCCTGACTGACTTATATATCAACGCACAGCCTAAACCGCTGGTCCTAGAAACATGAAATTTGGAGGGTGTGTTCTTTGTAAAGTGTAGGTATCCATTAAGATAGGATTCTAGCTATTATTATGCAAAACAATGAAATACATCTATTCAGCCCAGACGCTATAGCCAGTAAAAAAGCTGCTTCCACCAGTAATTGAGTTTGTCTGTGCTATTCATTGGCGCTCGCTTCTACTCAGACTATGAAATGAATGGGAGCTAGGTGACTTGCATCTTACGAGATCTTTACAAGAGATAAATAAACGAAAAACATAAACAAGGTAGAGTTTTAGAACTACAGAAGTGCAGGTAATTATTTTTAATTTAATTTAAAACAACTTTATTGTTACCAAAATTACAGAGATTAATAATTATTTTTCTACTAAATGACCCCCGCAACTTTTCTACTCGTGGATATAAGTAGGTACTCGTTGATTTTGTCAATTTATTTTTAAAAAAAATTATTGGTTTTACTCAATGATGCCCGCTACTTCATCAGCGTAAATTTTGGTGTTCGGAAAATCCCGTGGGAACTTTTCATTTCATGTCACTCTCACTCACCATCACTAAGTCACTCTCCAGGTCTTCTTCTACATCCATTTCACTCTTTTTTATATTCTAAGAAACTCATTTAGCATTTAGAGCTTATGTAATAAGATGAGTTCAGAGTTCAGAGAATATTATCGACTTTTACACTTCTACTTATCCCCTTGGATTACTGTACTGTACAAATAAATCTATTATAAAAAAACCGGTCAAGTGCGAGTAGGACTCGCTAACGAAGGGTTCCGTACCATCGTCCGTCGTACAAGATATCGCCATCTATATGTGATTTAGTCAATTAATTTTTTCGAAAACATTTTTTTTTTGTGATGTTATCACAAATTCGCGGTTTTCGGATTTTTTCCTTTACTTGTGTTATAATAATACATATTATATTATGTAAGACCTACTTGCCATGATTCTAGGTCAATGGGAAGTAGGTATCCTATAGGTTTTCTTGACAGACACGACGGACAGACAACAAAGGATCTTATAAGATCTCTTTTCATTTTGAGGTACGGAAGCCTAAAAATTAAGGATTTTTCTTTAACTGCTTAAAATAATAAAAGGTACCTAAACAATGTTTTGAAAGAGGTAATTTTGAAACTGAAAACATAATGTTCAACTCTGAAATATCTAATTAAAAGCCCAGCGGGGGCGCGATAACACCAACTTAAATAATAATCTTCAAGGAGAATTAAGTGAAAATAAGTTTTTCTTGTCTAAAAACACCTTAAAAGGCGAAAGGATGTGGACACACGGTTGCGACTAATCACTAGCAAAAGAAAATTTAAATAATAGAAGTTAATTGACCTCATCATCATCATGATCAACCCATAGCCGGCTCACTACATAGCACGGGTCTCCTCTCAGAGTGAGAAGGGTTTTGGCCATAGTCTACCACGCTGGCCATGTGCGGATTGGTAGACTTCACACACCTTTGAGAACATTATGGAGAACTCTCAGGCATGCAGGTTTCCTCACGATGTTTTCCTTCACCGTTAAAGCAGGTGATATTAAATTAATTAAATGACACATAACTCCGAAAAGTTAGAGGTGCGTGCCCGGGATCGAACCTCCGACCTCCGATTGGAAGGCGGACGTCCTAACCACTAGGTAGGGTAAATTAGTTGACGACCTTCCTGGCGCAGTGGTGAGCGCTGTGGTCTTAATAGTGAGAGGTCCCGGGTTCGATTCCTGGCAGGGGTTTGGAATTTTATAATTTCTAAATTTCTGGTCTGGTCTGGTGGGAGGCTTCGGCCGTGGCTAGTTACCACCCTACTGGCAAAGCCGTGGCGCCAAGCGATTTAGTGTTCCGGTACGATGCCGTGCAGAAACCAAAGGGGTATGGGTTTAATAAAAACTGCCATACCCCTTCCAGGTTAGCCCGCTATCATCTTAGACTGCATCATCACTTACCACCAGGTGAGATTGCAGTCAAGGGCTAACTTGTATCTGAATAAAAAAATAAAAAAAAATAAAAAAAAAATACAGAAAGTACAAAAAAACCGTATATTTTAAAGAAATCTTCGACGTTACAGGGTCACGTAGCGCGTCGAGCGCACGCGGGCCGCTCAGCCGTGCGCGACGGATCCTACAAATGTTTGTGCACGTCCCTTACCAAAACTACCAATATTGCTTCCACTACAGATGTATTGTATCTGAAATAATATTATTGCGTCCATTCGACCGTACTGGCTACTATATTGGATTGAATCAAAGAAAATACCTAGATAAAATGTTATTTTATTAATGCCACAATTTTATTGGTAGGACTTTCTTTTCGTTGCAAAAGTCAACACGCTTGTATAGAGACGGAGCTTTATATTTCAAAGGTAAATGATTAATAAATATTATTGAAGAAGTAAAAAACTAACTTATTGTTAATGCTATAAACGAATCTAGCTTCTAAGGGCATTAATAATAGTAATTTTTGACCATACATATACCTAAATAAAACTGCCATATTCCTTCCAGGTTAGCCCGCTTAGATTTTTGCTTCATCACTTACCACCAGCTAGGTGATTTTTTCCGAGGTTGGTTGGTTCTACATTGCTGCTCCACTGGGTGATATTAAAATGTTTTTCGTAGAAAACCTTCAATGGATTTAAAAAAACCGACCAAATTCGAGTCAGACTCGCGCACTGAGGGTTCCGTATTACAATCGTATTTTATCGACATTTTGCATGATAAATCAAAAACTATTACACCTAAACATTAATAAAAATCTGTTTTAGAATGTACATTTGATATAGTTATCTTACTTCGAAAATTGAAAATACTAATTATTAGTTTATGACCACAATTTTTTTTTGTGTAATTTGACCACAAATTCACGGTTTTCAGATTTTTCCCCTAAAGCCAGCTATAAGACCCACCTACCTGCCAAATTTCTTGATTCTAGGTCAACGGGAAGTACCCTGTAGGTTTCTTGACAGACAGACAGACAGACAACAAATTGATCCTATAAGAGATCCGTTTTTCCTTTTGAGGTACGGAACCCTAAAAATGAGCCCGGTGGCTATCATTCAGTGTTAGAAACTGAGTTAGCGAATCACCCCGCGTGAGATTGCAGTCAAGGGCTAGGTTCACTGGTTTTTAGATCTGTGTGTCTCAAAAACAGCCTGCTTCAACTCAGCCCTCGAGTGCTTGATCCACGGTTCTCTTTTTAATTAATACCACTTCGAACACTACCCCGAAAGAATGCTTGAGTCATTAAAACTTTTAATGGCATTTGACTTCGCGCTGGCGGCATTGGAAACAAATTTTAGGTACGTCGGGGATTTTAGTTTTTGATTTATAAAAAAACTAGCTTATGCTCGCGACTTCGTCCGCGTGGACTACACAAATTTCAAACCCCTATTTCACCCCCTTAAGAGATGAATTTTCAAAAATCCTTGCTTAGCGGATGCCTACGTCATAATAGCTATCTGCATGCCAAATTTCAGCCCGATCCGTCCAGTAGTTTCAGCTGTGCGTTGATGGATCAGTCAGTCACCTTTTGCTTTTATATATTTAGACTAGCCGACCAGCCCTAGCTTAGCTCGGGTAGAATTTAGAAAATCGGCGTGTGGGTAGCATTTTCAAAAATCCTGCATTTTCAAAAATCCTGAAATAGGGGCCCAAGTATTTTTTCTTTTGTAACCGAAAACTCAAATTTCAATTTTCATGGAAATAACTTGAAAAATGACGGACTTTCATACAATCTTTCACCCCCTATTTAACTCCCTTGGCAGTAGAGTTTTTAAAAATCGTGAAATACGTATTTTTTATTCTTAACCGAAAGCCTAAATACCATTTTTCATCGATGTAACTTTAAAAATAATACACTTTCATTCAAACTTTCATCCCCTATTTGACGGGGGGTGGAATTTTGAAAAATCCTTTCTTAGTGGATACCTGCTCTTTACAAAGAACACACCCTCTAAATGTCATGTCTCTAGGACCAGCGGTTTAGGCTGTGCGTTGATATATAAGTCAGTCAGTCAGTCAGGACTTTTAATTTTATATATAGAAAGAAACTTTGCGGCGGGCTCTAAGCTCCTTCTAAGTTTGGACGGCGAAATTGAATTAGTTGGTGTTACAAAATGGAACTTATATAAAGACTGAGCGTAAGGTCACTTAGCGAAAAATGTCGCTCAGCTGAAAGTTAGGACTTATGTAGATGCAAAGTTCAGAAGCCTTTTTAGGGTTCCGTACCTCAAAAGAAAAAACCGAACCCTTATAGGATCACTTGTTGCCTGTCTGTCTGTCTGTCTATCAAGAAACGTATAGGGTACTTCCCGCTGACGTAGAATCATGAAATTTCGCAGGTAGGTAGATCTTATATCATACATAAGGGCAAAAATCCGATAACCATGAATTTGTGGTTAAGATAGAGTTAAAATGAGACGGATGTAATATATCTCTCACATAAATCTGTCCCGTTTTAACTCACTAAGTCTGAAGCAAAGTCAAAGTGCACTCTATAGATCTCAGCTTTAGAGATGTATGCCCGAAATTGAGCCCCCGATTGGAAGTCAACGTCTAAATCACTAGGTTATGACTGCTTTTAACAACTAGGCTATCACCTCAAAACGAGCGTGCAAACCACAAAAAAAAACCGGCCAAGTGCAAGTCGTAATTCAGTCGTATTTTTTCGACATTTTGCATGATAACTCAAAAGCTATGATGCATAAAAATAAATTAAATTCTGTTTTCGAATGCATAGGTGAAGACCTTTCATATTATAATACCCCACTTGATATAGTTATCTTACTTCGAAAATTCAAAATACTAATTATTAGTTTAGGACCACAAATATTTTTTTTGTGTGATGTAACCTCAAATTCACGGTTTTCAGATTTTTCCCCTAATGTGAGCTATAAGACCCACCTTCCTGCCAAATTTCATGATTCTAGGTCAACTGGAAGTACCCTGTAGGTTTCTTGACAGACAGACGGACAGACAGACAACAAAGTGATCCTATAAGGGTTCCGTTTTTTCTTTTGAGGTATAGAACCCTAAAAACGATAATCTTAACCACCCTGTCCAACACTATAAATTTTACCAATACACAGTCAGGTGTAAATTCGGATTTCAAAATGCAGTTAAGGTTGAATGAAACCTCATTAATTCAGCTCCTAAATATAAATAGAGAATTCCAATGAACGCCATTAAGTGCATCACAAGTACCTATTCTCATTTGCGCAGCGATCGAAAACCAATTATGGGAAAAACTGCACATCTACACTAATATTATAAAGAGGAAAACTTTGTTTGTTTGTTTGTTTGTTTGTTTGTACTGAATAGGCTCAAAAACTACTGGACCGATTTTAAAAATTCTTTCACCATTCGAAAGCTACATTATCCACGAGTAACATAGGCTATATTTTATTTTGGAAAAAAATAGGGTTCCGTAAGATATTTGGGTTTTTCGGACACAAGGTGTAAAAAATCAACCAGAAAAGTTACTTATTTTGCGTACGCTGCCTAAACTATAAAAGATAGAACCATAAAATGTTCTAATTAATTGTAGATCTTATAAATATCTACAAAAAAGTCCGCGACACACTATACCCATCTATGTCGAGTGAGGCACAGCAACCATTTATTTATTTAAAAATCTTGAATTTTTTTTGGACTACATTTAAACGCGTTTATTTTACTCATGCTATTAATCCTTATCAAAATAAATGATTTCATCACTAAGAACAGTTTATGGAGATAATATTTGGTCTTTGAATGATTAAAATTGGACGTTTGGTTTTGAAGTTATGGCGAAATTAAAATATTACGATTTCTGCTGCACGGCCCGATGTCGTTAAGTTTGTTTGTAGGGGGTAATCTTTAGAACTACTGAACCGATTTTAAAAATTCTTTCACCAGTAGAAAGCTACATTATTCCTGAGTGACATAGGCTATACGGGATCTTTAAAAACCTAAATCTACGCGGGCGAAGCCGCGGGGATCAGCTAGTATTATATAAAGAGGTAATGTCGTTAAGTTTGTTTGTAGGGGGTAATCTTTAGAACTACTGAACCGATTTTAAAAATTCTTTCACCAGTAGAAAGCTACATTATTCCTGAGTGACATAGGCTATACGGGATCTTTAAAAACCTAAATCTACGCGGGCGAAGCCGCGGGGATCAGCTAGTAATAAATATAGGCACGCATTGTCCTGAGCTATACATGTGTACGAGAGGCGATGTGACTGTCATAGCTTCACTGGATGTGGCACGAACCAAGTTATTATAAACAAGTCTTAATATAGTGAACAAAAAATATTTAAAAAACCGACTTCCAAAATCACTACATAGTAATAAATATTTTTTTTTAATATTTTTTTTACGTGTATGTTGAAGTCGGGCGGGCTTCACGTTTTGATTTCTAGTTTCGTTTAATTATGCTCGCCCGACTTCATACATAGCACGTACATACACGTGTAGAAATAAAAATTATTTATTAATTCGTAGTGATTTTGGAAGTCGGTTTTTTTATATTTTTTTTATTGTAATCTTTTTAGTGTAAGTAATCTTGCTTGGTGTCTACAATATATTTCACTATGAACACTTTCTGAATTTTGATAAATTAGGCGGGCAGTAACCCTGCAGCATCAGGATTGAGGAGTTGTATCCAGTAATTTAAATGGGACCACCACAGAAACTTTCTCTGTTGGCTAAAAAAAATTTGCAAATCGGCCCAGAAACTTCGAAAAAAGCGATGTACATTGTACATACATTAAAAAAAAGCGGGCCGAATTGAAAACCACCTCCTTTTTGGAAGTCAGTTAAAAATGGTCAAGTGGGAGTCGGACTCGAACACGAAGGGTCCCGTACCATCGTACAAGAAATAACACTTTAATTTTTGAAAACGTTTACCTAATTAACACGAGTGACATCGCGATTCGAACGCACGGCCGCCATACATTGTGACGTAACAACCTACTACGTGTATGCTGCACGTCGTGTGAACGGCTTTAATACTAAATCTATACTCTGTTATTACTCTGAGTATAAGTCGCAACTAGTGAAGCTAGAGCTCTGTCGAAAACGTTTAATTAACACGAGTGACAACGCGATACGAGTCGACGCACGGCCGCCATACATTGTGACGTAACAACCTATTACGTGTATGCTGCACGTCGTGTGAACGGCTTTAATACTAAATCTATACTCTGTTATTACTCTGAGTATAAGTCGCAACTAGTGAAGCTAGAGCTCTGTGGAAAACGTTTAATTAACACGAGTGACAGCGCGATACGAGTCGACGCACGGCCGCCATACATTGTGACGTAACAACCTACTACGTGAATGCTGTCGTGTGAACTGCTCTAATGCTAAGAGTGGTTTCAGATTAGCGTTTTTTGCAAGCTTAAGCTCCTCGTTTTAACGATGAAAGAAGACATCGTGAGGAAACTTATACCTGTACTTGAGAGTTCTCAAAGGTGTGTGAATCAGCAATTGGCCAGCTTGGTGGACTATTGCCTAATCCTTCTCATTTTGAGAGGAAATACGTGCTCAGTAGTGAGCTGACCATGCCTCGAGATGAATGTTTTTTTCCAACTAAATATATAAGCAACTAGCTGATGCTCGCGACTTCGTCCGCGTTGAATTTGGTTTTTTTTTAATCCCGTGGGAACTCTTTGATCTTCCGGGATAAAAAGTAGCCTATGTCACTCTCCAGGTCTTTATCTATACTCATGCAAAAAATCACGTCAATCCGTTGCACCGTTGCGACGTGATTGAAGGACAAATCAACAAACCAACAAACAAACACACTTTCGCATTTATAATAAGGGTACTGGATTAACCCAGCTGCGAATCGAACCATTAAGTTCCACTAATTGTAAAACCGCTGGCTATACTTCAGAGTTCTCAAAGGTGTGAGAATCAGCACTTGGCCAGCTTGGTGGACTATGGCCTAACCCTTCTCATTTTGAGAGGAGACTCATGCTCAGTAGTGAGCTGACAATTATTTTTTATTTTTTTTTCTTTATTTATTTAGGGGCTTTTATATTTATATACATGTCAGCCCCATTATAATCTAATACATACAATCAAAACAAGAAAATCTTAACCTAACGACATAACACCAATACAAAAAAAAAGTTAAAGAAAAAACAAAATAACAGTTTTACTGTCTTCAAGAAATAAAGCTTATGAATTCAAACAGACTTATAGCATCCTTAGATGCAGGACGGGCAAGTATATTCACAAACATACCCGTATCAAATCTGTTCAAATCCATCATCCTTACAATTTCATCCCTACCAGACTGGAATCGGACACATTCATTTAACAAGTGTTCAACATCCTCAATTACTCCATATAAATCACATAGTGGTGTCTCGGTAACTTTCATTAAAAATTTGAACTTATTCAAAGGCATGTGCCCGGATCTCAATCTGTGAGCAATAATAATCAACTTCCTTTTCATTTTTACATTCAAAAACCACGGGATATGAGGACTAAATATAAGCATGTGCGTTGACTGCAAATCGAACCAGTTAACTCACACTTATTAAACCGCTGGCTTTACTTTTTTTTACAAAGGGCAATAACCATCTGACCTCCGCAACTGAAACTTTTCAACGAAATCTTTTGCCGGAGTAAAAGCGTAAGCACTTTTTCGTATTTTTTGTGCTCTACGTAGTACAGGCTTTTTCTCGCCCGCGGCTTAACTTTAACTCTTTGCTTTACTGATATAAAAGAACCAAAGATACACAGTTACTTGGAATTAAAAGGTGTTATAATTTTAAAAGCCCGAAGTATTTTTTGTTCATTATTTACAATTTCTACGGTGTGGAACAGCCCATTCATATGATACCCCACTTGTTATTGTTAGTATAATAGTCTTACTTTGAAAGTTGAAAATACTTATTATTTGTTCATGAACACGTTATTATACGAACTTATTTATTTTACACGTCTTCAAAACTGTGTTAGGTATGTCGTATAACTCATGTGCCTTAGGTTGGGGATCTTTCTGTACTCATAGGTACGTATAGAACACGTCATCATCATCATCATGATCAACCTATCGCCGGCTCACTACCGAGCACGGGTCTCTTCTCAGAGTGAGAAGGGTTTTGGACATAGTCTACCACGCTGGCCAAGTGCTGATTGGTAGACTTCACACACCTTTTAAAACATTATGGAGAACTATCAGGCATGCAGGTTTGCTCATGAACTTTTCCTTCACCGTTTAAGCAAGTGATATTTAATTAATTAAAACGCACATAACTCCGAAAAGTTAGATTAAGTGCGTGCCCGGGGACGGACCTCAACCTCCGATTAGGTGGCGGCAGTCCTAACCACTAGGCTATCACATCTTCGAGTGTGATCAATGGGGCTGGCGTGTCCGTGTCGAACAAAAGTGCCGTAAAATTTAAGATAAAAAAATCTTCGAATGTATCTATGGTACACCATATCAGTGGTTTTCCCCCGAACTGTTTCACCCGTTCCCACCCTCGCAGGCGGCCATTACAATGTAAAATTCTAATTCCGTCGTTAAGTCTCTGCCCTTTCGCCGGCTGAATATGAAATGATGGCACGATGGCCATAACTGTATCTTTGCACATGATTTTGACAATCACTATCCTACTCTGTTTATCTCATGATCATAATCATCATCATCATCATCTGACTCGGTATGCGATTTGGCGTTGCTGTAAGCGTGTTCAATAATCAATAATAATAATAATCAATCATCATCACCCCATAGCCGGCTCACTACAAAGCACGGGTCTCCTCTCAGTATATATTTTTAGGGTTCCGTACCTCAAAAGGAAAAACGGAACCCTTATAGGATCACTTTGTTGTCTGTCTGTGTCTGTCTGTCTGTCTGTCAAGAAACCGAAAGGGTACTTCCCGTTGACCTAGAATCATGAAATTTGGCAGGTAGGTAGATCTTATAGCTGACATTTGGGGAAAAATCTGAAAACCGTGAATTTAGGGTTAGTTCACACAAAAAGGTCTTCACTGGAACATTCTAAAACAGATTTTTATTTATTTTTATGGATCATAATTTTGAAAAATCGCGCAAAATGTCGAAAAAATACGACTGTAGTGACCCTCATTGCGCGAGCCTGACTCGCACTTGGCCGGGTTTTTTTAAAGAATATTAGCCGTCGCCCTTGATTAAGCATGAAGCTTGTGCTAGGAGTAGGTACGACAATAGTGCAACGGGTGGGGTTTGAACTAGCGACCTTTCGGATTTCAGTCCGCACCTTAAACCGTTGAGCTATTGAAGCTCTGTATGTCTCAATTGAGCTATTGAGACAGACAGGCAGACAGACAACGAATTGATCCTACAAAGGTTCCTTTTTTCCCTGGAGGTACGGATCTCTGAAACAGAAAAATCACTTAATTCTACAGAAATGAAAAAGGAAACAGGCCGAAATTCTCGCGTCCACCGCATGCGCTATAAAGCGAAACTTTAACAAAATAAATTGGAAAACCGCCCCGAAATTAATTGTCCACGGATTCATTCAAGCAGTGCATTTACTTAATTACTTTACTGCAAATTTAACGATCGCCCGATTGCAGGCACTTACTATGATTGTGATACTCCTTTATAGATCACTCACTGGCTTTTGCCCGTGACTTCGTCCGAGTCATATAATTTACTGGCTGACCCGCCTCGGCTCAATTTTAATGAAAATAACTTAAGAAATGACGGACTTTCATACAAACTTTCATCCCCTATTAACCCCCTTGGGAGTAGAATTTTCAAAAATTGTGAAACATTTATTTTTTATTTTTAACCGATAGCATAAATACCATATTTTTTATCGAGGTATCATCAACTATATAGGGCTATTTACTAAATTACTATTGTTTCAAATATTTTATGTGTATATGAAATGTGTATAATAAAAACCATCCATTGATGTTGGAAGAGTCATCCTCCACCCTCCCCCCCCCCCCATCATTTCACTCGTTTTTCTTCTGAACGAAGCAAATATTATGATTCTATAAATGAATTCAGCATCCTTCAAATCAAACTTGACATAGTAGGTTAACTGAAGTTAGTATCAAGATCAGACCGAAATCTTAGTGGCTCAACTTAAATTCTTCTCTGTGTTCTAAGGACGCCGTATTTCCCACTTTTTTGCCGTGTAGGTACATAATGTGGGACTATTTGTAATCCGGGTAACCTTTTAACAGACGCAGTTAAAGGGTAACCGCTAACTTTAATACCTCCACAGTCCTCATGTCACTTTGCACACCAATAAGCTACTTAACCAAAGGTCTACCACTGTTTGCTTAGGTTCTGTCAACGCTTTCAAGAAATTACTTAATTAACCCGTGATCTCAAATGGTGGTACAGAACAAAGTTTAAATCTTGCTAGTAGGTAGGTACTTTTTACCAGAAGAGTGGTAACAAGCCCCCCCCCCCCACGAAACAGAAATTAATTAATGTTTTTTTTTTTTTTTTTTTTTTTTAATACAATAAAACTTAAAGCTAGCCTTATCTAATTACTATATAAATCATGACCGCGTGGAATGGTGCCAAGAATACTGGCTGCATTTCCGCGCTGGACAGCCAGGCTGATCCGCTGCGCAAAAAATGAGCCAGCCCTTCTGTCACCAGTTGAGGCTATTAATCGCGGTGAAATGTCTCGTAAAAAATTTTTAGCACTAAGACTCCATGGCCCCAGGGTCTCCACGGCAAACGGCACAAAAATGTAACTCTCTATAAGAGAGGCATACTTGCGCCGCTTGCCGTTTTCAGCTGTTTCTGCTGCGGCTCCCGGTCTTGATGCTGTCTTCCTGATATGACACGGGGCCAATGTGTCAACGCAAGTTGCGTCCCACATTAGCGCCCGTCCCCGTTCCCAGGGAACCAGCGTCAATCCATCAGGTCTCTTGCCATCATCCCGACTAATCCCTGCCGGCTCAATGAGCGCAGGAATATGTTAACAATTAATGTTTTGTTGAAACTCGAACTTCAATATCCACTTCCTTGAAGTCTACTGTGATTGCGCGGCTGTATCCGGAATATATACAAAGTGATCTAAGATTCGGTTCCGCTAAGCTTCGTTTAAAACTTCTTCTCACGACACCGTCGCGTCGCGTCGCGTCGCGTCGCGTCGCGTCGCTCGCGTCGATCAATCAAAATTATATTACCAATAAATCTACGGAAACTCATGCAGGCCGGGTGTCTTTTATATGTTACGATACACAAACGACAACTCTTCCCATATGAAATCACACAATAAATAGCCATACGCTAGACGTATAGAGTTTTTTGTTTTATCCCATTTAAATTTTTCTCGCTCCGGAAAGTGCAGCGTGGGAAGAACACCTCACAAGATGGACAGACAACATCAGACGAGTCGCAGGGAACCGCTGGGTTCAGGCGGCACAAGACCGTGGTGTGTGGAAGTCCCTACAAGAGACCTGCGAGTATGACGTGTATCGGCTGGTAGTGATGTACTTATACAGATTACATGTATCAATTGACATACATAATGTTTAGTACAGATGTAATAGATGTACCTACTTGTAAAAGTCTCGATATATAGACGACGCTACTCATACGTAATACAAAAGGATACAGCCATCACAAAATTTACAACAAACAGACTAGATGGCGCCACAGGTACCTTCAAACACTCACTAGGAAGCCTGAATCGCGCTAACAACTTGTGTATTTTATAGTCTTTCGAGGTTAACCCTCAGAACTTTTTATACAGTTCCAAAATACAGTGGTTGGACCAGTTGGGTCTTTCTATTGTTACAGTTATGCCTACCTATTGTACGCGACGGGTGGAGATAGCAATCGGGGAGAGAACACCCTGCACACCCGCACAGCCCCCGCACTAACCCGGTGTGGGTGAGTGCGGGTGTGCGGGGCGTCCCCCCACCTCAAACCCCGATTACCATCTCGACCTATCGCGTACTACACATCACAGCTCTCGTACATACGATTTTTATCCTTCATGAAAATCGAATCGGACCCGTCACACACGCACCCAAGGCCCGCCAAACTTTTGCCATACACTGATTGCTTCATAATAATTTATAGAGTGTAATCGGCGCGCCATGGAGCGTGGTATGTTACTCATCGGCGGCACATTCACGGCCATGTACTCGCTATCGAACATCCATCTTGCTAATAATAACAAGGATTGGCACCGATTCTAAGCACAACCTAATTTTAGAGTATTCGCACCCTCTTCTTACTATTGTAATATGAAAAGGACAGAAGTAGTTTGACATTTCTAAATTTAATTTTTAGATGGTAAAACCCGTGATATTAGCATGCACTCGCGAACCTACTGTTTAAATTTGTATTGTGCACTAAAATTTAGAGTCTTTAAATGTGAAAGTCATGTTCCGTTCCTTTTTTAGCATTAGTAAAAAGAAAAGGATGCAGATACTCTAAATTTAGTTTAGAGAGAGACTAGAGAATCGGGGCCCATGGTCTCTTTATATTGCTGAAATATTGTCACGAGAGTTCTCCATAATGTTCTCAAAGGGCACAGATATATTAACAGATATGCAACTAGCGTGGCCCCCTCAGTCCCTCTCGCTCAAGCAGAGGTACTTACTTGTGAAATATTATTCCGTCTATTTTACGTTCACTTCGGCTATAAATAATCTTTAAATAAATAATCTTTATTTCCTCAGACATCAAAGGCCCACAATATTATGTTAGTAACCATCTTAATCTATGTTAGTAACTATATTATAATATAATGTATGTTAGTAAGAAACTTATTCTATGTTAGTTAATATAATTAATATACTTATTAACTAATGCAGACATCCAGTGCGCCTTGAGAGCGCTGTCCTGTCTGTCTGCTATCACCTTCAGGATAATGTTAGGACTTCTCTCCAACCTACTTTTGATTGAGGCGATCCTTTTCCGTATGATTGCGAAGAAGCCGTCTACACAGTTATCCGCAAAAAGGCTATTGTAGCCTAGTATACTGCAACAAAAACAACACAAAACAACAAAACAAATCAATTACTTCTTTAAAATACTTGAGTCAACATAACCTCACTTCACGTTGTTTGTCAAGATCTCACGTACAAGTACATCTTGACAAACAAAAAAAAGTGGCTACGGTGATAAGGACAAAAAATAATCATTTTGTCACGTTCTAACGGACTAGCTGTAGGATGTAGCTTTTTTTTTAAATCCCATGGGATCTCTTTATATTTCCGGGACAAAAAGTAACGTCAAGATCGGTTAAACGGAGAGGCTGTGAAAAGCTCGCAACAGTCAGATAGACAAACCTGCTTATTTATAACTAGCTTATGCTCGCGACTTCGTCCGCGTGGACTACACAAATTTCAAACCCCTATTTCACCCCCTTAGGGATAGGAATTTTCAAAAATCCTTTCTTAGCAGATGCCTACGTCATAATAGCTATCTGCATGTCAAATTTCAGCCCGATCCGTCCAGTAGTTTGAGCTGTGCGTTGATAGATCTGTCAGTCAGTCAGTCAGTCACCTTTTCCTTTTATATATTTAGAAATATTAGTATGGATTATGTGGCCACGCGTTATGTTTTCCCAAAACCTTACTGCATAGTCTGGATCATTAAAGACTTATTGGGGACGCGAGCCGCGGGAAAGTTGTAGACACATCTCCAAACTTGTATGATCAGTACATAGTTGTTCCGCCAACTTGCGGGACAGTGTAGATGCGGCATTACTGGAGATGCAATGTACGCGTTACGTAAATAATTAAAGTCTGAATCAAACAATGCGACGAGCGATGAGCGACTTTTTTCTTTAATTCTGATACAAGTCTCTTGACGGCGATCTTACCTAATGGTTGTGATGATGCATTCTAAGGCTGAAATCTATAGAGCGCACTTTGACATTGCTCAGACTTAAGTCTTAGTTAAAAAGAGACAGATTTATCTACGCGATATAGCGCTGTCTCGTTTTAACAGTGTCTTAAGTCTAAGCAAAGTCTAAGCACGCTCTATAGATTTCAGCCTTAGAGCATAGCAATCCGTTGAGCTATATCGGTTACTCTAGTTCTCCTACGGATCTCCTCATTTCTGATTTGATCACGTAGAGAAAGCATAGCTCTCTCCATCGCCCGCTGAGTGATTCTGAGCTTTCTTATGAGGCCCATAGTTAGCGACTATGTCTCGGCTACATATCATATCACTGGCAACGAGACTTTAGTCTTGGAATGGAACCCCAAAAATACCAGTCAGGATTTGAACCGGAAATGAAATACTTCTTACTTATAAAGCTACAAGTACAGCGCTGTAAGCGCCAAAGTATCGAACCTATGCTGCTGTATAAGCGACTAGTAAAGTTTAGTACTTTGCGTAACTTTGAGCTTGTAAGATGTGTCTAGTTTCTAGACTAGGAGCTTGCCAACTCACTCTGAACGCGTGTCGCTAATTGCTCTACTATATGCTATAGTTTATAGCTTTAATGATAGTGCAAAGTTTTCAATAATAACTGAGGACATACGATTAATAAACACACACACACACACATACACGCACACATACACGCACATCACACACAGAGACACATACACACCTTCCAGTGCAAGGTTCCATTCCAGCACATTGGGACCCCAACGACTATCGGTTTTTTGTGCCGTACCCGTAGCCACTTCAGCTTTAATAATATAATAATAAAATAGTCATTTATTTAGGCAACTTGAACCCATTTGAACATACATAAAAGTAAATACAAATACAAATACAAATGTACAATTGTTTACAAGTGCAACCCGTTGAGTTATGTCGGATACTCTGGTTTTCCTACGGATCTCCTCATTTCTGATTTGATTACGACTGGTATTAAAACGGCTTAAAAGATAATAATGTGCTGAGTAAAAAATCTTAGGTAGGTACCTATTTTAAAGACAGTCAAAGCAGCCATACTAAACCTAAAAAACTTTTGAGAATCAAAGCGGTATTTGTTACAAAGAATCGTTCAACAGTATTGAATTCATTCTAACATTAATAATTCAGAGCCCGTGCCTTCGACAAATAACGGCCTTGAATATTCATACTGGGCGTTTTTTTAGGGTTCCGTACTCAAAAGTAAAACGGAATCACCTCCGGTACATCTATAGATACTTATTTCCACTACATGGGCCTGTTCTCTGAATAAACAACTTTCCGAACACAATAAGTAAAAATCGAAAAATTGCTATTTTCTAGTAGTAACTTGTTGAGTAGGTATAGGTTGTGTGTTCTTAGTGGACCCAACGGGACCCTATTACTAAGCCTTCTCTGTCCGTCCGTTTGTCAGCCTAATTGTCAGTGGGCTGTATCTCATAAACTGTAATATCTGGAATTGAAATTTTCACAAGAAAAAAGTTATAAAGTGTTATTTCTTGTACAATGGTACGGAACCCTTTGTGTGCGAGTCCGACTCGTATTGACGGGTTTTTTTATTATTTTTACCCCGACAGCTAATTACAAGACTTGGACGTTTTCCATTTTTCTGTGCAAACCTTTGATTGGGTATTGGGAATATGGATCGCGGATTTAATTAAGTTTGGTTTGACGTTGAATAAAATCACCCCGCGCGATTCAATTCTTTTGAATTTGGCGTTGTACTAATCAGTCTTGCCTATTACAGTTTTTTTTTAACGAATATTAGCCACTTTAATCATTTAAATATGTAAAAGGTGACTGACTGACTGATCTATCAACACACAGCTTAAATTACTGGATGGATCGGGCTGAAGTTTGGCATGCATATAGCTATTATGACGTAGGCATCCGCTAATAAAGTTTTTTTGAAAATTCAACCCCATTAGGGGGTAAAAAAGGGGTTTGATATTTGTGTAGTCCACGCGGACGAAGTCGCGAGCATAAGCTAGTGACTAATATTCCCCTTTTCCCTCCAACTAAGCACAAAGCTTGTGCTCGGAATAGGTAAGACAATAGTGCAACGGGCGGGGTTTGAACCGCCAGCCTTTCGGATTTCAGTCCGCTTCTTAACCGTTGAGCTATCAGGGCTAAATTTTGTTGAGCTAATTTTGTTCTGTACCTACATTATACCTAAGAGCTAGACTTAATGTACATGTACCTACATGCTAGACGTAGGGATGTTACATACTTGACACACAACAATATGCTCATTAACAGCATCATCATCATCATCATCATCAACCGATAGACGTCCACTGCTGGACATAGGTCTCTTGTAAGGACTTCCACACGCCACGGTCATGCACCGCTTGAATTCAGCGGCTCCCTGCGACTCGTCTGATGTCGTCCGTTCACCTAGTGGGGGGTCTTCCAACGCTGCGTCTTTCGGTGCGAGGATTCCAGCACCTTGGGACCCCAACGTCTATCGGTTTTACGAACTATGGGCCCTGCCCATTGCCACTTCAGCTTCACAACCCATGACATTAACATCAAAAAGCATGATATTATTGAGCAATTGCTATATGGCATTTCAGTATGTTGTGTGTGAAAATGAGCAGGCTCAAAAATGCCGAGCGTGCAAGCCAGCAAGCCGAGTACAGATTTGAGGTACGGAACCCTAAAAATGGAAACATCTGATCCATTAGAGGCTGGGAATTCCTTCATTGCGGAAAATTGTCGAAGGACACGCGTGTGGCAAATCTATGCCAAGTTGCTAAACATTCGCCGAATGTGTTCGCCAAGCCCGTTGGGCCAACGTGAACAAGAGGCATCACAGTGTAACTGGGGTGTTTGTACCCGTTTAGGTTGAACCCTCATCATGCAGTGACAGTGTAGATAACGTCAAATCAAATGTTATCAATGAATTGTGAAGCCGCAGAGACCGGGCCGGGTGTGGCACGGAACATTATCTACCAATTAGATGAATATACATAAGTATAATATCATAGCTTAGCAGTGACGACCTCCCTGGCGCAGTGGTGAGCGCTGTGGTCTTAATAGTGGGAGGTCCCGGGTTCGATTCCTGGCAGGGGTTTGGAATTTTATAATTTCTAAATTTCTGGTCTGGTCTGGTGGGAGGCTTCGGCCGTGGCTAGTTACCACCCTACCGGCAAAGCCGTGCCGCCAAGCGATTTAGCGTTCCGGTACGATGCCGTGTAGAAACCAAAGGGGTATGGGTTTAATAAAAACTGCCATACCCCTTCCAGGTTAGCCCGCTATCATCTTAGACTGCATCATCACTTACCACCAGGTGAGATTGCAGTCAAGGGCTAACTTGTATCTGAATAAAAATTAAAAAAAAAGCTTGGTATAAGAAATTAAATATCACTTGCTTTAACAGTAAAGAAAAGCGTCGTGAGGGAACCTGCATGCCCGAGATAATGAGATTCTCCATAATATCCTCAAAAGTGTGTGAAGTTAGCCAAGCAAGAGCCTCAATAGCTCAATAGTTAAGGAGCGGACCGAATTCCGAAAGGTTAGAATAAAATAGAAAATAAAATTAAATAAAATCTTATTCGAGCTCCGTACGCGTAGTGAAGCGACGCGACACGCCGGTGAGTATGTCGCACTAGCGTCGCTGCACTGCGCGTCGCTGCACTGCGCGTCGCTGCACTGCGCGTCGCTGCACTGCGCGTCGCTGCACTGCGCGTCGCTGCACTGCGCGTCGCTGCACTGCGCGTCGCTGCACTGCGCGTCGCTGCACTGCGCGTCGCTGCACTGCGCGTCGCTGCACTGCGCGTCGCTGCACTGCGCGTCGCTGCACTGCGCGTTGCTGCGCTGCGCTTCACAATATTCTCTCCAGCCGCGCCGCGCAGCAACACGCGATGAAGCGCGCGGAATGCGCCATACAAAAGGATAGAAATAACATTTTGACGCTCTGTGCCGCGCCCTGCAGTGCAGCGTAGAGCAGCTCAGGTGCGTACAGTGCTCAGACAAGCCGCCAAGCGCACGAAGAAACCAATATTGTGTTTTTTCTGTTTGTGTGGGAAAATAAAAAAAAAATAAAAAAACAGACCTTATAAGTATCTCAAACTAAAATTCAAAATCATATTATCACCATCAGATAAAATCGCAGCGAAGAGAAAATCTATAATCACCGTTGAAAAAGTTATCCAAAAGAAAAATAACTAGGAATTCAAAGGACTCTCACTTACTAAAGTTCTTTTAATATTCTCTTCACTTACTCTATCTTAAAACTGTCTTTGAACGAACATTTACTACTGTAATACCTTAGGCTGCTTTCACACCAGAGATGTACTATGCTACGTTTTTTATTTCAGATACAAGCTTGCCCTGGTCTGAAATCTCACCTGGTGGTAAGTGATGCTGTAGTCTAAGATGGAAGCGGGCTAACTTGGAAGGGGTATGGCAGTTTTTTTTATTAAACCCTTTGGTTTCTATACGGCATCGTACCGGAACGCTAAATCGCTTGGCGGCACGGCTTTGCCGGTATGGTGGTAAATAGCCACGGCTGAAGACTCCGAACACACGTTGCTATGGATGTGTATCCACCAATCATTTTCATTGCTCCACATAGCCTTAGCATTGGTGGCAACGGGTTCAACGAAGCTAGGTTTTTATTTGGGAGGGATGCGTGCTACGGGTGAGAGCTACGGATGGGAACTAAATGATAGCTACCACTACGTATGAAAGCTACGTTACGGATGTAACCTACGCTACGGATCGGAGCTACGCTACGGATCGGAGCTACGCTACGGATCAGAGCTACGCTACGGATCGGACCTACGCTATGGATCGGAGCTGCGCTACGGATGGAAGCTACGAAAGCGCGAGTGATCAGTACCCGTAGTACAAGATTTTACGTCTCACCAAACGAAACCAAATTCGAGAGTCGAAATACTTCCGCGTTACAGTAAAATGGACCTAAATAGCCTTGAATTGAAGTCAAATATTCAATGCCACTGATTTTAATTTCGCAATGTTTCCGCTTGGAGCGCTGGCTGTAGAAGTGTAGACAAACTTGAGCTTTAAAACAAGGCATTTAAGATCCAGTTTACTGTAACGCAGAAGTATTTCGACTCTCGAATTTGGTTTCGTTTGGTGAGACGTAAAATCTTGTACTACGGGTACCGTGCTCTGCCTACTGTCGCCGCATCGTTTAGTTCGAGTCGCGCAACTACTGCTCGACGCGGCGCATTTTCATAGCGCATCTTACACGCTCCGCTGCTCGGCTTATAGCATTTATAGAAACGGTCAAATCATGAGACCGTGCGCGTTATCCCGCACCGGGTTAGCGCGGGGACTGTGTGGTTGTGCGGGGCGTCCCCATATCGATCGCCATCTCAACCTGTCGCATACTATATATTGAATAAATTATTTGACTTTGACATAGCTGCATAGCACATCTCTAGTGGAACAGCAGCCTTACTATTGTAATACCTTTAGCTACGACCTAATAGCTCATCCCCTCGCTGAAATCGAAAATCATTTCCTATAAAAGCACTTAGTTAAATCGGGAATCGAATCCCATTTCCAGAGTTGTGTTAGTGTAACATTCGTTAGATTAAGCCTGCCCGGTAGCCTGTGATAGCAGTCCTCAGGGAGGGAAGAACGTTCTCTTCTTGCGTGGCCCAAATTATAAGCATAGCTATTTTGTATAACTTATTACCTAATCAAAACATTTAAAATACCCTTAGACTAAAACTAGTCTTGTCCACAAACTCAAAGTCGCTCAGCGAGCTATGGAGAGGGCTATGTTAGGAGTTTCCTTGAGGGACAAGATCCGAAATGAGGAGATCCGCACGAGAACCAAGGTCACTGACATAGCCCAAACTATTAGCAAGCTGAAGTGGCAGTGGGCAGGTCATGCCTGTCGTAGAGGCGATGGCCGTTGGAGCCGGAAAGTCCTTGAGTGGAGACCGCGTTTAAGCAAGCGTAGTGTGGGACGCCCTCCAGCACGATGGACCGACGATATAAAGAAGCTGGCGGGAAGTGGCTGGATGAGGAAAGCTGAGGACCGGGTGTGGTGGCGCTCTTTAGGGAAGGCCTATGTCCAACAGTGGACGTCCACAGGCTTATGATGATGATGATGATGAAAACTAGTCTTGCTAGTAAAAATTTACGCACTACGTACAAGAATAATAACAATATGTTTAAGGAATTTATTTGAATTTATAATACCAGCTATATGAATTTTATCCATACTAATATTATAAGTGCGAAAGTGTGTCTGTCTGTCTGTCTGGTAGCTTTTCACGGCCCATCCGTTTAACCGATTTCGATGAAATTTGGTACAGAGATAGCTTACATCCCAGGGAAAGACATAGGCTACTTTTGATCCCGGAAAATTAGAGAGTTCCGACAGGATTTTTGAAAACCTAAATCCACGTGAACGAAGTCGTAGGCATCATCTAGTACATAATAAATCGCCTAATCCTGTGACTTGAGTATAACTTAAAACGAAATTGGAGTCGAAATGATTGAATGCAGTTGTAAAAGCGAGTCGTCTGTAATATCTAGTGCCTTTATCTTATGTATTTGTTGTTTATTGTGAGAAGGAAAAGTTTACTTACAATAATTCTACTGTAGAAAGTGAGAGGAAGAGGCAAAGGTTACGAAGGAGAAGGAGATCTATAGAACGAACTTTGACTTATATTTTATTCCATAACAAATTAGCCCTTGACTGCAATCTCACCTTGTGGAAAGTGATGATGTAGACTAAGATGAGATCTCCCACTTATACCACACCACCACCATTTGTTCACCATTGCACCTTGAAAGTCATAAACATTGTTGAGACTTTACGAGTTAAAAAAAAAAAAAAAGATAATATTATATAGACAAATCATAATAGATAATATTATATTTTTAACTTCTAAGTAACTATCGATCTCACGACAATATCGAAGGCCGGAATGCTAAATTGCTTGGCGGCACGATTTAGTCCATAGACTGGTTACCATGGCCACGGCCGACTCCTTCCACCAGACCAAACCAGAGACAAGTTTTTTTTTAATCGACACCAGTACTTTACTCTCATTACAATCTAGCCAATGAGAGAGGCTAATAAGCAATATTATAATATTAACGTAAACTTATAAACGTACTTATACCTAAGAATCGGTCCATTGACTTATCTTAGCTGTTTATACTTATAGTAATTATAAGACTTTATTGGAAGACACTTTGTTCTTGTGTTCTTTAAATTGCACTAGCAATACACTTTCACTATAACTACACTAGCTCAAAAGGCTTAGTCCTTTAAGTCTACGTTTTAGGTCTGTGTTGTCGAGGAGCTGGATGACCTCGACGTTAACATGTTGATGGAGCCTGCGTTCGTGGGATTTAGCGTTTTTGCTAATAGCTGTGTCCACGAAGCCCATCTGAAGATCGCGATGAATATCTTCATTTCTGACGTAGAGACAAGTCAAAAATCAAAAATTCCCAAGACCCCAGCCCAGAATCGAACCTGTGACCTGCCACGTATTAGCACACACCACTGTGGCAGGAAAGTTATCACAAATAGGACATAGTCATTAAAGACTTTCAAGACATTTACCAGCTCAGTTGAAATCTAACAAAGGGATTTTCTTGTTCGTTTATTTTCTTCGCCGAAATCTTTTTGATCGGGGACCGAAATATTTAACCGAAGAGCATCGTTAGAAAAAATGAATTTCAATATCGAAAAGAAAAGTCTAAAGGAAAAGTGTAGAAGATTTTTAATAAAGTTCAAAGCAACAGGAGTATAATTATTTTCCGCGATTTGGAAATCGTCGAAGGGAAAAATACAAAGGCGTTCGATATTTTAAAAGGAAGTAAGTAAATGTACTAGATTTTTTTAGTTTTTAAAATATCTACTTAGGTTCTACTCATGACTTTCTAGGTTTTTTGTTGGCACATTCTAGAGCTTCTGGTAGAAATCTCTTAAGATGAAAGACACGGTCTGCCCGCGAAATTCAAATTTAATTTGGTTTTTCGCAATTTGTAAACTAATACGACAAAGTAGGCTTATGGCATTCAAAGTCAAAGTCAAAGTCAAATTTAAATAATTTAAGTTTAAATAGTTTAAGAAATTAGTCAAAATAATGAGTTTGACGTGAGCTACTCACAAATTAGTCATTATTTTGGCACTAAGATAATCTGCTCTGTGGTGGACTGTGACCCGTCTTATTTCGAGAGGAGACCAATACTCAGTAGTCAGCTGGCGATTGGTTGATCATGATGAATGTTCGCTCTGCAAGATTAGAAGAGTCGATGAGAAATACCTCAGCGTACGTATTTTTCATTAACCACGGAATTCACAGATGGAATGGAATGCAATATTATCGGAGAGCCTTAGTGCTTGTTCACGTTAACTCGGGGGCGCGGTGGCGGGTGAGGTCACGGAATACAGGTATCGAAGTGGTCAACTCGCGACTGGGCGCGCGCGTCAATCTCGCACCGAGATCGAATGTCTTTCTGCTTCCTTGTCCCTATATGCCACTCTCCCCTTTCTGGGGCAGACGTCACAGTTACAGGAGATTCTGTCGTTGATCCTGGTGGCTCCTGTTTCCCACATCCTCTCTTGTCATTGCGTACCACTACAGTCATTGCGTACCTCTCCTGTCATTGCGTAGGCGTATTGCACAGACCAGAGATAAGTTTAAAATCAAAAGTTCTCAAGATCCCAGCTCTGAATCGAACTTGCGACCTGCTACGTATTATTCTAAAGGCGCACACCACTGTGCCAGGGAAACCATCACAAGTAGAACATCGTCTTCCTCCTCTCCGTCGCTGTCGCATCTCTGAGCTACTCTGCCTCTTGTGCCTGATCTGCTCCCAGAGATCTCAGAAGTACCCCTCGGAAGAAACAATCACCGCGTCAGGTAAGTTCAACCAGTATGAACTTATCGCTGGCGCAAACACCTGGCGGCCAATGTGAACACGAACTCGCCAAGTCAACCGCGCCCGCCACCGCTCCCGCACCCGCGTTTTGTACGTGAACAAGCACTTAATGATCGCCAGCAATGCCAGATTTTCTGGCAATTCCATAAAAGATTATCATTAGGATAGTCACGTCCAAATGCCAAATGTTTATGCGTTCTATTCAATACAAGTGAAGCTTATTAATTCTGGCCGAGTCTTTAATTAAACTTGGAGATTCCTGGGAACGGGACGTGCTGTAATTTGGAATTAATTGTCTTACATAAATGTTTTTTAAAGAGCAACCGCCGAATTTCTCGCGGTAGGAAGGGCATTCCCAAGAGGTAGTAGATTCTTTATTTTCATTTTTTAACTCTCCCTTTTAGGCTCTGAGGTCTGTTCTCAAAACGTCTATCCAACGCTTTCTTGGACGTTCTCGAGATTTAGCTCCAGGGATGGCGATGTGTATACATCTGTTACCTACTGACGTGTAGTTCGCGACAGGTCGAGATGGCAATCGGGGTATAAGGCGGGGGGACGCTCTGCACACCAGCACAGCGCCCGTATTCGTCCGCACCGGGTTAACGCGGGGGCTGTGCGGGTGTGCAGGTCGTCCCCACCTCGATTGCCTTCTCGAACTGTCGCGTACTATAACTTTGTGTATGTCTAGGACTAGGACTGAAAACGGAAGATATATAATTAGATAAGATTTGGAACACCCTTCCAGTATCAGTTTTCCCCTCCAATTATAATATGGGTACCTTCAAGTCAAGCTGAAAAGCGGAAGCTGTGGTAGCCTAGTGGTTAGGACGTCCGCCTTCCAATCGGAGGTCGGGGGTTCGATCCCGGGCACGCACCTCTAACTTTTCAGAGTTATGTGCGTTTTTAAGTAATTATAATATCACTTGCTTTAACGGTGAAGGAAAACATCGTGAGGAAACCTGCATGCCTGAGAGTTCTCCAAAATGTTCTCAAAGGTGTGTGAAGTCTGCCAATCCGCACTTGGCCAGCGTGGTAGACTATGGCCAAAACCCTTCTCACACTGAGAGGAGACCCGTGCTCTGTAGTGAGCCGGCGATGGGTTGATCACGACGACGACCTTCAAGTCAAGAGTGAATAGGCATCTTCTAGGCAAGCGCGCTCCATCTTAGGCTGCATCATCACTTGCCACCAGGTCTGATTGCAGCCAAGCGCTAGTCTATAAATTAAAAAAAAGACGGACGGACAGCGGAGGCTTAGTAATAGGTTCCCGTTGGCAAATATATTCGTAAACCAATTCGTCCACAGCCAATTGCGGGTCGAAAAATAACAAATCAGGTACGGATTTAATGTTCGCGCGGGGCACAAGTGGTACATTCTGTTACGGTGTGAACCCTATCAATTACGGAACAGCCCGATAAATCGTGGCTTTGTGTGAAACAAACCACTGCCTCCATCGTTAGTTGGTCAGCCGTGATCTATGGCTAAGGTGACCACTTCCCTTGCTCACTATTGTGGACGTCGAACTTGCTTTATTACCGGATGTCAGCTCCCTTTGAATCGAGGCTTTATTTTGTTAAAAATAATTTTAAAAATTCTACTTTGAGGATATAATCTATATATATAAAATTCAAAGTCCTGACTGACTGACTGACTGACTGACCGACTGACTGACTGACTGACTGACTAACTGACATATATATCAACGCACAGCCTAAACCGCTGGTCCTAAACACATGAAATTTGGAGGGTCTATTCTTTGTAAAGAGTAGGTATCCACTAAGAAAGGATTTTTCGAAATTCCACCCCTAAGGTGGGTTAAATGGGGGATGGAAGTTTGTATGAAAGTCCGTCATTTTCAAGTTATTTGCATGAAAATTGGTATTTGGGTTCTCGGTCACAAATGAAGAAATACGTGTTTCAGGATTTTTGGAAAATGCGCCTATAAGGGTGGTAAAATAGGGGATGAAATTTGTATGGGAAAGTTTTAATTATTGATATTATTAACTTGAAATTTGGAAAGTAGGTTTTTTCTTGAGGTTAGGTGTCAGCTAAGAAACGACTATGAGAAAATCTCCCCCTAAAGGGATGAAATGGGGGTTGGAAGGTTATATCTGTTATTCGGTGCTGTTCAGGGTGCGCTTCCTGATTTTATAATGTTTTTTTTCTGAAAAAAAAATCCATTTGTTTCCTGTAGGCCACGCGGGCGAAGCCGCGAGCAGAAGCTAGTATAGGTAATAAGTATAGTACGCGACAGGTCGAAATGGCAATCGGCGAGGGAACGCCCCGCTTCGCTTGCTGCCAGTGACTGAATTTGTGATAGTAAAGCTTAGATAGTAGAGCGTCGGGTTCGATCCCAGGAGACGCGAGTTCCATTCCTGCCGCTCCGCAATTTTTGATATGTATTTAAAATCATTTAATAATTTCCTTGAAGTGTAGGTATACTATAAATATTATAAAAATACTAGCTTGTTTTTTTTTTTTTTAAAAAAAGAATATTAGCCTTGCTAATTATGACTAATATTCCCCTTTACTCTCCAACTAAGCGAAAAGCTTGTGCTAGGAGTAGGTACGACAATAGTGCAACGAGTGAGGTTTGAACCGGCAACCTTTCGGAATTCAGTCGGCTCTTCAACCGTTGAGCTAACGCCCACGACTTCGTCCGCGTTTTAGGTTTTTAAAAATCCCATAGAAACACTTTAATTTTCCGGGATAAAACGTGTCACTCTCCAGGTCCTTAACTATACCCATGCAAAAAATCACATCAATCCGATGCACTGTTGCGACGTGATTGAAGGACAAACCAACAAATCAATAAACCAACAAACAAACACATTTTCGCATTTATAATAAGGGTACTGATATAATAAGGGTACTGATATAATAAGGGTACTGATATAATAAGGGTATTGATATGATACGGGTACTGATATAATAAGGGTACTGATATGATACGGGTACTGATATAATAGGGTACTGATATGATACGGGTACTGATATAATAAGGGTACTGATATGATACGGGTACTGATATAATAAGGGTACTGATAAACAACATCATGTAACAAAATGCTGGCCACCCTACATACTGATATCTCGTAGTATTGTCCATCTGTCTGAGCGCTCGTTATCGGTATCGAGCTCGGCTTGCTTCGGGTTTGGCTCATTCGATATTATTATGTTCGGTATAATTCATCGCTTATTTGGTTTGTTTAGCCGTGTATCGTGTTTGTACAAAATATTGGTTTCAACGTTTATTTATTTATTTTATTTTTATTTTTCATGTACCAAAATTGTAGTTACATAGTAGTAATAATTAAGGTACATTGGAAATGCTTATCTCTAAATAGAGATTTCTTCCAGCTTCCCATTCAAGGTTGTGAGTAAGGCGCATCAAGAAGTGGAATAAACGTTATTGAGGGTTGACCAGTAGTTATGTAAGTTAATATCTAAACTTTTAAAAGTTCTTTTTATAGTTCAATTTACATTTACAACAATTTAAGCGAGCTCTTTTTGAGGAAATTTCGAATTAGTTTGGCCATCCAAAGGGGTAATGCTGCCAGCATCTTGGGTACAAAGGTCTAATCCAGTGCAATCCTTTTCTTGCAGCATGATGAAAATGGATAGCATAGGTAAGTGGTACATTTAGATTTTAGACTACTTATTTGCAGCCAAATTTCAGCCTATCTGTGCGTTGATAGATCAACAGTCCTTTCCCATTCCTTTTATATTTATTTAGAAAGACATTCTTCAAGAGATTAGAGATATTAATGTGACTTCGTCCGCGTGGACTACACAATTTCAAACCCCTATTCCCCACTTTAGGGATTGAATTGTCAAAAACACTTTTTAGCGGATGCCTACATTATAATAGCTATCTGTATGCCAAATTTTCAGCCCGATCCGTCCAGTAGTTTGAACTGTGAGTTGATAGATCAGTCAGTCAGTCAGTCCCTTTTCCTTTTATATATTTAAAGAAGAAGAAGAAGACTATTCAAATTTCAAGAGATTAGAGATATTAATGTGGATTACACCTGGTATGGAGTTCAAGGCTATTCGCCTCAGCCAGCGATAATGTACAATATCGTGAAATAACAGGCAACGCTTGATTGGGAAGATATCTTTTGGAAATGTGGCATGAATATTCAGACGGCATTATACTGTTGAAATTGGGGCCGGTCGAGCGCTGATTACATTTGGCCCGACATTGTAAATTGTTTACTTTATTTGTTGTTTGTGTAGAATGGAAGGGGTATTGTGATGGAATCGTCTCTATGTTGCCGCTAGAATCAATGAAACAGAATAAATTAACTTTTGTTCGACGCTCGCAGAAGACTAACTTATTGCCCGCGACTTCTGAATAAAACGTTTTTCTAAGATCCCGTTGGAATATACCGTCGGTCTATGAGTCCCGGTATTATCTTTATATGTATGTAATCCATACAGGAGCCTCGATAGCTCAACCGGTAAAAGAGTGGACTGAAAACCAAAAGGTTGACGGTTCAAACCCCGCCCGTTGCACTATTGTCGTACCTACTCCTAGCACAAGCCTGACGCTTAGTTGGCGAGGAAAGGGGAATATTAGTCATTAAACATGGCTAATATTCTTTTTAACAAAAAAAACTTCCATTCTGGCATCATCTAGTTGCTTATAAATACTAAATCACTTCGTTGTAAGGCTTTCGTCTTCAAGCATTCAAGGCATCAGAAGGAATGACAGTCACAAATCATGTGTAGTGACGTAATCATGAGGTGTGGATTAATTACGAGCCGGAGCGGACTGCAGCATCCCGGTGACAAGAGATTTATCTTACAGCTTCGTAGGAGGCATGTTTCATCCCACTGTGTTAGATAAATCATACCTGTGAGTTAGGGTTCGAGTCTAGGAACTTCTGAGGCTCAGGTCTATTAATGCTCTCCTGACCAAATCACGTGATCTAGCCTAGTTTTTTTTTATTCAGATACAGGTTAGCCCTTGACTACAATCTCACGTGATGGTAAGTGCAGTCTAAGATGATAGCGGGCTAACCTGGAAGGGGTATGGCAGTTTTTATTAAACCCATACCCCTTTGGTTTCTACACGGCATCGTACCGGAACGTTAAATCGCTTGGCGGCACGGCTTTGCCGGTAAGGTGGTAAATAGCCACGGCCGAAGCCTCCCACCAGACCAGACCAGAAATTTAGAAATTATAAAATTCCAAATCCCTGCCAGGAATCGAACCCGGGACCTCCCACTAATAAGACCACAGCGCTCACCACTGCGCCAGGGAGGTCGTCTAGTGCCTAGTGGTTAAGACGTCCACCTCCTAATTTGGGAGCTTCGACCAGTGGCGTGCACAGAGTCCGAAGCCAGGGTAAGCATTAGTAAGATAGGCCTTAGATACACCTTATATAGACCTATGGAATGGCAGGTCATAAAGAAAAATGTCGTTTCAACTAGGGTAAGCAGTACTTTTATGCCTCTATGAATTGCACGCCACTGGCTTCGACCCAGGGCACACACTTCACAAAAATGGTCTAAGACTGACATTTTTGACGGCCCTCCATTTCTTTATTTTTAAGATAAAATAAAAACTAAATTCGTACTCTACTCAATGAGTTCTTAACTATGATACCCCACATACCCCTAGTTTTTCATGTATGAGAGCCCCCTTGAAAAATAAGTTTAATGAGCGTGTGACACGTGGACAGATAGACAGACAGACACAACAGAGTGACATTAATGGGGTTCCGTTTTGGGTACGGAACGCCAAAAACCAAAAACTTGTTTTTAGTTTTTACTATTTGTAGTTGCCTCCAAATATAGTAAGACGTACGTACAGACATGTTTTAAATTTAAATAGACTTGGGAAACTCATCGTCTGCCAAATGAGGCATAAGCCACCCGGGGAAGTTTTACACGACTTTTGTTTTGCAAAAGAGAAGAGTTTTTAGTATCGAGGGGCGTGCGATAAAAGAATTAGGTTCACTTGGGTGACTCAGTCTAGGGCACGGATCTGTAAATATGTATGGACAGTGTTATTGAATAAACAAAATGGCACCGACTCATTGGTGCTTATGCACCAGTGCAACCTCAGTGACTCAACTCAACTCAACTCAACGATTCGTCCGAAAGTCGTTCATTAGTATCTAAGAGGTGGCACTGATTTATTTGGTTTCTAAACCGTAAAAATTTTGTTCGCTTGACCAATTCTTGTCATTTATATCGATGCAGAAATGGTATCTGCTGTACTCAACACAGCAGAATACTTACAGAATAACCTCACAGATGCAGCAGGCTAGACAACCTCACTGGCCCAGTGGTGAGCGCTGTGCTCTTATCAGTGGGACGCCCCGGGTTCGATTACCGGCGGGGGAAATTTGGAATTTTATAATTTCTAAATATCCTGTCTGATCTGGTGGCAGGCTTCGGCCGTGGCTAATCATTATACCGGCAAAGCCGTACCGCTAAGCGATTTAGCGTTCCGGCACTATGCCATGTAGAAACCAAAGGAGTATGGGCTTACTAAAACTGCCATACCCCTTCCAAATTTGCTTACTTGCATCTAGACTGCATCATCACTTACCGCCAGGTGAGATTGCAGTCGGGGCGTTCCCTCCCAGATTGCTATTTTGACCTGTGATAGTATGGCGTCCACAGTTCATTCTGCCTACACCCTACACCCTGACACCCTACCCCTTCACACCCTACACCCTACACCCTACACCCTAAACATAAATACCTCGGCGCCAACGATCTTTATTGTCAGATGCGTGACGCGCCACACCGGCGCGGCGTCACAGCTCGGATGACTTCATCAGTGGATTACCGTTAAAAAAGAAAAGCTGACTGACTGACTGACTGACTGACTGACTGATCTATAAACGCACAGCTCAAACTACTGGAAGGATCGGGCATGCAGATAGCTATTATGACGTAGACATCAAGTGATATTTAATTACTTTAAACGCACATAACTCCGAAAAGTTAGAGGTGCGTGCCCGGGTTCGAACCCTGACCTCCGATAAAAAGGCGGACGTCCTAACCACTAGGCTATCACAGTTTATCCGTTGTACTTACTATTATCATTATCGAGTTACTTTAGCCTGTAAAGTTACAAATTGATAAATCCACTATCATATTTTATTAGAAGTGGCAAAAAAAAATTAGATACTAGCTGATGCCTGCGACTTCGTATGCGTGGATTTAGGTTTTTAAAAATCCCACGGGAACTATTTGATTTACCGGGATAAAAAGTAGCCTATGTCACTCTCCAGAGGGCCTAACATGCGCCCCGCGAGAAAATTTTGTCTACGCATTATCTCGTCTTTCTTCATACAAATCAGACGAGTAAATGCGTAGACAAAATTTTCTCGTGGTGCGCATGTTAGGCATGCAGGTCTTTAAATATAGCCATGCAAATCACGTCAATCCGTTGCTCTGTTGCGAGGTGATTGAAGGACAAACCAACAAACCAATAAACCAACAAACAAACACACTTTCGCATTTATAATATGGGTACTGATTCTATTCATCATCAAAACCAGGCCGTGTAAAATATAGGTACCTAACTACCTACCTACTTAGTAAAACGAAAAATTGTTGAAAAAGAATTAAAACATTTCTTCAACTCGAACCGCAGATATTAAAAAATTCCTCAGTATTCAGTGGAATTTTTAATTTGCGGAAATCCAGTAGACATAAAACTGATATCTTACAGGGAGAAAGTTTTTCCGAAACTTCCGGCCAAGTTGGGAATTCCTTTGACACGTGCCCACTCCGAGAACTCTCAAGCGAGTTCGATATAAGTTTATTGAGTGAGCGCCAACCAACTCCTACCACAGCCTAAAGATATACCCACTTCATACAGTTATCTGTATCTAAATATATAAAAGGAAAAGGTGACTGACTGACTAAATGACTGCTGATCTATCAACGCACAGCTCAAACTACTGGACGGATCGGGTTGAACCTAAACCGCTGGTCCTAGAGATATAAAATTTTGAGGGTATGTCTTTGTAAAGAATAGGTATCCAGTAAGAAAGGATTTTTCGAAATTCTACTCCTAAATAATGGGGGATGAAGTTTGTATAAAAGTTCGTCATTTTTAAAGTTATATCGAAGAAAATTGGTATTTAAGCTTTCTGTTAAAATTAAAAAAATATGTATTTCACGATTTTTAAAAATTCTACTACCAAGGGGGTTAAATCAGGGATGAAAATTTGTATGAAAGCCCGTCATTTTTCAAGTTATTCGCATGAAAATTGGTATTTGGGTTTTCGGTCACAAATGATGAAATAAGTGTTTCAGGATTTTTGGAAATTCAAACCCCAGCTCAAACTCAAACTTCTAAATTCTACCGAGGCGAAGCCGGGGCGGGTCAGCTAGTATGGCATATTCAGTACTAGCTGATGCCCGCGACTTCATTCGTGTAGATTTAGGTTTTTAAAATCCCCCGTGGGAACTCTTTGATTTTCCCGGATAAAATGTAGCCTATGTCACTCTCCAGGTCTTTTAACTATACCCATGCAAAAAATCACGTCAATCGGTTGCTCTGCTGCGACGTGATTGAAGGACAAACCAACAAATCAACAAACCAATAAACCAACAAACAAACACACTTTCGCATTTAAATATAGGTACTGATCTATGTCAATAATGACTTATTATGCTTATGCTTATCTTATTACCAGTTTGCCCCTTAAAAGCCAGACGACCTCCCTGGCGCAGTGGTGAGCGCTGTGGTCTTAATAGTGGGAGGTCCCGGGTTCGATTCCTGGCAGGGGTTTGGAATTTTATAATTTCTAAATTTCTGGTCTGGTCTGGTGGGAGGCTTTGGCCGTGACTAGTTACCACCCTACCGGCAATGGCGTTCCGCCAAGCGATTTAGCGTTCCGGTACGATGCCGTGTAGAAACCAAAGGGGTATGGGTTTAATAAAAACTGCCATACCCCTTCCAGGTTAGCCCGCTATCATCTTAGACTGCATCATCACTTACCACCAGGTGAGATTGCAGTCAAGGGCTAACTTGTATCTGAATAAAAAAAAATGTTTCGTCTGCACCGAAC